>NW_028301617.1:10647956-11295913 GCF_987345545.1 Pholcus phalangioides | reverse complement strand
CGACGGACCCACGTGTTCGATCGCATCCACCTCAGTGCACCACTTCACGTGATGACAGGCGTATGGCAGTGACGGATCGCTCAGCCACATCACGAACCATAGCACAGCACATTCAGTCTGTACCGCATCATCCAGTGTCTGCGCGTACCATTCGACGCCGTTTACAGCAGAGTGGTCTGTCCGCAAGACGTCCATTGCTTCGTCTACCCTTGACGCAGAACCACAGACGTCTCCGCCGCCAATGTTGCGATGAAAGAAGGATGTGGACGGCACAATGGAATGAAATTGTCTTTACTGACGAGTCACGCTTCTGTCTGCAACACCACGATGGTCGGATTCGAGTCTGGAGACACCGTGGAGAGAGGATGCTGAACAGCTGCGTTATGCACCGCCACACTGGTCCTGCACCGGGTATTATGGTATGGGGCGGTATTGGATATCACTCTCGCACTCTTCTAGTACGCATTGCCGGTACTTTAAAAAGCCAGCGCTACATCTCCGAGGTGTTGGAGCCAGTTGTCCTTCTTTACCTTCAGGGCTTGCCCACAGCCATATTTCAACAGGATAATGCGCGACCACACGTGGCACGCATTGTCCAAAGGTTCTTCGTCAATCGCCAGATTGAATTGCTTCCCTGGCCAGCTCGCTCTCCGGATCTTTCGCCGATAGAAAACATGTGCTCCATGGTTGCTCAACGATTGACCCAGATTACATCCCCAGCTGCCACACCAGATCAACTTTGGCAACGCGTGGAAGCTGCTTGGTCTGCTGTACCCCAAGAACACACATCCAAAGTCTCTTTGAATCAATGCCGAGGCGTGTGGCAGCGGTGATCTCCAACAATGGCGGCTACTCTGGCTACTGATTTTGGCAGGAACCACACTTCACAGAAGTCTATAAATTTAATCATTTGATGCTTGGTCAACATGTTATCTACAAAATAAATATTGTTGCGATATCTCTTGTCTTTCTTGGTGTTGCAATTTGGGTGGCCAGCAGTGTATATTGCTTTTTCCATTGTGTTTTAATGCATTTGCGTGATTGTACTACTATACATGTATTAAATTTGCAATTACAAGTAAAAACGGAGCCAGCCCAGCTTCTTTACAGTTGCATTCGCGTCCACCAGACCTAATTACCTAGAAGCTGACTGTTTTTTATTCAGGACGCAGAAAAGAATTTTCAAAATTGATTGTCTAGTGTTATTTCTCGCGTACCCAAGACACCCGTCGCATACCCCACCACTGGTTGGAAACCATAGGGATGGTTAATAATTGGAATATCGTACATTTTTGCAAGAAATACCCGCCATCGTAAAAAAAAATAAATAAACCGCTAATAAGTTAACCAAGTCCAGATCCAAAAAAAAGTAACCCAATCAATGTTCTTCAAGTACGAGTCCAAAAAAAAAAACCGAATTCAGAAGAAAGGAAAATAATAAAGCAACATTGCGCATAAAGAATGTCAAGTAGATGTCAAATTAACCAATACTCAAGTCACGTAAATGTCAATTAACCACGGAATTAGCTCCTCCTTAAAAAGGAATCCTCGCTACATGATTGGACGAAGGATTCCGGATTAAGAGGAAAGAAAAAAAATGTGGAAAAGACGGGAAAAAAAGCAATAATGAATGATTGAGACTTATGTCAATTTCAGCTTAAAAAAGAAAAAAACGAGGAAAATAGCGAATGTATCGATGTGGAAGGAATAAAAGAGTGACCGATGATAATCGATATGATGTTGTTTTTCTCCCCCCCCCCCCCCGACGATACATTTGTGAAAATGTTTCCTGTTTTTTCCCGTTGTTTCTTTTGGATGAAGAAACGAATATTCTGGACTATTTATAATCCAGAAATTTTGTTTGATGTGTTCGTTGTTTGGTGCATGTAACTATTGGTGCGAGTGAATTTGGAATACACCACCCTGGAATTCAACCACCTCGTTGGGCATTTTGTCTGTTGTGGCGTTGTATTTGTATATTTGTATTTGTATTGTATTTTTGAATTTTCCGCGATGAATGTTTTAGTATCTATCATTTACTTGGTTATGCGGATCTCTCGGAAGCTTTTTTTTTTTGATATGAAAATATCAGTTAAGGTCTATGTCTGAGACTTATTTGCCGCAATTCACGGAGACACTAACATGCTGGGGACACTTGGAGAAGTTGCCGCTGTCTAGAGTCTATTACTAGAAGCGTATATCGTTGGCAAAACATCGCTTGTGAAAGCAATGCCGTCAAAATACCGTCGTCGAAACACGGTTGCCAAAACATACCATTGAAACATCACCGTCAAAACAATGCTTGTCAAAACATCATTGTCAAAATATTTCCATCGAATCACCACCTGTCAAAACATAATAACATCTTTTCATAACATCATTGGCAAAACATCGGTCACCAAAACATCGCTGTCAAAAACTGGGTCATCAAAACATCGTTATCAAAGAATTGCTTGTTGAAACAACATTGTCAAAATATTGCTGTGAAAACTTCGCCAACGAAACACTGCGGTCAAAATGTATCGATGTTAAAACACAGTTGTCAAAATGTATCGCTGTTAAAACACAGCTGTTAAAGCACAGCTATGTCGAAACATCATTTTCAAAATATCTTTCACACTAACATTATTGCCAAAACATTGTTTTTATTAGGTATATCTCATCATCATTGTCGAACATCGTTTTCATACTAACATTATTGTCAAAACATCGCTTTCATTAACATCATTGTCAAAACATCGCTTTCATTAACATCATTGTCGAACATCACTTTCATATTAGCATTATTGTTGAACATCGCTTTCATACTAACACATTATTATTACATCGCTTTCATACTAACACATTATTATTACATCGCTTTCATACTAACACATTATTATTACATCGCTTTCATACTAACACATTATTATTACATCTCTTTCATTAACATCATTGTCAAGACATCGTTGTAAAGCAACCCCATCATATGTATAACATCACCATGTTACAAAATCATAGCGGAAAATTTTGAAATAATAAAAAAATATAATGGTATATATACAGTAACAATCGGCGGTGTTTTTTACATCGCGATATTTCGATCAGAGAAGAACGCTAAAGGATTTCCTCCGATGAGAATGTGCTTTTATCGCTTCAACAGTCACTTCCGAAATACGGGGTGATTATAAAAGAACTATCCCGACATATGGGCCCCTAACTATCATACCATTCACAGAAACTGAATGAAATTTTGGCATAAGGTATTTTGAGGTATGCGCTCAAGAATGATATGGAAAACAACAGTGTCACTCAAACAGTTACGGTTACAGTGAGAAAATTTCGAAAATATCAAATGGCAACACCAAGTTTTTTTGTATTGGAATGCGATCTCCATACTGAAAAACACTAAATAGCGTTGGAATGGCACCTGTAGCACGAAAATCCTTGGAGCTAGGCAAGTAAAAAGGACTTTGCCGTGCACCAGAGCATTAATGGTCGTTTCATTCGTCACGCCGTTTCTTAGGCTGAGATCCCAGCCTGATTAGTCCTCCACAAGGTCATGTGGAAAACACAATAAAATGCTTTATTTTATGCTGCTTCTCTGTCCTTATTGGTTGTCCTCACTTTTAGCCTATCTACCGCCGGTGATTTTCATGCTACAATTGCCGTTCGAACGCTATTTAGGGCTTTTCACAATGGAGATCACATTCCAATACAAAAAACTTGGTGTTGCCATTTGATATTTTCGAAATTTTCTCACTGTAACCGTAACTGTTAGAGTGACACTGTTGTTTTCCATATCATTCTTGAGCGCATACCTCAAAATACCTTATGCCAAAATTTCATTCAGTTTCTGTGAATGGTATGATAGTTAGGGGCCCATATGTCGGGATAGTTTTTTTATAATCACCCTGTAAATCTGCACCTCAGAACCATACTAACAACTTTGAGATCTTATACTTCTCATTCTGAAGTTGAGGGCCATAGTATTGTATATATTTTAGGTAAATTAATTTTTAAACAAAGCAGCCAAAACCAGACTATAGTATGGCCCAATATATTTTCCGATGAATTAACAAAATAATGAGATAAATTATTGTTTTCTCTCCATATCGTAAAATACTTCCAAACGGACATGTATTCTGTGTGTAGCATAGAAATATACAATTTTTCATGTTTCTCAAGCAATGCCAGTTTTCCAACAATGCGTCGATCCTTTCACAACTGCGTTATTCCTTCTTTGGCGCTGTTCTAGTATAGCTGTTCCAGATGGACAAAAAGTACGTAGGATTTTTTTAATACAATAAAAAAAACTCAAACAGCCGCCGATAGGTGGTGCTGGTACGAGCGACTTCGCTGGAAATATGCAAATAAGACGGTAATAAGAACTTGCGCTCCTAATCCCCAACCAGTTCACCGTTGCAAACCACGTATGTGGACCTGCAGCACTCTGCCGTTGCTGGATTTGTGACTCGCCTGCCATGTGTTATTCCCCTGTGGTGGTGGAACACTTACTGCTGGGATAAACGATTTGGGAGAATTCTGTTCGTTATTTGCGTATCTTTACTTTGACTTGCGTACGTCAGCACCACCTACTGGCTGTTTTTCGAGTATTAAAAAGATTCCAGTGACCTAGCGATGCTAACCCTGCAAACCGTTTTTTACTTCGGTTATTTTTCTGGCTTTTATGAATTTTTAAAGTTTCTACGCGGACTTTTGGCCCTACCCTGTGTACTTCTGTTATTAATAATAACAAAATGTACGCGAAATACGTTCACAGCTGATGTGAGGGATTAAATTATTATTTAAGAAATACAATTCGACAGAATTTTTGAACATAAAGGGGGAAAAGAGTTCGTTGAATAAATAATCACACAGGATTTCCCAAATCCTTCGTCAGCATATTTTCTCGGAAGCTATGGAAATATTCAGTATCCAGCTGAATATAGTAGTTCAAATTTTCGCCGACATCCGAAACGTCATTATGCGAGAGAGGGAGTGTATTTAGTATAAGTACTTTGGAGAAGCTAAACACACACTCCCGCTCTCTTTCTAAGAACTTTGTTTTACCAGCAAACAAAAGGACAATCATTAATGTTCTAAAAATCTCTCTCGAGTGATCGTTTTTCCTTGAGAAATGTCTGAGAATACTTCTGCAAATCAATGACACAGGTTGCGTTTTTCGTTACAAAGACGTGAATATTCTGGATATCGATATGAGAGAGCTCTGGAAATGTTAAAATATTTATATCTTACGTCTAATCAAGTGATGGGCAAACTGTGGCCCGGTTTAGAAGTTCTATCCAACCCGCCGCAGATTTCAAAATAATAAGGGTCCTACACACCTTTCAGACATTACGGGAAAAATTAAATTTTCCCACGAATCCCGCGGGCCACCAAGCGGTCATTCAAGTATTACGTCAACATCGATAAGGGATTTCGGGTTTGTTGTGACTTTCGATGACGTGGTGGGGGGGGGGGGTTGAATGATGCGTCATCAGCGACCCTTTATATAAATACTAGCTGATACCCGGCGACGCTGCCCGCCCCGTAAAAAATGCCTATATGTATAGCTTATTGATTATTTCTTAATAACAAAGAAATTTCTGCATCAAGTAAGAAAAAAATTACTTTTATTTTTAAATATTTTAATTAAAAACTTGAGGCAATCGCTTGTGGATACACAATATTTTTGTTTGTCCATCTGGTGTGTAGATGTACAAATTTTTTGGGATTATCAACAGGAGACGAAAAGCTGTCCGTGTTAAAAACAGGGCTCAAGTAGGTTGATACCCGGCACTGCTAACGGCTGGCCTTGCGCTTTGTTGATTGTCATGGCAAAAGCTAAAAGAATCGGGAACTGTAATCGCTTGAAAGTGAATGGCATTTCTTCAGTGATAATTGGGATACGGAAGACGTCTTCTTCTTTGGCACATCCAGTTAGAATCGTTGCTTCGATGATGTAATTGTGCAATTTCTTAACGCAGAGTCTGGTGCCATTGCAGAGTCTCGGTGTCTCCAAATTTCTTAAAAGCATTATAGGTGCTCCGACTTTGAGGGCCATGTGGTGGCACACCCGGAATATCCAAAGAGTTCAGAAATTCTGCAGAATAGAGAACTGTCTGCGCTGTGTCTGTGACAGTGTCAACCGATTTGTAAGATTTGGAGTGTCCTCGAATAATTTTTTCGTTGATCTTGTTCACACTGTCATATTTAGGTACCAGAATCGCTCTCTCACAAAGCCACTCATGGTTTCGGTGATTTTTTTGAATGTTTGGGAAGACTTTGGCTGCAAGTACTTGAACACTGAGTTTAACAACTGGCAAAATCCATTTAGGAACGTAATTACTCCAGTGCTTGGGTCCACGGGAATTATTCCATTGCCAAGTTTGATCAACTGATGTGAAAATGATAGCAGTGCTGAGTCATTTTGCAGTTGAACTCGCATGTTGGTGGATAATGATTATTTTTTAACTTCGTGCCAGAGTGTTGATGATTTGAGGCAAGCATTGAGTTCATCAGCTGGCGTTGAACATTTTATTCTCAGTTTTGTCGTCGTAGTTGTTGTCCTCTGTTGATAGTGACGTCATACGTCCAGCTCGTGCCGCGAATATTATTCAAACGCCTTTTAAGCATTTTTTTTAATTGAAACTATACCTCTACGATGGGCGGTTGATGAGATAAAGGCCGCATTAGCACTTACAGGATACCCTGTATATATTCAAGCAGAAATACCCAGCGCTTCCCGGGTTTTCTTCAATTACTGGGAAGATTGGAAAAGTGACAAACCATTATAAAGGAATAAACTGTTATAATGGCAGCATTAAAGATATGACAAACCATTGTAAAGACATATACACGTCTGAAACGCATTGTTGGGAACCGCGGTAACCAAAGTAAACGTTCCGAAAGTGATTGTTGAGGCCCCAAAACCATTGTTGCCCGACAGTTTTCACCCATTTCAGTCATTTGCCCAGCTCTGACGAACCTTTTAAAGTAACCTACGGTTCATTCCCGGTCCTGTTTGGTATATGTATTCAAAATCTGGCGACGATCGGCTTTAAACTGTAGAGATTTGTATAAAGAACATACATACATACTTTCACATGTATATACAGTATAAGATGAAGTATTGTTAATGGCATCTTTACTGAGTGCACCAAAAACGAGAAAGACCGTTCCCTAGTTTGTGGGCACCTGAACTAACATTATCCCTATTGATAAGTCATATACAGAGCCAATTTAGTAAACTCTAAATGTTCCGCGAATACCTCAAGGGATCTGGAAATGTGTCTGGGCCGCTCAAGTGCTCTGGAACTGCGCCGCGCTCACACTCAAGTGATCCTTAATTATGATACGGATCACTTAAGTAATCTGGAAATGTAACTTCAGTAATGTAGAATTGCACTGAAGGCTGCTTAAATGCTCTAAAACTTTGCCACACGTCATTCAAGCGATCTCTAAATGTGCCACGGACCGCTTAAGTGTTCGGGAACTGTGTCACTAAATTGATCTGTGAATGTGTCACGGGCCTACTTGAGTGATCTGAAGGTAAAGGTGCCGCTTAGTTTGTTTTTACGGAATTAGGTTTGAGGTAGCGGGCAACATCAGATAACCCCGAGGGCCACATTCGGTCCGTGGGATATGGGTTTAGGATATACGACTTAGCGGGTGGGATCGCAATGAGTTTCTTAAAAAGAAATTTTGAGTTCTTAACCTTGAAATAGCATTGGAATTAACACAAATTGATTATACTAACTTATGAAGGTATTTCCGAAATTTAAATTTTTTGCATCAAAAACATAAATTTGTGATCGTCCAGAAGGGGGGGAGGCACGAATCCTCCTATGACCCCCCCCCCCCCCGTGTACGTCTCTGATTCCCAATATGTGTTAGGAGGTAGGGCGCAGAGCTGACGAAATTTTGCTAACGGGGGAAGTGGGGACAAAAATTGTCAAAAATGTGCTGACGCAATACTTGAACGGCCCCTAAGTCATACCGTAGAATTCTCAGCCACTGAGAAAGGGGAGTTAGTCAATTAGTTAGTTATTAATGAATTTGAAATTAGTCCCCATAATTTTGAAATTATTTTTTTTCCATTAATTATAAATTTTAATTATTTCTTTCAAAAATTTTGATTTTGTTTTTCTTCTATGAATTATTACTTTTATGAATTCTGAAATTATTCATGACAATTTTAAAATTACTCTAAATAATTCTGAAAGAGATACACTGAAAGTAATTCGGCAACTATTTTTGCATTAGTTATGGATTTTCATTCGAACGTGAAATTATTTTCTCCAATACTTCTGAAATTATTCCCAGCATTAAGATGTCTCTCTGAAATTACCCTTGACATGATTCTGAAATTAGTCTCAGCAACTCTGAAATTATTTCTATCAGTAATTCTGTTGGCACTAAGTCACAGGGAAAATTAAAATGTGTGCCAATTAATGCCAGGAGCTTGGGTAATGCGAAAGAATTTTTAGAAACTATGATAGTTATGGAGGACCTGGATCCTATAGGCATTACAGAATTTTGTGCAAATGATGACGATGCATCCTTCTTATCTCTGGATACGATGATTTCTGCAGAAATAGATATGGCAGAAAAGGGGAGGTGGAGTGTTGATATACGTGAATCATGTATGAAGGCTAGCGAGTGTAACGCGCAGAGAAATGATATTGAAACTATATGGATTGGGCTTGAAAAAACAAAAGACGTCATAAATTTATTGTTGGTGTTTGTTACAATCCACCGAATTAGGGATCCAAATTACTGTACATCGTCAAATTTCATGATGAAATTTCCTACATGTGTAAGAGTAAGAGGGTTCTCATATACTAGGGGATTTCAATTACCCAGGTATTGATTGGGAGAACCTTTTTGTTGTTGAACATGTTTCGGTGGGGGAAGAGTTTTCTTCCAGTGATCATCGTATCGTCAGTTTTCACTGTAACTTTTCCTCGGGTAAGGTTGATAACAAAAGACTGGTTCCTTGTTTTTGGAGAACTAACTTTGATGTTCTGAGAGGAAGGTTAGCGGAAGTTTTCAAAGACCGGTTGGGATCAGTCGGGGTAGTAAGTCAATGGGAAGAATTTAGTGCAAAGCTATCTCCTGTTTCGCACGACTTTATTCCTTTTGTTCGAAAAAAAGCGTGTTTGTACATCGCGTCCCCTACGGTTCACGGATAGGATGCGTAATCTTTTACTTGAAAAGAAAAGAGCATTCAGAGAGTATAAAAGTGGACGAGGTGACCTATCATCGTTTAGTGACAAAAGAAGAGCGTTGAAGAAAGCGACAAGCGACATTTTTTTTAAATACGTCAATAACGGATGTAAGGGACCGTTGAAGTATTACGTTTACGCAAGCAAATTTTTAGCCATTTTTGACCCATCTCCCCCCCCCCCCCACTGTCAGCAATATTTCGTCGTCAGCTCTGGCCCTCTCAATCCTAATTCATATTTTCATATAGAGTGGTTGAGGACGTAAGCATTATCCAACCCCCCCCCCCTTGCCATCAAAAGTCAGCAAATCGGAACCCCCCTCCATCGATGATGACGTAATACTTGAACGGCCCTTAAGGGGACAGTTGTTCCCCGGTCGATAGGAGGGTCTAGGTTAGAGAGTAATGTAGGCATGTGTAGTGCTTTCAAAGATTTCTTCGCGTCGGTTGTGAATGGAGATAATGATATGCGATATACGGGTGAATAAGTAATAAAAATCTCAACGATATTCAAGTAGAAGACGTGGAGGTCCTAAATCTTCTAAGAAATGTATGTGCAAGCAAAGCACCAGGACCAAATGATATCTATCCAAGGGTCCTCAGGGAATGTACTAATGCATTGTTGGGGCCAGTCGCACAGATATACTGGAGTAGTGTTGCTGAGGGTATCGTCCCAAGGGATTAGAAACTTGCTAATGCTGTTCCGATATTTAAGAAGGGTAGTAGAGAAGTGGTGTCTAATTATCGTCCAGTGAGTTTGACGAGCTCCCTCTCGAAAATTTTGGAAATTATCATCAAAAGCAGTTTGTGAAGTGGATAGACGAGAATAATGTATTGTCGAATAATCAGCATGGGTTAAGGAAGGGGAAGTCATGTGTAACTAACATCCTTTGCTTCTATGATCACGTGACTAGGGCTTTGGGTAAGAGCAAAAATTTAGATGTTGTTTACCTTGATTTCCAGAAGGCATTCGATCGTGTCCAACATGGTGAACTCTTGAGGCGTTTACACGAGATTGGGATTAGAGGCAACTTGCTGAATTGAATAGAATCGTGGTTAAGAGATAGGTCGCAACGAGTTATGGTGAAAGGGGGAATTTTCTGGTTGGACAGGCGTCACAAATGGAGTTCCTCAAGGAAGTGTCATGAGCCCCATACTTTTTTTTCACTTTTTATCGACAAACTCGATCAGGGTATCGATGGGATTACTAGCGAATTCGCAGATGATGTGAAGCTAATGGCGGTAATCGGGAATCAAAGCGATAGGGAGTTGCTGCAGATCAACTGAAACAGGATTGCAGAGTGGGAAAGTGAATGGAGCATGACGTTTAGCGTTGAGAAGTGCATGGCCACTCATTTTGGTTCGAACAACCCACGTTTCTCTTACGAGTTGAATGCTGTCACTATCCCAAATGCAACCAGGATCACCGATTTGGGAATTCTCATTGACGAGCGGCTTGGGTTTTCTGAACATTGCTCAACGGTGATCAAAAAAATCGAACAGAATGCTTAGTTTCATTTTCAGAAAGGTCTCTTTCCGTTCTTCTAAAGTCCTTCTTCCGCTTTTCCGAGGCTTAGTTCGTCCTGGACTGGAGTATGCTGTAAGGTTTTGGAGACCATACCTACAGAGGGACATAGACTTGGTTGAAGGGGTGCAGAGAAGAGTTACGCGTGCCCTTATTGGCACACGGGCCTTGAGTTCTGAAGAGCGACTTCATTTTTACATTCGATGAACGCAGTTGTCGGGGAGATATGATCGACATGTTAAATTTTTCAACGGTATGGATAGGATGCATAAAGGAATTATTAGTACACCGTCAATCGACTGCTTTTGCAAGGGGACACCAGTATCGATTGGTGAGGGACAATTCTAGGTTATGATGTCGCAGGGAATTTTTCTCTAATAGGGTTGTCAATAAATGGAATAGCTTACCCCCGGAGGTAGTAAATTGTAACACAATTGACACGTTTAAAAAGAAACACGATAAACAGGTTGGGGTAAATCGAGAAGCTCTATCCATACTTAGAATAAGACAACCATAAGTATTTTTTATGGGCATTGTATAATATTTTATCATGTATATATATCTTTTGTAACTGCGTTTTTTATTGTGTTGCTGTATTTTCGAAATATATGACATCCACATTTGTTATGGGCATTTTTTTCTCAGCCACCTCGTTGGGCATTTCGCCTGTTGTGGCCTTGTGTTTGCATTTTTCATTTATTATAAATTTTCATTAATTACGAAACTGTTTTTTTCAATAACTCTAAAATAATTTTTTCCGCTTTTAACGGACACCCTTCAGATGCGGTCACACCTCTTTTACGGCTTTCTCACATTCATCCTATTTTCTCTCATTTATTCATTTTTGCGGTCCGCTCCGCAAATAATTTTTCTCATTTATTTTTTTCTCTGGTCCGCTCATGAAATTTTTCCCCCCTCATTTACTTTTGTGGTCCACAGAAGTTGCATCTGCTGCTTATTTTCCCTTCTATTTACTCACTTTTGCCGGTCCGCAAACTATTTCTCTCATTTTATTTTTCGGTCCGCAGATAAATTCCGCATTAGCACTTACCGGGCATCCTGTATAATATTTATAATTGAATATTACTATTTACCATTACTACTTTCATTTTTTTAATCAAGTTATTTTTACCTTTTATTCGTGTATTTCTTCCCCCCACAATAATGTCTCCCATTTCCACCGGTCTGGTAGAATTTTGAACTGCATTCACACCGGTCCGCAGTTGTAAAAAGGCTGGGATAAACAGTGTTTTTCCCAGCCAACACGGAGAGAGAGATAGGCGGCTATTTTCTCAGGCCAAAATATCAAGGATACACATAATTTCCGGATATTACGTTGAGGTAAACTCGGAAAGAAAAGTCATCTTGTCTCCTAGAGGTAGAGAAGATGACTAAGAGAGGCTACTAATGTCTCTACTTCAGCGCCTCACGCCACAGTGCGTGAAATAAGGAAGGCAGGGTCGCGTCTCCAGTGGTGTAGATGGTAGCAGGCTTGCCCGGTATGTAAGATGGCCCGGGTTCGTGTCCCGGCGGGGAGTCAAGATTTCTTTCCGAGTTCACCTCAGCGTAATATCCAGAAAGTATCTGTTCCCACTGATTTAAACAATTTGAGTGTCAGCCATTTTGAGCAGACCCGTCCCGATTTCCGTCCAGAAAACTTTCAACGCGATGGGAAATTTCAAATCTATTTCAAATTTTCAGCAATTATAATTTCGGATCAATTTCTAACTTGGAAACTATTGGAGCTATTGTAATTGAAGTCAACAATCGCACCGCACGTTGCAAATTAGCAATCACATATGCATCTCTCTCTCTCTCTCTCTCACACGCACACGCACACAGAGAAACAAACTTGTTACAAGGCAACGAACGTATCCACGAAATTGAACACTCTTTAATCTCTGTCCGTCCGTCTTTGGGGCCCCCGCTCTAGGAAACAGAGTAGAGAGAGAGTCCCTTAGCTTCGAATCATGTTTCACATTGCAGAACCATCGTATCACGCCGAAAGTAAACGACGTACAAGTTACATTTAATTGGGAAGTTTGTTACGGTACAAGGAGGTGGTGGTGGAATCTGTGTGGGGGGGGGGGAAGCCTGCAAATCGCGGTTAAAGGGAAGGTGGGGGGGGAGAAGAGAAACACCGCGCACACACAAACCCTTCCTCTCTCCAATTTTCTTGACTAATGATACGTCATTCCACCGAAGGGAACCGGGGGCCACCCTTTTCCCATCCATTCGCTTAAGGGGCGCGCACACACGCATTAGGAACCGCGGTTTCTCTCGTTAATGCGCAGTCAATAGGCGATATCCACCGCTACGCCGCTGTCCTGACAGAGAGCGATGATACCCCGATATGAAATGAGAATACACGAACATTGTTTCGGAGAGAGAGCGAGGGAGTCGAGTCAAAATCACGTTATCCACACAACCCTATATGAAATCACTTTAACAACCCGTACACAACAACATCAATTATACCCTGAAGAGAACAACGGGTTGTCATGTTTACATTCATGTTCACGTGGATACATTCATTGATGGAAGGAAGAACCAGCCGTCATAAGCGGGATTAACTATTGATGGGTCTAAATATGTGGTTTAATCTCCTACGTGTCCAGGGGATTGTGGTAGAGAAATCGAAATATCAGTCAATTTATGGGTTGGATAAATTGCTCTATTTCAAATATGGTCAACGTACGGCCCTTAGGGGTTAAATGGGACCCTCGGACTCAGCTGAAAAGTTGCCTGTGACAAATAACCAAACCATTCAAGTGGCTGACGAAATATTATCAAATCACTTAAGTGTCTCGAGGCCCAGCACCGTAGCGAGCTTTTGTGATGCCCCGGGGCAGCAGAACTTTTCTTGGGGGGTCCTTTTGAAAGGCGTTATTATTATGCAAAATAAGAGTACATTTTTTTTGTGGGGGCCTTCCATCCTGCTCAGGACCCTAAGGCAGTGCCCCGGTTGCCCACAGCCTTATTACGAGCCCGCTTGTGGCCCATTTCCAGATTATTTCAGCATATATCCAGATCATTTTGGGGAAAAGGATAAAATTTGCCAATTATTATTATTTTTTTTTTTTTGCAATTTTGGCAAAGCAATAATTTCAGAATTAATAAATTAATAATTTCAAAGGAAGAACTTTAATTTAAAAAATTCAGAATCGATAAAAAGCAATACAGAATAAATTGGAAATTTCTTGTTAGTTTTTATTTTATTTTCTTCAAAATAATTGAACATATTTCTTGTATTTCAGAAAATCCAAATTTCTGAAATACATTTCAAATGAAGTAATTTCAGAACAACTTTTGCCTTTGTCGGGAGAGTCCATTTTTCCTGGGCGTCCGGACATTTCTTGTAAAAATGTTTCGGTTTTTCACGTGCTTTCAACACGAAGCCAACTTGACTTTTATTCTTTAAATCAAATTACCTTAATCGATTAAAATTGCCTTCCCAACTCAGAAAGTAAATTATGATAATTATGTCTACAAATAAGAATGTTTATTTCACATTTTTGTCATGTTGTTTTTTTAACTCACTGAGATTTGTGTTAGGCTTCATTTTCCTCAACTGCCGACTTTTCTGTGACTTTGGCACGAGTTGGTGTGACTTTGCTTACTTCTGGCATCATTTTTGACGATCGTTGGCAATTCCCCGTATTTTCCAGTATTTCGAAGCTCAATTTCACGTATTTTTCCTCTAGCAAATGTCGTCAGCCTAGCTGATCTGTCAGGCCACCACTGTAAATCATATCAGGCTCTTATTTCTATTGGTATATTCTAAATCCAGCTTATTTCAACACGAGTTTGTATTGTTACGAAAATTATGTAAATTGTTCTTATTTATCGTTTATTATGTCATTTTTCCTGCTGTAAATAGTGCAAACAGTCATTATCTTACGTAAAAATGAAAATTAACGCATTTCTCAGTAAATCTCGCCAAAACTAGCGACGAACTCGGCGAGTTTGGTGACAACTCCAATAACTTGGCAACGCCATAGCGCAAAGAGAAATAACGAGAACGAACGAGATCCAGGGAGAATCGTGGAGAAATTTCACGAACTTTTCTTTTGTCTACATAAAATTGCATATTGTATTTCTTTGAATACAATAAACGCGAAGTCGTTGCGAGGGAAGTACGAGAGGCAACCCGGGGGCAAAAGCCGTGGCTGTAGTACCCTGCGCGGAACGCTCTGTGGGCCATTACATCGACCGGTTCTTCAAACATACCCGCACCCCTTGGGGTAACCAGCTTATGTCTCCGACGGAGACGGAGCGAGTGTACGTTCGGTGATGGTGGTTAAGACAAACTCTTGTATAAGCTTGAGTAGTCGACCTCCAGGGATTCTCTCTGTTTTTAGCGGCTTTAGTCAAATCTCTGCTTGTGAATACTTGTAAATAGCTGCTCTGAATAAATCTGTGACGTCCTCCATTTTGTTTCATCTTCTACTCATTTCAAGGAATTGTATGTGAGAGACGTTACCCAGTGCAATATTTTCTACATAATCACAGAAAAAGTATTTAATCAATACTGTGGGAGTGGAAGGCGGGGGGGGGGGCTTGTGCTGCCGTACACAGTTCTGGAAATATGTTTGTCCATCGTCCATACAGAATTCTAGGAACATGAAATGTTCATGAGACTGTGTCCTTTTGTAGTTTAATGGGATATTCAACCCAACAAAGCTAAGCTCTCACTTCTCAATAACGATCCCTGAAAGTCCGATCGCAGCTGAATCTCCTTAGATCGAAAGGTGCCTATTCCGAAAACACTAGAATCGGGATTTCTGAATGAGACACACAGGATGTCCATTCAGTCTACTTAACGGATCTAAAGCATTTAGAATGCCTAATTTGCATTAAAATGCGCAATCCGAAACCTGCTCGTTCCGATTCCGAGTGACAAGGCGACTGCTTCGGAATAATTTCGTCCGGAAAATTTCTCATTCACGTATAACAATGCTTTTGTTAATTCTGTTGTTGCCATTCTCGAATGCTCTCAGTGAGAGAGGAGAGAGATCACGCGAGAGTTTGTCTCTTTGAATTTGTGTCCACGATATTCTTTGAAGTTCTAAAAGCTGTAGTGCTGTATTTGAATGTAGGAGTGTTTGCGTGTCTCTCTCTGTCTCGGAAATGGTGATTATCAGGAAGCGACTTCTGACAGAATTTTAAATCGCGGAGTTAACTATTCATGGATTTTTCCCGTTTGATTTTGTTGAGTGAGTAGATCTGGAACTGATTGGTAGACTGATTCAACGATTGAAGATGGTATCAGGCTCTGATGGAAATATATCAAAGGGGATGTGGTATATGGATACTTTATTTTTCAGAGAAAAAGGTGATGATATCAGTCTTAACTATTCATACAAGAAGAGATGAATTGATGCAATGCGAAAATGAATTTTCGGGATGATAATTATACGGGAGTTATTAAGACCTATTCGCGTTTATATACAGGGTGTCCTGTAAATGCTACCACGGGCCTCATCGCATCAACCGTCCGTCGTATGGTATCTCAGTAAGATTCCGACTGAGAAAATTCTCAACAGACGTTCAAAAATTTTTCCCTGTACGAGTTGTGCAAATACAGTGTTTCACGAAATAGAAAATCTAAATTTTCACACGGTCCCCCTGTGCTATAACTCTAGTCCGTTTCAAGTTAACTTTGTAGTGAAGAGAAAGGTAGAGAGAGTGTATTCCTTTTCTCCGCAAAATATAGTTCCCACATATCGGAGGTTTACGATGATCCTTTATACAGAATATTTCAATTTTTTCCATGATTTTGAAAAAAATACTGAAAAAATATTGGTTATCATTATCAAAAATCCATAACAACGGCAAGAACATTCTAGCGCGATATCATAGAAATTTTCCCCGCCAATATCACAGCCGTGTTTTCTTCGTTACACAATTATATACCGTATACAGACAAACCTCGTTAATGAGTCATTCTTGGAAGAGCAAAAATATGACTCGATAAGCGGAGTGACTCGTTAAACGGAGTAAGCCATAGCTGTGCCAATTCCTGCCTGAGGACAATTGGAACTTCCAAAAAGTGGCCCGGTAAGAGGAGTGACGTGTTAACCGGGTGACGCACTAACGAGGTTTGACTGTATATATTTTTTACATCGTTATTTGGTTGAATTTTCCATAACGATACAATTTTTCATTCAGTTTTACGTGCATGCAGTTATAGACTTACATAAACACGAATATATTCAATCAATTTTATTTCTGTTTTTACTTCCTCTCGAAAATAGGCTTCAGTGAGTTCAGATATTCACTCGTAAATTACACACAGGAAGTGTTTCTCTTCCACGAGAGCATCGTTACCATTGTGAGAGGGCACTTTATGGGTGCAGAAGTTTTGGTTTTAGATCGTCCTTTTTTTTTTTTTTTTGCCATGTTTATGGGATAGTAGTGGCTTTCGATCGCAGAGAGTGTTGACACGAGTCGTGTCTTACACTCACACGAACGTCATCTTCCACCTACAGCAGGGGCCACCTGTTTGGGACCGTTCAAGTATTACGTAAGCAAATTTTTATCTATTTTTGTCGTCGTCCCCCCCTTGTCAGCGCAACATTTCGTCATCAGCTCTGCCCCTCTGAATCCTAACTCATATTTTCATAAAGGGTGGTTGATGACGTAAGCATTATCCAAACCCCCCCCCCTCCCCTCTTGTCATCAAAAGTCACCGATTTGCTGACCCCCCCCCCCATCGATGATGACGTAATACTTGAACAGCCCCTTTCTCCAGATGCTCCTTGCCTTTAGTGTCTCGTCAGATAAAATAAGCGAGAGAGGGTGGGGGCCCACAGTGGTTTAGGCTTCCATCTTTTTTATGTGACAGTTGTATCTTTCTTTTCACCGGAGATAGCCACGCTAAAAAGTTATCTGCTCTTCTGAATAACGATCCCTGATAAAGAGACCCTAAGTCCGATCGCAGCTGAATCTATCCTTAGATCGAAGGTGCCTATTCCGAAAATACTGGAGTAGGGATTTCTGAATGAGACACACAGGATGTCCATTCAGTCTACTTAATGGATCTAAAGCATTTAAAATGCCTAATTTGCATTAAAATGCGCAATCCGAAACCTGCTCATTCCGATTCCGAGTGACAAGGTGACTGCTACGCAATAATTTCGTCCGGAAAATTTCTCATTCACGTATAATAATGCTTTTGTTAATTCTTTTGTTGCCATTCTCGAATGCACTCAGTGAGAGAGGAGAGAGATCGCGAGAGTTGTCTCTTTGAATTTGTGCTCACGATATTCTTTGAACTTCTAAAAGCCGTAGTGCTGTATTTGAATGTAGGAGTGTTTGCGTGTCTCTCTGTCTCTGAAATGGTGATTATCAGGAATCGACATCCGACAGAATTTTAAATTGCAGAGTTAACTATTCATGGATTTTTCCCGTTTGATTTTGTTGAGTGAGTAGATCTGGAACTGATTGGTGTAGACGGATTCACCGATTCAAGATGATAATCAGGCTTTGATGGAAATATATCAAAGTGTTATGTGATGTATAGATAGCATATTTGTCAGAGGAAGGTCATTATATCAGTCATATAAGAAGACATAACGTGATGCAATGCGTAAATGGCTTTTCGGGATGATAATTACGTAGGCCCATGCTGGGAATCGAGCTACTGTCCTCTTGTACTCCGGGCGTCTACGCGAAACCACTACGCTACGCTGATATGTTTCTTATACAGTATATACTCTTGGAAGAATCACTTTTGAAGCTACGTTCTCAGCAGCCGTGCTATGCAATTTATCTATGCTTAACAAAACCGGTGTGTCTAGTACAGAGTGGGTGATTTTACCGAATTTGACCGAATTTGCAAAGTCACGCCCCACCCAAAAACCGGTTTTGAGCCGCTGGAAATCACTTAGCGCGGCCGGTGTGGAAAGGCTTTAAAGAAATATATCAGAGTGTAGCCGTCTAACGCGGAGGGATCATAATTTTTTTTTCGCTCCTCCTTCCTTTTCGACCATACATTCTTTTTGTGCCCCTTCCCCCGTCTTATCCAGGGGCTAAACCCTCATCCAGGAGGAAGACCGTTTCGTTGACCAATCGATGAATGAATGACTGACTACTGCTGACTGCCAGCACAGACTGCCTGACTTTGCGTTTGACCGTTCAGAGGTTCTCATGCTGGAGGGACGCATATGGCCCACTTGTCGTACTGGGATATTTTAGGGGGTCACGGGTGAAAATCGGGGAGGGGGGGGGGGTGAATAATTTTTTCAGTAAATGTTCGGTGGGATAAAATTATATAAACAGATTCTCTCTATCTTCACTCCTTTCCCTGCCAGACTTTAGTCAGGTTACCTCTTTTCTTCGTTCTGTTTTGAGAGTTCTCTCAACATCATGGCTCCTACACCCTGGGCACAGGGATGCTTTTATGGAGCCCTTTACTACTGGAAGTAACAGCTTACATAAAGTATTTCTATTTATTCAAAAATCGTAATCTTATATATAAATGTGAAAGCATTTGTATGTCTGTTCTTTATAAAAATCTACAGTTTTAGACCGATCATCGCCAGATTTTGCATATATATATCAAGCAGAACCGGGATTGAACCGTAGGCTACTTTAAAAGTTCGTCAGAGCTGGGCAAATGCCCGAAATGGGCGAAAAACTGTCCGGCAACAATGATTTTGGGGTCTCAATAATCACTATCGGAACGCGTTTACTTTGGTTACCGTGGTTCCCAACAATGCGTTTCAGACGTGTATATGCTTTACAATGGTTTGTCACATCTTTAATGCTGCCATTATAACAGTTTATTCCTTTATGATGGTTTGTCACTTTTCCAATCCTCCCAGTAAGTGATAGTGAGAGTAACCGAGAGACACCCAGGCTCTGTCACACTCAGTGATATAAGCACACTGTCCCTGGGGACTCGGGTGCCTCCGGGGAAACCTAACCATTTGAAAGATATGTTACATACATGGGCAGGTGCCATTACGCAGCTCGCCGGTAAACAAGTATAGAATTTGTGATCGAAAAATGGTGATTCATGTAAATAAATCACAATTATAAATCACAGGTTAAATCACAAAATCATCGTAATAATCGTCATAATCGAGAATAGTTTTTGATAAAATTGGATGTGCTTCCCTTCAGGGATTTTCATTGGATCAGTAACTATCACATCAATTAAAGCTGTCAATCTGCTGCTGGGTTGATCTAATCGCTGCACCGTGTAGTTTGATTTGGTCCAAAGACATTCATCAGTAATTTATGCTTGTATCCAACTTTTCGATAAGCCAGCGTGGATCAAACTATTCTCGACTACTCAGGCTCCTCTTCTTCTCCCTCCTCTTCTCTGTACGAGATCGTTGTCTGGGTGTAGTTGACGTCGTATTCTAGTGCATCTCCTAACTGGCATAGGTGGCTCTCTATCTGGTTCTGGCTCCGGGACTGTAGTTCTGATATCCTCAGGGTGCTGCTCTAGAAAGCGGACCAGTTCACGTATTTTACTTTTTGAATCTTCCCGCTTCAGGATGCACTCAAGCCAAGGTATTCGCATATGTTCAGCTGGCTCTCTGAAGTGGAAAGCCGTTGTCTTGGGGCATAGAGTTGCGTAGTGAAGAGGCGGGCCTATGGCCAAACATGAGCATTTATCACTGGGGATTGATTTGAACCTATGAAGGTTAGCCGGAAACGGACCATGGCCCGTTACGAACACTATCATCTCACGTGACCATTTATGGTTCCGAGGCATTACATGTCGCAGGATGCTATAGGTGGATCGACCGGGCTCTGTGTTGTCCTCCCACCTTTGTTGCCATTTATTCATTAGATCCTTCCATAGGATTGCTTTGCCGTGTGATGCGGGAAGCAGCAGATCACCTGTAATGATTCCGCTTTCGGTAGCTTCCTTCGCCGTGGTATCCGCCAATTCATTGCCCCATTGGCCTATATGTGCTTTTACCCAAGAGACGCTTATTCTAGTATGATTGCAGAGAAGCTTTCTTATTGTCCTAGCCATTTCATGACTTGACTGAGGATGAGAGACCGTCTGTATGCTGGAGCGACTGTCAGGTCTAATTAGGGTAGCTTCTTGATGTAAACAAGCATCTAAGACTGCGTTGTAGATGGCAAAAAGCTCAGCCTGAAACACTGAGTTATCATCCTTTAGCTTGACCGACCATCGGGCTATTACTTGCTTACCTATAGTCTTAAGATATGCAGCTCCTTTTTCCGACTTTGATCCATCCGTGTAGTATATAAGTGTGGAGGACTGAAGCATCTGACCTTCGTTTTCTGGTACGCCAAAACGTATTTGGCGATTCCGCAGCCCGACTGACGGGTGGGATGACCAACTCTTTATTTTGCGTTCATATGCCTGAGGATCCACTGTATCCGTCGTTGAGACTGTTTTGCGGAGCTGGAGTAGGTGAGCTGACTTAGCTAGAAACTCCATTTTCAGGCTCAACGGAGGGAGGCCCACGATAGCCTGGAGAGCATTTGTCAGGGTTGTACTATAAGCTCTCGAGGAGTACAACAGGTATCCTCTCTGAATTGAGTTCAGTCTGTTTGAAAGCTGTACCTGAGGCGATGTACACCAGATCGACGCTCCGTAAGCCATAGTTCGCTCTGCCACCGTCAAATAGAGGATTCTGCGCATTTATTGATTAATGTCCCACTTTGCTCCGGCTATAAGTCTGCAGGGTAGCAGCAACTTTATCCTTCATTTTCTGGATATTGGACTCCCACTTGAGATCTTGGCTAATGGAAACTTCTAGATACTGCAATACTGTAGTTCTTTTTATTGTCTTTCCCATCATCCAAATCGATGGGGGACGCTTCTTTGAGATCCAGAGAAATCTCGTTTTGCTCGCCGACAGGCAAAGGCTATGGAATGATAACCAATTTGTGATGGATTGGAGCGCCTTTTCCGCTAGCTCTGCAGTTCCTTTGATCGTCGGGTGAGACGCAATAACAAGTGTATCATCGGCAAAGGCCGGGACACGGATATTGGCTGGCCACTCCATTTTCAACAGCTCATCGAAAACTAGATTCCATAAAAGAGGACCCGAGCACGACCCTTGTGATGCTCCCTTTTTCAGATATTTAGTAGTCAATCCCGCTTCAGTCATAATCGCAGCTTGTCGATTGTGCAGAATGCCACACAAAATTGCCTTGAGCCGTGGGGGTACAGGCATTTCCACGATTCGGCGAAGGATAGATTCGTACCTTATGTTATCAAAGGCACTTTCAATGTCCAGAGATAAGGCGGCTACATCATTTCCTTTGTCTCGCTGAGACTTAATTTCTACCATCATATCTTCCGAAGCCATCTCAGCTGATTTGCCTTGTCGAAACCCATACTGATGAATGTGCCACCAGAGCAACTCTTTCCATGTAATACATGATGCGCTGAACTTTATTTCGCTCCAATATTTTACCAACAGAGGAGAGTAAAGATATTGGCCTATATGACCTCAAGTCATTGGGGTTACGGCCTCTTTTAAGAAATAAGAGGAGCTTTTCAATTTTAAAATGACTTGGGAAACATTCGATTAAGAAGCACTTGTTGAATAAATTGTGTAGTAGATTCGGAAAGGATCTGTTGATTGCCTTGGCCATTCGATTATTCACTGTATCCAATCCAGGCGCCTTGTTATTGCCTAAATTGTCTATAATCCTTCTGATCTCTGATTTGGAAATTGGACTGTCACGATATCTCGGAGAATCAGGATATGCTGCTACCTCATGAGAATCTTGTGTGGATTGGGTTGAAGAGACATCTATATATATTGTTTGCAGTTGTCGGGTGGCCGCTCCTAGGATTGTCTCGTTACCTGTCTTCTCCATCATGACTTGGGGAAAAGGTTTACTTTTCATTGTTGCTCGATAGTTGGTGCCGTAAACCACCGTTGCATCTTCACATGATTTTCTCCAAGACGTAATCTTAGTTTTATGTACCTCCCAGTAAGTGAAGAAAACCCGGGAAGCGCCGGATATTATGGCTAACCTATATATAGGGTGTCCTGTAAGTGCTAATGCGACCTTTATCTCATCAACCGCCCATCGTAGAGGTATAGTTTCAGTTTAAAAAATGCTTAAAAGGAGTTTGAATAATATTTTCCGCACAAGCTGGACATATGACGTCACTAACAACCATAGGCGTACGCAGAATTTTCTCGAGGGGGTTTCAGATTTTGTTTCCTTCTGAGGGGGTTTTTACGTTTTTTCCTGCAAAATAACACTAAAATCTTGGCTCAAGGAGGAGGGGGTTAGAAACCCCCCCCCGCCCCTGCGTACGCCAATGCTAACAACTACGACGACAAAACTGGGAATAAAAATGTTTAACGCCAGCTGATGAACTCAATCTTTTCCTTAAATCATCAACACTCTACTACTACTTCACCAAACACCAACTCTGGCCACATCGCTATATTCCAATTTACTGCCATTAGTGAGATGGGTTGGAAGTGAAGGCGCTGTCTATCAGTGGTCGCCTCGAGTCTGTTAGGGAAAATATATTATCGATACCTCTCTTGGGTTCGAACCCGGGACCCTGACTACAACCTTCACGATGGTAGACGAGCATCTTACCACCATGCCACTCGGGCTCATCAGCACTCTGGCACGAAGTTAAAAAAAAATAATAATAATGAATGATATGAATGAATGAATAAAATAATGATAATTTTCTAACTTCATCAACATTCTGGCACGAAGTTAAAAAATTATCATTATCCAACCACATGTGAGTTCAACTGCAAAATGACTCAGCACTGCTATCATTTTCAAATGAGTTGATCAAAATTGGAAATAGAAGAATTCCCGTAGACCCCAAGCACCGGACTGATTACGTTCCCAAATGGATTTTGCCAGTTGTTATAAACTCAGTTCAAGAACTTGCAGACAAAGTCTTGCAAATGCGCCCCCCCCCCGGGACAATCTTTGCAAATGGCTTACAGCCATTAACCACAGTAGCTTGCTCAATCATCCGGTGATGATTAGAATTGTTTTTTAATCTGAAATTCTTTAAATGACGTATAGATGGCGTACGCATTTATATTCTAGATGTGGTTGCTTTTTATTTTATTTATCTATTTTCTGACAGGTTTCCGTATACTGTATGGAAGTGTTCGCAGGGCATCGAGTAGTGATAGAGTGTCTGGCTGATGACTATCATTACTAGCTTGTAGAGTCGAACCTCTCTATAGTGAACCTGGGACATTGTAAACTCTCGGTTATAGTGAACTTTTTCAGTGATCCCAACTGAACACCTATTGAACTAACTCAATGTTTCAACAAATTTGGATATGGTGAACTATAACGGGGTTCGACTGTACGCGAATTTCCATTCCAACCCACATATTGCGTTTGTATTACCTCCTGTTCCTTAGATTGTATTGTATTTTCAATGTCTGAGTCTGATTGTCATCTGTTTTCCACAAAGATTTAGAAAAAAATTGTTTTTAGTGAGAAGCATTTTTCCGACTATTCCCGCAGTCAAAGGGTTAAGGACTTCGAGCGGGGACTTCCCTCTTCTCAGTCCATGCGATATCAGCGGGGCGTATACTGATACATTTTTCGAAAGGTCTTTTACAAAGAACTTGAGGAAAACTTATCTTTTGTGGGTGGATTGGCTACATACATACATACAAGCTGCGAACTTTCAAATCTTCGGAGTTTTTTCAAAGTTATCTTCCAAAACATCATTACGATCTTCGACTGCATTTTTAATATCAGCGATGCGAGTTAAGTTCTCATGGTTTTTTTAAAATAACCATGAATAATTCATTCCCTATTTAGGAGAAAAAGATGAATCTAGTAAATATTCATATACACATAAACGACAGGTGTACCTAATGGTTCGTCTAAAAATATTGTATTAAATTACTTTCCAGCGCGTGGAAGCGGTTACAATTTTCTGGAGAAGACGTGGGGAATGATGATACTCAAGAGGAGAAACGAGAGTATATTTTTTTCTGTAAAATGACTCGATTTATCACTTAATACTATTTATTTGTTATTAGATGCTTGTGTGTGTGTGTCGACATTCCGTTTTTATACGAATGGAATGTTCTTGTTTATCATTCAGTACTCAAAGAAGGAAAAACTATTCTATAGAACTTTCGATGAAGTATCAGTAGATATATCTGTGCTCAAAATGTCGTTACCACGATGAATAGAATTCGAGGAATTCTGTCAGAATCCCACAAGTGAAATACTTTTGTTTTTGTAAAAAGTGTCTTTCCTTTTCATGAGTGTATCTCGCTTTTTTGAAGATGAAATGCAGAATAAGAGCATATTCAACTCAATCAATATATGCATAAAGATCTATACGATGAGAAGACTCTAGAACCGCACGTTGCTACAGTCTGTCTTCAAGGTGTATACACACTACTTTGACGTAAATCGGGACCACGTCGGATCATATCAGACATGATACAATTTTCCGCACTAGTCTGATGCTATAAGATAGTGATGGGAGAGTGATGGGCAAACTTTTTTTTAGAAGCGGGCCAAAGGAGAAAAAAGAAATTGACAGGGCAGACATCTTTGGACATGATTCATACCCCCGTATTAGCCGGCAGGCCTTAAAACTCGAGGAACGTCAGCTTTTCAAATATTGGTGTCTGGTTCAGCCCCGGCATACAGGGAAAAGCGAGGTCTCATAAGGATCACACTATGCATTAAGCCAAGGATTTTTTAAATAAAGATACGGTATCTAAGAACTTATACTATAAACTGTGACTATTCTTCACCACGCATCAACTCAGCACCACCCAGAGATAGAAGGCCTACGCAAGGGTTGCACAAGTTCATCTGGAACGTCATTAAGACTACTTAGCAAGTTCGCCACATTTTGAACCACAGCATCCTATTTCGTTTCTTCTTATTCTGGCTTAGATTCTTCCTGGTTGGCTCACAAATACCTCATGGTGATTGGATGTGGGGCATAGAAATCCAATTCTGAGCCCGATCATTTCTTTCCTGCACAACGATGATACTGGCACGTGCAGCCCGTGGAATTTCCGGGGGAATTTCCCCTCAGAATATTGTGATTGAAAATGGACTACTTGCTGACGTCACCAGCAGAGTGCGGATGCCTTCTATCTCTAGGAGGTGCTGACCAACTCCGGTCATATCGCTATAAGCAATTTTACTGCAACTCCTCTGAGTTCTATTCGGCATTCGCTCATTCATAGTTGTAAAAAGATGTAAAAAGTATTCATCACGATAGACCCATTGCCGTCTAAAACATGGAAGAGTAGATAAATTCTGCTCAAGGATATTCAGAAGTCACCAACGAATAAGGTAAATATATGAAAAATGCAAAAACTCCTAATAGGAGGAAACTCCCCCTAGGAGTTTCCTAGGAATTCTTTGTATTTTTTGTATGTATTTGCCTTATTCGCTGGCGATTTCTTAATATCCTTGGGCAAAGTTGAGCGACTATTCCTTGTGTCTTTTATTGTAACGCTAATCTTTGCTCTCACTGGTATTCTCTACGTATCCTTTTTGCAATGAAATTTTTATATACAGGGTGATCCAAAACTCAACGTACAAACTATTAGGGGAGGTAGAAAACACAAAACCACGAACAGAATCACATATTAATGTATGACCGGAAACCTCAACCTTATCAGTTGGAGGATAAATGAAGATGCAGAAATGACAAGCTAATAATGAATGGGAAAACTCTTTATTTCTTTTATTTTCTCTTTACACGAGGACAGTACGTGTTGTTCTCGTGTAAAGTATCGCCACATAAAGAGTTTTTCCACCCATTATTGGCTTGCCATTTCTGAACCTTTGTTTATCTTCCAGCTGATCAGGTTGGGGTTTCCAGTCATACATTTCTGCATGATTTTGTTTTGTTTTTGTGTTTTCTACCTCACCTAAAAGTTTTGTATGTATTTGTTCATCACCTTCAGTCTACATCTTGCAAGTTTGCTGATTTGCGGTATTACTTGCCATTTCCCATAACCTTGTACATAATTTTCGACTACACGTGAAAATCTGCATCATCATATTCATCAGAAAATGTACAGTTGAATACGTTTATTTATTGTGTAGCATACAGGCCACTGTTAAGCAACGTGGGCTGTAATTGCCTTGAAATGTCTGTGATTGTCATTGTCTATACTGACTTTCGGCTGCCGAACCAAACTGATATATATAGTTGGCATTTGTATTCTTTCACATATTCATGAACACTGCTCGCTCAATTCGAATGATTTGTGCCCTTGCCGAACCATACTCCCTCAATTTTTTAAAAGAAGATATTAAAATCTGCAAAAACAAATTAAATACACAATGTCTCTACAAGTGGCATATCACATCTTTCATACTGGATCTTGGCGAACTTAACGAAAGCGTCAGTGCTCACTCAAAAGAGCACTTCCACCAAGGAATTCTCGACTTGGAGCAACTATATCGGGGAGACTAAACGCATCGAGAATATCGTGGAAATTACTTTTGGGGGGAGCCAAAACGTGAAAATTAATTGTATATGAGAATAAAAAGATACCAAAAGACTCATCATTTTTTAAATTTAAAATTTTATTTCACAACTCTAATTATATTTTACGAGGTACTTGCTAGATACGTGACTGAAACTCTGAAACAAGTTTCTGTTTTTAAAATGATTATCATTGCGGAAAATTTCTTTTTTTTTGCCTATTTCAATATTCCAGTCAGCCAATCATAAATGACCAATTTCCGAATATCGATACCTTTACCATAAAAGTAACGTTTCAGGGAAATAATCGTCGTTTTCATGCTTATCTGGGCCAAGCAAACACAAAAATAACAACTTCTTTCTATAAACAAAGAAAAATTTATTTTTTGTTGCATAGGGTGATGCTTATTTACTGAAATTTCACATTCAGTATCCTTTTTCTGTATAGGCAATATTTGCCTGGAACGAACTCCACATAGGATGCACATTTTATGATAGTACTACATGAAAGAAACCAAACGTACGTGCGAAAATTTGGTTTCGTTTTCTTTTGTGTGCTGCCTTCAAATGCTCCATTTTCATCGTGTTGGGTTCCGGGAAAGGAAAAAAAATATCGTCCGTGAATTTTTCTTGTGAAGTTGTTTCGCCTCCCGGGATAAGCAGGAAAAAAAAAGACGAACGCAGTAAGTCAATAGGATCTTTCCTGGACGAAGAATTCTCAATGCTTTCCGGTTTCTTTTGAAGAAAACTCAACGCAAAGCCGTTTCCAGGCGATGTCTATATATCCATACACACCATATATATTCTACATAGAAAATCTGAAAGGAAAACTGGTCTTTTTGCCCCCTCTTTCTCACGCTACCCTTTTTTTTGTCCTGGAAAAGACATCTCTGAGCTGTCGTCGATTGTATTCCCCCCTTTTTCACTGTCGATTCTATTTTGAATTCATGAATTCTTCAGAACCTTTCTGTCGCTAACTAAGTTGTTATAAGAGCTTTACGAAAAGCATTGTGATAGGACTTATGCGTTTATATTATGCACGAGCTTGTGCATTGTAATTTTTTCAGGAATAAGATTGTTGGAAAGTGGGAAGAAGAGCTCATTTAAACGAGATGGAAGAACAAGAAAGATTCTGATATGCTCAAATTACGTATTATAATCTGAAAATGGAACAAAAAATTGGTAACAGAAGCTACAAATGTATTAAACGAGTTAGAAATGTTCTATCAATACCGCTGTTTGCATCTAGGAATTCCTGAGTCCTAACAGCGATGTTGATCAGTAAAGTAGATGTTTATAACTCTAAAAAGGACGATAGGATCCACATGATATTCGATCTTGAAGTGAGTAAGCCAATCTCTTAAAGAGTTGGCGTAACAAGGGGTGGCAGTGGAACGTGGCTGCTTTTCTATCCAGCGCTCAGCACATCCACGAGGTGTTTCAAGTGCCAGAAAGTGGGCCACCATGCGAGAGACCGTGAAACACCTGAGCCGTTCTGCGTAAACTAGCACGAAATAACATCGTGCCGAAAAACAAGATCATGTGCATCAACAGTGTGTTGAGTGACACAGACAATGGCGCCAGGAATACAACTACGCACAGTTGATGTTTCCGAGTGTTCTTACACAAATTTGGTGAAATTTCGCAGAAAGCTTTTATTTTATACTCATGAATTCAATTTGAAGTGTATCGATATAACGAAACGATGAACTTATCCGCTAATTATACGAAGTACAGACCAAGCGAAGATATT
This sequence comes from Pholcus phalangioides, assembly GCF_987345545.1. NCBI lineage: Eukaryota > Metazoa > Arthropoda > Arachnida > Araneae > Pholcidae > Pholcus > Pholcus phalangioides. The sequence continues at coordinate 11,266,992 of NW_028301617.1, read as the reverse complement.
TGGGAAGAAAAGCCGCATTTCCCACAGAGAAATGTGACTGGAAAATGTCAAAGGCAAGTAAAGTCGTCAATTACAGCCCAAAAATATTTCAAAAGCCAGTTCATCAACTCCAGCTCAAAAAACTGTCAGAGGCAAGTAAAGTCATCAATTACATCCCAAAAAATTTCCAAAAGCAAATTTGTCAACTTCAGCCCAAAAACAATGTCAAGAGCAAATAAAAATGAAGTCGTGAATTACAGCCTAAAAAACTAACGCAAGTAAAGTAGTCAATTAGAGTCCAAATTTTTTTCAAAAGCTAATAAAGTAAGTTGCCAATTATAGCCAAAAGAAGTCAAAAGTAAGCGAATTTACCAATTACAGTCAAATAAATTGTCGAAGGCAAGTAAAGGTGCCAATCACAGTCGGAAAGAAATTGTCAAAGGTCTGTAAAGTTGCGAATTACAGCCGAAAAAAATTGTCAAAGGCAATAATTTTGTCATGAAAACTATTTCAATTCTTTACCTCCTAAATTCGAGTTAGCCTCTTTCAAAATAAGGGAGGAAACAATACATTTTATGAAAAACTTTGAAAAGACAATAAATCACACAGGAATGTCTCATAAAATGAAGGTAATGTGATATTACCTTACACATACAAGTTTCTGGCCCGTGAACTGGTTGTGCACCCCCTGATCTACACCATCTTGTTTCTCACCGGTGCTCAAGTGCATTCAAAACTCTCTTCTACAGGAATGGACGACAAAGAACAAAACCCGTCAAATGCACATTTATTTATATAACTCTTGATCTAATTATATTACGTGACCAATTGATCGGGCGATTGACCGTATGAGTGAGTGCGTCACCGTATAAGTGACCTTGTTCGTGATTAAGTTGGCGACCGCATGAGTGATCAAGGGAGTGACCACACTCACTTGGTCTTTCATACGGTCAGGTATTTTCAAGATTTTTTGGTCATAATAATCCGAGCCCTAATTATAAACCTCTGAACTGAAGTTGTGTTTTTTCTTCCCCGTTTTTTCTACAATCCTGTTAGCGATTTTTCTTCCCTACATATAATGTACAGGGTGGGCAAAAATTTCGCGTAGGAACTTAACAAATTCATGAAAAACCGAAATAAAAAAACGGTTTGCACGGTTGGCATCGCTAGGTCACGGGAATTTTTTTAAGAGAGGAAAAAAAATAACAAAAAACAGCCGCATAGGTGTATCCTGTATTTTTCTTCTTTATCGTCTATTTTTCTTTCTTTCTTCTTCTTCTTCCTTTTTTCTAATGTGAGGTTACGTTAAGACAAGATTACTAGATTTATCACCGATACGTCAAATAGAGATCATCCGAATTTGTTGCCAAATCCTGTACGTCAAGAGTTTATGGATACTGAAACATTTTTCGAATCCTATTTATTACACCCTATAATAATAAAGCCCCCATAGAAGATCCCGATGATCCACGCCATCTCGCTTCTCGCCGGTACCCAAGTGTATTCAAAACTCTCTTCTAAAAGAATGGAAGACAAAGAACAAAACACGTCAAATACATTTATTTATTTATTATACTCTCGCCCTGTGAATTCCGTCCGAAAGTAGCCATTTTAAAATCATTCTTTCTCCCCAGGACTGACTGGATACAGGAGAAACGGCGTAAATACACACGTTCATTTCAGTTGTTAAATGTATTGAACTCGACCTGGAATTTCTTTCCGGGAAAAATCTCTTAAAATAGATCCATTATATATATATATTTTTTTTTATTTGGCCCGGAAAGAAAGAAGGAAATACGTAAGCTTATATATATATTTTTTTCTTTTCTTAGCTGCTGTGTGTCATCTTTAAGACATTTTTCAGAGTAAATCTGAGCAAATGCCGTGAAATTGCGTAGAAAGATGGCAGAGTATGGAGTCGTTACACTATGGATAAAGGAAAGAATGAAATCGAGGATATTATTCTTATTTCCTTTTTTATTTTTATTTTCGCAAGTTGATTTCACAAGAAGTCGATTCCCGAATGGCCATTGTCTTCTATTCCATTCAAGGTGAAATCTCTCGAGATAAAGACATCATTTGAAAAATTCTGAAGAGACAAAGAAAAAAAAAATGAAATAAAAACTCACGTTAGAAAAATGGCACGTTTCTCTATGGATGACATTTTTGTTGTTACCTTATGGATTCGATTTTATTGATCACTTTTCTGGATGGGGTGATAATTGAGCAGCGGGCTCTAGTCCAAACTGACATTGATGATTTCTAAATAGGAAGGGTTGGAAAATTGTATTTATGGAATTTTTGTATTGTCTCCTACTTTTGGTAGGATTCTCTTTTGCTGATGGGTGTTTGTTCGAACGCAGGCTAGGATCTAGGACGATGTGAAGGAAGGGGCGAATTGTGTAAGTTCTCTGAATCATCCCGTATTTTAAGGGCCAGACAAATGTTCCCATATTATTCGGCTCTTGGGAGGGACACGATCGTTTCTATCTCCTTCCTCCCACTGGGCCCACGCGTGAGCGAAAGCATAAAGGCATCTTCGACTATGAATGAAGCGGAAGCAGATATGTTCAGCGGTGAATGGAGTGGAGGCAGCGAATGGAGCGGAGGCAATCATCTTCAGCTGCAACTGAGGACGAAACATATCTGCAGCTGTAAATGGAGTGGAAGCAGGCATCTTCAGCTACAACTGCAGCCGAAACAGACATCTCCTGCTTGGAGTGGAGGCAGGCATATTCAGCTACGAATGGAGTGGAGGTAGGCATCTCCAGCTTTTAATGAAGCGAAGGCAGACATCTGCAGCTCCGAATGGAGTGAAGGCAGTCATCTTCAGCTAAAAATGAAGCCAAAACAGATATTCCCAGCTGCAAATGGAGTGCAGGCATCTTCAGCTTCGAATGGAGTGAACACATCTTCAGCTTTGAATAGAGCGAAGACAGACATCTTCAGCTTTGAATAGAGCGAAGACAGACATCTTCAGCTTTGAATAGAGCGAAGACAGACATCTTCAGCTTTGAATAGAGCGAAGACAGACATCTTCAGCTTTGAATAGAGCGAAGACAGACATCTTCAGCTTTGATTGGAGCGGAGACAGGCATCTTCAGCTGCGAATGGTTCAGAGGCAGAGATCTAGGTGGATGTGCCTTAGAAGCGGCTTATTGTATGGGTGCATTAGATCGTCATCACGTATTTTACGGGACAGACACATTTACGGGAGGGGGAGATCGTCCTCAACCCCCCCCCTCCCGATGGACGCTTGTTTGAATGCTGGTCTAAATAGAATGACCTTGGAGTAGTTCCCTAAACAGCAGGTGTAACAACAATTGTGAAACACAAACAGTGCGGGCCACTAAGTCATGTCGTGGTATTTTCGGTTATTAAAGAGGGCTCCCAAAATTTGTGGACACTTCCATTTATCCGAGGATTTCGAACTTTGTGGATTTATTTCTTTCATTAAATTTAAATTGTTATTTATTTTCGAATAACTTCCTTTCACATTAATTAATTAATTCTTTCATTACAGCTGAAATTTGTCTGATAATTATGAAATTATTTTATCATCCATTTTTAAAAAATTCATTAATTATAAAGATATTTTTCCAAAAAATTAAAAACTCCCTTTTTAAAAATTTTTTTTTCAGGAATAATTACTTTCTCTTAACTATTACAAAATTATACTTAACAATTCTAAAAATTACTCTTAACAATTCTGAAACTAATCTTAGCAATTCTGACATTACTGTTAACAATTCTGAAATTATTATTAACAATTCTGAATTTTATCTTGGCAATTCTGAATTTAATCTTAGCAATTCTGAAAATTACTCTTAACAATTTTGAAATTAACCTTAGCAATTCGGAAATTAATCTTAACAATTCTGAATTTAATCTTAGGAATTCTGAAAGTTGCTCTTAACAACTTTGAAATTTCTATTAGCAATTCTGAAATTACTCTCAGCAATTCTGAAACTAATCTAAGCAATTCTGAAATTACTCTCAGCAATTCTGAAACTAATCTAAGCAATTCTGAAATCAATATTAGCAATTCTGAAATCAATATTAGCAATTCTGAAATCAATATTAGCAATTCTGAAATTAATATTAGATATTCCGAAATTAATCTTAGCAATTCTTAAAATTACTCTTAGCGATTGAAAATTACTCTTAACACAATTCTGAAATTACTCCCAATAATTCTGGAGTTATTTCTGAAAGAAATACGAGAAGTAATTCTTTTTCCCATCGATTATGAATTTTCATCAAATATGAAATTATTTTTCTTCAATATAGTTGGGAAAAGACAGCATTATATATATATATATATATATATATACACATATGTTACTGCCAAATCCCGAAGTGCGGCCAATTCGCGACGGGCACGGCCACTTCGTGAATTTGCCAAGAGTTTTGGCCAAAGTCGAAATTGCAGAAATAATTCGGACTTTTGCCGGCAATTTCGCGAAGTGGCCGGAGATGCCTGACGAAAGCTCGATGTGCTAATAGGAGTAAGACGGCCCGATAGGAGCCAAATATATTTTTTTTTAATCGCTGACGTAGGTGCATGTCTACATATAGCAAATATTTTGGATTACCTCCATTTGAAAAAAGAAAAAAGAGTGAAGTTTTTGTGAAAGAAAAACTATAAAAATAAATATATAGACTAAACACAGTTTTTTCTGCTAAATTTTTTTTTCGGGGGGGGGGGAGGATGATTATCGCATCGTTACTGCGGTTTGATGGGTTGCCATAACTAACGTGGACATAAGTATCACGAAAAAACACGCCAACTTGACTATGATCCCGATTCACGTCTTTCGATATCGGACTTTGACCAGGGATCACCGGCCACTTTGCGAACTGATTGGCCCATTAAATATTTTCCGGGCCTGTTGTGGCCTCTGATTTTGTATTTGTATTTATATAAACGATCAATCATTCTCAAAACTAAATTTCTTCACGGACAGTCCTAGATAAGAACTTTCTGGACACCCTGTGCACATGTTGATACAGCACATATACGTCACATACCTAGTATATCTATATTCCTAGCAATAAGAATAAAGCAAGCAATATCAATATGGACAGCAAGGCAGGAAGATTCCATAGAAAGAAATGCATTGTTGTATCCACACCCGGACATTACAGATAATTGCACATCTGTCTCCGTCCATAAACTTATCGGACACAAACGCAACTGCTAACTATATTAGACTATTGTGACCATTGCGCACACACACACACACACACACACACACACACACACACCCGGGGGAACAGAGAGAGGGAGACAAGCGAAATTCCTTAATCTGCTATCCTGTTATAATGTGGTCAGTAGGATTAGCGGCCGAAATGGAAGTATTGACATTCCTATAAGGAGATATTGTCGCCGGTATCTTGTTTACTGCGTTCATATTAGGCTACATGTATTGGCATTCTCGTGGCACACATCGCGCTTCTATTATACTTATTTCTGTATTACTTCTGTGCCTTGTATGCGTTAAGACGTTAGATATACGTTCCCTGCAATCCGGAAAGTGGTTCGGGGTGATGCAAGATGGATGAGAGAATTCCGAGTTCGCTCTGATTCTCGGTTGAAATATTGATAAGTGACGAGAAAACATCGCGATATTCGGAGATTACGGTCCTGTTCATCTATTATTCGTGGTTTTCTTTATATTTTGGGGGGGGGGGCGCAATATATTATTGAATAATTATTACGTCATTTCCCCCCATTTTATTTACTATTTGATAATATCATGATCGATAACAACTATATTCTATGTTTATTAACCCTTTAAGCGGTTCTTAAAATTTTCCTGATCCGCAATTTTCCTGAAAAAAACTATCGTTCTATGTTACTTATACTGTATGCATAATCGCATAGCCTACTATCTATGACAATCATGGCCCCCACAAGGGGGAGGCTGACAGGGCTCCAGCCCTGAGGTTCGGGACGATTCACAACATTATTTTTTAAAGCCATAAATTCACTATAAAGGAGTCCGTGAAAAGTCTGGTCTGAGAGCCCCGCTAAAGATCCCATCCTAGGGGACCCCGCTCCAGGATGTGGGGGCCATGATGACAATACTTGCTTCGATTACAAAGGCAATTTTGTTTTGATTCGAAAAGACATTGCAACATTTCAATTAGATTGGAAAAGGCATTGAAACATTTTTAACTCGATTGGAAAAAACTTTGCACCATTTCTTTTTCGAATGGAAGTGATATTGTAATATTCTTATTTTGACTGGAAAAAAATTTCCCAAAAATCTTGATTTTATTTGAAAAAATTCATGGCAATATTTTTTTTCAATTGGAAAAGACATAGCAACATTTTTTTTTTTTTTCAATTTGGTAGGATATTGTAATAATCTTGTTTTGATTGAGGGGAAAAAACATTCCAAAAAACTTGTTCCGATTTGAAAATACAACATTTCTTTTTGATTGGAAAAGACATTGCAACATTTCTTTTCCATTGGAAAAGACATTGCAACATTTCTTTTCCATTGGAAAAGGCATTGAAACATTTTTTCCGATTAGAAAAGTCATCGCAACATTTTTTTTTTCGTTTAGAAAAGACATTGAAACATTTTTTTTTCGATTGGAAAAGGCATTGCAACATTTTTAGTTTTCGATTGCAATAATTGCAACCCTGCAATAATCTTGTTTTGACTGAAAAAGAAATCCAAAAATCTTGTTCCGATCTAAAAATACACTGCAACATTTTTCTTTGATTTGAAAAGACATTGCAACATTTTTTTTTGATTTAAAAAGACATTGCAACATTTTTTTTTTTTGATTTGAAAAGACATTGCAACATTTTTTTTTTGATTTAAAAAGACATTGCAACATTTTTTTTTGATTTGAAAAGACATTGCAACATTTTTTTTATTTAAAAAGACATTGCAACATTTTTTTTTTTGATTTGAAAAGACATTGCAACATTTTTTTTTTTTGATTTGAAAAGATATTGCAACATTTTTTTTTTTGATTTGAAAAGACATTGCAACATTTTTTTTTGATTTAAAAAGACATTGCAACATTTTTTTTTTGATTTGAAAAGACATTGCAACAATTTTTTTTTTGATTTGAAAAGACATTGCAACATATATTTTTTTTTTGATTTGAAAAGACATTGCAACATATTCTTTTTTTGATTTGAAAAGACATTGCAACATATATTTTTTTTGATTTGAAAAGACATTGCAACATATTTTTTTTTTTGATTTGAAAAGATATTGCAACATTTTTTTTTTTGATTTGAAAAGACATTGCAACATTTTTTTTTGATTTGAAAAGACATTGCAACATATTTCTTTTTTTGATTTGAAAAGACATTGCAACATATTTCTTTTTTTGATTTGAAAAGACATTGCAACATTTTTTTTTTTTTGATTTGAAAAGACATTGCAACATTTTTTTTTTGATTTGAAAAGACATTGCAACATTTTTTTCCATTGGAAAAGGCATTGAAACATTTTTTCCGATTAGAAAAGTCATCGCAACATTTTTTTTTCGTTTAGAAAAGACATTGAAACATTTTTTTTTTGATTGGAAAAGGCATTGCAACATTTTTAGTTTTCGATTGCAATAATTGCAACCCTGCAATAATCTTGTTTTGACTGAAAAAGAAATCCAAAAATCTTGTTCCGATCTAAAAATACACTGCAACATTTTTCTTTGATTGGGAAAGACATTACAATATTTTTTCGATTGCAAATGACATTGTATTAATCTTTTTTTGACTAGAAAAAAAATTGCAAAATCTTGTTTCGATTTGAAAAGACATTGCAACATTTTTTTTTTGATTTGAAAAGACATTGCAACATTTTTTTTTTTTGATTTGAAAAGACATTGTAACATTTTTTTTTGATTTGAAAAGACATTGCAACATTTTTTTTTTGATTTGTAAAGACATTGCAACATTTTTTTTTGATTTGAAAAGACATTGCAACATATTTTTTTTTATTTGAAAAGACATTGCAACATTTTTTTTAATTTAAAAAGACATTGCAACATTTTTTTTTTTTTTGATTTGAAAAGACATTGCAACATTTTTTTTTGATTTGAAAAGACATTGCAACATTTTTTTTTTTTGATTTGTAAAGACATTGCAACATTTTTTTTTTTATTTGGAAAGACATTGCAACATTTTTTTTTGATTTGAAAAGACATTGCAACATATTTCTTTTTTTGATTTGAAAAGACATTGCAACATTTTTTTTTTATTTAAAAAGGCATTGCAACATTTTTTTTTTGATTTGAAAAGACATTGCAACATTTTTTTTTTATTTAAAAGGCATTGCAACATTTTTTTTTTGATTTGAAAAGACATTGCAACATTTTTTTTTTGATTTGAAAAGACATTGCAACATTTTTTTTTTTGATTTGAAAAGACATTGCAACATTTTTTTTTTGATTTGAAAAGACATTGCAACAATTTTTTTTTTGATTTGAAAAGACATTGCAACATATATTTTTTTTTTGATTTGAAAAGACATTGCAACATATTCTTTTTTTGATTTGAAAAGACATTGCAACATATATTTTTTTTTGATTTGAAAAGACATTGCAACATATATTTTTTTTTGATTTGAAAAGATATTGCAACATATTTTTTTTTTGATTTGAAAAGACATTGCAACATATATTTTTTTTTGATTTGAAAAGACATTGCAACATTTTTTTTTTGATTGGAAATGACATTGCAACATTTTTTTTTTTTTTTTTGATTTGAAAAGACATTGCAACATTTTTTTTTTTCGATTGGAAATGACATTGTAGTAATGTTGATTTGACTGAGGGAAAAAATTACATAAATCTTGTTCCTATTTGAAAAAACATTGCAACATTTTTTCGATTGGAACATTTTTTTTTTGATTTGAAAAGACATTGCAACATTTTTTTCCATTGGAAAAGGCATTGAAACATTTTTTCCGATTAGAAAAGTCATCGCAACATTTTTTTTTCGTTTAGAAAAGACATTGAAACATTTTTTTTTTGATTGGAAAAGGCATTGCAACATTTTTAGTTTTCGATTGCAATAATTGCAACCCTGCAATAATCTTGTTTTGACTGAAAAAGAAATCCAAAAATCTTGTTCCGATCTAAAAATACACTGCAACATTTTTCTTTGATTGGGAAAGACATTACAATATTTTTTTCGATTGCAAATGACATTGTATTAATCTTTTTTTGACTAGAAAAAAAATTGCAAAATCTTGTTTCGATTTGAAAAGACATTGCAACATTTTTTTTTTGATTTGAAAAGACATTGCAACATTTTTTTTTTTTGATTTGAAAAGACATTGTAACATTTTTTTTTGATTTGAAAAGACATTGCAACATTTTTTTTTTGATTTGTAAAGACATTGCAACATTTTTTTTTGATTTGAAAAGACATTGCAACATATTTTTTTTTATTTGAAAAGACATTGCAACATTTTTTTTAATTTAAAAAGACATTGCAACATTTTTTTTTTTTTTGATTTGAAAAGACATTGCAACATTTTTTTTTGATTTGAAAAGACATTGCAACATTTTTTTTTTTGATTTGTAAAGACATTGCAACATTTTTTTTTTGATTTGGAAAGACATTGCAACATTTTTTTTTGATTTGAAAAGACATTGCAACATATTTCTTTTTTTGATTTGAAAAGACATTGCAACATTTTTTTTTTATTTAAAAAGGCATTGCAACATTTTTTTTTTGATTTAAAAAGACATTGCAACATTTTTTTTTTGATTTGAAAAGACATTGCAACATTTTTTTTTTGATTTGAAAAGACATTGCAACATTTTTTTTTTGATTTGAAAAGACATTGCAACAATTTTTTTTTTGATTTGAAAAGACATTGCAACATATATTTTTTTTTTGATTTGAAAAGACATTGCAACATATTCTTTTTTTGATTTGAAAAGACATTGCAACATATATTTTTTTTGATTTGAAAAGACATTGCAACATATTTTTTTTTTTGATTTGAAAAGATATTGCAACATATTTTTTTTTTGATTTGAAAAGACATTGCAACATATATTTTTTTTTGATTTGAAAAGACATTGCAACATTTTTTTTTTGATTGGAAATGACATTGCAACATTTTTTTTTTTTTTTTTTGATTTGAAAAGACATTGCAACATTTTTTTTTTTCGATTGGAAATGACATTGTAGTAATGTTGATTTGACTGAGGGAAAAAATTACATAAATCTTGTTCCTATTTGAAAAAACATTGCAACATTTTTTCGATTGGAAAAGGCATTGAAATAATCATGTTTTGATTGGAAAAATAAAACATTTCAGCAATGTTGTTTCGAATGAAAAAAGAGACACGAATTCAGAATCAATTAAATAAATATTCTCAAAAATAATTTCAGAATTGATGAATAATTTTAGGAAAAATATAAATCCAGAATTCATACTAGAAATAAAGTCTCAAATTGAATGAAAAAAATAAGATGGTGAGATTCAGAATTCATGAAAGAAATAATTCCAGGAGTGATGCAAGCAATAATTTCAGAATTAATACCCAGAACTCTGAACATGGATCTTGTTCTGATCATCATTTCACGTTCAATGTATCATGTCCATAATCACCAAAGCGCCGCATTTCACAAGACGTAAGACTACAGCCGCAATCAATGACAACGCTCAAAACACTTAAACTCACGTTTCACCTGATGCTAGCGCCACTTCAAAATTTCGATACCACGAAAACAAAATTTTTCCCACACGTGTGTATAAATCAAGAACCTAAATTTCCATGCAAATAATTTTGAATAATTTTCCTGATTCATCAATGGCACCGACGATTAATCCCGATCATAAAGTGATATAAAAATAACTATATAAATGTTGTTATTGGATAGTGATATAAATAATAACAGAAAATTCTGAACAGGAAGCTCACATCCTCATCATCTGGTTTAAACGTATAAGGTAACCACCACAGCGTAAAGTTTCAAGATCCGTACAATTCTCATTTACATTAATAAGTGCCCATGAGGGTTCTCATCCGATCCACATTTCTTGACAATGATGTCTACAATATCTATACACACACACACGAGGATTCTAATTATTAGAAGGGAGCTGATATGAAATTTCATGGAAATTTGGTCATTACCCAGTGCTGTATTGACCATCCATTGTGAAGTGAGTGTGTTCGCGGCTTATCCTTATTATAACGAAGCACTCGCTTTTCTAATGAAGCGAGGAGATGGTAAAGATCATTATTTTGAATCTCCTCCTTTTCTCACCGGTTCACCATCATCTAGGAGAAAAGTTTCCTGAACTGGAGTGGGAAAAGGTGGGAAAAAAATAAAATAAAATAATAAAAAGGAAGCGAGAGAGAGAGATATTCCTTCCAATTTCCTTTCGCCGTCCTCACTTCCCGCTCTAAACCATCTGAGGCTCTTCTCATCTAGGTTTGATGGTCCTACTTACGTGGTAGGGAAGCCTTCTTCTCTGTGTAAGGTAGCTGATGGGTAGGAGAGATGGGCCACAGCTTTTGTTGTAGCTGTTTGGGATGAGACTGCGAGACTGCATGCAGGTTTGTGTGTTTGTGTGGTAGTTGCAGAGAATCGGTAGTAGTATGCGTGTGTGTGTTTGGGCATTGGATGTGTTAACGCAGCCATGGCCGGGAAAAGAAACTTTTTCCCTTTCTCGTTCTGAACTTTCGAGACAATATTTTGGTCCGGGGGGGTTGGGGGAGGGGGGTTTGGTGGCCCTACGTGACTTTCGTGAGCTTCAGGAGCTTTCATAACCAGTCATTTGAGTTCCAGGGAGATTGGCTTCGTTCTCTGAGCTTATCCGGAGAAAATAGGCTTCCTTTTCCGAGGGTTGAAAATAAGGAAACAACAGAATGGCTTTTCCTTATGTCTGTGTATGGGCATGGAAACAGAACGGTGTGTTATTTCTCTTAGGCTAAGAGTTTCCTTCACCGAGGATGAGTATAACTTCGCTGTTTTATTTCTCCTTGTTCTAACCACAGAATGGTAATTCCATCGTGCATTTGGTTCACAGAGGGAGAAAAAAAAAGGTATTCATTTTGTCTGTACTTGAACACCGATATATGCAGCTACGTTGAGTTCTTTATCATGTTTCCTGCTGAAAAACGTAGTGCTAGTTAATTCTATTTCCCGTTCTGAAGCTTCCTGTAGCCGAACGTCAGTACCATAAATTATACTTCATATTGAGATGTGATTAAAATGCGATTGTGTTAATGAACGTGTAGTAGAAATAATATCACCTGAATTGTAACTTAGTAATCACCACATATCACACAGTTTTCAAACTTCAACCAACATCAGAATGCTTTCTTGAGTAGTATCAACATCAATTGTGTCTTTGTGTGTCGTGGGATCCTCAACGATATTCAAGTGAAAGATGTGGAAAACCTAAAACTTCTGAAAAATGCATGTGCAAGCAAGCCACCAAGACTAGATGATGTTTATCCTAGGATCCTTAGGGTGCTAATGCACTGTTGGGGCCAGTTGGACAGAATACAGAAGTAGTGTGGCTGAGAGTATCGTCCCAGAGGATTGGAGGATTGCTAATACGGCTGCGATATTTAAAAAATGGTAGTAGGGAAACCGTGTCGAATTATCATCCAATGAGTTTCACGAGCCCCTCTCAAAATTTTTTTAAATTATTATCAGAAAGCAACTGGTGAAGTGGATAAACAAGAATAACGTGTTGTCGGAAAACCAGCATGGGTTCAGTCAGAAAGAGGATGGGTTCAATTCAGAAAGAGGAAATCACGTGTAATCAACCACTTGTGCTTTTATTATCACGTGACTAAGAATTTGGGAAATGGCAAAAACATCGACGTAGTTGATCTTGATTTTTAGAAAGCATTCGATCGGGTCCAACATGGTAAACTCTTGAAGCGTTTTTACAAGAGCTTGGGATCGGAAGCAACTTGTTGAATTGAATAGAATCGTGGTTAACAGATACGTCGCAAAAGGTTATGGTGAATGGAGGATTTTTCTATCAGAGATGTATGAAGAGTGGAGTCCCACAAGGAAGTGTCCTTGGGCCATATTTTTTTCACTTTTTATCGATAAACTCGATCAGGGTATCGACAGAATTGTTCAAATTCACAGATGACGTGAAGCTAATGGGTGTATTCGGGAATACAAGGGATAGGGAGATGCTCCAGATGAATTTGAATATGATTGATGGATTAATGGACGCTGATTTTATTTCAAACAACCCACGTTTAACTTACGAGTTGAATGGGAATGGTATTACTATCCCCTGATGCAGCTAGGGTCACTGATTTGGAGAATTCTTATTGGTCAGCAGCTTAGGTTCTGTGAAAATTGTTCAGCGGCAGTCAAAAAATCGAATAGAATGCTGGGTTTCATTCTCAAAAATATCTTTTCGCGTTCTCCTAAAATCATTCTTCCGCTTTTTTGGAGGATTACGTCGTCCTGCACTGGAGTATACCGTTAGGTTTTGGAGACCGTACCTATAGAGGGACATAGACTTTGGTTGGGGGGGCAGAGAAAATACACGAATGCTCTTGTAGGCACACAAGGCTTGAGCTATGAAGAAAGACTTGATCTCTTGAATATGTTTAAATAGAAGGAACGCAGGCGTCGGGGGATATGATCGAAATGTTTAAAATTTTCAACGGAATAGATAGGATGGACCATGAGTTGTTAATACACCGTCAATCAACAGCTTCGACAAGAGGAGGCTGTTCAGTAGACAACTCCGTTGTCACAGGGAATTTTTCTCTAATGGGGGTTTTTGATAAATTGAATAGGTTAGCTTACCTCCGGGAGTCCTGAATTCTAACACAATTGACAAGTTTTAAAAGAAGAACGATTAGCATAGTGATGAAGCGCCTGTACTCCTTTCTAGGCATCTTACAATTCGCTATAGCGGGAATACTGATTTAACACTGTTGCTCAAAAATCACGGATAATTCTTCCTGGTGTTTGAAGGAGCTGTAAAATAACTGGACTCCATCAGCTTAACCAAGAGAAACACGATAAACGTGTCTCAGACCGTCAGCACAAACAGCGGAAAAAACGTCTTTCTTTCTCGAACCTGTCTGAAACCTATATAATCACTGTCACACCTATGTGGATAACAAAAGAACGGGCTCGTTTCTGACCCGATTGGAAAAGACCCGTATGACGAGACCTGTGCCGTCAAGAACGACAGAAACTTCCTGGTACGCCAAAGACTTCCCAATCTCTCCATACAATAAGAAGGATAATGTACAGAAAACTCCCCACAGAAGAACAGGGAATTTTTTCATAAAAAAGCCGTGTCGGAAAAATTACAAGAATGATCCATTAATTACGCGTTAAATGATTACACAACTGATGTGCGAGTTTCTGGTTGAAGATATATTGCGTATTTGGACAAAAAATTTTTTTTGAATTTCTGCTTTACGAGGTTTTTCTCTTTTTTCGGGCATCAGTAGCTTAAGTTCCATATTAACGTGCGCTGAACATAAAAGTAATTTGTGACAGAGGGTTACTTTCCCGAAATTGCTTGCCTTGACACGTATTATGACAATTTTTCCATTGGTAGTAATTTCTCGGACACCCTGTACATTATGTAAAATGTCGTTAAACATCTAATTAATGGGTGAACACTCCCCTCTAGATATTTTACAAGATTCCCAATACTTCTAAAGGTAAAATTATTGGAAAACTATCGCATAATTCAACAGCGTGAGCATAATTTGCACACTTACGGCATTGTATAACCAACAATGATTTTTCGAAATAACCAGTCAAGTGGCAATGACGAATATATGGGTCATAATGTTTCCAATCCTTGAGTGGTGATGACGACTATATGGGTCAAACTTTTTCCAATCCTTGAGCGGTGGTGACGAATATATGGGTCATGGAAGACCTGTTCCTTCCCCCTTGACCTATTGTACATTGACTGACACCTTCAACGCCTCCTAATCCTTCAAATGAATGAAGCGCTCGGTTGAACAGTACAATGAATTGGTTATAGACCGTCACAATAAATACCGTCTGTACAGAATAAGGTGTGGCTTTTTTACTGGTATCTTGAAAGTAAGAATGCTAGATTGTTAAAATGGAATTAGGGAGGGGTGGTACAGAGAAAGAAGGAGAGAAACTTTTTATCTTTCTAAGGAGGGGAACTGTTTTTTCCCACACTTATATTCACAACATGTGAAGCTGTACGTCAAAATTTTTCTCAAAAATATTATTTTATTTTATTTTAATTTTTCAGTGAAATCTCGATATAACGATATTCTCGAGACTATGAAAAATATCGTTGTAGAAGGGTTATTGCTATATCGAGAGGCAGCACTTTAATATTAGGCTATAGGCATTGCTAAATAAGACGAAAAAATATCGTTGTAGTAGGATTTATCCATAGCCCCTACAAGGGGTGGGCTGGCAAGCCTGCAGCCCTGGGGCCCGGGACGATTTTCATTATTTTTGTTTTTTAACGCTATAAATCCATCATAAAAGGGCCCGCGAAAGTCTGGTCGGGGGGGGGCCCACAAAAGATTCCAGCCTAGGGACCCTATTCCAGGATGTGGGGGCCATGGATTTATCGTTGTATCAGTGACATTGTAACGAGATTTCACTGCATATAAACACATAAATAAACGTATGCAATCCACTAAAATCCAACAAAAAGTTTATTGACTGGAAGATGAAATTAAAATTAAATTTTTTTCCAGAATTTATTATTTTTTTTTTTAGAATTTATTCTAAGTTATATGTATATAGATTTGACTTGAGACTTGCATAATATTTCGTGCTATTTGTTAATACACAATTGCTGTTTTAATTATAAATGTTTTAATTATATTTTACAAATTTTTTAAATACAGTGGAACCCCGCTACAACGATAAGCGATAAATCCTTCAACAATGATATTTTTTCGAGTTTTGTGCGGAAATGTCACTACTCTAATGTTAAATTGATGCCTCTCGATATAACGATAACCAATATACAACGATATTTCTTTCTTGGTCTGCATAAATAAATATATATAAATGGGCAGGGCCGCAACTAGGGAGCAGGGGTGTAAGTCGATTGCGCAGAAGATAAACCGTTTATAGGTCGATTGCGCTCACCCCGATATCCAAACAACCCGATTTCCAGACTCGACCTGTTGGGGGAATACAAGCACTCCCATTTTCGGCGCAATCGACCGAGCCCTGGGAGCAGGCGGGCCTCGTGCCCTGGGCGCTGGACCAGAGGGGGGGGGGAGAAAATTTCATTCTCAAACCTTACCTTCAACATTACAAGGGGGGGGGGGCAAAATGCGCACTTGCCCCGGGTGACCAAGCATCTAGTTGCGACCCTGCATAACAGTGGCGAAGCCCAAAATTGGGCAGTTTGAACAGCCAATGTCCAAATTTTGTGCTTTGACCGGCTTCATGTATCGATTCCTATGATTTAGTGTCATCACCACGTTGGCATAGTGTTTGGTGATAATTGTGACCATTTATAATTATGGCTAGCGACAGCAACTCTAACGATCAAAGAAATCGGTATATCGATATCTTAGAGATCGATATACCGATCAGAAAGGCTCAGAAAGACCGTATCAGAAAGACTTTTTTTCTCTTTTGAAAGCAATAATAGTCTATGTGACTTGCACCCTACCAAGGGAACTAAATTTTATAAAGAAATAGCTCGTATGCGGTATACGTCAAAACCAAGACTTTCTTTATTTGAAAACGTATGTGATGTGGCCTTTTTGAAACATTGTGCTGCATGTTTAATTTGTCTTCGAAAGCAAAATCTACTGTATTATCCGACATCTTAATTTCCTCAATTTTTTCTTTTTTATGTGAAATTTGAAAGAAAAAAATCATAGAGAGATGTCTGTTTGTCAAAAATAATATTGAAATTGACGTTTTCTGAGCAGCGTCAAGGCATGAAACGACCCCCCCCCACCAAATACAGAATGTTTCGTTGGCGTATGAAAAGGGGAGAAGGGGTTCAGGCTTTGGCCGAGATTACAGCATTATTTTTCAGTAAAAACTTCACTCCCCCCCCCCTCCTTCAGAAGAAAAAAAATTTGACCCCTCCTCCCCCCCCCCATTCTTGAGAAAATCCTGAGAACACCTATGATGTATTTAGTATAATTTTGATACACAAAGCTACTCGATATATATATATAGTAGTTTTCGCAATACATAATATGCACGCAAAAAAGAATGGGATGATTGTGGTCCGGATTTGATAATATAATTCCTTTTGTATAATTCTTTCATTCTCTTTGAATGATTCAAAAAAGAGACCAAAAATTGTTTGGTGTTTATGCACTTACTAAAATAAAAGACATGTTTTGTGCATGCATCATTTGGCAAAAATGATTTAAACGCAATACGGTTGACATTTCAATCATATCAAGAAAAATAATAATCGGTACATATTATTTTCTATATAATCACATATTGATGATATAATAACATTCATATGGAATGTTATTATATCATCAATTAAGTTTTTAATCTTTATTTTAATCTATTCATTTTAAGAATGTTCAGATTACTGAAAAATGCGTATCGCTCGTGCAAAATGTGTTATTCGCTTAATCGTATTATTTTCCAAGCTGGAATTCGCGTATATTGAATATATTCGCTGTTTTTTCTAACTTCGTTATAAGCGGGTACAACTGTGTGTATGTATGCGGGTTTTTTTTTTGAATGTGTTTTTAGAATTCTATGATAACACATGTAATTTATGCGAAGCGTAAAAATTCAATTATATGTGACCAACTGAATGTGACATTACATTGAGATAAACCCTGAAAAGCAGTTGTTATCGTTGATTCAATTAAAATTTTGACAAATATTCCATTTCTTTTGTTACCTTTTATTTTTTTTTTTGGTCTGTATATCATCAAAGAAAGTAAATTTCATCAAAAGAAAAAAAAATTCTGTAAGATACATCGCGGTGCTGAACATGCCACCTATCGAAACGAGGCTCAAATAGGCTTTTAAAACGTTTGCGTTTATAACGTATCTTACATTATTAATGGCATGTATTAAATACATCATAATAATTGCTTCCTTCCATATATACATAAAATCGATATATTTTATAATCAGTTAGTTTTTTTTACGTGAAGTATAAATCATTTCGTGTTGTATAAATAGATTAAATAAAAACGAAAGTATTTTCCAATTCATTGCATATTTCAAATTTACTCATAAGGTATAATATCGATATTTGTGTAATTAAAATCATCGACTACTGTTATTTTCAACTTTCTAGGAAATTCAAGGTACACCATATATGTATATTTTTGTGCCTTATCACACATAATGTGTGTTGCTTTCATAAATTTCCTATACTGTTCAAAACTGTGCAGCCTTTTCTCTTGCGAAAAAGCTATTCGATTAAACTGAAAAGTATACATTGGAAAAGTGTATCACACTTCTCGGATAAAATGTGCTAAGACACTTTAGTGATACCACAAAATGATAAGTCGCATGCAACGTCAGCGAAAGAGGGACGAAAAAATTGCAAGGATGTGTGATTATAAAGTATTGTAACGCCGTGAAACTCTACGTAGACTCAGAACGGGCTTAAATATTTTTTCAAATAAAAAATGAAAAGAAAAACTTTGTTGCGTAATCCCTGATACCCCTTTATAGTGTTGCTGTGCATTTAGAAAATACAACGCTTCTTTTCGCCAATAAATTAGTGAGATAAGTACAATATATATACAGTGAAACATCGATATAACGATAGTCTGCGGACTAAGAAAAAATATCGCTGTAGTGGGATTATCGCTATATCGAGAGGCAGCCGATTAACATTAGAGTATAGGCATTTCCAAATAATACTTGAAAAATATCGTTGTATCAAGTGTCATTATAGCGAGGTTCCACAGCAATAGGAAAAATGAACTTCTAAACCACGACAGGGAGAAAAAAAATGGCCAATACTGTAACAAAAGAACAGGTACTGAAGTTGAGTGTGTATTAGTAAAGAATAGGATCACTTAGGAATAGGTGTAGCCAACCTGTCACTTGGATGGACCCCACCAACCACGCCTTCTCTGTTGTCCTGCATGTTTGTTGGGGGGGACAGCACTACTTGAGATAAAGAAGCTTCGCCACTTTACAAGTATTTTTCCGTATAACCTCACACCGTTTTTCAAATAGAAATCGAAAAACCTTTCACCGCTCAACCGGATAATAATCGTCCTCGTGAGGGGGGAAAAAAGTACGGACTCGGCACGGATCTTCCAATGTCTCGTTGTCTTTTTTATCATCTCAATTTTTTGCCATATCCTGCTTTATCTTGTTCCTGGAAGGAAGGTGTCCATGGGCAGAAGAAAAAAAGGATCCACCGTCACCACCACCTCTTGTGCATATAATAATCACGATATCAGCATTTTTGCTTTTCCTTGCTCTATCTGACAAGAGCGGAGATGGAGGACGAACAATCGGAAAATCAGATATCTCTCTCTCTTTCTGTTCAGTTCCCATCGACTTCCGACAAAACTCGCAAACGTCAGATCTTCTTGTTCTTACGATAAAAACGTAAGAAAGAGAAAGAGAGAGGAAAAGTTCCCAAACGAGTTCCGAAGAAGATCAATCGTAGGAAGTCGGATTAACCATTAACTCGACGTTCGCGCTTCGTTACGTCCAAACGAACGGATGAGATTCTCTCTCTCGCTCTCGTCCTTTGTACGAAATTTTCTCGCAAAAGGAGTTCGAAGATCATTTCGTTTATCCTGACACCTCTGTCTATTTTATTTGTTTTTCTCCTATTTCTCTCTCTCTCTCTCTCTCTTTGCGTAGATATCGATGTGTTTACCATGTTGTTCGCTCCAGATCAATGCCGAACTCATCCTTCCTTTTTTTAGCAGATAGAACGATATGGGTAGTACTTTGGTGTAATAAGGGATCTTCAAGAAGTACGGAATCGGATCGGGAATGTAGGCTTGTAAGATCTAATCTTTAAGATGATACATTGTAGGATCGTAAAATTTGTAGATTGATTCATTCTGGGCTCCTTCTTTTTGGTTTATGGCTTGAGAGGATGGTGCTATTCACATACCTGTTGGACTTTTGTTGCGTGATGCAAAATTTATTCGCTCTTTGGTGGATTGGTGATCATTTATTGCTATTGAAATCAGGAACGTGTAGTTGATATACTCTGATCTAAAATTGTTTTTTTGTTACTGAACGACACCAGAACAATATACACAGTCGGTTTGTTCGTATGAGAGCATAAAGGGTTGTAGATTAACGAATAATGTTCTAATAATAGTATAAATACACTTTCACGATAAATTCCTTAACTCCTTCGCGTACAAGTGGTTGGCGATATATTTGAAGGATCTGTATTAGACGTATAGGCGATAAATTTGGAAGCCTTGTCCCACGTTAAAAAAAGGAAGAAAAGGAAAGAAAGAAAGAAAAAAAGAAAATAAGGGTGAGGAAAACAGTACAGAGATAGATTGGAAAAGAGAACATTTGTACAGTGCCTTGCTTTGTAGTTTTATTTTACTTGTTCTCTTTCTCACTTCTATCGCTTGCGGGGGTGCCGTGTGGAGAATGAGGATGGGGGATAAGCTGAAGAAAACCGCCACCATTGTTATCTCAGGTGATTATTACCTCATTGAGATATCACGATGGCGGTTGGGAAAACGCTCTCACACAGAACTTTGTTTCGTAGGGTTAGAATAAACCTTCGCGATCAGGGAAAAAAGAAACAGTCAGCTGGATTTAATTTATTCCATTGGCGTTTAGCCGCAATATTACGCTCCTGGTCATAAAGGGGTTCAAAAATAATAAGTAGTGCATCGATTATCCAAAGTAATTGGTGACTGAGGATGTTCGGATAACCGATCATTTGCGGGGGGAAAAATAGTACCAGCGTCATTGGAGCAATACGAAATAAAGACACAGTGATATCAAACACAAAACACCTACAATAACTATAAGCTTACCTTAATGTGACAACTTGTAGGATTTATTTATTTTCTGTATTTATACAATGTTGCTTGGCCGAGGCCTATACAAGGGAATGCGGTGATGAAGTTTGACAGAGACGATTGATGTTACAGACGATTGAAGTGTCGATATGAAAATGGCCATGAAGGGTTTTGAAAAGGAAAGACAATAGACAGATATATCCACGAGTAAAAAGCAGTTGCATATTGAGTTGGCGCTTGAGTTCAGTGAAGGAGGCAGAGGATGACCATCAGTTAAGAATGAAGCGGGCGGATTTATTTTGAATAGATTCTAATTTGTATATGTTTGAGAGAGTATGGGGGTCCCAGATTCATGAATATGATATTTGATGAAGAAATTCTGGAGAGGTAGGGCTTCGCTGTGTGTGGCTCCCGATGTCGCACATGCGTACCGCATGTGCAACATCGGGAGCCACAGCTTGGTAAGGAGCAAGATGGCAGAATTGCATCAAATCCGGTCGGAACGAGCGGCCCACAGGGACACCATTAATGCTGCTTGATGGGAGGGGGGGGGGAGAACTGGATAGTGCCCTCATCATGGATAAAAAGAGGAAAGAGGGCTGGATGTGTCGGACAGGGTGGCCTTCGAATGCATCTCGAGGGCTTCCCGGTCGGACACCCTCAGCACTCTCCAGCACGGACCAACTCAGCCGAGTAAATGGCTAATATCCCTAGCGGGACAGAGCCAGGTCCCTGCCTGGTAAGAAGAAGAAGACATATGAGAGTACAGGAAGGTTGTAGGTTTGGAAGCAGAGATGTCTGAGGTGACGGGTGGAGTTTTTGAGGTTCCGACGAAGAAAAAAATAGTTTTTGGGGGCACTCAATGAAAGACGTAATCAACATGGAGATTCCAACGGATGTCGGCAGAAATAATCACACCCAGATATTTTTAATTAGAAACTTCGGAGAGTAATTGAAAGTGCTAGAAGCATCGAGGGGAAGTCTTTTGAGAGTAATTTTCATAAAAACTGTTCTTGAAGAATTAAGGGGTAACTGCTAGGCCGAACACCACTCAGAGACAATGTTAAGGTTATTTTGGAGCGTGATCGGAAAATTCACCGCCGGAAAATTCACTGCTAGGAAAATTCACCGCTAGGAAAATTCACCGCCGGAAAATTCACCACTAGGAAAATTCACCGACCAACAATTCACCGCCATGAAATTCACCGCTAGGAAAATTCACTGACTACAGTTCGATGCGAGTCAGTTAGCGAGGGAGTGAGCGATTGAGTTACTGAGTCAGTAAGAGAGGAGTGAGTGAGTGACCTAATGGTTTTCCTAGCTGTGAATTTTCCGGCGGTGAATATTCCTAGCGGTGAATTTTCGGGCGGTGAATAATCCGGTGGTGAATTTTCCTATAGCGGTGAGTTTTCCTAGTGGTGAATTGCATGGCGGTGAACTTTCCGGCGGTAATATTTCCTAGCGGTGAATTGTTGTCGGTAAATTTTCCGGCGGTGAATTGTTGGCGGCGAATTTTCCGGCGGTGAATTGTTGGTGGCGAATTTTCCGTAAACCATTTTAGAGAGATACTTGGTCGGACTCATTGTGCATTGTTTGGTGGATGACGCAATCATCTGCAAAAGGTCTGATATGGCAATTGATGGAATTTGGGAGATCGTTAATATAAATCAAAAACAATAATGGCGAGAGAACCGAACTCTGGGGCGTGCCAGACTTAACTTGGAGAAATGGGGAGTTCTGGCTCTTGAAGGATACAAAGTGACTGCGGTTGGTAATGAAGGCTTCTACCCATTCAAGCAGTTGAACACATAGGCCAAGGTTTTGGAGTTTAAGTAGAAAGAAGTTTATTGTGGGGGTTTTACCCTTAATTGTGTTGAGTTTACCCTGTCAAAAGCTTTAGAGAATTCCAAGAAAGTTATATCAGTTTGGACGTTTTTGTCGATACTGCTTGATAAATCACGTATGAAAAGAGGTAATTGAGTAGTTACTGATAAAGATGGTCGAAAGCCGTGTTGATTTGAGAAAAAGAAGTTGACTGAAAACAAGGTGTGAGCGGATTTCTTTTTCGACTACGTGATCAAAAAGCTTGCAGCAAGTAGAGGTGATAGCGATGGGTCTGAAATTAAGGGGATTTGAAAGAGAACCCGATTTATATATATATAAATTTGGATGATCTTATTAATTTTCCAGTCAGATGGTAAGATTGATGAGTTTAATGAGACGTTGTGAAGATAATTAGAAATTTCATCCGCGCAGAATTTGAGAATATGATTTGGGATCGTAAAATTTGTAGATTTATTTAGTCTGGGATCTTGTTTTCCTGTTTATGGCTTGAGAGGATGCTGATATTCACGTACCTGTTGAATTTTTGTTATGTGATAAACCGAATTCATTTATGAAATGGTGAACTGTTATGTATTTCGAATGTATGAAGCGTCGGAGATGCTACACTGTATTCTATATACTGATCTGATTTGTCGTTGTTTCTGAACTACACCAGCAACTGTTTATTTTGATTTCTCACCGATTGACAGCACTTATTTCACGAAGAAGGTTCATTTAACGCATCGCAAGTCTCAGAGAGCAATATCTAAAATCTGTCGTCTAACTGGAATACGGGTCATTCTTCAGCTGCATAAATACAAATACAACGTCTAAACAGGCAAAATGCCCAACGAGGTGGCTGAGAAACTCATCCATGGTGAATTGACTGTCAACTGCACTTTTTCTAATATTCTTAGGACGGGTTTTTTTTAATCGATTTTTTTTCCTCTTACGTATGTGTAATTGAATTTGGTGAGAGTATATGCTGATATTTATAAAGGGTGTTGCCTTGAAGTGGCGGAAAACTCAGAGAGATGATATTAGGCATCATCAAGAGGAACAAAAAAAAAATGCCATAGAATATCGCATTTAGTCGGTGAAAATAGCAAAAATACTCATGAAAGGTGTGACGTCGAGCGGGACAAAAAGGCCAACAATAAGTACAAAAAAACATTTACTTGTCACCATGATTACAATTCAGCCTGTGCAGCACAGTTCAATTTTAACCACCTAAACGTGGTTTGCGATTCCATGTTCTATGACAATTTTTGTTCCTCTTGACACCTAATATCACCCCCTCTGAATTTGTCCACTGTTCAAGGCAACACCCTGTACAGTAGGAAAATAATATTTCTCTCTGCGTTTATATATATACAGAGTGATTACTTAATTCTCCCCGTGCTGCATTTCACTAGCGAACCATTGAGCCAAGAGGCATACTTGCAATTTGAAAAAAAAAAATCAAATAACGTGTAGACCTTAAATACGTCATTCACGTGGCAGGGGGATGTATAGATATTAAAAAAAATTAACCAATTTTTACGAACCAACACCTTGTCCTCAAAAAACCAATTAGAAAGTCTTTTTGCTTTGTCTCTCCCGTTTTTCCAACAAGGAAAATTCCACATTTCGAAGTGCAATATTCGCTGAGAAGTGAAAAATTGGAGAATTGGGAAAGAACAGCAAAAAACGAACGGACACAACTCTTCTTTCCCTATTTTCTGCTGTTCCTTCCCAACGTCCTTTTCATATTTGAATTCAAATATCTCAGTAAATATTTCTGCATGTAACGGGATCACTAGAAGTTCCTCACAGGAATGTTTACGAGTTACGTGTACAGTAGCGTGGGTCAAAAAAAGTAAAATACGCATTTTTTAAGGGGCACAGCGATTAAAAAGTACTAAATGGTCTTAACACTATACGTGTGATTTTTTTAGTATTCTGATAAGTGTAACTGCCTCCGGATTGTGATATCGATTTTTTCGGAATTTTTGATTTTTTTTTTCTAGGTAGGTTTCAGTTAGGGTTTCGACCAATTACGTTACTTTCTACAAACATAAACAATTCATAACGTTGTAGGTATGAGGGGGTAGAGAGGAGGGGGAGAGTCTAGGAAGATTCTACGCATGCGCATGCGCGCCCATGTTTCCCAGTATAACACCGGCTGGAATAAGGGCGAGGTTGTGTTGCGCACGTTTGTGTCATTTTCATCATGGATCGTACTCGTTCAAAGTGGGAAAGGTCCGTTATTTTACGATTCAAGTAAAATTAAATGCAATATTTTACCAACCTACGAAGTTGTTATGAATTTCTATGAGTGGAAACGTCATAAGATAAAACGTGATAATGAAACTAATAAAGAGCCCACGTATAAAGAAATAGAGGACATTGTCGTGGCAAAAAATTGATGAAATATGGTCAACAGATTCCATTCCTTCTGTCCATCATAAACGAGTGAAAGTGATTTTCAAGGCGTACCATGTATGAAATGCAAAAAATCTTTTAAAATCACACCCTAAAATATACCAAAAAAGCAATTAGAAGTGTTTGCCGTAAATTATTGTTTGACATTTAGTCCTGCAAGTGTAAGAACATCGAAGAGTGCATTTACCCCAAATTCAAAAAAATACCTGTCAGAGAGAAAAGCTTCCTATAGTCGACCAACGAACGACCAGTCCTTACGTACTTCGACGGGGACAGAAGAATAAAATTTTAATTATATGAGAAAAGGACTGTGGGAAATGTATAGAAAGAGCATTCTTGAAGAGCATATTCCATTGATAATGGAACGAGAGTCGAAGCACCTGCTTCTGCACATCTGAATGCATAGAACAAGCGCAATCTTCGATTTCTTCCTGGAATCAGAAATATCTATGGAGTCTTTCGTGACAGTTAGATGTGGAACTAATGTGAACGTTGGTAAATATGGAGGTGTCATACGTCTCCATATGAACAAATTACCCTTCCGACACTTGTTTCTACGTATTGACGGCAACACATCAAGACCCTAAACATTTTCAGGGAGAATCGGCAAAGATACAGAAATATATGAAAAGAAAACCGGTGTTTCGTTTCAAGTTATCTCAACAGGGTAACCCAAGTTTTCTATTCAAGTTGTTAGACCAAGGCACAGACCAAACATATTTGTACAGAATAGTCTCAGCAGCTTCAACAGGCCTAAGGATTTCGCAAACAAATCGCCAGGCAAAATGTCTCATGCCCGACTGATCTCATGGCTAACTCGTGCTAATTGAATTCTACGTTTGTGCGTTTCGATGTGGAACCTCCTTCTGAAAACTTAATAATTCTAGCAACGTATGTCGTCAAGTTTTACGCTCCAACTTGGTTTGCTATCAAAACTCACCCTTCCTGTTAAGATGAAACACAGCACCTGTTCAAGCTCATCTCTGCAACTCCCGCAGAACTTTTTAAAGGTAAAATATATATCCCGTAATTATCTCTCAAATGAGCAGTTACTTCGCACACCCTGAAAATTTATTGATCGCAATGTTGACCGACTCTGAACCGCACATCCGTGAACTGGCATCCCGCCGAATTCAGACAAATAGACTCTGATTGTTTCAACTTCCTATAGTAAAATTTGATGTATCATCTTACATCGATTTCATTGACTGGCAGAAGTAGAATACATCTGATCCACCAATACTGATATCCATACCAGGCGAAGACATCCAACTGTTTGTCGTCCAAAAATAAGAACTGCCTGCCACGTCACATACAAACTGTTGAAAAGGCGGTCAAGACTGTTAGAGAAACTTCAGCCACATTGTGCAAAGAATCTGAGAGAGAAAAGGCTTCATGAAAAACCAAACAGTCTCGAAACGCTGTGCCGAAATTCGATAGCAAGAAGGATTTTCGCGCTATTTGAAATATTATAATAATAATAATACGAATGTCATTTTTGTAAACTTTTTCTTTTAATAAATAAATGTTATACAAGGATGACGTCACTCTCCGCTACCATACTAAGGTTTTAACAACTGGCTGTTGCGAAGATATATTTTGGAGAGAGAGAAAATTCAACTGCCCCTGCGGGGAATCGAACCCACGTCCTTTCACTTTCCGGGTGAACGTCCTAGACCATTAAACTACAGAGGCACGGAATCTCTCGATCTTTCCTTGGAGCTCGTGTACACTGAAAGGGACCGTACATGGACGGCCGGACCAGACTCAGGCCAAGCTCACAACTGCTGACGTTGCCACCAGATGGCGACTTATACAAGGATGACGTCACTCTCCGCTACCATACGAAGTGTACATGAGCTCCAATTAAAGATTGAGAGATTCTGTGCCTCTGTAGTCTAGTGCAGTGGTTCTCAACCGGGGGGCCATATGGCCCCAGGGGGGCCCCAGGATATTCCAGGGGGGCCACAGATGAAAATCATGCAAAAGGGGAGCCACGGCTACTGATAAGGGGGCCACGAAGAAATTTGCGACATTAAATTTTTTTAGTCACTCTGACTAAAAAAATTTAAAATTTAATTTAATTTCAAATAAAATGCATAGAATATCTTTTTCGTAATTTTTCCCCATTCAAGTAACATTAACATGAGGAAGAAGGAAATAAAAAAAGTGGTTCATGTAATCTCGGTGGTTTTACGACTTGGGGGTGATAGTAGGCCCTGAGACAAACTATAGCAGAGGTTTAAGCAAAATGGAATAACTGTAAAGACAGGAAATTGTGTGTTCAGACTTTTCGTTCACAGAGGGCTGCCATAAAGAAAACAGACAAAGATTTGTTGACCATTCATTGACATTCTTTTGAGTGCTGGTAGTAAATGTAATCCAAGAAGTAGATGGGTGAAAAATGAAAGCTAAATTGTAAAAAAACCCACAGTTTTCACAGACGGATAGCTATTTAGTTATTTAGTTTAGCACAAAGCTATGTTCAGCCAGCACTGAGTGGTCTGATGGGGAATATATTTATAAAAATCAAATAGAGAATGATTGCTCTGGGGTATTTTTTATGAATTTTGAAAGGGGATGCCAATCCATTGCCTCCACTGAAAAGAAATAAAGTCGAATTCAGTTATAACGAACTCCGAGTGACCAAATCATACATGAGGAAAAATACTCGCAAAATTTAATTTTTTAAAACTACATTGCTGTGATAATGTATTGGGACAGGGGCAGCTTAAGCGAGGGTGCAAGGGGTGCAGCGCATCCGGGCGGCAGGTTGCAAGGGGCGGCAGAGTAGACTTTACTTAAGACAACAAAATTTAACACAGTAAAAAATCACGACATCACGCTTTTAAGTCCTACTATACCTCGACAACGGAAACGTTGAGAAAATAGACAAGGCCTCTGAGCGTAATACCAGAAAGCTATCTGGGCGGCTCGAGACAAAATATGTACCCGTGTGGGACTTATTTTTAGCACCTCCTACCTATTGCTCTCTCCATAGCCCCTACCTCCTGCGTCCGGGAATCTTTCGTAGGGCCCATGTCCGATTTTCCACGGGGCCCCTTCTACAGTTAATTTATAGAGTGAAAAAAGAAAAATTATAAGGATTTAGTCCCGGGCCTCAAGCTGAAGCCCTGTCAGCCCTACCCTTAGAAGGTCATGCCCCTCCCACACAATTTATCCAAACAATTCCTAACAAAAAATTTTTTCCGGCCCTTCATTTCGGATTTTGCGATCCTCCAGAGCCGACAGTTTGGTTTTTTTTGGCCAATGGAATTTTTTTTTTACCCATTCACCCCGGATTTAGCATCCTTTTAAGCGGTGCCGCATGTGGCCGCAATGGGTCGCATGGCCAAGCGCCACCCCTGTACTCTATTAAAAGGACCATGTGTGCATTTTGGTTCCCTCACCCATGGCCCCCCACAAGAGCCCGGGATAATTCTCATAATTTTTTGGCTTTTTCAGGCTATAAATTAACTATAGAAGGGGCCGTGAGAAATCTGACTGGGGGGGGGGGGCCCTGCAAAAGATCCCAGCCTAGGGGATAAGTGATGATGGCTCACAAAAATAAGTGCTCTTTCACGGATTAAGTTATCTGGCATTTATTAAGAATGTTTTTGTTCTAGAATTATTTTACCAAAGACCAAAAATTTTTCTACTTCAAAAGCGGGGCGTATGGTCACGCACATTTTCCATGGTAAACAATGATGTGCGGCTTTCTTCTGAAAAAAAATCAGGTTTATCTCCAGGTGTCCTTCACCGAAGCCCTATCAGCCTCCTGGAAGGGTCGCCAGTGGGGCGGCACATGAGGTTTCGCACCCGGGCGGCATGTAAGCTCGAGCCGCCCCTGTATTGGGACTTCCACCAACATTGACACCACATCTTTAAAGTTTTTTTTAATCGATACTGTAATGCTTCCTTTTAACTGACCTGCAGCATCTTAAATAATTTCAATCCAATTGTCCTATCCTACAAGAACAATGTTGTGTGGACATTAGGAAAAAAATTCTAAAAAGGCGTATGACTACATTTAAAGTAATTTAAATCCGTTTATTAGAGACTCACTGCATCTGCTGATTTCTAAAAAAAGTGCAATAAATTCTCACGCAAGTCTTCACTTTGAAATGTCCATAACCCGCTCAATGCGTCTCTTCGTATCTGTCAACCTAAAATTTATGGTTTTTAGTGTTGATAATACGCATGCAAAACCAATTCAGCGACGCGTTTTCACAATCTGCAAAAACTGCTTGGATTTGATAGTTGGAAATGATATCTAAATGCCAAAGATTTGGAGTTCGAGCCAAAATGAAAATGTCAAATAATTGAAATTGTGCTTCGTATAAATGAAATATTTTAATATTGAAAGCTATATATAGAGATTAATCGTGCCTGTAGTGAAACGTCTCATAAATGTGAAATTTTGTCACCCAACTGAGAGTGGAAAATGCTCACAAGTGGAATTTCGAGGCATTTACGCCCAACCGAACCCGTCTTGGCTATTTTTCTTTTTCTCCCCACCCTTTCTTCCTTTTGTTTCCTTCCTAAATTTATAAAAGTAAAAAGGACATAAACATTATAAAAAGGACTGTTTTCAGATCAAATTGCCGAAGTTCAATTACTTCACTGCAAAAATGTCAGATTTTTTTTGGGGGGAAATACAATCAAACCCAGAGCGTATTAAAGACCCTTTATTAATACGCTTTGGTCAAACACCATTAGACTGGAACTCCAAGAGACCCGAGAAATCACTTTGTAATAACGAAATTTCGTTACAAATTAATTCCAAATTTTTATATTGTTCCTATGTAAACCTATCCGAGGTATTAGAAAAGTTTTCGTTAAAACAATATTTTTCCCATTATAATGGTATTTGTTAAAATGAGAGTTGACTGTATTTCGTCTCAAACTATTCTTTTACGTGTATTTGGAGGGTGCAGGGGTAACAGGGCGTATGACACTTTACTGGTGAGCCATTGATCTTAGAGACATATCCAACTAGAAAAAGTATCCAAATCACGTGTCCAACTCAGATATGTCATTCATGTTGTAAGGGGGTTGTATAGTTATAAAATAAAATAAAAAAAACTTTTTATACCGTCCCAGTGTGCCAAAGAACCCGATTAAGAAGTTGTTGCTCTGTCTTTTCCGATGCCAACTAAAATAATTTCACGTTTCTAAGTGCAATATTCACCGAGATATTCGAATTCGAAAAATTGAGGAAATTTGGGGAAAAACAGCATTAAATGCGGGTAAAATTGTTCCCCTCATTTAATGCTATTTTTTTCCAACTTTCTTAATCTCAGTGAAAATTTGAACTTAGACACGTTGAATTTTTTTGTGGGAGACCGGGAAACAACTTTCCAATTTGGTTTTGGGGCACAGGGTGTCCGCATAAAAAGTTAACATTTTTATTTTAATAACTATGTAACCCCTGACAACATGAATCAAATATCTGAGTACTAAACATTATTCGGGTACTTTTTCCAACTGGAAGTATGCCTCTAGGACCAATGGTTCGCCAGTAAAAAATGTCATATGCCCCGTTACCTATGCGCCCTGTATATTAAATATAGTACGGACTGTTATGTGAAATATTGTGCTGTGTTTAAGCCAACTAGCACGTTGCTTCGTTCGCCTGCGAGAGAGCGGTCACATTATGAACCGAAAAGCCACTTGAAGGTAGCTTGTCATCCAATGAAATATCAGATTTTCACCGTATCGAAATTGAAGTCAACAAACTGATAATTTTCTTATTTGAAAATCTGATTATTTATATTTTTCGATGGGCTTGAAATACTTTTAATGAATCATTATTATGTTCACACGAACAGTTTTGTCCCTGCGTACATGATTTCTCTGGAATGAATGGTTCAAACAAATATTTAAAAAATTTTCACACGTATTTTAATTCATTTTTTTAAATTCATAGTAGGGCTACAACATGAACCTATATCCTTGATACATGCATTATTGTTGAAAACGATGTGAAAGGTTGAACTTTTCAATTGTGATTCATTTGTATATGGCTATTCCCTCATTACTACTTTTATCCGCACGAAGAAAATAAAATTAACAAAACTGCTTGCTACCACTTTTTGCGATTTTTATCATTATAAGAATGCGTATTTTGGAAGCTACAACTGACATTTCTCAATGAAACCATAAACTTTTACACAAAAAATACTAATTTGGAAATAATAAAAATTCCATCCAGTAAAGAGTAACTTGATGACATTGTGTCGTCTTCAAGCGCAGAGTTTACATTGATTAAAAATATTTTTTTTTAATTGGACTGACACAACACATAAAACATATACATCAAACTGAGAAAAACACAAAACCATAAACTTCACAAAAAAGTAACATTACTATGATACAGACCCTTTGTGAGCCCAAGGGATTTATTTTATTTTTACTGTATTCTATTATGTTTATTCTGCTTTTTCGTTATTTTCATAAATTAAAAATTAATCAAATTAAATTCAAACATATTTACACTTCAGACAATTTCTGAATAATTATCTTCTAATGGGAAAACGGGGGGGGGGGAAGGAAGGGGGAGTTGAAAATTATTCATGTTCGCAAGGGGGGGGGGGCATAGAAATGAGAAATGGTTGAAAGGGGGCCATTGACAAAAAAAGGTTGAGAACCACTGGTCTAGTGGTCTAGGGCGTGGGTTCGATTCCCCGCAGGGGCAGGTGAATTTTCTCTCTTTCCGAAATATATCTTCGCAACAGCCAGTTGTTAAAAACCTTCGTATGGTAGCGGAGAGTGACGTCATCCTTGTATAAGTCGCCATCTGGTGGCAACGTCAGCAGTTGTGAGCTTGGCCTGAGTCTGGTCCGGCCGTCCATGTACGGTCCCTTTCAGTGTACATGAGCTCCAAGGAAAGATTGAGAGATTCCGTGCCTCTGACAAAAAACTAGTGATAGAGTGTGGGATTCGACAACAGAGCTTGGGAGTTTGTTCGATTCACCAATGGTATGAGGAAAGAAGCTGTATTTAAAGCAGTCAGTGGAAGTAAAAATAGGTTTTAATTTAAGGGAATGGGGTCGAGTCTTCTAGAGATGTAGTATGGTTGATATTGACCATGAAAAATTTTATATAACAATGTTAACAGAGAAATAGAGGGAAGAGATGAAGTTCGTTTTTAAGTTCGGACACGGAAACGAAAGATGACCAGCAGTCGTGGGAAAATCGGGTGGATTTATTTGGGATTGATTCGAGTTTGTCTATATTACTGGAGGTGTAGGGGTTCCAGATTTCAGCGGTGTTAGAATGAACGGGGGAGATATAAGTTTGGTAACAGAGTAGTCCGATATCCCGAGTGGAGTGTTTAAGGTTAAGGCGGAGGAAGAAAAGTTTGTTAAGACACTTCTGGTAAATACAGTCAACACATGTTTGTTCCAACGTAGGTCAGCTGAGATTATGACACCCAGGTATTTGATTTGAGGAACTTGGGATAACGTTAAATTATTGATGGAGTTTTCAAGAGGAAGTAATTTTGCGGGTAACTTTCATGTGAACTGTATTTGAGATATTGGCATTTGCCAAAAAGAACACCAGTCCGCGATGGAAGCCAGATTATGTTGGAGAAGTTCTTGATCAGATTGATGGTGATACGGCAAATTACACAGTCATCGGCAAATAATCCAGTGATAAAAGTTTTTTTTTTCTTTCAAAAACTGATCGTATCAACCAATTAGGAAATGTGGCTCTTTTTCTATTCATTTTATAATTTTGGCACTGGGCAACGCTGGCTGTATGTAGTTTCATCGGAGCTATTATAGGATATTTAACATAATGCTGACCATTTTCTAACATTCCGAACCACATTAAATCAATATTCTTTGCTCTAATCATGATGTAATTATTATTAGCGTCATATTATAGCTAAACACTGGAATATGACGCTAATAATAATTACATCGTGATTAGAGCAAAGAATATTGATTTAATGTGCTTTGGAATGTAAGAAAATGGTTCGCATTTTGTTAAAGAATATCCTATAATATCCGAAATTGGTATTAACGATAACAGAAAAAGTCTAGATCAAACAAATAAAACGATCTATAATACGTGGTAAATACAATATAAACGCAAGAAAACAGTCGATCTAAATAAGCATTTCTTCTTTGTGTTCCCCTCATTGACTGGAAAAGTTGACGATTTCGCGCTGAGCTCAGCGAGAGAGCAGAACGTTTATGTCACCACATCTCAGTTGGAAGTGACAGCTGTCCACAGAAGGGGGGGAAAACGAACAAGAAAAGACGGTATCGTATCCATACAGAGCAACAACAAGGAGACGAAGCCAACAAGGCTGAAGTGAATCGACCCTCACGTACCTACTCCAGAAAGACGAACTGACAGCTTTAAGTAACAGCAAAGACAGGCATACGAATGACGACCGTCACATACAAAAGAAGAAAAAAAAATATGGCGGATAATATTTGAAAAAAAAAAAATTGTATTTAGGTGAGAGGCGTTGGCAACATTTGGTGTGAAGGGTTCATGCAAAAGTTATTGGGAGTCAATGTTTCGAAAAAAAAATGGCGATAGTTTCTTCTTAATTCTGTGTTTATTTCATCTGGGTCGTAGATATGAAAGATTAGAGATGATAATTAATCTTTATCTTTTTAGCTTTTTGTAGTAAAGTAGTTACAGTGAAAAGACACAATGTCCATGATTCTGGAATCGTCGTCTTTGGTGACCTAGAATATGCAGCAACAAAACGCCATCATCTACCCAATGACACTGTAATATGGCGATTGGAATAGATAACGAACGATGTGAGTCTCGCATCAGCAGAAAATTTGGTCTTCTTTAAAAAAAGAAGAAGAAAACTTCATCATCATCGGTCTTAATTATATTTCATTTGTGAATCACTCCTTTCACGTCATTAATATTAATTATAATACGTCATTTGTATTAATTAGTGATGATAATGATGATGGTGACAGATTTCCTATCTCTCCCCGGATCGGGGGGAGGAGCTTCCGATTGAACAAAAGAACGAAACCCATCGGGTAATTATTCAAGTTTTCGGATAATTCGCCTAGATGATGATTGGATTTTCATTCGGAATCGTCTACAGAACAGCAAACGCGATTTCGTTGATGGAAATACCCAAGGCTTCTAGGTCTTGGAAAACGATGATAATGTCTGAACGAGAGGAAGGCTAGGACATATATCAAAGAGTCGAAGTTGTTAAGCTTTTTTGTCCATCTCATGTCCGAAGTTCTAATCGTTTTGATGGATGCCCCTTGTAGGCTACGTTGTTGACGGTCTGCTCCTCGACAAAGCTGGAGCTGATGCTTTTGTAGACATTGGTTTATTACAAAATAAACCTCAGTTGTTCGAGCGTCTGTCCTTTCAATCACGAGGCGTTTATTTTGACTCAAAGCATGGTCATCCGTAAAATTCTAGACTCGCACATCAGTTGGCTGTGCGGATTATGGAAAGTTCGTTCATGATGCTTTATACCACCATGTATTCCAAGAATTATGACAAGCCCTGTGTCTGTCAAATACCTCCTTATAGTCAGAGCAGCTGATCTTCTCTGCCGGTTGACCCTTTGGGTGCGATTTGACCCGAAACCCCCCAGAGTCTTCCAGATTCGAACGACTTAGCCACAGCATCCGATCTTTCTGAGTGGAATCCAAAAATACTCAATCCAATGTCGAATCCCTCCGGCATAATCACAGCAGATGATCTTGTAAGGTAGAAACCAGCAATCAATCACCAAACCCTCTGTCAGATTGTTTTAACGGGTCATAACAGCTGGCCCTTTAGGTGCAATCAAACCTCAAACCCTGTACTCTCTTCGAATTCACCTGGCATAGCCATTTGATCCTTTGAGAGGGACTTCGACGATCATCAATCCCTTTATCTCTCAAACCTTGTTCTATAGTCAGGGTCAGAGATGATCTCTTAGGCTTTTTCATACCCTGTATCTACCAAATCCCTCTGGCATAGTCATAACACTTGAACCTATGGGTGGAATCCGTCTATCTCTGTATCCGTCAGATTTCTTCAGCATTGCTACGACATTTAATACTTCTAGGTGGAATCTAACGATTTTAAAGCTTTGTGCCTGTCATATCCCTCCGACATTGTCATAACAGGTGATTTCCTTCGGATGAGTCTGTCAAATCCCTTTTGGCATATAGCCACAACAGTTTATCCTTTTCTGGTGGAATCCAACAATACTCAATCTATGTATCAGTCAGATTCTTCCGACATAGCGACAGCATTTGACCCTTCTGGAATCCCACAATCTTCAAGTCATATGTCTGTCGAATCCCTCCAACTTGAAGCACAGCAGTTTTATATAGCATCTATCCTCTCATAGCCAGGCGATTGTCAACGGAGCCTCTATACTGTATTTACAAGGTAGATTCTTTGCGACTCAGCGGAACTGCCTCTTACAGCAACTGAAGAATAATTAACCAATAAATTCAAGCAATAATTCTTCAAAGAAATTGGTATCATTTCAGTATGACAATTTGGCAATTTCGAAACTAAAAATGAATTCAATACCCAATTTTTAGACAATCCAATTAACTCGAAAAATGCTTTCCACGCAAAACTCTAAATCAAATTTTCGCGCATTTTTGCGTGCTAACGATTAATTTTATCCGCTAATTGGCAACGAGCTTCACCTTTCAACCACCACAACCCACACCTTGAATAAAAATTAAATTCCCTCCAATGGATGTTGTACCCCGCGGAAAAAAAAAACCCACAAAAGGAGCGAAACTTATAAGGTTATATAATTAAATTTCCTTTTACTTCCCCTAATTTTCGACACCAAGGCAATCGTGTGATTGAGCCAATTTTATATTCACCGTGAAGATTGAGGTTTCTTTTTTAAAAAAAACTTCGCGTATATTAGAACTCTTATAAATTCATTTATGGAAGAAGAAAAAAAAATGGCGGCATATAGCCTTGAAACCAGCGACTAAACAACACTTGAGGCCTAAAACCAAAACCAAAAAAAAACATCCATCCCGCCATTTTCTTCTCTAATTACTAACCATAATCAACTTGATGACGACATAGAAGACTAGACGTATGGTTAATTATCATTAAGAGGAGGTTCCCAAACGAACCTCATTAGTGTTTTTATCATTGATGAACTTCGCTTTCTTTGTTTCCTTACTAATTTACGGAGTGGATTTACTTATCCTCAGAGAACTTCGTATATTTTTTTTCCCCCCTTCCTTCAGTGGAGTAAGTGGCTAATTGGTATTTTTGACGTCGACATAATCTTGAGTGGCTTCAGGGCTGAGGGGGAAAAAAATTTTTTTACATAAAAATAACTTTTTGTTTTTGCTAGAATTAATGCGAAAAAAATGAGTAATTGACTAAATTAATATGCAGAGTAGATAGGAGATAATTTTTTTTTTATTTTTTGTCCTTCGTTATAGAATGATGTGTCCTCCTACTTTGTATAATTACTGATTTAATCTCAGTTTTCTTTAAGACTAAAAACGTACAAGAACAAAAAATTTTTTTAAATAACTAATTTTGATCGTCAATACATTGATTCTTATCCTAATTGATTATCTTTTGCCTTATTATTATCTTTTTCTTCTTCTTCTGGAAGTTCTTATCATCTTAATGAAGACGAGGATTATTACATTGTTATCGAAGTCTATATATATATTTTCTTTAGGTTCTTATTAATATCTTGGACATCTTATCTCTCTGATTATTATTTTTTTTTTTTTTATCGTTTTTAATAAGTTTTTGGTTTTTTTTTACAAAAAAAAATAATAAAAAAATAAGTGTTTGTATTTTTCTTAATGATTGCTAATATCTTTAGATTGCTGGCTGATATGCTAGGTTTCTTAGGGAGGTTAATTAACGCGATGCGGCCTGCCTAACGTCGAATTAGTGACGTCGTTATTGCATGGGAATGGCTTTTTTGTGTGTGTGATGTTTCTTCGGGTGAATCAGTGCTATTTTCGTGAGTCAAATAATTAAAATTTAATTTCTTAAAAGCATTATAGAAATATGTTCGCGTGTGGTCCTTTAGATGTCTAGCTTGGGAACTATAAACTGGTGGAGTCTAATTAGTGCAATGGACAGTTTGATGAGTATCTCGGATTGAGTTGTGCATGGGGTGACTTGAGCTATGGCTAATGAGCTTCAGGGCACGGATTTGAGTATGGTGACTACCTTGATGTGTTGAATGGAATCGAGTCTGATGAACTGTTGGTAGAAACCAACAATCTCTAATCCTGTATCTGTCTGATTATTCCGGCATAGTGATAGCATTTGATTCTTCCGAGAGAGAAATCCAACAATCTTTAAGCTATGTGTGTGTCGAATCCCTCAGGAATGATCATAGCAGTTTTATATAGCCTCTATCCTCTAATAGCCACCGTAGCCTCCATACTATTCATACTATTTACAAGGTAGGTTGTTTGCGGCATAGAGAAAATAATGAGTAATTTCACAAGCAAGACGATACAAAGGCTACAGACAACACAAAGGAGCATGGAAACATGTATGCTAGGCATCACAAGGAGAGACAGAAAACGAATCACCTGGATAAGGAACCACACAAAGGTGTATGATATCATGGAAAGAATTAAACGTTTGAAATAGAAATGGGCTGGATATGTTTCGAGAAGGCGGGACAACAGATGGACCACAAGTATTCGAGATTGGTATCCCTAGAAGGCGTCCTCAAGCAAGATGGATTGACGAGATCAGGAAAGTGGCTGGAGTCAACTGGATGGCTAAAGCATCAGGCAAAGCAGAGAATGGAAACATTTAGAGGAGACCTTCATCCAGCAGTGGATTGAAAATGGTTGTTGTTAATGATGATGATGAATGAGTAATTTACTAAATTAATATTTAGAGTAGATAGAAGATAATTTCTTTTCGTCTTTTGTTATAGTGATGTGTCCTCTACTTTGTACAATTACTGATTTAATCTCTATATTTAGTCTATTATTTCTTGGAGTTTTTGTTGATATCTTTCACATCTTATTTCTGATGATTATTTTCTGTCGTTTTTAATAAGTTTTTGGTTTTCTTACAAAAAGAATAGTGCATGTATTTTTCTTAATGATTGCTAATATCTTTAGATAGCGGACTGATATGGTAGGTTACTTCGGGAAGTTAATTAACGCGATGCGGCCGGCCTGACGTCGAATTAGTGGTGTCGTTATTGCCTGGGATGTCTTTTTTTTTTTGTGGGGTGTTCCTTAGGGTGAATGTTTGAGTGATTTTCATGAGAGTCGAATAATTAAAATTTAATTGCTTAAAAAAACATTCTAGAAATATATTTGCGTGTGTGGGAATCTAGCTGCCTAGCTTGGAAACGATTACTTTAAACTGGGGGAGTCTGACTAGTGCAATAGACATTTTGATGAGTACATTAGACTCTGGTCTGTCCGGCCTGATGTGGCGGAAAAGCGGGCCGGATAAGAGAAAAGCAGTATATATATATATATATATATATATATATAGGCCGGAGCTCTATAATTCCTTACTTCTCACCCCCGCCCCCCCATTCATCAATACCACCCTTTTTATACCAAAATTCACTCTTATTGATATTTTCCGACCTTTGAATACCGACGAGTACGTAATAAATTCTTGTTATGTACTGAACTGTACTTTTAAAAACTTTATTACGGACTGAATGGTCCGAGAATAAGAATATTTGGACATATTTTGGAATAAATTATAGTATGTCTAACTTGATTACCGGAAACATAAAACCCATGTACACTGTACATTATGAAAGCATACGCTTTTAAAATAAACAAAACATTAACGCAAAACGCAGGTTTTTGTCGCACAAAAAATATTTAAACTTATTTGGCTATTAATTTATAAATTATCACGCCATTTTTTAGAAGGTAGGCCGAAGATGAAAGAATCAAACTCATAGTTTTTTGAAAAAATCCTTGGTGAATGACTACTTATAACTTTTTAGCCCTCTTCCATGCTACAACCCGTAAAAAACCGGTTTTGAGGTGTATCTAGCACGACACGCGGGGGGGGGGGGTATTTTAATAGTTGATTTTGCTTAGCCACGCCCCAAAAACGGTTTTTGTGCAGCTTTGGAATCATGGATAATTAGTATGAATGAATTTTTAACTAGCCGGATAGTACAGAAACCAGATAGACGTGAGCTGCATAGTCGAGTATCTTGAATTTAGTTGTGTACGGGAACTTGAGTCATGGCTAATGAAACTTTACGACATGTTGAATGGATTTGAGTGTGATGACTACCCGGATGCGTCGAACGGAATCGAGTCTGATGAACTTTTTTTTTGCATGTTGAATAGATTAGAGTGTGATTAGAGTGTGATGGGCTCGGGGATCCATGATGTTCTTAAGTCAGCCACCTCGTTGGGCAATTTGCCTGTTGTGGCGTTGTATTTGTATTTGTATTTGATGAGCTTTTGGAGGGATATTGAATGCATTTTGAGTCGGATATGTGAGCTTAAAAGAATGTTACACATGGTCAAGACAGTCAAACGCCATCATATGCTGAATGGATCAGAGTCTGATGAGCCGTTCCAAGACAATCGGTGCGAATACGGTGAATCCATCGTCATAGAATGGATTCAAGTCCAATGAGCTACAAGAAATGCTGAACAGATTCGAGAATCACAAGCCTTTGACTGCGTGTAGCACGATCTGCTGAGTGTATGTGACCACATTTAATAAAGTTGAGTCCGATGAGATATCGGGAATGTTGAATGAGTTCAAGTCTGATGAACGTTTGATGGTATGTTGAATGATGAGTGTTTGGGGGAGGGGGTTACATTGAACGTATTCGAGTAGGATGAGCATCTGGATATGATGCCATATTTAAGCCATACATGAAACCCGCATATGGTCAATGGATTCGTGTCTCATGCATCTTCTCGTAGAATGACGAATGAAGTATCGTCCAATGAGCCTTTAAAGCAGGGGGTTCTTAACGTATGGGTCGCAGAGGCTTTCCAGATGGGTCGTACAACTCCTCTAACAGACAAGGATTCTTGAAGTATGAGTCACGACCCAAACTTTATTCGCAGGGTTCCGAAATGGGTCATACAAATCCACTTGCAGACAGGGATGATCAGGGGTCCATGGGTCACGTCCCACGCTTGATTCACATCGGCTTTCTAGATAGGTCGTACAACTCTACTAACAGCCATGTCTTGAATTATGGGTCGAGACTCAAACTTGATTCACAGAGGTTTCCGAAATCGGTCGTACGAATCTACTTACAGACATGGATTTTTCAGCGATGGGTCACGATCCAAACTTGATTCCCAGAGCCTTCCGAGATGGGTAGTAAAAATCAACTTGTAGGCAGGGAAATTCGTACAAATCCTGATGCTTAGGGGATGCTCAACTTGCACATAGTCCTATTATAAATGTAGTTATTGTGCCACTGGTTTCATTAGTTTCAAAAAACAGTCCCATCGGTCGCGGAGCTGATCTTATAGTTGATTTTGGGTCGCGACTGAAAGATGTTAAGAACTACTGCTTTGAAGGCATGTTAAATGGATTCAAGTCCGAAGAGTTTAATCACAAGCGTTCCACTGCATGTAGAATGATTTACAATCTGATGCATGCTTATATCCTTACTGAATAGATTCGAGTGTTATGAGCATTTGGATGTAGTGAACTGAGAATCGATGCCTACAAACGACCGCGTAGGTTGAATGGGTTCGTGTTAGACGAGCTTTTTTAAGGAGTATGTTCAATGGGTTTGATGTTGATGAGCTTTTGTCATGCGTATGGAATGGATTTGAGTTCAAAAAATGTTGAATGGGTTTGCGTTCGATGAGCTGCAAAGGATGTTTAAAGAATTTGAGTTCAATGATTTTCAAGAAATTTCCAACGCATTTGGGCCTCTTGAGTATCTTAAGACGTGTAAAATGAATGAAACGAAGTGCGTTGGGTTTCATTAAATATAGAATCGAGTGTAATGAATATCTGGATATGATTCAACTGACTCAAGACCTGCATATGTGGAATTGATTTTAGTCTGATGAGCATTGTGGGCATGTTGAATGAATTCTAGTCTGATGAGCTGTGTGGGCATGTCGAATGAATTATAGTCGGATGAGCAGTGTGGGCATGTCGAATGAATTCTAGTCTAATGAGTAGTGTGGGCATGTCGAATGAATTCCAGTCTGATGAGCAGTGTGGTCATGTCGAATGAATTCTAGTCTGATGAGCAGTGTGGTCATGTCGAATGAATTCTAGTCTGATGAGCAGTGTGGGCATGTCGAATGAATTCTAGTTGGATGAGCAGTGTGGGCATGTTGAATGAATTCTAGGCTAAGGAGTAGTAGTAGCAGTAGTAGCTTCAATTTTTCTTCAATTTACTAATAGTAGAAGTAATAAAAGTAGTTGTCAGAATAGAGTACTTGCGGGACATGTTGAATGGATTCGATTCTTCGAGCCTATTT
Source organism: Pholcus phalangioides (assembly GCF_987345545.1). Classification (NCBI taxonomy): domain Eukaryota; kingdom Metazoa; phylum Arthropoda; class Arachnida; order Araneae; family Pholcidae; genus Pholcus; species Pholcus phalangioides. Next base: position 11,225,395 of record NW_028301617.1, on the reverse strand, counting down.
TTTTGGCATTCGGCATGTAGTCCAGTTCAATGAAGCAACAGGACATATGCATTGACCAAACGAAATCCAGTGATAAAACCCAACAAATTTTAATCGAGTAGTGATATAAATAATATTCCAATATTGAATAAAGAACTTTCCGGAACATAAAGAATAGAGTTTGAAGAGGGCCAGGGAATATTAATTAGAAATTTGATGCAATTATCAATGGCGTTTGATAAGCACGTATCGTTCGTGCGTATTTTGTGTTGTAATGCGACGTCACAAAAAATTTTGATTAAATTCTTGAACTATATTTGGGCTAATCTAAGAATAATTTAAAGTACTAATTAAAGTCCTAAAGTACTTCTTACTAAGAACAAAAAATAAGTTAGATTACATTCCGGGTGAATAGTCAAATTCATAGTATAAATGCACTTCTCGTCGAAAGAAGCTAATTACTACTATAATCAATAAAACCAATTACATACGAGTTATATACCTGAGAAACAGTATATGAACGTACTTACCAATCCAGACAGGATCACCTAATGTCGAAATCAACGTCACGTAAAATATTAAATTACTTTTGCTCATTGAAAATATTTCACAAATACTCATTAAGTTAAACATCTCCTCATTTTAATTAGCTATAATATATCATCATCATCAATAACAACCATTTTCAATCCACTGCTGGATGAAGGTCTCCTCAAAATTTTTCCATTCTCTGCTCTGTCTGATGGCCATCCAGTTGACTCCTGCCACTTTCCTGATCTCGTTCAATCCTAAAACGAAGTTTGATTTATGCACGGTCATAATTAGCGGTAAACGTGATCAATTTATTATACTTACCGAGACGAATGGCGATCATGCTTAATAACCGGTAACTATGCATAATAACCAAATTTATAATTTTTACCGCAGCATGAATATATTCAGTCAAGTTATTCTCGCGAAATTTAAAATGAAGTTTGATTTATGCACGGTCATAATAAGCGACAAACGTGATCAATTTACCATACTTACGAGACGAATGGTGATCATGCATAATAGCCGGTAACTATGAATAATAACCAAATTCATTATATTTACCGCAGCGTGAATATATTATTCAGTCAAGTTTTTCTCGCGAAATTTAAAATGAAGTTTGATTCATGCACGGTCATAATAAGCGACAAACGTGATCAATTTATCATACTTACCGAGACGAATGACGATCATGCATAATAACCGGTAACTATGCATAACAACCAAATTTATCATATTTACCGCAGCATGAATATATTATTCAGTCAAGTTATTCTCGCGAAATTTAAAATGAAGTTTGATTTATGCACGGTCATAATAAGCGACAAACGTGATCAATTTATCATACTTACGAGACGAATGGTGATCATGCATAATAGCCGGTAACTATGCATAATCACCAAATTCATTATATTTACCACAGCGTGAATATATTATTCAGTCAAGTTTTTCTCGCGAAATTTAAAATGAGGTTTTGATTTATGCACGGTCATGAATTCCTCTTATAATGCGGTGCTTTAAACCAAACATGCCAAGGTTATAAATGATTGAAAACCCTCACATGAAAGGGGCTCTCTCTCTCTCTCTCATTACATGGCTACGCTCTCAAGAGATTAACCCTAATTCAAAGGAAAACCGGAGCCAATGGACTTCTTGTGAGAAATCGCAGTTGGCAGGAATTCGGGATATAAAATATAAACACGTTTTTTTGATATATTTCCAAAACCATACTTTGATACTTTTACAGTTCCTTCTCTCTTTAACAACTCCTAGATATATACACGAAATGACTATGCCCCTCACTTTCCTCCATCCAAGAGCCCCCGACCTTGATTTTCCCGGAATACAAAGAAAATGGATCAAAAAAACAAACTCCAGGAAGATTGAGAGTAGGATTTGGAGGCCCCCGTGCTATTTCTACTCACTTAGCAGTAACGCGTTCCCTTCTTCAAGAACCAAATCGTTCCCTGCTTTATGATCCATCCCGGACGACATCCAGGACAGAGAAGGTGGCCGGGAAAAGCACCAAAGAAATAAAAAACCCAACATTGGAAAAGAGCCAGGGTTATACGATGACGAAGAGAGTCTCTAGAGGGTTCGAGGAAAAACACTAAAAAAAAGCCGCTAGGTCAAGGGCGATTAAAGAGAGAAAAGGCCTGGAAAAAATAATAATAATAACCAAAAAAGAAAATAATCCCGGAAACACAGCCAGGAAAAAGAGGGGGGAACGAGGTCGGTTGTTATAGTCAACGTCTGCCGTTTAGAGTGAATCCTAAACCTTCTCCTTCCCCCTTCATTCATTTTCCAGGCCCGTGACGGAGGAACAAAAAGACAATGAGAATACGTCCTGGATTTCTCCCGGACGCTCAATTAATTTTGTTGTGGAGGCGGGGGGGGGGGGGCTTGATAAGGCGCACGTGGTAATGGATAGAGGTAGAGTGCGTGTGTGGTAGGGATGAGAGGAAGACTAGAGAAAATTGGCAAACTCAACTGCCAAATGTCCCGGAACGCATGGCGCGAATTAATTCCTGGCCACGGAAGAACCGCATGATATCGCATTCGCGAGTGCCTCCATCTTTACATAGATTTCTGCGTGCTCGCGTGTGTGTGTGATGGTACGGCTTAGAGATCCCAGAACGGGGACGATGGGGGTTTTGGGGGTGGGGGCCGGGAATCCATATTTCATATCTCTCTCCGGGCAGTCCAAACGTCCTGTTTCGTTGTTTCCTGTGATAACAACGTTGTTTTGAAGTTTTGTCAGGTCAGGGTTATGATTGATGATCAGCTACCTGCGAAAACTGGAAGCGTAAAATGAATCAATTAATGGTAACAGAAGTGAGTGTCGAAAAAAAAAATAACAATTAGGGAATAATAATGATAATTATTATTATGGGAACGTGTGTGTATTCTGCCAAATTTACCGGCCAGAGAGAAATTTAGAGATTTTTTTCCTATTACATTTGGCTGCTTAATAATGTTGTTTTTCCAGTTCATGAGGTCACGGAATTGACAATGTACAGGTTTCAACAGGTCATTATAAACCTTACGTGCACAATTAACTAGGATCACCGATCTGGGTATCAGGGTGGAATGAAAAAGGGTGTTTTTTTACTTTCTTTGGAAATTGATGTTGCCTTAGTATTCAAAAGATACCTTTCAAGGTTTTAAGACGTTATACCAAAATCTAGGAAAATATTTTAATATCTTGAGGTTCCTCACGGACCCTAAAGGTCGAGCCAAAAGACTTTTCTAAGTGCACATTATATATATATATATATTTATATTTATATACATTATAAACATTATTTATATAAAGGGTTTACATAAGTAAATCATTTTTGTGGGGGTGGGGACAAAATTATAACCACGTTCCAAATTATAAAAACAAAAATAACCATGGTTTGACGTTATAGGTGTCAGGAGAATGCCTCTATTGCTTTCTCTGTTACCACACTGTTATTACATTTCACACTTTTTTACAAAATAGTCCGCTTTTTTTTTCAAACGATGGAAGAATACTCCTTGATTTTATTCTAGCTTGAATGAATGAAGCCTTCACGACTCTCGGTTGTTGCCATAGCAAGAGATTCTTCAGTTACGAGTCGCACATACCATTCAACTGCTTGTGTGAGACGCGGAAATTTCGGTATAGATGGAAAAGCAGGTTCAGATAATTTTTTGTGGGTCCTTTTCCTGATTTTTTATAACAGGTGGTTCAGTCACTCGCACTTGATCATATGCAATTAGTTCCGGATAGTGTTTAGCAGAAAAGTATATTTTCGGAACATGGAATATACGGATTTCTGCTTATGATAATCCTTCATATCTAATTTTCAGAATTCTTTTGATTCCCAGTTCTTTGCCTGTATTATTTCCTCAAGATATCTCTAATCTGCACTTAAATTTTTTCAATTTATTTCCCATAATTCACAAGCAAAACAACAATACCCAAACAAAAAGTTTAGATGTTAAATTGAATCTTTTCAAAAACACGAATAACAAACCAGATTTTGTTCATCAATTTACTAAATTCAAAAACAAAAAGCCTGATGAAAAATTCCATCGAACAGGAATCAATAACTCATTAAATGATTTGATAGATCATCTATTCACATGTGATCATTTTCTCGTCTCATAAAACATAAAAATAACTTAAAAATTCTTGAATCGTCTTCGTTATAAATTAGATCTTTGAAAAAAATAATTTCGTATTAACTATTAAAAGTAAAAATCTATTTTTGAGTCCATTATAATAGAATATACGTGTAATGTTCTCATCGAATAAAAAATTAAATGATGAATATTTCATGGAAAAAACCGAAATAAATAGAATTCTATTCTATTGTTTTTGTGTGTTTTTTTCTGTCTCATTCATCGGGATGAGCGGAGTAAAGATAGTGATTGGAAATAACAAGAAATCACACTAAAACTTGCTCATAACATATGCTCAATACGAAGTGTTGGTGCCCAAATTCACCAAATATGCTCATCACTTTCAATGAATACGAAGCGATACTCGCGTCACATTGGCTCAATACGAAGTGTCCTTCATCAGTCATCTTACTTGCTCAATAGGAACTGCTGGTCATCTCACTTGAACTATTGATCATCAGCAAATGTGATGATCGATAGGATCTGTTGCTCACTGCATTTGCTAACACAATACGATCTATTTCTAATCACATTTCCTCGATACAATCTTTTAGTAATCCCATTTGTTCAATACGAAGTTTTTTGTGCTCATTTTTTTTTTAAATCTTTCACAATTTTCCAAACTTTTTCCGATATCACAATGAAGCCCGTGTGGACTGATAGAACATCCATCTAGTTGCTTCACAAGATACCTTAGAGGCAACTCATTCAAGTGAAAAAGACAAATAAGCCATTGCAAGGGATGGCCTCTTTCTTTCTCTATTAATTTGATAACACCATTTTTATAACCAGTATTCGTAATAGTCCCGTCGCATCCGATCGCCATCAATTCGTTCGTATCAAAATCTTACTTCAAAAAGTCTAGGATTGATGACTTTATATCCCTTGCTCTACTGCTTCTTGGAGTTGTGTGACCGAGATAAATTGACCGAGGTTCCTGCAATATAGTTATATGGTTCTATATTATATGGAAAGAACCACCTTCTTTGACATTAGCTAAGGTTTTGTCTTTTCGACCATCAAAATATATTCCTTGAACATTTTGTTCTAGGAATTTTAGCTTGCAAAAAACACTCTGTGGTGCTCTTTCATTCCTTATTTTCATCCGGTCTATTGTCATATTTTGATTTTCTTTCGTCAATAACCCAACATCTTCCAGCACAGCATTCGCAATAATTGCAGCTGATCGATCAGACGCACCAGTTCTATTACAAGCAAGAGATTTGATAATTTAGTTCTCATCTGTGAGGATGATGGCAGAACTTGGAAAGCAAATGAAGTACTTGTTTCGGCACTGATTGATGGACCAGCTTCAGGTACTGGTAGATGGAAATGCTAACTTCAACGGCAAACTGTGTTTTGGCTCATATACTAGATCACTTTCCTCAGAATAGTTGGATATAGATGAGTTTTCAGTGGTCGATGAACTAGTTTCCGCCGTTTCTTCTTGAGATAACTTCAAATGGGATACCATTTTCATTTTCCTTTGTCCATTCTTTTTCAATTTCTTCGTTCTTAGGACATCTACTCGACCAATGGCCATCTTGCGTGTACTTCTTTGATCTTGCAAGAAATCTCGCTCTAAATTTGCGACCTTTCTCATTTTGTCACACTTACAGTCTTCAAAATCACATTTGCATGCTGCAATGTCGAACAATTTCCATGCTTCGCACTGAAAAGATTTTTAAAAAAAAGTAAAACTTGAAAGTTTGAGAATCTTTCTCTGCTTTCATATTTTTCTGAAGATTTTTGTATTTACAGTAAAAGTCTTTGAAAATTTTGCATATCCGTTGGGGAGAAATCGTAGGAATTGAAGCAGTTTTCCAAATATTTTCTATCTTTGGCACGATAATGTCAAGAATGTCTGCAATAGCTGGATCTTTTCTTGATTGTTGTGCTTTCATATTGCGTTGAGTCAGAAAATAACAAAGCATAACATCGCCATAGGTGGGCAAGACCCCGAGGATCGAACTGTTTAGGATTTCCTAAAATGTCACAACAATAAAAGCTTCTGGTCGTCATTTTGACTGCTATACACCCTCTCAGTTAAGTGGTAAGATTGCAAATGAATACTGAAAACAAGGGGGAAAAACATCGAGTTCACTGAACGAATCACGTGTTCAGGGGAATAGGAAAGCCTCCTCCGCTGTGTAATGCTATAGAATTCCACACGTGCGTAAAACTTTAGGGGCGATGAGGAACCTCAAGAAGTTTGAATTTTGGGGAAAAAAACTAGGAATGGCATTTCTTTACATAAAGGCATATTTTAAATTCTATTACAATGGCAATTTCGTTTTTTTTTTTTTTTTCGTTCCACCCTACTGGGTATTCATGAAGTCACGGAATTCAAAACGTACAGGTTTCGCCAGGTCATTATAAACCTTACGTGCACAATTAACAAGGATCACCGATCTGGGTATTCATTGAAGTCACGGAATTCAAAACGTACAGGTTTCGCCAGGTCATTATGAACCTTACGTGCACAATTAACAAGGATCACCGATCTGAATATTCATGAAGTTACGAAATTCACAATGTACAGGTTTCGCCAGGTCATTATGAACCTTACGTGCACAATTAACAAGGATCACCGATCTGAATATTCATGAAGTTACGGAATTCAAAACATACAGGTTTCGCCAGGTCATTATGAACCTTACGTGCACAATTAACAAGGGTCACCGATCTGGGTATTCTTTAAGTCACGGAATTCACAATGTACAGGTTCCGCCAGGTCATTATAAACCTTACGTGCACAATTAACAAGGATCGCCGATCTGGGTATTCATTGAAGTCACGGAATTCAAAACATACAGGTTTCGCCAGGTCATTATGAACCTTACGTGCACAATTAACAAGGATCACCGATCTGGGTATTCATGAAGTCACTGAATTCACAATGTACATGTTTCGCCAGGTCATTATAAACCTTACGTGCACAATTAACAAGGATCACCGATCTGGGTATTCATTGAAGTCACGGAATTCAAAACGTACAGGTTTCGCCAGGTCATTATGAACCTTACGTGCACAATTAACAAGGATCACCGATCTGAATATTCATGAAGTTACGGAATTCACAATGTACAGGTTTCGCCAGGTCATTATGAACCTTACGTGCACAATTAACAAGGATCACCGATCTGAATATTCATGAAGTTACGGAATTCACAATGTACAGGTTTCGCCAGGTCATTATAAACCTTACGTGCACAAATAAATAGGATCACCGATCTTGGTATTCTTATTGACGAACGGCTTAGGTTTTCTGAAAAAAAAGTCTCTTTGCGTACTCCTGAAGCCGTGATTAACAACGTTGGGTGGGGCCCATACCCCACAGGGTGGGGTGACAAACTTGATTTTTAAGGGAGCAGTCATGATTTATGAACATTCATATTTGATGAAAAAAATAATTTCTCAAAATTAATGAAAAATTCATGTTTAGTGGGAAAAATGATTTGATAATTCATATATTTAATGAAAAAATAACTTCAGAATTGATGAAAATCCATATTTGATAAAAAATAAATTCCGAATCAAAGAAATATTCATATCAAATGAAAAACGTAATTCACAAATCAATGTGAAAATTCATATTTTATGAGGAAATAATTATTCAAGCAACAATGGGGAAATTCATATTTGATTAGGAAATAATAATTCAAGCATCGATGAAAATTCATATTTGATGAGGAAATAATTATTCAAACATCAATAATTCATATTTGATGAAGAAATAATTATTCAAGCATCAAAAATTCATATTTGATGTGGAAATAATTATTCAACCATCAAATTCATATTTGATGAGGAAATAATTATTCAAACATCAATAATTCATATTTGATGAAGAAATAATTATTCAAGCATCAAAAATTCATATTTTATGAGGAAATAATTATTCAAGCAAGCATCGAAGAAAATTAATATTTGATGAGGTAATAATTACTCAAGCATCGATGAAAATTCATATTTGACGAGAAAATAATTATTCAAGCATCAAAAATTCATATTTGATGGAGAAATAATTATTTAGGCATCAAAAATTCATATTTGATGAGGAAATAATTATTCAAGTATCGAATTGATATTTAATGGAAAATTCATCTCATAATAAGTAAAATTCTCCATAATGTAGCTCTCCCAATTTACCTAAAATCCGTTGGCACCGTTTGGTTTGCTCGTTTAGTTGCTACTGCGAGAAACAAGATATCACAGTATGACTTATTAGCCATCAGGCTTCATGGAATTTTTTTTTGGCCGCACTGTCTTAAAAGTTGGAAACTCAGGATTTAGACCATGTTATGGGCCTTCCGGGTTTCGAGCTTCCTCCACGTAGATTCTGAGCGTGGGGGGATGTAAGCACACAGACTAATTTTTAAAGCTTCGAAAGAGCACAGAGGGAATCTCTCCAAAGAACTATCGAGTTTGTAATCTTCAAAAAGTGTAAATCCATCACAAACGAGGTAAAACTCACACATATTTTACATATATTGCCCATATATATATTTCATTTAAAATAAAACCATACCAGAACACAAAATAGTTTAGATGTTAAATAAGCTAACTCAATTCAAAAAAAACCCCGAATATACACAGAAAAAGCGAGTTATTATTTTCACCAATTTCCTAAATTCAAGAACAAAATTCCCGATTAAAAACTCCAGAAAAGGGGATTCACAATGACACATTAAATAGATTTAATACATAATTTATTTTTATGTTAACTTAACTGTTGCTCAACGCATGAGTCGATATTTGCTCTCATCATCACATTTGCTCAATAGGAACTTATTGCTCATCGTATTTGCACACTACGGTCTGTTACAAGTCACAGTTGCTCCAATCAATCTGTTACAGGTCACAGTTGCTCGAATCAATCTGTTACAGGTCACAGTTGCTCGAATCAATCTGTTACTAGTCCCATTCGTTCAATACGAATTTTGGTCATCGCAACTTTGCTCAGTGCGAAGTGTTGCTCAGTAAATTAACCCAATGTTACCATAGCATTTTTCTGAATGAGGACTATTTCTTTTCAAACTTACCTAATATCATCATCACATTTGCTCAATACGCGGGCGGGGGGGAGAAAGGCTCATATTGCTAATATTGTATCATCATCATAAAAAACTCATCAAACAGGTAAAATCAACACTTCTCGCGTATATTTTCCAATAATTTACAAGCAAAATAACAATGCCCAAACGAAAAGTTTAGATGTTAAATGAAATCTTTTCCACAACACGAATAACAAACGCGATTTCATTCGTCAATTCCCTAAAGTCAAAACCTGATGAAAAATTTCACCGAAGGGGATTCAATAACACATTAAATGATTTAATAGATCATCTACTTATGAATGTGATCATTTCCTCATCTCATAAAACGTAAAAGAACTTAGAAATTCTTGACTCGTCTTCCTTAAAAATTAGATTTTTGAAGAAACAAAATTTTCTATATATTAACTATTAAAAATAAAAATCTATTTTTAATTCATTATAATAGATTATACATGTAATGTTCTCTCAACGCATAAAAAAATATAAAAAATATAAACTAAAATGATGGATTTCAGGGAGCCACCGAAATAAATAGAATTCGGTTCTATCGGGGTTTTTGTGTTTTTTCTCTCTTATTCCTCGGAATAAGTGATTGAAAGTAGTAAGAAATCTCGCTAAAACTTGCTCATTACATTTGCTTAATATGAAATTTTATTCACCAAATTTTCACCGAATGCGCTCATCACTTTTAATGAATACGAAAGCTATACTCATCACATTTTCTTAATACAAACTGTTGCGTATCACACTTGTTCAATACGAAGTGTCCCTCATCTGTCATCATATTTGCTCAATAGGAACTGTTCCGCATTACACTTGCTCAATAGAAACTGTTACTTATCAGACTTGCTCAATAAGAACTGTTGCTCATCACATTTGCTCAATACAAACGGCTGCTTATCACACTTGTACAATAGAAAGCGTCCCTCATCAGTCATCACATTCACTCAATAGGAACTGTTGCTCATCACATTTGCTCAATACGATCTGTTGCTTATCACATTTGCTCAATACGATCTGTTGCTTATCACATTTGCTTAATACGATCTGTTGCTCATCACATTTGCTCAATACGATCTGTTACTAATCCTACTTTTTCAATAAGAAGTTTTTTTGCTCATCCCATTTGTTCAATTCGAATTTTGTTCATCACAATTTGCTCAATAGGTAGTGCTGCTCAGAAATATAGGCTAAAAAAACTCATCGAACACTGCACAATTAACACTTCTCACATATTTATTTCCCATAATTCACAAGCAAAACAACAATACCCAAACAAAAAGTTTAGATGTTAAATTGAATCTTTTCAAAAACACGAATAACAAACCAGATTTTGTTCATCAATTTACTAAATTCAAAAACAAAAAGCCTGATGAAAAATTCCATCGAACAGGAATCAATAACTCATTAAATGATTTGATAGATCATCTATTCACATGTGATCATTTTCTCGTCTCATAAAACATAAAAATAACTTAAAAATTCTTGAATCGTCTTCGTTATAAATTAGATCTTTGAAAAAAATAATTTCGTATTAACTATTAAAAGTAAAAATCTATTTTTGAGTCCATTATAATAGAATATACGTGTAATGTTCTCATCGAATAAAAAATTAAATGATGAATATTTCATGGAAAAAACCGAAATAAATAGAATTCTATTCTATTGTTTTTGTGTGTTTTTTTCTGTCTCATTCATCGGGATGAGCGGAGTAAAGATAGTGATTGGAAATAACAAGAAATCACACTAAAACTTGCTCATAACATATGCTCAATACGAAGTGTTGGTGCCCAAATTCACCAAATATGCTCATCACTTTCAATGAATACGAAGCGATACTCGCGTCACATTGGCTCAATACGAAGTGTCCTTCATCAGTCATCTTACTTGCTCAATAGGAACTGCTGGTCATCTCACTTGAACTATTGATCATCAGCAAATGTGATGATCGATAGGATCTGTTGCTCACCGCATTTGCTCACACAATACGATCTATTTCTAATCACATTTCCTCGATACAATCTTTTAGTAATCCCATTTGTTCAATACGAAGTTTTTTGTGCTCATTACATTTGTTAAATACAAACTGTTGTTCATAACACTTGCTGAATAGGAACGGTTGCTCATCAGACGTGCTGTGCAGGGACTGTTACTCGTTGCATTTGCTCAATAGGACTCATCACGTTTGCTCGCACACAATACAATCTACTTCTAATCACATTTCCTCGATACAATCTATTACTAATCCCATTTGTTGAATACGAAGTTTTTTGCTCTTCACATTTGTTTAATCACAATCGTCCATCACAATTTGCTCAATAGGAAATGCTGCTCAACATTATACGTTAAAAGAAACTCACCGAACACTGTACAATTAACACTTCTCTCACATACATTTACCATAATTCCCAATACCCAAACAGAAAATTTGGGTGTTAAATTGAATCTTTTCAAAAACGCGAACAACACAAACCAGATTAAGTTCATCAATTTCCTAAATCCAAAAACAAAAGCCCCGATGAAAAATCCCATTCGAAGGGGATTCAATAACCCATTAAATGATTTAATAGATCATCTATTTTTATGTATGATCATATTCCCATCTCATAAAAACATAAAAATAACTTAAAAATTCTTGAATCGTCTTCGCTAAAAATTGGATCTTTGAAAAATTCCAAATTTCCCTATTAACTATTAAAAATAAAAATCCTATTTTGAGTTCATTATAATAGAATATACATGTAATGTGTTCCTATCGTATACAAAAAAAATTATAAATAAAATGAAATGATGGATTTCAGGGAAACAACCGAAATAAATAGAATTCTATATTCTCTATCAATTTTTTTTTTTTTTTTTTTTTTGAGTTTTTTCCTCTCTCATCTCTCGGGATAAGCAGAGCAAAGATAAGCGATTGGAAATAGTGAGAAATCTCGCTAAAACTTATTATTTGTATACACACACACACACACACACACACACATATTTGTTTTCTTGTCTAAGTAATCATCTAAAAACTGGAAATATTTATTTTTTGTTCTTCCAGGGAAAATAAGAATCGGGAACTCCATTTGTTTTATCCTCATATCTATTGTGTTATGTGCTTTCCAAAAAAAAAAAATGAAAAATATTCTACTATGTATATATCTACAAATACATCGATTTTTTGTTTTACTCCTTTTTCCAAATATATGTATTTCTTTAGCGTGTAGTTTTTAATGAACTAGATTTTTTCCCCAATTTCCATTCTTTTCTCTCTCTCTCTCTCACAAATCCCAGGCGCAAATCCGGGAAAAGTTGAAAGATTATTCGTATAGAAATGAAAAAATAAGAAATGAAAAATTTATTTAAAAAAAAAAAAATATTCTTTAGTTGGAAAATACATACGAATACAAAAAAAGCAAATATTTACGTAAATTATTTGAATAATTTTTTTTTTTCTTTCCTTTTTCCTGTAAAAGAATTTAATGTTATTTCGTTTCGTTTTATTTGATCCTGACAGTAGAAATGATGGGGAAAAAAAAATTGTTAGATATTCCTATTATATACGAAGAAATCGCTAAAGAATATTTTTTTTGGGGTGGTTTTGGTGCATATCTTAACAAAGAAAAAAAATGAAATATTTCGAGAGATATGGAAAGAATATATATATAATGGTGGAAAGCGCTTTGGTACGATGATGAGTCTATTTGTTTACTTCATTGTGAATTTTATTTTATTTTATATTTTTTTTAGTTTTTATACATAAATATGGTTTCTCACGATGATGTCCTTCAATTGAATTCTGCGAGGATATGAATACAAAAAAAAAAAAATTGCATTCGTGGGGCTATTTTTTACTGGAAATCATGATGTTAGCATGGAGATTTCGTGGGGGTGGGAGGGATTTTTTGTGTTCATGTTGGTCAAAGTTGTTTCATGAATAGCGTAAAATGCAAAAATTGTATGAAGTCTTTTTTGTGTATGGAATAAGAATTTTCGCAAGTTTTCGTATTTTCAACGAAATGTAGAAAATGTGGAATATTCTGTTCTTTGTAGCATTTTTTATGGAAACTTGGAATCCATTCGCGTATAGGAAAGAGTTTTTTTTCGTTGATTCAGAAATTATTGCGTTTCTGGGAAAATAGATTTAAAATTGGAATTTACTTGTTTTTTTATAGACGCCTATATACGATGACGATCAACACCTGCGTTGATAAATTGAGCTCTGAACGCCTACGGGCGGGATACAACACGAGTGTCTGAAGTGCCAACTTCGTGGAATTTCGTCGAAATGTGGAAAAATTTGTAATTCTTAACCTCATAATGAATATTAAAATTCTTATAAATATTCTAATATTAATGCTTTTAATTAATCAAGCAATTAACTTATTAAAATCTAGGTATATGAAATTGATTTTCTGTGTGTCTGTGTGTATGTTCTCTATGCAAATCTAAAATTTTAGACTGATCGACGCCAAACTGCATAATCGCTGTTAAGAGATAAATTTAGGGAAATTTATCATTGTTAACGGCGATTATGTATAATACTCAAAACGTCGTTGATAAGCATGATAAATCGTACTAAAATCACCACATGTTCTGGTTGTTATGCATAATAGGCATTTCGTATTGGTGAAATATGATAAGTCGGTCCCATTGCATTCATAACATTTATTTAGATGACCGTACTTGTCATCCAGAGTGTCAGTCGGATACAGTGATCTGTGATTTAAGGAATTTTACGAAATAACTCCTATTTGAGGAATTCTAAAATCAGACCTCGATGTAACGAAATCTCCTTTAAAAATTTTCAAGACTGTACCCCGATATAATGAACTCTAATTAAAGAAATTTTACCCACGTGCCCCAAAATTTTACCAATGTAATCCTATTTTAAAATTTTTGCGATGATGATACCCGGATATAACGAACATTTATTTAATTTTTTTTCTTTGATTTAAATAATTTATACAAGTTTTTGTGCGTTTATATGGAGTCTGCATATATACACCAAACGAGACCCGACTTGAATGACAGGCTAATTTAGAAGTGCGTCAGGGCAGAGCAAATTCCCGAAATGGGCAAAGAAAAAACTGTCGGACAACAATGGCTCCTGGGTCTCAACAATCAGTTAAGGAATGTATACTTTGGTTACCGTGGTTCCCTAGCAATGCGTTTCAGACATGCATATATTCTTTTACAATGGTTTGTCACTTCTTTAATGCTACAAAGTATTATGTATGTAATAGTTTGCTATTGATGTATATACAGGGTGATTATAATTAAAGTTCCCGTACTCCGAGAATTTTTTCGCAATATTTTTTTGGATATCTTAATGAGACCATGAGAGAGATTTATGAAATTAAAAACAAATAGTTCAATTTTGAAGCACCAGGTGAAAAATAGCACTTTTTATTGAATTTTCCTTTTCCCCATGATCTACATAACGTATGTACCAAGTATCAATGTAATACGTCCACCAGAATGGGCGCTATATAGGTCTGAGTAGTTTCAGTACTGACACTGCTCAGACCAATGTAGCATATCACCCGGCAGTATGACTGACACTACTCCGACTTCCGTAGCGCCCGTTGTGTAGGACGTATTACATTGAAACTTTGAAACTTGGTACATACGCTATATGGCTTATAGGAAAAAAAGAAAATTCAATAAAAAAAACAGGCACTTTTTCACCTGGTGGTCGAAAATTGAACTTTGTCATTTAGACAGAAATTGCCATCTCGTCGAAAACGAAAATGCGACGGCGCTCACTTACACGTTCTCATTCATCGGCGGTCCGCCAGTGACTGGCAGCTTTCTGCAGGGAAGAAAAAATTGTGCCATGCGCAGTATGTAGGTTTGTGACGGACTCGCATCGCGAGGATCCGCGTTCAAACCCCACCATCGCCGCATTGGAGTGTGTTACTATGGTGGTCGGCTGAAGTTGATTTTGTGTGGTTCCCAACTTCGAGGCGCAAATGCGAGCCGCAGGGAGCAACAGGCCTACAAAACGGTACAATTATTCATTCATTACACTTCACTCACTATGAGGGAGTTGAGAAAAAAACTTATAGTTTAAAAAAATTGATTGGCTCTGGTTTGAGATAAAGGAGAAAACTAAATTTTTTTTAATAGTAATACCATGAGAGCAGCATAGAAATCACATTAACACTGTGCGTTGCAAACAATAATTGCAGTAAATCATTGGCAAATACACTCATGTCCATAAATTAAGGATAATGCCAGCTCCGGCAAATAAAGGTTCAGAAACGAAACAAACGTTACTTATTCATAAAGCCCATTTATTAAACAAAAGATAAAGAACAAAAACGATGGTGTATGTATTGATACCATCCATAAAAACTACGATTTTTGCTCCCTGGAGCAATTGTAAAAAATATCTCCTTTACAAAAACTTACTATTACATGGTTGGTATGATGGTTAATACATTGTATGTCTCCCATGCGATGAAATACAGTCCCTACAACGCCTAGGCATGCTGAGTATCAAATTATCGATCTGATCTTGGGGAAGATCACTCCACTCAGCAAGCAATGCTCTCCGAAGTTCCGGTACACATGTAGGAGGTGGTTGACGGGCTGCAACTCATCGGCCAAGCATGCCCCCACACATGCTCTATCGGATTCAAGTCAAGTGAGAATGCTGGCCATTCCATACGGGTTATATCCTCAGATTCAAGGCATTCGTTTACGATGTTTGCTCGGTGAGGATGGGCGTTGTCCTCCATAAACACAAATTCTGCGCCCATGGCACCCCTAAACAAACGTACATGTTGTTCCAGAATGATGTCCCGATAAATTTGGGCTTTCATGGTTCCGGTTTGAACATGCAGATCTGTTCTGGAACCTAGTATAATTCCACCCCAAACGAGCAATGCTGCACCACCGTAACGGTGTCGTTCAATGATGTTGTCTTGGTGGTAACGGGTACCTATCGTTCTCCGTATGAAAGTCCGACGTGAGTCAGACTGCAAGCTAAACCTGGACTCGTCGGAAAACATCACACAAGCCCACTGTGACGATGTCCACATTGCATGTTCTCTACTCCAGGCTAATCGCTGCCGACAGTGAGTTGCCGTGATCGGAACACATCTGACAGGCCTGCGAGCATATAGACCAATATCTCCCAAACGTCTGTACATGGTTTGCCTTGAAACTGTGGTACCCGTGGCTGCAGATAGCTGACGAGACAGGTCGGATGCTGTGCTCCGTCTGCTTCTTTTGGCAGTTACTGCCAAATACCGGTCTTCATTCGGCGTTGTAACTCGGGGGCGACCTGTACTGGAACGTCTACTGACATTTCCGTTATCTTGGAATCGTTGCCAAAGCCTAGAGATGACACTTTGGGCAATTCCAAGTTCCTCGGATACTTCCATCTGAGTACGCCCACATTCCAGGTGGCCGATAATTCTACCACGTAAAAAGTCATCCACAGGCGTCCTCTGTGTCATAACTATTCGCTTATGGCACTGAGCGCCTTACAGAATTCTTGTGAACAATTTTACTTCTTTGCCACCATTCCTTATATACCCCCCCCCCCTTACACTCTCGTCATTGTGACGTACTATCGGCATCATCTGGTGGCTTCCTGAAATTTGCATATCATTCTTGCAGATGTGTGTGATAGTTCTACAGGTGAAGTTTTTACTTTAGATTTCGATTTCCGTGTGATTCTGAATTATCCTTATTTATGGACATGAGTGTACATTGCAATGATTTTGGTGTCATTTTGGGGTACTAATTTTGAATTTTGCGTTGGTTTCGCCGAATCGGCTCTGGTTTTTGAGACGATGCATATATTCTCAACAAAGAATTCAATTTATACGGTGCTTGTGTATTGCCATTGAAATTTAATTTTCACTTAATTTGGAAAACTAGAGCCAATCTGAAAAAAACCAACGCCAGATTCGGAATCAGCGACCCGAAATGGCGGTAGAATCCCTGAAATATCTTTCAATCTATCACAATGATTTGCTGTATTTATAACACGAGAAGAGAGTAGAAGTGGTCCACAGGATCTGGCCTATAGGCCACGGTAGAGGGCTCATTAGCGCACTAAGCCGAGAGGGATAGATTTGGTCCATCACCTGGGCTGGCCACAGTGACAGGAACGGCTCACCCGATCCATCAAGCCTAGAAGGGTAGACGTGGTCCAGGACCTGGTCTGGCCAGGATGAGGTTCATGGAGATAAACTGGCCTCAATCAAACGGCAAGGGGTTCGTTAGAGCCGCCGAGAGCGGAGAAACCCAGCACCTGGGCTTGCCACAGCGACACACGAAGAGCTCACCCGAGCCACCAAGCCTAGAAGATTAGACGTGGTACAGGACCTGGTCTGGCCACGGCAAAGGGACTCCTTTAGAGCCACCGATAGGGGAGATGTGATCCAGCATCTGGGCTTGCCACAGCGACACGAAGAGCTCGCCCGAGCCACCAGGGCTAGAAGAGTAGTGTCCAGGACTCGACCTAGACACAGGAAACAGCAAAGAGCTCACTAGAGCTACAAAGCAGGACATGTGGATTTTTGCTTTCCTTGTAGGGGGTATACAAGAAGTTTTTCAGTGGGTTTCTTCACTTTTTTGCGCAAAGAAGGTGTATCCAATGGACTATTAATGTTGGAGCGAATGCCGTCGGGGCCACAGTTAGCGCTATTGCGACACGTTACGGAACCTTCAAGGGGCCATTAAAAGCAAGCGGCCAGGCACGAGATGACATTTTGCTTCACGATAACGCAAGGCCACATCCACTGCCCAAGCAGCAAAGAACACTCCGCGTGCTTTCCGCTTCGAAATGTTGGATCACCCGCCTAACAGTCCATATCTATCGCCTTGCGATATTATCACGCGTTTGGAATTGTTAAAGGAAGCCCTGAAAAATCAACGCTTCACCTGCAATCAAGCGGTGCGTGCTGCTGCGGAAGAGCGGTTTCATCATCAACCTTCTTCACGGAAGGTATCGAAAAACTTGCACCACGTAGGTAGGGACATTTTCCTGATCCGTAGGCTCTCCGAAGCCTCATCACTACGCTGTAGTGTCCCAGTAAAATATCTGTAATTTTTGAGACACTATAGTCCGTTTCAAGTTAGCTTTGCAGTGAAGAGGAAGCTACCAGGGAACCTCATCACTCGTTGCTATAGCAACAAAAGCCTCTTAACCAATGTATCGATGCGCGGCCTCGGTAAGGTATGGACGATTTCTAGGATATCACGCCAAAATGTCGCTGTGGTTGCTATAGATTTTTGGATAATGGTAACCAATATTTTTTTCCAATTTAAAAATTTCAAACGAAGAAACACCGGTTTAAAACGATATTTTTTTCATTATTTTTTTTCAAAATCATTCAAAAAAATTGAAATATTCTGTATGAATGATCATCATAAAACTCCGATTTATGGGAACTTTATTTTGCGGCGAAGGAGAACACTCTCTACCTTTCTCTCCACTGCAAAGTTAACCTGAAACGGACTATAGTCTATCTTTCACTTGAACGAATCTTTTAGTTTTATTGTTTTGTCTATCGAAAATTCCTAGAGGTATCAGTGTCATCTATTATGGAGATTATTATTATTATCTGTAAAAGTATTTTGTACTAACTTCCTAAATTAATACCTGCTGCCAGAATTATTTTTCTAACATTAAATGTGTTTCCCTAGAATCGTTTTAACAAATACACTGGACCATAAATTGCAAGACATACAGGCACTAATAGCAAATAGAGTAATTGATATTTTCTTCTTTGAAACTATTGATCTACGTAAATTGTTTCTTCCCCTTAATTTAAAAAAAAAAATTCGATCCGTGATTATTTTCCCGTTTTAATTGTTTCCGATACCTCTGCATTATTTTTTCCCCTTAATAGTTAATGGAGTAATTATTTCAACATATTTAGAGCATGACAAATAGTTTTTTAATGTGGTTTTTTTTTTGGATCAAAATATTTTTAATTAAATTTCAAAAGTTTATTCGATGTTCTTAGTAGAATGGGATTATATCTCTGAAATTATTCTCCGGCAACTCAGAATTATTACGGTAAGAAATGTAATATGTCCACCGGGAGAAGTCATTTGATCACATCTATATCGGGGAAATAATGAATCCGTTATATGTGAGGAGAAACGAAGTAGTTCTCTAGAACAGTGGTTCTCAACCTGGGGCCATATGGCCCCCTTGCGGTCCTGGGATATTCTAGGGGGGCCACGGGAGAAAATCAGAGGAAAGGTGATCCACGAGAGGTGGTGAAGGGAGTCATAGAGAGCTGTGAAGAGAAAAAAAGCTTTAAAAGTGAAACATGGTTGAAAAAAATATTACTACTTTCAGAATTCATCAGATCCGTTCATAGAACCAGGGTCATCTTAACCCTTGAGTCTATGTGGGCATGACCCGGGTCTTCATGTCTATAATGGGGGGAGGGGGACTGCCCTATATGGGATCTGGTACTATATGATTTTCATATGTCACTTCCATCTAAGTATGGAGGGCCGCCAGAGCAACGGTTGATGTGTTGGGATGGTCGAGCATGTTCGTTGGATCGTACCGTATTTTACACAGACTGTTTTTTAACATATAATTTGACTCCTTGGAGAGATGATAATCCGCCATTTTTGAGTCCGTGCGTAGCCAAGATTCCAGAGATTGATCTGATTTATTAAAATTTCATTCATAATAAAAAATAGAAAGTATCTCAATCTTTGATGAGGGTGGAGGGGGACCCTGGATAGGACAGGGGGGCCACGAGAAAAAAATGTGATCCATTGGGGGCCATGAGCTGAAAAAGGTTAAGAAACACTGCTCTAGAATAGTGGTGCACAAACTGTTGGTCGCGGCCAGGCTCGGTCGCACCAGCGATATAAGCTCTGCACCATGGAGGGCGTGGTCGTGTCGACCTCACTTTAAAATCATAGGCGATTTACAGAACGGGATCGGACTTGGGCTGCCGCGAGTCTAGAATAGGGTGACTAGATCGCGTGACTGAGAAACCGGCTAAAATTGCTTGATTCCCTAATAAAAACTGTGACTTCTTGTCAAAAAATATTTCAGAGGTCATTGCAGTGTTGAATTGTAAGGCAATAGATGAAATTACCTGGGGGGGGGGGGAGGTAGTGAACTATATGTCAGTGAAGTATAGGGGGTCACTAGAGATCCTCCAAAATAAAAACTTCCAAATATGAAATTCATTTTTATTTAAGAACTACCCACAATACCCGGTGCTGCCCGGGTTTTCTTCGAGTACTGGGATGATTGAAAAAGTGACAAACCATTATAAAGGCATATTAACTATCATTCTTAACTTATTTTCTCCGAAAATAGTCACCAGGTGGATATCTACGGCAATCGAACAGTCGACTGGCGACACAGCATGCGTATGACACTTCGAATCAGTATCACCAGTGAATAGAACCATCTATAAAATAAAGCTATTCTGTTTCTCATACTACGTCATTCAGATCAAACCCGTTGACCAAGCAAACATTACCGAACGGTGCCTGTGCTCGTTAGGCACATGCTTTGCTGTTAAGTAAATCCTTGCAATGTTAGGTGGTCGCACTCGCTGTGGTGGTCGAGTGGTTATAGTGACGGACTCGCGATGCGAGGATCCGGGTTCGAACCCCACAGTGGTGGTCGACTGAAGTTGGTTTTCTGTGGTTTCCAACTTCAAGGCGCAAATGCGAGCCGATCTCCCCGTTAAAAAGTCTCGCCACAGAGAGCAACAGTCCTACAACGATAAATCATTCAATCATACGCTTCACTCATAGTTAGAAAAACTGGTGGCAGATGGCAGCACTACACATAACAAGCATTACAGAGAAACAACAAAACTTCACGTCAGGTTTCACTACACGTACACGCACATTCCCGCATGTACCGATTCGTTGAGGGGTTCCGCGGGGGGGGGGGCATGTGTGGTGTAGCAGTAGTAGGTAGGGCCTTCAAAAAATGGCTCGGGGATCCATGATGTTCTTAAGTCAACCACCTCGTTGGGCAATTTGCCTGTTGTGGCGTTGTATTTGTATTGTATTGTATTGTATTTGTATTCATAATGCTGGCAGCGTCAAAGAGGTGACAAACCATTATAAAGGCATATTAACTATCATTCATAATGCTGGCAGCGTCAAAGAGGTGACAAACCATTGTAAATGCATATGCACGTCTGAAAACGCATTGCTAGGGAACCGCGGTAACCAAAGTAAACGTACCGAAAGTGATTGTTGAGGCCCGAAAATCATTAGAAAATGAATTACCCTTTTGGGTTAGATAAGACAATTGAATGAACGACGTTATTTGAACCGAAAATTGCAAAAAGAAACGCGGTTGTGCGCGTTTCGGAACTATAGGAAGTTCCTTCATCGGTAGCAACAACAAAACAAGATAAGAAAAATAACGCTAAAATACTCCTTAGGGGCCGTTCAAGTATTACGTCAGCAAATTTCTAGCCATTTTTGACCCCCTCCCCTTGTTAGCAAAAGTCAGCAAAACACTGACCCCCTCCCTCTTGTCAGCAAAATTTCGTCATCAGCTCTGTCCCCCCTGAATCCTAACTCATATTTTCACAAAGTGTGGTCGATGACGTAAGCATTATCCAAACCCCCCTCCTCCCCCCCCCCCCTGTCATCAAAAGTCAGCAAATCGTAAACCCCTTCCCCTCCCCCATCGATGATGACGTAGACCCCTTATAGCGCTAGGAGTTACTCGCTGTTGTAGACAAAAGAGTCGAATTCAAAAAGCCTTTTGAATTTGAATTGTAATATCAAACGTTATTAGAATCGTTTCAACGTATATTATCACTTACCAACCATTTCTTGGATTTAATCCATATCTTATATTTTAAAGATTCCATTTCTTAAGTATTTTTTAAAGATTCCATTTCTTAAGTATTTTTTTAAAGATTCCATTTCTTATGTACTTTTTAAAGATTTCATTTCTTATGTATTTTTTAAAGATTCCATTTCTTATATTTTAATTATGGATTTAATCTATTGCTTATAGATGATAAAATGATTATAAAAATATCATGCGCGCGTACCGGTGACTCTGAAACATTGCCATGAACGAGAGATCACGCACTTAAGACACTAAAATAAGCAACTGTAATGTGTAAAAAAAGAAAATCCACGCCAATTCAGCACGTTCCGTGTTCTGATGTCGTCGGCTGAATAAAACGTTTTTGAGCAGTGACGTCACGAAGTAGCTCCGAGACCACGCCCACTGAGCCAAGGCGACAAGCTCGACTTCAAAAGGGATGAAACGATGCTTTATTATACAGTCCTGGGCAAAACTCTAAATCTACGTCTACTGGATAAGGGTGGAGGGGGGTTCCCGGATAAAAGAGGGTGCATCGTAGGAATTTCTAAAGCATGTTATTACCCAACTTCATGACATTTCAAGAAATTTCTAAATGTCATATCACGTGAATTCCTCTTCCGAATAGCGCTTTGTAATCAAGGTATTTTTATCAAATGGCCCAGAACAATTTTTTCAACGATTTCTATTTTATCGGTACCTAATGGGTTTTTAATTGCAAAAGGAGAGAAATATACATGCATGCGTGAGAAGTAAAAAAAAAGAGTTTATCGGTGTCTTGGGAATGCATTTTTTAGCAAAAAAAGAACGGAAATCAGCAATTCTGATAAAGGCACTTCAAATTACACTCTTTGCCGCCGTTCCATTTTTTTATGACTTTTCCATTCTTATAATCGATCAGTATTTGTGGTATTCGAAACATTCGGCGAAAGGACATTGTCGTACTTCAAGTTCATTATAATGGCAAAGAGGAGGCGTGGGGGGGGGGTGCATTTTTTTGCAATTTCCATGAACTAATGGCTCGAAAAAAAGAGTCTCGTGAACTCAAGTCGATTAACATTTTACTGGGTCTTTTTCTTTGTTTTCCTATCCAGTGAAAAGAAAATTCCTCGATATTCGATAATATCAAGCATTAATTGCCAAAAAATTCGCGATGCTATTGGAATTGGAAAATTCGGTGTTGAAAATTAATGGCTTCTCGGATGATACATACTTTAAGAAATTGAGCATTTTCTCATGTGTGTAAACATCTTTCTTTTGAATAGCTGCATACAAACCGCATTTTTGAATGTGAATGGCATCTATATTGTTCGATATGACTGGATTAATTCAATGGTTCTCGAATTGCAGCGACCTGTAGTTTCCTTGGCCAAGAAATCTTTCACTCGCGGCTCCCTTATTAGGTTTTCATTCACCTATGCGCAGGGCCGGTGCAAAGGGTTGCATTCGCACCGGGTCGCGGAATTTTAGGATTCGCAAAAAGGATTGAAAAATAATACTTTGATCACATTGAGTAACAATTTGACTCCTTAACAAAGCAATAGCTTACAATTCTGTCCGAGGCAGGTGACCCTCGAGGTCTAGGATTTTGGCAACCCCTTCCCAAACCTGAATCTCATGAGTTCAGGTCGTGGCAGTGTTCCTTGATGCAGAGGCGAGGGGAGGGACTCGCGCCTACAATTCAAAGGGGATAACCAATTTCGACGCCTTTAAAATTTTTTACGCACGTGCCCAGTTTGTCCATGCGAGAAACAGGTCCTGGCCAAGCCAATAAGCGCACGCCGGTTTGCTGCCCCAGGTGCTGGACAAGAAAGAGTTTCCCCGTTTCCGAATTCTCACTCTAACGACATCCTGCATTTAAAACTACATGGGGGTTGGCAAAATGCATACTTGCCACAGCTGAAAGAGTATTTAGTTGACACTCTGTTCAAATAATCCGTCGTCTAGCCCTGACAGCTCTTCCAAGTGGTGCTAAAGGCACTGTAGACATAGTACCCACATTTTGCATAAGGGTTCCTAGCATAGGCACCGTTGGGGGTTGAAGCTGGGGGTTGAGACTATTTCAGTCCTGACACCCCTTAAGGTCGGAAAAGTCATTCCTGAGGGCCGCAAAGCTGTTTTCGTACCGGGTCGCAAAATTCTTGAGCCCGGCCCTGCCTATGCGTGATCCATAGGTGAATCCTAATCCCGTTTCCCTGTTTATCCGTGTCTCCTTAACCACGCTTTCATTCACTATCCATGTTTTATCTACTCGTAAAAGGTGCTCAACCTTCAGAAGAGTGCACGCCATTTCATTGGTTTGAAACCGTGTCGCGGGTCAGTTAAGTGAACTTGAATTGTGCCGTAGGTCGCTTAAGTACTCTATTACTGTGCAGTAGATCACTTGAGAGATCTGTGAATATCCAGCGAGTCACTTGAGTGATCTGGAACTGTGCCGCAGATCACTTGATTGATATTTAAATGTGTCGGGATTTGGAACCGTATCGCAGTTTACACACACACACACTTGAGGAAACTGTAAATATGTCACGGGTCACTTAAGTGATTGAGTGAACGTTACATGCACCGCTGGCCAATAGAGTCATCCTTAAATATGTTGCTGGACACATAAAATGATCTGGGAATGTGCTACGGGGTCTTCAAGTGATGTAAAAGTGCACCGTGGGGTCACTTAAGCGTTCAGTAAATGTGCTGCTGGGTCCCTTCAGTAATCTGGAATTGGACCGCTTAGTTCATTTCTTACAAATTTAGGTTTGAGGTCATGGGCCACATCAGATGATGTGGCTCTCCGTGTCATCTGATGTGGCCCATGACCTCAAAGCTAAATTTGTAAAAAATGAACTGTGGAAAGTGAGCTGTTTGCCTTATCCCATTTCCCCACGGCTCCCTCACTCAAGTGCTCCTTCTATGCCGTTTTCTAGTCTCGTTTACCCGAACTTTTCCCATAACCTAGCCCTCCTCCAATGTGAATGAGATTCCTTGATCCAATGGTAATTTTCCGCAGATCCCATGAATCATTTTGTCCGAATCCCAATGAATAAGCCAGCGTGTTCCTTGCCCTTAGCCCCCTACGTGCCCAAAAATTCATATACATGCGCCTCTAGCACCGTAACCCTTTGGCCCAGGCATCTTCAACCCGTTCATCGCATGCCCGCGGTGCTCCCTGAACCACGCAGAGTGCTCGATGCTCATGTCCAATTTCGTGCTCGTGAGTTCTTGATCAATGTTCCTTAAAAGAATTATATTCAAGGAATGAAAAATCATCATTTCATGCATTCCTATGTTAAACTTGCAGTAAGGATGTTCTTTTGATGATGGGTGCAGGCAGTGCTCGCCGACTGGAAAAAGGTGGAAGACTTCAGCCTTAGCCCTTATCACTCATACCTTGTCGTACTGATCATTTATCTACGGGTCCCTTTCTTTAATGGCCATAAGTGCTTTTCTCTTATCGCACTTATCCTTTAGCAGCGGGTCTCTTGCCCTAATGTATCCGCTTACCATAGCCCTCATCACCTCTACCTAGCCGTACTAGTGGCTGTGGGCATATACCAGCACCTCTTTCGCCAGAGTCTGCATTGCGTATTCCTAGCCGTACTGTGATCTACCCGCGAGTCCCTTGCTCTAATGGTCGTATATCGGCGACTCTTGATTTATCATTGCTCATTTGCACGGCATTCGACTCTGCATAATGGTTGTATGACAACCATATTTTTATGGGCATCTTTTTATCAGCCACCTCGTTGGGCATTTTGCCTGTTGTGGTGTTGTATTTGTATTTGTATTTGTATTTGTATATGTCCACGATTCTTTCATCGTATCGCCTCACTTACCTGGAGTTTCCTTGCCTCATGCGTTATTTTCCTCATATTAGCCCTTAGTTACCCTCCTCTATACTAGATCATGGCCCACCGCTCTATCTCAGGTGTCGAAGAAGACCTGGGCCATGCTTGTAAAACCTCATTTGCCCAGAGTTCCCTTGCCTATTAGTTAAATATCAGGCCACAAAGAGAACAGACCTACAACGCTACAGTTATTCAATCATTACACTTTACTCATAATAAGTAAAACTGATGGCAGATGCTGGTATCCACACACAAACAAGCATTACACAGAAACAAACCTCGCGTCAGGTTCATAACACGTACATTCCAGCATGTACTAATTCGTTAGAGGTTCCGAGAGGAATATGGACGAGGTGCATGTGGGGTTTAGTAGTAATTAAATATCCGTGGTATTTTTTATCCTAGACCTCATTTACCCGGGGTCCCCTTGCTTATTAGCAGCATATCTGTGTTTCTGTTATCCTCGCCCCTCATAAACACATGGATTCCCCCCCCCCCCGCGATGGTCATATACTCGTAACGCTCTCATGACATTAACAATCTTCGACGTCAATCAGTATCTTCGGCTCTGCGTAACGCCAATGTGGGTCGCGACGCACACTTCGAGAACAACTGCTGGTATATTAACACGCTTGTTGATGTCATTCAAACGAGGGGAACAGAAAAACTTGTGGTTAATGAGTATATAAGAATTACTCTTTTTCCAAGGATACCTTCGCCATTACTCATCGCCTAACAGAGTCAAGTATACAGTACACTCAATCTAGACCGCTCTGCACATAGACCGAGTTTGGGTGTGGTCGCATAATGCTCTTCGGGAAATGGCAATATCCTGTCCCCCGACGTGATAGAGAAATTGATCTCGCACAGCGTTTAAGAGAGAGAGCAGAGCTTTCATGCCAAAAAATAAAGTAAAAAATACATATAAATACAGTATATCTATGCATAAAGGAAGCTGTTAAGAATAATTATTGCTTAGATAAGTTCATGGCGTTAACGAGAACTTGACACGCGAGAGCAACTTCCCCTCCGCCATAAATTTTAGATTTTGATCGGGTTCAGTTCGGACATGACCGATGGTTCTCCTTTTGTGGTCGGTGGTAATCACATTCATCACCTCTCCTGTCAGGTGATCAAAAGGGAGGAATGATGAATGTGTGATTTGGGTATTCTTTGCTGGGGGAAATACCGTCAGCGTCTGTTTAAAGGAATCTCAGAGGAGTTGCGTATAGTTGAAAACGTGTGACTTTTTGGTTTATTTCTCCTGAATGTGTGACATGATTTTGACCTGAATCATGTATCCCAGATCATCCCAGTATTTTAATGATTTGACATAGATCACGAATCTCGTGAGCACAGGGTTTTGCGCAACCTCTAACAAGTTCCGTCCGGCCCACGAAAGGATTACCGATTCATTGGGGGTTCGGGGGGGGGGGGTGGATTGCATGTGTAGCAGTAGTAGGTAGGGCCTCCAAAAAATGGCTCAGGGATCCATGATGTTCTTAAGTCAGCCACATCGTTGGGCAATTTGCCTGTTGTGGCGTTGTATTTGTATTTGTATATATGTCATGAAAATAATCGCCGTTCTTGCTTCAAAAAATTCGAGTAAGCCTCGAAAATACGGCGAGGAAACGGGACGTTTTATGAAAAATTTGAAACGAAAAAACGTACGTGAATGTCCCGTAAAATGCAGGCCGTATGGTCACGCTATATAAGGTGTGTCCCAAAATGATAAAGTCACTCAAAAAAAAAAATTCATATTCAATTATATTTTTGACGTCAAATAAATTTCCTATTGCCCTTTATAATGTCACACATTCGTCTAGGCATCGATTTGGAAAGTTTTTTGGCAATGCTGCAGAGGAAATATCTTGCCACACTTTGAAGGCCGCCCGTCCAAGTTCTGAAACGCGATTGCAATGCTTGCCATGCTCAGGAATTTTACGTGCCACTGTAGTCCATGTTTTCCATCGGACTAAAGTCTGGACAATACGCGAGCCAGTCCATCACTGGGCCCATACATGGTGATAGACCCAAGTTGTGCTCGGATTGAAAGAAAAAAGAAAGTCCATCACTGGGCGCCCGAGTGGCCTGATGGTACGATGCTGTCACGGGTTCGAATCCGACGGAGGATATGGATAAGATATTTTCCCTAAAGAACTTGAGGCGAGAGACCATCGATAGACAGCGCCGTCATTTCCAACCCATCTCATTAATGGCAGTAAATTGCAATATAGCGATATGGCCAGAGTTGGTGTTTGCTGAAGTGATCCATCACTGGAATCCCATTCGCAAGGTCGAATTTTGAAGAGGGGGCGCATTCAGCACCTCCTATAGATATAAGGCCTTCGCTCTATGCTTGTAACGTCAAGTAAGTAGTCCATTTTCCCCTCAGAATATTCAGGGGGGAAAATTCCCTGCTCATGTCAGTATCATCGTTGTGAGGAAAAGAAATGATCGGGCTCAGAATTGACGATTTCTATGCCCCACATTCAATCACTAGGCGGTATTAGTGAGGCAATCAGGAAGATTCTACACCAAAATAAGAAGAAACGAAATAGGATGCTGTGTTTCAAAATGTGGCAAACTCGCTAGGCAGTCTGAATGATGTTTATGGCAAACAGTGCAGAGGCCTTCCATCTCTAGGAAGTGCTGGTGCATTGTCCTGCTGAAGTTGAGCTGTGGAGCCATTTCTAAATTCAAAAAAATACCATTAGATACTGATTCAACAATTCCTGATGTGTCTGAGCATTCCGACGTTCAGATATAACAGCTCACTAGCATTGAACATACCCCCAGACGATTACACTTATTGACGCTTAAAAGGTAGCTTAGTTCTTCCTTTCCGATCATAGACTTAATATATAAATAGACCGCGCACGCTATTCATAAAACTTGTCGAACGTGAAGAAAAGATGAGCAGTATTGTCGGGGAAAGAACAGGTTCTGCGCTATTACATTTGGCGCGTTTTCGCAGAAGCTAGGATGTTGCTGTAACGAAATTTGACTCAATTCGATCAAGTCGATGAAAACTTTCCTTCATTTTTTCAATGAATTTCACTCATTTTTATGTGAAATATTTAGGGAGTATCAGATTTGGAAAAATAAATTCTATAAAATAAACAAATATTGGAAAACGAAATTTTTTTATTTTCCATTAAGGGATAATTCTTAATAATTTCTTAACACATGGGTTTTTAAATTTTAATTGGATATATAATATTTAAAGGAAGTGAATATAAACAGTCTAAATTTCATGAAATAAATTTTTTTGGCACAGTTTTTAATAGCTTTCTAAATATCTATACACACACAGGAAACAAAATATTGTATACAACAAATATATAATGTTTATGTTACTGTAAATTTGATAAATCCGTAGTGCGCGTTATCTTCAGAAATTATGCATAATAGTTGGTAAATATATGCATAATTACCAATATTTTTAGTAAGTTTGATGAAGCATTTATCACTTTTTACGAATGAATCGAATAATTCTCAAAATGAAGTTAGTAAGTTTAATGAATATGGAAAAAATCCATGCTGAAATATCACTTTATTTCAACAACTTAGTTCTGTCCGTATGAGATGCGTGCACTACACATATTTCGCCATAAAAATTAAATTAATAATAAATGCGAAGATAGATTTTTTTTCATCAGCTTAGTTCATGTTGGCTTTTGCTGTTTTATTTATCTGCATATGCAAACATAACCGTTATACTGATCGAATTCATCTTCCTAGATGGGAGTTCGGGCGTAATGTCTGGAAAATATAAGTTATTGTTTGACGATTTATCACATTTATCAATACGAGCTGGGGATTGTACATAATCACTGATAAAAAGGGATAAATGCAATAAAATTTATCATGTATAATATAATATTTACACATGTCACATATATATATATATATATATATATATATATATGTGTGACATATGTAATCTCTTCGCTCCAAAAGTATGCATATGTTAATCTTAATTTAAGGTATTAAATCGTTTTTAGAATGATTCTTTTTCAAGATAACATCTGAGGTACACAATATATGACTTCAGGTCTTAGTACAGATATTGACTCAAAAAATCAATTGAATAATTAATTTTCTTGTTTGAAGAGGCAATTTCACATACAACAAACATAAATTAATGAATAAAAAAATTTCTTTTCTGTAATAGTTTTATCTCAGGTGTGAAGAGGGGTAAAAATACTATTATTTTTAGAGGTTGTTATGCATTTTTATGCAAAACTGCAATTGTCTAGAGGGGGGGGGGGGGAGTTTTCCTCACATTCTATTTAAATAGAATATTTTTCATAAATTTCTCCTTCTGGAAAGCATATTTTCTTCCAAGTTGAGCAAAACTCGAATGAACTCACTAGCTCGCCAAATCTCGCCAAATCTTGCGGAGACGTATATTTCAGTTAAAACTTCATAAAACTCACAATTTCAATCATTTATTGCCAAAAATTCTATTAAAACATTTAATAATGATTCATGACATTTGAATTTTACCAAAACTTGGAACTTTAATTGAATTAAATCCAAAATGGAGTCGTTAAAAACTCAAATTACGTCAGAAATCCATTGCATCGTCAATTTAATATTCCAATTTTTAATTTATAAGAAGGGGAATAAGCAAAAAAGTATTCCTTTGTGAAAGGATAATGTTCCTCCTTTCCTAAACCGTTCAGAACATCCGAAAGCTGCACACGTGGTGACCATTCTAATGAAAAATAAGACAGCACTTGGAGATCGTCATACGAACAGCCATAAGGAAAGCATTGCCAGCGAGATTTCCTGACCAGCCTTTCGACCGGAGTCACGTGACTCCGGATCTTTGCTTCACATTGTAACCCCTCGCGCGCACTCTATAGTATTATTACTCTGTGTTTCCGATATTGTGGCGACGCAATATTCCTCGAAATTGCTGTTGAGACGCGCGCGCCCCCTCTCCGGCTCTACTGTCGTCTCACGCGCTCACGTTTCTGTCCGATATTCTCATGTACTTGTATAATACTCCAGAGTCTTTTTGTTGTTGTTGTAACTGTCAGTCGCGTACAATGTTGCTCTCAAGTTAATTGGATAAAGCCGGGTTTTCCTAGGAGTAGGTTTTACATTGTGCGCGCAGCGTAAAAACGCTGGTTGGCCAAAAAACCTGAATTTCAGGTTTTTAATCAATCAGCGTTTTCACGCCGCAAACGGTGCAAAAGTTCTACTCCTAGGAAAACCCGGCTTTAATGTTCATTATTTGTAAACTTGCTCAAATTATCATGTCACGGAATAATCAAAAACGTCAAATAGCTGAAATATCATGCCAATAACATTTCTAGCCACCCCTGGACCGTCCAAATTGACCTTTTTTTTCATCACTCCAAATGACATTATGCCACTTGGAAGTCCATGACGTATGATATTTCTCCTGTTTATGGTGCTCACTAAGTTTCGGACGAGTAAGCATTTTGCGATGGCAGATGTATTTACGACGCTGAAGAACGCGATGAACTGTAGATGTGACTACATTCACATCAAGAAAAATGACGCGTTTTCTTTGAACTTATGGAATAGTTACTTACTTTGCGTGGAATCACGCTTTTCTGGCGTTTCGTCAACACAAGAGGACTGACGACCTGTAGTCTTTCTGGTGCCATACAGCCAGTGCCGTCTTAACGCATGGGCCCATGGGCAGGGCACGAGGGCCTCAAAAATTTTCCAGGTAGGGTCTCAAAAACATCATTTGGCCCGGGGGCCCACGGTTCTCTTAATACAGCCCCTTTAATTTCAAGTAATTAGAAGTACTACTACATTTTTTTCCCCTCAAAAACATTTAATAAAAGCTAGGTATGTATGTTATATAGCTGCCCTTATATCAGAATAAATTTATATTCAGGAAAAACCGAAAGTACAGATGTGGCTCTATCATTTTGGACCACACCGTATATATAAGTTTCTGTCTCGCGAGCGGAAGAATTACCGCATATCTGGCCCGCTGGCTGGAAAGGTTACGCAATGTGCATCCCCCTGCCGTAGCAAATTGCAAAGCGCATAAAGTGCTACTACAACAGGCTTAGTACATTTGCTTGGTTTATTAACATACACACACCATGGCCCCCCACATCCTGAAACAGGGCCCTAAGCTGGGATCTTTTGTGGGGCCTCCCGACAAGACTTTCACGGGGGGGGGGGGTGACCTTGAAAGGTGAAAAGGGTTTCACCTTTATGATGAATTTATAGCGTGAAAAAAGTGAAAATTGTCCCGAACCCCGGGACTGGAGCCTTGTCACCCCACCCCTTATGGGAGCCATGACCCACACACACACACACAATCATCAATCTAGTTTTATGTCCAGTAACCTTTTTAAATCCGGGGTCTATACCAGTCACACCACGCGATTTCGAGCTGCGTAAAACCGGTTTTGATGGGGGGGGGGGGGAGGGGAGCCGCGCAAAACCGACAATTAAAATTGCTTTGCTAAAAAAACATGCTTATTTTTTCCGTGGTTTGAAGCTGCGTAGCGCTAAATTGGATCCGCTCCAAGAGCACGACGGTCTATTCGAATTGATAAAAACTGGACTTGACCCCCCCTATATTTAATGCGACTATAAAACACCTAACGGACTCGTCGTACTCCATTTTTGGGTTGTTGCGATCAAATTGACGTCTAATCCTTTAAAAAAAAAAACGGTATAGCTATTGTGTGCCGGTAGCGATGATACCGATGTCACATTTTGCACAAACATGGCGGATAAGTCAGCTTGGGATTTCCGGTACCTGTATCACTTTTGTAGCTTACTTCAATCGTTCCTTGGTCCATTCGAGAGCCATTTCTAGGCAGGCGTAAATTCTCCGTAAGTGCTTGGAAACAAAACACACACATACGCGTGCACGTATATATATGCATCTGACACCTTTTCCCCTGAAAGCTATTGTTATTACGCTGCTATACTGTGTAGGGGAAGGGGGGGAGCTACAAGGTGATCTCTTCCTTCCCCCTTCCCTTTGTTGACCATTTGATCATTTTTGTCGCACCGCGGTCATTTTCTGCAAGCGAGGGCTAATTAGACCGGGACCTACAATTTAATGCCGATTCCGAACGGCAGGATTGTTTTTATACTCACCGACAGGTTGGTGCGCTAAACCCCCCCATGGTGTGGGACTCTTTGTGGTAGCATTCGTTTTCTGCGGTCACGTCGCCGTTTCTGTTGTACCCTGTGTCAGGAAAGTTTCTGACAAGGACGAACCGGGTATCGAACTCACGACTCCCCTCTAAGCATCCTGTGGTACTTTAGGAGAGTATCTTGTCCACCTGGGATACCGCCCCCTCCTCCCCCTTTCCTTGTTGACAAACATTTCCGTACCCAATGTCGTAATCAGTCCGTAGTATTCATTTGGATTCATGTACGTGGGAAGCTGCTTTTGTAACAGCTTTCCTATAGTGAAGGCAAATATACGACGGAAAAAAAAAAAAAAACCCTTTCGTTCAATTCTTGATCAGCTTCTTTGAGTTGACCAGATTCATTTTTTTTTTCCAGAGAGACTTCCTCGAGGGATCTGTAAAAGAGCACGCACGCGTAGTTTTTCCCAAAAACTGCTTATCCGAATACAATTTCCAAGATATCTTAATAACACCATGGGAGAGAGATTTATGGAATTAAAAGAAAGTTCAATTTCCGACCACCAGGTGAAAAAGTGGCGTTTTTTAATTGCATTTTGCATTTTCCCATGTGAACTCCTCATATAGCGTATATACCAAGTGGCTATATACGCTATACCCAAAAACTGCTTATCCGAATACAATTTCCAAGATATCTTAACAACACCATGGGATAGAGATTTATGGAATTAAAAGAAAGTTCAATTTCCGACCACTAGGTGAAAAAGTGGCGTTTTTTAATTGCATTTTACATTTTCCCATGTGAACTCCTCATATAGCGTATATACCAAGTTTCAATGGAATACGTCCACTAGAACGGGCGCTACATAAGTCTAAGTAGTTTCAATATATCGGATCACCGGTCGCCCGCCTGCGACACCGGTCCTCCCCATCATACAAATACAAATACAACGCCACAACAGGCAAATTGCCCAACGAGATGGCTGACTTCAGAACATCATGGATCCCCGAGCCATTTTTTGGAGGCCCTACCTACTACTGCTACACCACACATGCAACCCGCCCACACCCCCCCCCCCTCCCGGGAGCCCCCAACGAATCGGTATATGCGGGAATGTGCGTGTACGTGTAGTGAAACCTGACGTGCAGTTTTTTGCTTCTCTGTAATGCTTGTTATGTGCAGTGCTGCCATCTGCCACCAGTTTTTCTAACTATGAGTGAAGTGTTATGATTGAATGATTTATCGTTGTAGGACTGCTGCTCTCTGTGGCGAGACTTTTTAACGGAGAGATCGGCTCGCACATGCGCCTTGAAGTTGGGAACCAACCCACACGGGTGACGGACTAATATCCCAGAAAGGACACAGCCAACACTTTCTACCGCAGGAAAGCCTACGCGCGAAGCTTTGACGTCACTGAAGTCGCCCATTTCACCTGTTGCCATTGGATATAGCAGTCCGACGTATGAGAAATCTTTACATTTTTTTTTTTTGCTGTATAACCAATGACTATAGTGTAAGTTAAATTTACGACTTCAGTGACGTCACGAACTTCACGTATTAGCTCCCTGTCATAGATGGTGTTGACAGAGCCCGGGTCTTTTTTGTACTGACAGAGTCTTCGCCCTGCCCTTGTCATTGAGTGGTATAAATGGAGGGGGAGCGCAATGAGTGGCTAAAGCGGGGTTTCACGCCGTCCACTCACCAATAAGAAAAGCAACATCACTGTTTTCCTACAGAGCGCAACGCTGCTCAAGGCAGCGCTTTACGTCGGGCGTGATTGTCGAACTGCTGCTGGAGGAGTCAAAAGCGTCGTGCGCCGCGCGTTTCACCGATCTTCTCTTCACTTTTGTTTTATTTTATTTCCCTTCCCTTCAAACCGGATCATGCAGGCGACAGAGAAGGTAGATGCTGCCAGGGCCATATACTGCATAAACTGAAGAGCCAAAAAAAACTGGTGAAGGCATGCGTATGCAAATAAAGAGATATGGAACCAATCAGAGTACGGCGCTGCGGTCGGCAACGCTTATATAACACAACAAGTGGCTAGCATAGATGTTAGATCGGTTACTGCTGCTACAATGGCAGGTTATCGAGATTTAAGTGAGTTTGAACGTGGTGTTATAGTCGGCGCACTAGAGATGGGACATAGCATCTCCGAGGTAGCGATGAAATTTGGATTTTCACGTACGACCATTTCACGAGTGTACAGTGAATATCGGGAATCCGGTAAAAAATTGAATCTACGACATCGCTGCGGCCGGAAAAATATCATGCAAGAACGGGACAGACGTGCAACCCTCCTTCCGCAACTTGCTACAGATTTCAATGCTGGGCCATCAACAAGTGTCAGCGTGCGAACCATTCAACGAACCATCATCGATATGGGCTTTCGGAGCCGAAGGCCCATTCGTGTACCCTTGATGACTGCACGACACAAAGCTTTACGCCTCGCCTGGGCCCGACAACACCGACATTGGACTGTTGAGGACTGGAAACACGTTGCCTGATCTGACGAGTCTCGGTTCCAATTGCTTCATGCTGATGGACGTGTACGGGTATGGAGACAACCTTATGAATCTATGGACCCTACATGTCAACAGGGGACTGTTCAAGCTGGTGGAGGCTCTGTGATGGTATGGGGCGTGTGCAGTTGGCGTGATATGGGACCCCTGTTACGTCTAGATACAACTCTGACAGGTGACAGGTACGTAAGCATCCTGTCTGATCACCTGCACCCATTCATGTCCATTGTGCATTCCGACGGACTTGAACAATTTCAGCAGGACAATGCGACACCCCACACGTCCAGAATTGCTACAAAGTGGCTCCAGGAACACTCTTCTGACTTTAGACAGTTCCGCTGGCCACCTAAATCCCCAGACATGAACATTATTGAACATATCTGGGATGCCTTGCAACGTGCTGTTCAGAAGAGATCTCCAACCCCTCTTACTCCTACGGATTTATGGACAGCCCTGCAGGATTCATGGCGTCAATTACCGCCAGCACTACTTTAGACATTAGTCGAGTCCATGCCACGTCGTGTTGTGGCACTTCTGCGTGCTCGCGGGGGCCCTACACGATATTAGGCAGGTGACCAGTTTTTTTGGCTCATCAGTGTATATAGCCGCCGTGATCTGATTCCGCCATGCTAGGAAAACACCGTCGTGGCGTGATTATTTAACACGTTTCTGCCGACGTGCAATGGCCCAATTTGGTTCACGCGGCGTAAAAAAAACCTACTCTTAGGAAAACCTCGCTTTAGGCATCGACTCGACGCAAGAAAACACCAAGTGATTCTCAGGTAACGGACTTGACACGTGGAAGCTTTCACACACTGATCTAACATCCAATAACGACAATTACGGTGACTTCTTTACCCGAAACACAAATTGGAACACGTAAAGATATCCAAAGCTGATTCTTAAGCCAGGTTTTCCTAGAAGCAGGTTTCTACGGCGCGACCAGCGTGAAAACTCTGATTGGTCAAAAAAACCTGAATATTAGGTTCTTAACCAATCCGTATTTTCACGCTGCACACGGCGCAGAAATTCTACTCCTAAACCCCCCCCCCCCCTTTATCGGGCGTCAAGTTCACCCACGAATGAAATATTTAAAATTTTCTTTGTTTATCGAACAAAATTAGTGCAAGAAAGATCTTTAAGCATGAGAAATGGGACGGATACGACAACACCAAAACCCATGAGTGATCTGACGTGATCAACTTGTCTCGCGCTCTCCAGAAATATGCGCGGATTAAGCGGGGCTCTTCTTATGAGGGTCTTATTCCAAGAAATGAATACAAATGGGACTCGCGCGGGCGCATTCCTCGGGAAACAAATTTGCTAACGTAACTG
Source organism: Pholcus phalangioides (assembly GCF_987345545.1). Classification (NCBI taxonomy): domain Eukaryota; kingdom Metazoa; phylum Arthropoda; class Arachnida; order Araneae; family Pholcidae; genus Pholcus; species Pholcus phalangioides. The sequence goes on along the minus strand of NW_028301617.1, from coordinate 11,188,563 downwards.
ATTTTAAGACAAAACATACGCGACATTGTGAAATGCGTCGGATCCTATGGAACCTCTAACGTATAGGGAGTGTGCTGGGAAGTAACCAATCCCCCAAGGAATCCTAGAGGTGAACCCACCGTCACAACCCCATGGGCTCCCAAAATTCGCCGGAACAGCCCCCACAGACAAGAAGAGTCCAACTCTCAGCCAAACCGGAGAAAAGGCAAGTCTCCCTGCGAGATGTAGCACCACCTCCTATAGCAGAGAACCTCCGCGCGAAGCTCGTGAAGTCACTGAAGCCGTCCATTTCACCTGCAGCTATTGGATATATAGCAGTCCGACTTATGCGAAATCTTTATATATGTTTATTTTTTGCAGTATATTCAATGACTATAGGTGAAGTGGACGACTTCAGTGACGTCACGAACTTCGCGCAGAGGCTTTCCGCTAAAGACGGTGCGTTGATTATAGTCATTTGTTTGACACTTTCACGGATGGCGTCATCATTGTCTTGTTCCAGCCGGTGCGGTTGACGCCACGTCGGTCGGTGTATTTTGTTGGGGGTACTGTGGAATGGTACTGGTGGGGATGGGGAGAGGGTCTTGTGAATTTGCATTACGGCAGTTTGCAAAGTTTTTTTGCCTACTCTACGAGCGCTCCGTTTTCCGAAATGACTTTTTGGGTAAGTTTTGCATATTCATTTGTTTTAGAACACGCGCGCGCACACACACACACACACTTTTTCATTAGTAAACTTACTAATCAGTTAGTTTCACATCCATTTGCTCACACTCGAAGTCATTCTTTTGCTTACTCATGTATTTGCAAACACTCTAGGGCACTCACCGAGCTAGTGCATCACCTCCTAGAGATAGAAGGCCTCTGCACTGTTTGCCATAAACGTCATTCAGACTACCTAGCAAGTTTGCCACATTTTGAAACACAGCATCCTATTTCGTTTCTTCTTATTGTGGCGTAGAATCTTCCTGATTGGCTCATAAATATCGCGTAGTGATTGGATGTGGGGCATAGAAATCGCCAATTCTGTACCCGATCATTTTTTTTCCTCACAACGATGATACTGGCACGAGCAGGGAATTTTTCCCCCCTGAATATTCTGAGGGAAAATGGAACGCTTACTGACGTCACAAGCTGAGTGCGGAAGCCTTCTATCTCTAGGAGGTTCTGGCTAGTGCCGTACTCGTAATTCCATACCGTACACATAGGATTTTTCAACATAAGGATGTGCCTCATTGGTTAAGATCACTATTACGTTACTAAATCGTCACCCCCGATCGTGACTCCGCAACTTTCTGCCACGGTGTGATGCGCATGCGCGACATAATTATTGGCGCGCGCTTTTCCTGCGACTGCTGGTTGGCGCCAATATATTTCCTGGCAACGTTTAATGATAGATATACCTAAATTGACGCGCGGACGGCATGTGTCATTCGGCGTAATGGTTGGAGCGTGGGGTTTGTGTAACGTAGGTTGTAGGTTCGAATCTATCAAAAACCCACTCGAAATTCTTTCAATAGTGTTACTCGCGTCGTTTTTTTTTGGAACATCCTGTTTCAACTTATCAGTTTTGCCATATTTCCGGTTGTGGTGAGAACAGAGTTATAATTTTTCAGTCCGGGGCAGGGGCCTCCTTTAACGGCCGGAGAAGCGAGGCTACGTCCGACGGGGGGGGTGGCGTAGTCGTTTGTCAAACTAAGTCCGGCCTACAGGGGTATTTCCTAATAAAGTAGTCGGAAACGTTTTTTTTTGCGTTGTGATATTATATTATTTATCATTATTATTATGATAATTATGTTTTTTTATATATATTACTACAAAATTCTAGATCCTTGTAGTATTATCGCGCGAGCAGTCACATGACGAAATGCAAGCGATATCGTTAATGAATCCTGGTGTTCTGCGATAAGGTGCCGAACGTAACAGCTGTAGCTCTGCGAATCGGTAATGTTCGGTTTTTCGGCTACTACGTCACGAGATAGGTTCGGAGTTGAAATTTACCTCGATATTTAATGACGTAACTGTGATCTTCGCCAATCAGCGTACTCCATGGTGAAACCTAAGTATATTATGGAATTGTACGTCCCGTATTGTCTCGGCAGAGGCGGATTTATTTAGTGCTATACAGCGTTTGTCCAGCACCTCCTAGATAGAAGGCCTCTGCAGTGTTTGTCATAAACGTCATTCAAACGTCGGAAACCATCGATGATGGCGTATGGCGTATTACTTGAACGGCCCCAAAGTGGTTTTTTTCCCATCCTGTACTCTTTGCTTGTGCCCCGTTATTGCTATGCACGGCGAACATTTCGAATCCATCGTATAATGCGATATAACCCATATTTTCATGAAGGGCAATTTCGCAAACATTTTAAGAGACGTTGCACAGAGACTCTGGCGCCATCCTTTGCCGAAGTTATACCCAATTTCCCGAGCAGGTGTACTTGACATTCCAGGCCTGCCTAATCAAACGTTCCACTTGTTTCATCTTTCTATTTATTATTGTTTCAATACCAGTTCTTTTTGAAACCTAGCGACAATGTCCGGAGCTGCCCGGGTTTCCCCAGCACCTCCTAGAGATAGAAAGCCTCTGCACGGTTTGCCATAAACGTCATTCAGACTACCTAGCAAGTTTGTCACATTTTGAAACACAGCATCCTATTTCGTTTCTTCTTATTTTGGCGTAGAATCTTCCTGATTCGCTCACTAATACCGCATAGTGATTGGATGTGGGGCATAGAAATCGCCAATTCTGAACCCGATCATTTCTTTCCCTCACAACGATGATACTGGCACGAGCAGGGAATTTTTTCCCCTGGATATTCTGAGTGAAATGGACTATTTACTGTCGTCACAAGTAAAACCATTATTGAAAGATATAGCAGTATCTGTACTGCTAGCACGCTTGGCTAGAAATGTTGTTATTATGGTCATTCTAAGCGTTGAAATAGTTTCTTGGATATTGATGGCATCAATATCCTTGAGGAGAGCGATCCCGCAATGACTTCTGTTGATTATATGCAATTTCAGGAAAGATACTGTATAAGGCGTTTAGGGATCATTCAAGAATTATGTCAGCGTCGAGGGGGGGGGGTTCGGATTTGCTGACTTTTGATGATAAGGGGGGGGGTGAACGTTGCTTACGTCATCAACCACCCCTTTTTGAATATATGAAATATTGTAAGCTGCTGACGAACTTTTGCTGACGGGGGGGGGGGGTCAGTGTTTTGCTGACTTTTGCTGACGGGGGGAGGGGGTCAGAAATGGCTGAAAATCTGCTTACATAATACTTGAATGGCCCCTTAGAAAGGAAGAAGGACTCATCGTCCTCCATCTTCGAACAAAAGATTGGTTTTGCCGTTTCAAGTGACGTCTAATCTCGAAAAACAGGATAGGGAACAGCAATTGGTTATAGCAATAATACTGACGTCACACATCCGATCAAAGACAGCGGATAGAGCGAGGGGTTTAAAGGAGTCCTATATATATAAAACTGTGAATTGAATGTTAATAATAGATCGTATATGTATTGAGCAGATCAAAATACTATCTGGATATTACTATATTATTTATTCCGAGGTGAACTTTGGAAAGAAAAGTTGTCTGAGCGAAGTTGTCCGCGGGGAATCGAATGCTTGACCTCTTGCAGTCCGGAAAAGTGGACTGACCAATATTCTACCAAGACATGACACGCACCACAGTACCATGACAACTTGATCAGCTGCAATGTCTCAACTCGGTAAAGCCAGGTTTTCCTAGGAGCAGGTTTCTGCGGCACGGGCAGCGTAAAAACGCTGATTGGTAAAAAAAAAACCCGAATTTCCGGTTTTTAACCAATCAGCGTTTTCACGCTGCATACGGCGCAAAAGTTCTACTCCTAGGAAAACCCGGCTTAAGCCACTCTATTGTGCCTGTTATGACACACACTATACAAAAGTCATATATCTATAGTATAACAAACGGTGCGCTTCTCCAGATCGTAAGAAGTCCGTAGCTCGCATGGGGGGGGGGGGGGTGGTTATGTTTGTTTCTTCAATTCCATGTTGATATGCGCTGAACATAAAAATCATTTGCGACGCTTGTCTCCACGTGTACCATCAACCCTTTCCCCTCAGTGGTAGGATTCTTTGTCACCCCTGTATTAACAGTTTCGCTTCTCACATGCCCTATTAAAGTGGGCAAGTAAAACTTGCGCATAAGACAATTTAAATACATGGTAATTTTTTCCCGCTTAAATTACGTGTGATCATTAAAATTATCTATCTCTGGCGTTCTCCGCCAAAAAATAATGGCTGACATCAATATCCAAAGAGCTGCAGCGACATCCAGAGAATGACTATAATATCAACATCTCCAGCCAAACACGTGCCAACAATACAGATACCGCTATCTATTTCAATAACGGCCCTTAAGCTGCATGCAGGATAGATGTACTCACATTCATGTACACGTAAATACAGATCAGGCAGCTACGGGGTTCACACCAGTGACTGACTCAATAGACACGCGCGATCACGGTATAACACGGCAAACCTGGAGAACAAAAAAAAAAGGGGGAGGAGGGGGTAGAAAAAGCAAGAAATCGACACATCCAGGCTTTACCTATCCTAATTCCCTTATCTATGACATTCAGACACGGGGCTGAGAGACTTCCCGGATAATGGCGTTGTCAATACAGCAACAACATTGTGAAGGTAGGGAAGGACTCATTGGACTCCTCCTCCTCCTCCTCCGCCTCTTGCTCTTCTTCTTAAGCCCGAAAGGTACCCCGAAATCGTGTGCCTGATGCTTGACACGGTGAAAGGTTTTTATTGGTTAGACAAAGACCCTTGTATACATCGGGGCCACTTAATGGATTCTTGGTACCCGTTATGGGTATTAAAGTTTTCAGTTTTTTTTTATTATTTCTCCTCTCTCTCTCAGGTTTTCCTATTATACTTAGAATACTGTTGAGTATTCTGTGGGAAAAAGAATAGGGTATTAGAGATGGGATGTGTGTGTGGAGGAAACAAACTTAGTGAAAGGAGGAGGAGCAGCAAAAAAAAAAAAAAGGCTATTTTTAATCCCTGTGGAGTTTGATTGATGATGGTTTTAGAGCCAAGTTTTAAAATAAATTGATACTTTGTACAGAAAGAAAAAACAGCGTACTTCAAGTTAGAGGGAACTAGGTATTTTTGAGAGCTTAAAGGCCATTATACTTTTTAACTTCTTATACGAATAAACGTGTTGTCGATGTCAAAGTTTTAAGGCATGGCTTGGAGCAAACATAACATCCTATTCGGATTTTTATTCCCCCTTTTTTTCCAAGTTTTATGGGATCCGAAGGATCAACAGGAGTTTCAGGGGAAATAATCCTGGTATTTTCTACTTTTTTTTTACTTTACTGAAATTGGAGTAGTTTTTGAAATTCTAATTAAGAATTTTTCTTGGGTTTTTTAAAAAAAAATGTAGGTATAAGTAGTAGTTTCTTAGAGACAAATCAATATCCGCTGGAATGTGCTTAATTGACATCTCCATTATGATGGTTATACTGCAATAGCTGTTACCAGAGTGGATTTGGTAATCTGAAAATTACTTTTTGCGATGATTTCCCTTGTATAAAATTTGAACCCCTTTGGGAGGTTGAAATTTCAGAAATCTCTTAGTTGGTATCTACATTATAAGATAACTAACTCACTAACTAACCGTGTGATGATTCGGTCCATATCCTACGGGACTTCTAACTGTAAAGCCATTCACCAGGAAACATTTTCAATACGTTTAAAATTCAAAGTGAAATATTACACATACGTGCATCCCATACACATTCCACAATTTCCAAACATTTCAGAGTTGAAAATACTACATACAAGCTAAATGCACATATTTGCATCCCGTATACATTCCACCGTTTCCAAACGTATTGATAGAAATACAAACAGAAATGCGTACAAAACAAATAACCCAATCACATACGGCTAGTCCTCAGAGATGAAATACGCTACCACAGAGATCTATACAATAATATAGAGGTTATTGAATTTCGTACATTATAAGATACTTGCTATAATGTGCCCGGCGCTTGCGGAGTTTTCGTCAGTTAGTCTGAGAATTGAAAAAAGTGGCAAACCATTGTAAAGGAATAAACAATTGCACGTAATACTGGCAGCATTAAAGAAGGAACAAACCATTGTAAAGGCATATTTATGTCTGATAACGCATTGCTAGGGAACCACGGAGACAAAGTAAACATTCCGAAAGTTATTATTGAGGCCCAGAAACCATTGTTGCCCGACAGTTTTTTACCCATTTCGGGTATTTGCCCTGCTCTGACGAACTTCTAATGTAGCCTATTGTTCAATTCGAGACCTGTTTGGTGTATATGCAAAATTTGGCGACGATCGGCCAAAAATTGTAGATTTTTATAGAAACATACACACACACACACAGAGAAAATAAATTTTATATGTATACAATTATATAGATATTTATAAAATTTATTGTCTGTGTCTGTCTGTTCTCTATACAAATCTACAATTTTAGATCTATCGTCGCCAAATTTTGCGTATATACCGAACGGGGCCCGACTTGAACGATAGGCTACTTTAGAAATTCGTCAGAGCTGATCAAATGCCCGAAATGGCCCAAAAACTGTCGGGCAACAATGGTTTTTCGGCCTAAACAATCACTTTCGGAATGCTTACGTTGGTTACCGTGGTTCCCTACCAATGCGTTTCAGACGTGCGTATGCCTTTACAATGGTTTGCTACTTCTTTAACGCTGCCAGTGTATGTATAATAGTTTATGCCTTTACAATGGTTTGCCACTTCTTCAATCCTGTCAGTATATGTATATAATAGTTTATACATGACTTTACAATGGTTTGTCATTTTTTCAATTCTCCCAGCAATTGAAAAACCCGGGCAGCGCTGGATATTATAGCTAGTATATAATACTGACCAGAGATTTCATATTTGAGTGTTTTCGGCTCGGCGCGATTTGTCCATGTAACCTTTGGACTCCCCCCCCCCCCATCCCACTTATGACCCTTTTAAGGGTCGAATTTAGGAAAACCCCTTCTTAGTGAGTGTTTGTGTCATGAAATGGAACTGACAAAATTTCATAAATATAGCTTCAGCGGTTCAACTCGGTGATGGGGAATCGGTCAGTCAGTCAGGACTTGTTATTTTATATGTATAGATACAGGCCCGTCATTTTGGGGGGGGGGCAATGGCCTCCCCTGGCTTTTGAAAATATTCTTGAAAATACACTAAAAATGGTATATATATATATATACGTACATTGAGTACATGTTCTTTGCCCCCCCCCCCCCCCGGAAAAAGTTGAAATGACGGGCCTGTATAGATAAGAGCTTCAGTATACGTAGGTCTCTCGAACGTTTGGTCATTGCGAAATCATTGAAGTGTTGAAGTGATTTGCTTATTTCGGGGTTAGGATTTCTAACATTTACTCTAGAACTGCGTAGGAGAGTCGCGAACTCGTTAGAAATATGTAAGAGGCGTACTGCATTGTGTGTTCGGCCGACTTGAATATCACTTCAATGCCACTGATATTGGTTTAGGTTGGGGTCTTCAACCTCTCAGACATTGCGCGTCAAATTAAATGTTTCCACGAAGCCCGCGGGCCACCAAGTCATTCCGTGGTATCCCCCTTTTCTAAAATTTTCGGCGGGCCACGGAAAAAAGCTCCGAGGGCCGCATTCGGCCACCGGGGCCATGGGTTGAAGAGCCTGGTTTAGGTTATAGAAGTTTGGCTACGTCTAGGAACGTGTAGGATTCGTGAGTACATGAAGAAACGAGTAAAAGGCTTAACATTTCTAGGAATGGGAGCTAAATGTGCTTTCCCGTGCAGTAGGCGTTCATAATGCGTTCATATCCCTGCGGAAGATTTGCGTATTTGTAGGAATGGCAAGGTGTGATGAACGTTTTTCCTATTAGTTCGTGGGAAATTGATCTTTCTAGGGATGCGTTGAAAATGTGCGTATTTCTAGGAATACTCATGGAACATTATGCATTTCCAAGAATGCATGGTTAATGTACGTGTTTCTAGGAATGCGAGTCGTGTGTGTGTTTACTCGTAGAAGAAGTTCTTATTTCAATAAAAGAGCGGGAAATTTATTTACGTATTTCTAGAAATGCGTGAGAAATGTATGCATTTGTAGGAAAGCATGACGGATGTGCGTACTCCCAGAAACGCGAAAGAAGCTTGCGTACCTCTATTTTATACTGTTCTGTGACTGAATGCTTATGTTTTGTGATCTCTACTTACTTACTTTACTCAGTTCCAAAGAGATTGCTGATCATTTTCCGCGTATTCTTGAATGGACATTAAAGGTGGTATACGTACCACTCGTCGGGAACCACTGTTCCAGAAAATTCCTTGAAGCAAAGAAAAATTAGAGAAAAGGTGGTTATGTTAATAACTATCCACACACACACACACACACAAGAGAAAATTACATACTGTGCTATAGCAGGTATAAAAGGGGAAATTTTTGAAATTTTTTAACGGATGTAATGCTAATAAATTCAAAGTTCCTGAATTGGCGACTTTTGATTGGCGTGATTTTGATTTTTTTCTCACTGTGGTGAGGTGAGGATAATAAGTTTAACCTGTTTCTGAGCAATAACTTTATTAATCACTTGATCATTGGCTGGATATCCTAATTTTCCCGAGTCTTAATGACATTAATATTCCTAAACATTAAATTTTTGATTTTCAGAAATCATTGAAATGCGTATAACTACGAATAATTGAAAAAATAGTTTTTCTTTACGTTAAAATATTTAATGGATAAAATTTTTAACAAAACCACGAACCTGATTTTACCGCATTTGACACAAATTTTTAATTAATAAAATTGATCAAAAATATTTTTCCAACTTATTTTAATATTTTTAATGTACGCGAAATCTATATACAGGGTGGGCAAAAAGTCCGTAAAAACTTTGAAAATGCATAAAATCTGGAAAAAAAACAACCGAAATTAAAAACGGTTTGCAGGGTTAGACTAGGTCACGGAAACTTTCTTAAGACAGGGAAACAAAATTAAAAAACAGCCGATAGGTGGCGCTGACGTACACAAGTCAAAGAAAAGATACGCAAATAACCAACAGAATGCCTCCAAATCGTTTATTACAGCACTAGGTGTTCCTCATGACCAACCACCAGAAGGGATAACACATTGCAGGAGAGTCACAAATCCAGCAACGGGGAAGTGCAGCAAGTCCACATACACGGTTTACAACGGTGAACTGGTTGTGGATTTGGAACGCAAGTTCTTATAACCGTCTCATTTCCATATGTACACCGAAGTCGCTCGTACCAGCGCCACCTACCGGCTGTTCCTTGAGTTTTTTTCCTGACAAAAAAAATCCCCTGATCTAGCGATGCTAACCCTGCAAACCGTTTCTGATTTCGGTTATAATTTCCGATTTTTGTACATTTTTAAAGTTTCTAAGGACTTTTTGCCCACCTTCTATATATAAACTTGATTCTCTATAAAACTGATAGTTTGTGTGTGTGTGTGCTCTGTATACAAATCTACAATTTTAGATCTATCGTCGCCAAATTTTGCATATATACCAAACGGGAACTTGAACGATAGGCTACTTTGAATTTTTGTCAGAGCTAGGCAGATACCCGAAGTGGTCGAAAAACTCTCGGGCAACAATGTGAATCAACAATCACTTTCGGAATGTTTACTTTGGTTGCTGTGGTTCCCTAGCAGTGCATTTCAGACATGTATATACGATTGTTTGTCACTTTTCAGTCCTCCCAGTAATTGAAGAAAACCCCGGGCAGCGCCGGGCATTACAGCCACAATATGTACGCCTTTACAATGGTTCGTTATGTGAGTGTGTGTGTTCTCTGTACAAATCTACAATTTTATATCTATCGTATTGAAATTTCGCATATATACCAAAACAAACGGGACCCGACTCGAAGGATAGGCTACATTAAAAGTTTGCCAAAGCAAAGCAAATGCCCGAAATGGTCAGAAAATGCCGAGCAACAATGACTCCTGGGCTTCAACAATAACTTTCGGAATGTTCACTTTGGTTACCATGGTTCCTTAGCAATGCGTTCCAGACATCCATATACCTTTACAATGGTTTTTTGCTTTTTCAATCCTCCCAGCAATTGAGGAAAACCCGGGCAGCGCCGGGCGTATTATAGCTAGTTATTTATAATAAGGAATATTAAATTTTTAGTCATTATTAAAGTCATTATTTATATGAAAGATAATAGATATAAAAAATATATATAGTAAATATTCAAAAAGGCATTCACAAAAACTAAACTAACATTAATTATGTTGAGATTTTCCATCCACTTTGGAAGAATCGATATTTTCATAATCAATCAACCAATCAGATTAAATTAATAGATTTCTGTTGATAACCTATAGCTCCTAAATTACATCCCTAAAATTGAATAAAAATTAATTTAATTTCAATTCAATTACCGTACGCGCTTTGAACGCATCAATGCGTTATTTTATTGAATTTGACGAGTCTGGGATCTGTTTTACCTATCACACACGTCAAGTTTTATCCCAATTTTACGGGAAAAGCGGGAATATAAATAAATTTGGGGGAAAAAATGCTTAGTTATTCGCCTTGTCGTTTCCAATTACACAAAAAGTTTAATTTTCTCTTATTTTATTCACATTTTTTTCTCCCATTTCTAAAGAAATTTGATTCGCTCTTCTTTCCTTGTTAGAGAGAGTTTCTCCGGTGATATTCCTGTCCTGCTCGAAGAAGAACGGGAAAAATAAAATTTAATGCAAAATGTAATTTTCCGATCGGATGAATTTCCAGGAAATCGTTTCGAGCATATTCCCCCCTCCGCCCCCCTCTCTTCCTTCCGCAACATGTAGTATTTGAAGTAAACAACTTCCGGCTGGTTGCACAATATTAACAGATTATTATTATTATTATTATTACTCTCCATGTTTTCAGGTTTATTGATAATTCCTGTGTCGATGCGCTTCCCAATTTATTACATTTTTTTTTTTTAGTCCGATATCGTTGGATTATTGTTATGATTTGGATCCCGTTACGAAATGATGACTGTACCAAATTAATTAGAATTATTTTCGATTTCGGGAGGGGGGAAATGAATTGAACTCTTCTGCTCCTGTTAGCATGCGGGAGGGATAATTATACTCATTTATAATGACGTTATTAATACAAATACAGATACAACACCACAACAGACAAAATGCCCAACGAGGTGGCTGATAAAAAGATGCCCATAAAAATATGGATGTCATATATTTCAAAAATACATCAACCCAATTAAAAATGCAATTAACAAAAATTATAATCAATATATACACATGATAAAATACCATACAATGCCCATAAAGAATACTTATGGTTGTCTTATTCTAAGTATGGATAGAGCTTCTCGATTTACCCCAACATGTTTATCGTATTTCTTTTTAAACGTGTCAATTGTGTTACAATTTACTACCTCCGGGGTTAAGCTATTCCATTTATTAACAACCCTATTAGAGAAAAATTCCCTGCGACACCATAGACTTGCATTGTCCCTCACCAATCGATACTGGTGTCCCCTTGGAAAAGCAGTCGATTGGCGGTGTACTAAAAGTTCATGGTCCATCCTATCCATCCCATTGAAAATTTTGAACACTTCGATCATATCTCCTCGACACCTGCTTTCATCCAATGTAAACATATTCAAAAAATGAAGTCTTTCTTCATAACTCAAGCCCCGTGTGCCAATAAGGACACGCGTAGCTCTTTTCTGCATCCCTTCAACCAAGTCTATGTCCTTCTGTAGGTTATGGTCTCCAAAACCTTACAGCATACTCCAGTCCAGGACGAACTAAGCCTCGAAAAATCGGAAAAATGACTTTAGGAGAATGCGAAGAGACCTTTTTGAAAATGAAACCGAGCATTCTATTCGCTTTTTTGACCACCGCTGAACAATGTTCAGAAAACCTAAGCCGCTCGTCAATGAGAATTTCCAAATCGGTGACCCTACTTGCATCCGGGATAGTGACACCATTCAACTCGTAGGAGAACCGTGGGTTGTTCGAACCAAAATGAGCGACTATGCACTTATCTACGCTAAACGTCATGCTCCATTCATTTGCCCATGCTGCAATCTTGTTTAAGTTGGTCTGGAGCAACTCCCTATCGCTTTCATTCCCGATTACCCCCCATTAGCTTCGCATCATCTGCGAATTTGCTAGTAATTCCATCGATACCCTGATCGAGTTTATCGATAAAAAGTGAAAAAAGTATGAGGGCCAAGGACACTTCCTTGAGGAACTCCACTTGTGACGCCTGTCCAACCGGAAGAATTCCCCGTTCACCGTAACTCGTTGCGACCTATCTCTTAACCACGATTCTATCCAAATCAGCAAGTTGCGCCCAATTCCAATCTCGTGTAAACGCTTCAAGAATTTACCATGTTGGACACGATCGAATGCCTTCTGGAAATCAAGGTAAACAACATCTACATTTTTGCTCTTACCCAAAGAAATTCCGGAGATTAGGGACCGTTCAAGTATTACGTAAGCAAATTTTTAGCCCCCTCCCCCCCCCCTTGTCAGTAAAATTTCGTCATCAACTCTGCACCTCCGAATCGCATATTGGTGGTAATCGCAAATTGGTGGTATCAGAGACTTACACAAGGGGGGGGGGGCATAGGAGGGCTCGTGCCCCCTCCCAGGATCAAAAAATTATTTTTTAATGCGAAAAAATATTTTTTTTAATTTGAAATTTCGGAAGAAAATACCTTTATATATGTTATTATAATCAATTTCTCTTAATTTCAATGTTATTTGAAGGCTGTGAACTCAAAATTGATCTTTAATAAATTTATTGCGACCCACCCTCTAAGCCATATAATCATAAATCGCATGAAGTTCCTCGGTCCTCGGACCAAATATGGCCCTGGGGGTTATCTGATGCAACCTGCCCTCCTCTAACACAATTTTGTAAAAATGAACTAAGCGGCACATTTACAGATCGCTTAAGTCTCCCGTGGTACAATTGCAGAACATTTAAGCGGCCCGTGGCATATTTTCAGATCACTTAAATGACCCGAGACACAGTTCCGGAACACTTAAGCGATCCGTGACACATTTAGAAATCCTTTGAGTGACATGTGACGTGGTTTTAGAGCACTTAAGTGGCCCCCAGTGTGGTTCTACATTACCCGCGGCACATTCTTAGATTATTTAAGTGATGCGTGGCACAGTTTCAGATCATTTAAGTGATGCGTGGCACAGTTTCAGATCATTTAATTGATGCGTGGCACAGTTTCAGATCATTTAAGTGATGCGTGGCACAGTTTCAGATCATTTAAGTGGCCCGGACACATTTCCAGACCACTTGGATGTACGAAACATTTAGAGATCACTAAAGTGGCTCTGTAGGGCACTTATCAATTGGAGGGGGGCGTAATACCTCAATTGCCCACAAACTATTGAAAGGTTTTTCTTGTTTTTGGCATACCGAGTAGGATGCCATTAAAAATATTTCATATCTTCATAAAGGGTGGTTGATGACGTAAGCATCATCCAAACCCCCCCCCCCCTTCCCCCTTGTCATCAAAAGTTAGGAAATCGGAAACCTCCCCCCCCCCCATCGATCGTAATACTTGAACGGCCCCTTATTTATCCGTGGAAAAATTCCGGAACAATAACAGGTGTGGTCGAATGAAAAGCTGATGCGAGCGTTGGGAAAAATTTTCCTGAGACATGCGAGATCAAGGAAAAATGTAATTGAATGTGCAGAAATACTGGAAAAATATCAAATGTACAGGGTGTCCTGTGAGTCCTAATATGACGTTTATTTGTTCAAATGTTCGTCGTAGAGGTATAGGTTCCAATTTAAAACTGTTCAAAATGTGTCCAGAAACCACCCTGTACTAGTTTTCAGATTAAAAATACGGTGTCACAAATAAATCTAAATTTTTATACGGTCCCCCTGCTCGCTAATTTCTAATTAGACAGTTGTTGCCCTGTCTCTTGTTAGCCCAACGGAAAAAGTTACGTGTTCTTAACCGTAGTGTTCGCTGAGGTATTTGAACTCGAAAGTTGGGGAAAAGGAGCGTTTTCCGTCAGTTTATGCCGTCCATTTCCAATTTTTGCCCTCGTTTTTGAATTCAAATATCTCCACAAACTTCGCACTTAGAAACGTGAATTTTTTTTTTTTTCGGTTGGTCTCAGTACAGACAGGGCAATAACGTGCTAATTGGAAGTTTGTGGATGGGGAGGGAGCGTGTAAAAATTTAGATTTTTAATTTTGTGACATACCTCCACACGACGAACGGTTGAGGAGATAAAGGCTGCATTTTAGGGGTCGTTCAAATATTGCGTCAGCATATTTTCAGCCATTTTTGACCCTCCTCCTTCGTCAGAAAATCTCTGACACGCCCCCCCCCTCCCTTGTCAACAAAATTCCAACCCCCCCCCCACTTCTAACATATAATGGGATCAGAGACGAATACGAGGGGCATGGGTGCGGCGTGCCCCCATCCTCCCACGGACCGGGAGGATATATAATAAAATATTTAAAAACAGTTAATTTCAGAAGAAAATACCTTGGTATGGTTATACAGTCGAATCCCGTTTTAACGAATCCCGTCATAGCGAAAATCTCGTTTTAGTGAACACTTCTCAAATCTCCCAGATAACTTTACATAGGAACAAATCTTAGACCTGTAATTCCTTTGTAACGAAATTTCGTCGCAACGGAGTGGTTTCTCCGGTCTCTTGGAGTTCGTTGTAACGGGATTCGACTGTAGAATCAACTTCTGTTCATTTCAATGCCATTTGAAGGCTAAGAACTCTTTTTTTAAGAAATTTTCTTTTTAAGAAATTCATTGTGACCCACCCTCTAAGCCATATATGCTAAACCCATCGCCCGCGGACGAAATGTGGCCCTCGAGGTCATCTGATGCGGCCCGACATCTCAAAGCTAATTTTGTAAAAATGATCTAAGCGGCACATTTGCAGATCGCTTGCTTAAGTGGCCAATGTCACACACATCATTAAGCGTCATTAAGAGCGTTCAAGCGTTCCTTGGCACATTGCAGATCACTAAAGCATACACGTGGCTCATTCACAGATCACTCGAGTAAGCCCGTGGCACTTTCGCAGATCATTCAAGTAGGCTCGTGGCACATTCATGAATCACTCAAGTAGGCCCGTGGCATATTCACAGATCACTAGTGGAACCGCGACACAGTTCCCGAACAATTAAGCGATCCGTGGCACATTCATAAATCGCTTAAGTGGCATGTGGCACAGTAAATTAGAGAAAAAAAATCAAAATAAATGAGAAAAAATACTCAAAATTAATGAAAAATATTCAAAATTAATGAGAAAAAATATCAAAATTAATAAAAAAAATTCAGTATCATTAAAAATTAAGAACTATTCAAAATCGCGAATAAAAACAAAGAAGTATTATATTCCAAAATATTATTTTGAAACTCTAAAAGAAATAATTTCAAAATTTATAAAATTCAGATTTATCAAAGGAAGAGATATTGTAACTATTAAAATTCAGATTTCTTGAAAGAGTTAATGAAATGAATAATTTGAGAACAAAGAAAATAAAGCATTTGAGAATTAAGAAAATAAATGAATTTAGAATTAAGAAAATAAATGAATTTAGAATTGAGAAAATAAATGAATTTAGAATTGAGAAAAATAAACAATTTTAGAATTAAGAAAATAAATTATTTGAGAATTAAGAAAATAAGTTATTTGAGAATTAAGAAAATTTGAGAATTAATAAAAATTGAGAATTAAGAAAATTTGAGAGTTTTAAAATAAATTATTGTAGAATTAAAAAAATAAATTATTTGAGAATTAAGAAAATAAATTATTTGAGAATTAAGAAAATAAATTATTTGAGAATTAAGAAAATAAATTATTTGAGAATTAAGAAAATAAATTATTTGAGAATTAAGAAAATAAATGTTTCGAGAATTAAGAAAATAAATAAATGTTTCGAGAATTAAGAAAATAAATAAATTTAGAATTTAAAAAATAAATTATTGTAGAATTTAAAAAATAAATTATTGTAGAATTAAGAAAATAAATTATTTGGGAATTAAGAAAATAAATTATTTGAGAATTAAGAAAATAAATTATTTGAGAATTAAGAAAATAAATGATTCGAGAATTAAGAAAATAAATGAATTTAGAATTGAGAAAAATAAACAATTTTAGAATTAAGAAAATAAATTATCTGAGAATTAGGAAAATAAATTATTTGAGAATTAAGAAAATAAGTTATTTGAGAATTAAGAAAATTTGAGAATTAAGAAAATTTGAGAATTAAGAAAATTTGAGAATTAAGAAAATTTGAGAATTAATAAAAATTGAGAATTAAGAAAAATTGAGAATTAAGAAAATAAGTTATTTGAGAATTAAGAAAATTTGAGAGTTAATAAAATAAATTATTGTAGAATTAAAAAAATAAATTATTTGAGAATTAAGAAAATAAATTATTTGAGAATTAAGAAAATAAATTATTTGAGAATTAAGAAAATAAATTATTTGAGAATTAAGAAAATAAATTATTTGAGAATTAAGAAAATAAATTATTTGAGAATTAAGAAAATAAATTATTTGAGAATTAAGAAAATAAATTATTTGAGAATTAAGAAAATAAATTATTCGAGAATTAAGAAAATAAATTATTCGAGAATTAAGAAAATAAATCAATTTAGAATTTAAAAAATAAATTATTGTAGAATTAAGAAAATAAATTATTTGGGAATTAAGAAAATAAATTATTTGAGAATTAAGAAAATAAATCAATTTAGAATTGAGAAAAATAAACAATTTTAGAATTAAGAAAATAAATTATCTGAGAATTAGGAAAATAAATTATTTGAGAATTAAGAAAATAAGTTATTTGAGAATTAAGAAAATAAGTTATTTGAGAATTAAGAAAATTTGAGAATTAAGAAAATTTGAGAATTAAGAAAATTTGAGAATTAAGAAAATTTGAGAATTAAGAAAATAAATTATTGTAGAATTAAGAAAATAAATTATTGTAGAATTAAGAAAATAAATTATTGTAGAATTAAGAAAATAAATTATTGTAGAATTAAGAAAATAAATTATTGTAGAATTAAGAAAATAAATTATTGTAGAATTAAGAAAATAAATTATTGTAGAATTAAGAAAATAAATGATTCGAGAATTAAGAGAAAATAAATGGTTTGAGAGAATTAAGAAAATAAATGGTTTGAGAGAATTAAGAAAATAAATGGTTTGAGAGAATTAAGAAAATAAATGGTTTGAGAGAATTAAGAAAATAAATAAAAATTGAGAATTAACTAAATGATTCATTTACTTACAAAATTGCTAAAAACTCGAAATAATTGAAAAATATTAATTTCAAAATTTCTGGTAATTCAGATTGTCATAAAAAAAAAAAAATAATAATAATTCAGGGCTCTTTCCCCCATTCGCCAAGCCAAAGCGATATTTTAAATACAAAACACACATCGACGTAAATTCGTGAGAGAAATCTGAGGGGGGAAAAAACTGGAAAAAGAAAAATACATCATACATACAAAAAATACAAATATTTATAAACAAAGACAACAGTTTTTACGTATTTTCCAACTTAACCGTAACTATTTGAACAACTGACGCGTATAGACGTTCCTAAACCACGACGGGTTCGACGTCACGTGAACGAGACTAGACGGGCGTTCCGTGACCCAACGTCATAGAAAGTTATGCGAAAACGACGTTCGGATGTCCATTCGTGTCGCGTTCGTTTTCGACCGATCGGTGCAATTTAGTTTTTTTTACTTATTATTGAACCACGGAATAGATAAAGAAACTATACATATATAACGCGGGAGTAAAATTTTTTTTGGGGCAAAACCTAATGACTTTTCGATATTTTCGTAACTGCACCGAGAGACCGCCGCCATATCAATAACTTTCTAGATAAAGACGGCAATAAACATAGTGAAAAAAAAAAATTTCCTGTGAGTTTTGCTTCTGGAGAGAGAGAGATAAACACGTCAGAGCTTCCACATAAATTGAAAATCAATGGGTTTTATTTACTTATATTTACGAGTAAATTTTTGCGCTTTGCTGTGTGTAGTGATGGCCGGCGCAAATTTCACAATTCACTCTTCCATGTGTGGATTGAGCTTTCCTTTTGTTTTTAATATATCTGTTATAGCTTCATTTACTTCCCCATGAAAAGCTATCGGATGTAAGGTAATCGGTTAATGGAAGCGAGAGAGAGAAAGAGGGGAAAAAAATGGATCTCTAATGGCGTTTTACGAGTGAATTGCTGGACGTGGATGACGTGGATTCGATACCGGACGGATCGATTTCAGTTTTCGATTATTGCTTTTTCCTCAAATATCTTACTATAAGTATGGACGTATTTGGTTTATTTTGATATTTTTTGTGCTCGAGTATTGACTTATTTTGGGTTAATTATATAATATCAAGCGATTGGAGATGTTTTCGCTGTGCATTCTGTGGGATTCAGTTGTGTCACACTTTGATTGAACTAGATAACCTAAAATTTTTATGACATGAATATATACGCTCTAGCGAAGGAAAATCTCTATCTCCTCTGTAGCTTAGTGGTCAGAGCACTCGTCCGGCAATCGAGGGACCCGGGTTCGACTCCCGGTAGAGGCAGAGATGAGTTTTTCCTTCCTTAAAAAATTAACATCTCAAATAATAAATATCTTCACAACATCCAGTCTTCTGTGTGTCTCGTAAAATTTTTAAGTGCTTGTGAGAGTGGAGGGTATACTACTGGGGGGGAGTTCTTCAACGCATGGTCCCGGACCACATTTGGTCCTCGAAGCGTTTCATCGTGGTCCGCCGATCATGTTCAGAAAATGGTTGGAAATATTGAGAAACGAAAAGATCTAAAAATTTTAAATGAAAGGAATAATTCCCGAATAAGTGAAAGGAATAATTCCGTAAAACAAATTGGTGACGGAGATGTAGAGGGCTTTTTGCTTTTTTCTCACCCCAAAATATCCAGAAAATATTTGTTTCCTTGATATATCGTGATCCGAGAAAAAGACGTCTATCTCTCTCTCTCTCTACTGCCCCACGTAAGGGGCCATTTCCTGACGTTAAGAGAGGCTACTGCCTCTCTACTTCAGCGCCTCACGCCACAGCGCGTGGAATAAGGAAAGCAGGTTCGTGTCTCTCCAGTGGTGTGTAGATGTTAGCATGATTGTCAGGTATGTGAGAGGGTCTGGGTTCGAGTCCCGGCGGAGACAAGATGACTTTTCGTTCCGAGTTCACCAAATGTTTCCTTGAAATTGATGAAAACTCAGAATTAATGAAAGAAATAATTCCAGAATTGATGAAAATTCAGAATTAATAAAGGAGTTAATTTTTGAATTTTGTTTGTGCGTGCGTGCGTGCGTGCGTGCGTGCTTGCGTGCGTGCATCGAAATGTTTCGTGAAAAAAAAAACCCTTATAAATCGGTAAGATAAATAATTCGTAATTTGAGATAGAAATGATTTCAAAATTAATAAAATAATAATTGCATACTAATTATTGAAAGAAATTATTTAAAAAATATATTCGAAAGGAAAATAATTTCAGAATTACCGGAATGAATAATTAAAGAATCATTTAAAATGATCTCAGTTTAAAATTTATCAGAGAATTAATTAGTTTAATCAATGATTAAAACCAAAAGAAATTTCAAAATTAGAGGGAAAATATTTGAGAACTAATAAAAATTCATTATTCACAAAAGAAATAGTTGCAGAATAAATAAGTCTATAATTATTTTTATTCCATTTAACTCTCGGGAGGGGGCATTGGCCTCTTTCTATTAAGATGCCACTAAATTACATGCGTTATGTGGCCCGCGGCTTCGTGGGAAGTTTCGATTCAGCTGTGTCTGAAAGGTTGAAGAACCCTGGTATACTATATGAACAGATATGCAAGGCGTAACTAAACTGGTGGTCAGAACTGTACAAGAGGTGATAGAACTCGCCAAAACAAACAACTTTCACTGTACAATGTGGGGTCTGTAAGCAAGCGGTGAGCCGCTAGAGGGCCCTTACTCTGGAGTGAATGAAACGTCGCAATTCGCAGGGAGCCCGTCCTTCAGCTGCTATCCATCGCCGATGTGACGCCTGTATTGCAGCTAGTAATCGATCATTTGTAAACTTTTCGATAATAAAGATTCTTCACCCTTTATTCTTCGTCTTCACTGCTCTCTCCATTTTCACCACGCCAGCGCCCTCTAGCGGATTTCCGCTTGCTTTCCGACCCCACATTATAAGGCAGATCAAAATTCTAACTTTAGTGAAATCCCACCATGCCAAAAATAATTTCATTTTTTTAAAGAAAATATTCTCTGGGTTTTAAAACACTTCATTGTTCACTTTAGGATCCTAGAGGGCCGATAAGGTAAGGTATTTTCACGGACACTTGCAATACTCAAAATTTAAAACACTTAAAAATATCATCCAAGTGATTATGATTTTACTTTTAAACGTATGCATATCATTTGGTATATTAGGTAGGTTCTCTTCTGCTGCATAGACCTAGGAGTGCACCACCTCCTCAAACTTGAAGACCACTTGGCCCACGATCGGGACTATACTCAAAGCGTCATCGAGGCTCCTAAGGTAAACGTTAACTTTTGTCAGGGGTGTCGTGACTAGTTGGCTACTCAGTGATTTGATGTGGTCCTTTTCCAGACCATTTCCTGGAGAGCTGCAGATAACTAAAGTTTAAGAACTCTACTGTCATAAAACTATTGAAATTTCACAAGAAGTTTTTCTCACCTAACGACTAAAAAAAAGCTTGAGACTAAGAGATGCAGGACAACGACTTTCTAATTAGGAATTAGAGGACAAGGGAACCAGAAAAAATTTAGATTTTTTTATTTGACGACACACTGTATTTTCCCTCTCAAAACTGGTGCAGGGTAATTTTTGAACGTCTCTTTTGAGCATTTTTTCTTTTAAATTAAATCTATATCACTTCGACGGATGTTTGGTGGGATAAAGGACGCATTAGCATTTACAGGACACCCTGTATACGCTTCAACGGAGAAATATTTTGTTTGTCATTATAGCTTAGTTCGTTGGTGCGAAAATTTTTGAAAAGCGACCCCCCCCCCTTTTTGACCAAAAAATTCATCGGCGACTCCTACATAGGTTGACCATATGTTCCACGACCCTCCCCATAGGCTATGGCCCCCGAGACCATATGTCCCAGTTTTCCGGGACATTCCGATTTTTTTTTTTTTTTTTGCTAGTAAACGTGACGTCCCGAAAGCCCTTTTCCGAACGCTTGTTCCGATTTTAATTAGACGATATTGACTTCCAAAGATATTTAGTGGTTTTTGTTTTCAATATCGTATAAATATTTTCTTTGTTTTTTGATGTACTCGATGTTTCTTATGCAAGGTGGAAGTGTAGCGAGGTGTACGGTCCTTGATTTTCGTATACAGGGTGATTAAGGAAGAATGATCCGATTTCAAAATGATTCTACACTTGAAATCGACCATTAACAAAAAACGTTAATAAAACTTAGGCACATTTTCTCCCGTATATTCTCACCTTACTTATCATTCTATTCTGTGTTTTTAAGCAACGTGTTTGGCGCTTCACAATATGCACCTGCTGATTTCTTTGGGGCTTGCTTCGCAGTCGCTAGTTCGGAATTATGAGACGACATTTTAGAATTAGATTTAATTTCTTCAAATATAAAGCATGTGAGCTACATACATGTGCGACTTGTTACCACGATGTTTTGAACGTAACTGTTGCCATCTTACAAAACAGTAATAATGAGAATAAACGATAAAAAGGAAGAAAACAAAAATAAAACGATCCCCGATCGTCCAGTGCTTTTTTTTTTTTTTTTTTTTTTTTTTTAAGTACATGGCACATTCGTGATGATTCTGGAATGATGGAGCCGATATATTGATTATTGCACGAGTAGAATTTGATAAAATCACATTTTACAAGATATACGGAAGACTGGATGTTGTGAAGATATTTATTATTTCAGATGTTTATTTTTTAAGGAAGGAAAAAACTCATCTCTGCCTCCACCGGGAGTCGAACCCGGGTCCCTCGATTGCATTAATCATAATGTCATTAATGTCATAAATCACATTTTAATTGTAATTTGATAAATCACACTCAGCTAATGCATCGTAATTAGCTCAGCTGAATAAAGGTATTCGTCAATTCTAACACATTTTTAAATAAAACGGAATTTCTTATTTTGGAGAATCTCTCGGGTCCCCGTCCCCGCTCCGGTTCATTGACGCGACCCACGGTTTGCGCACCACTGGCTTAGTTGATAGAGCACTCGACCAAGCATTCGAGGTACCCGGGCTCGTGTCTCGTTAGCTTCAGAGATGAAATTTTCCCAAAACCAGTATATCTTGCACTCTACATCCTTCATCAGAATTACTTTTTCATACTAAAATTATCCGCTATAACAAAATTAATGGATACCGTTTCCACTCACGAAACAATTATCCATCTCGTCTCCAGGTAGTATGTAATATATATGCATTTATTTATTTAAAAATCGCAAAATAAATATTCAATTGGTATTTTCTGTATCCATGCATAAGCATCTACCTCGATTTCCAAAAAAAAAACCCACTTTAGAGAAACACTCAATTGGCTGTTTTCCAAGAAAAAAACAGGAGCAAAACCAAGACAGGACAGCGAAAAAAAATATGGATGAAAAATACGATCAACCAATCATACCATTTTTTTTCCCCGGAGCCTTGATACTCATAGGATATTCCTGGAAATGGCAAAGAAGGATAATATAATGTATAATATATATAGGAAGAAGCAATACATTAGACAAATAATCTTTCGCAACGCAACCGCCAGGTGGATTAGTTTCAACGTTCACTTTCCAAACGTTTTTCACAAAATTAAACGTTAATGCGGTTAATGGTGTTTTAATGTCTTTCAAGGAGAAAGCACTCTCTCACTCCTTTCCTATCTCTCTATACATTATATATATCCAGGATTATTTATTTATTTATTTATTGTTATATCTCTGCTATCATTAGTTTCCGAACGGGTACATCTATCAAGAGGTTGAAAACCGCCTTTTGCTTGCACACGAGACCACTAATCCATCTCTCGGTTGGGATCTCTTACCTATCTGCATTTTCAGGATAATGGCCGCCCACAAGCCTTCCTGCCTTCGAAAGTATCTCCCGGAAGGTGGAGAGGATGGACCTTTTCGGGAGGAAAGGAGTTTTTCATTTCTGGATATTTATCGTGCGCATTCGACGAGGTAATATCGCGATGTTTTCCGGGAACCCTGTTGGTAACCACCGCCCAAAAATTAATGAATGGACCGAATTTTTGGAAAAACTTGTCCTTTCTTCTTCTCGCTATGGAAATTTTTTTCAACCTTTCTTATTTCGTGGTTGAAATCTGAATTGTAGTTCGATTTCCACGACTTTGCGAGGATCCGTGTTCGAACCCACCACCGTTGTCACAGTGGTGGTCGGCTGAAGTTGGCTTCCTGTGGTTCGCAACTTAGAGGCGCGAAGGCGAGCTGATCTCCACGTTGAAAAGTCGCGCAGCAAATGCCAATATAATTATTCAATCATTACACTTCACTCGTAGTTAGAAAAACTGATGGCAGATGGCAGCACTCTGCATAATAAGCGTTACACAGAAACGAACTTGTTTAAACCTGAACTGAGATGGGGCGTTCCATTTCAATCCGAACTGAGATGAGGCGTTTCGTTTCAACCTGTGCAGAGATAAGGCATTATGTTTCAACGAGTACAGAGATAAGACATCATGTTTCAACCTGTACAGTGATAAGGCATTATGTTTTAACCTGAACCGAAATAAGGTATATTGTTTCAAACGTAACCGAAATAAAACATTCTGCTTAAACCATAACTGAGATCATTAGTTCTGTTTCAACGGAACTAAGATAAGGAGTTCTGTTTCAATGGAACCGAGATAAGGAGTTCTGTGCTTCAACAGAACTGAGATAAGGAGTTCTGTTTCAATCTGAACTGCGATAAAATGTTCCATATAAGCAGACACCAAGATCAGACATTTTTGATCTATCTGAATTGTTATAAGGCTGTCTGTTCCCACGTGAACTGATACAACACGTCAAGTTTCACCCTGAACTGAGATCATGCGTTCTGCCTCAAAGAGCAATTGAGTTCTGCCTCTAAGAGCAGAAAGCTGAAATTGGAATTTTACTTATCTATTTATACCGGCAGAAAAGTTTGTCTCAGCTTGGTAACTTACTTCATTGACAGTCCTCTCGTTTTACTTTTGATTTCTTTGGTCAAAACATGTATCGTTTGAAACTGCCCTCGAACACAATGTCTGTCTGACTAGCCTTTTAAAATATAAGTAGCCATTTCCTGACCACCTACAACTCTGTTCTAGATTATTAGAGAAAATTAATATTAACTACCATCTACCATCATACCGTCGAAGCGATCAGTCACACCAAAAATTTGGTTTGGGGACCTAGCAGTGCGTATACTGCTGTGAATTCAGTAGATGCCACCCTGTACCTTCAATTTTTGAGGAGAAAATTCAGCGAATAGTAAAATGCTCAATAAATGAACTTTTGTGGGTCTTGTGGGTTAGCCGCTCGCATGAAATTACCGACAAATGATGGAAGTAATTTGATTTGACTTATTTTTCCAATTGCAGTTGTCCAATTGTTTCCTGAGATGAAAGATTGAGTCCTATCGACGGAAAAATATATTTCGTGGTTTATAAAAAAACGACACCACACATAAAGGAAGATTTCACACATTTTTAACGAAGTGTTTCTAGAAACCTAGATAAGTAAAAGAAGCAAACGTCACGCGTAAGAAGAGTCTAATCAATAAACGGAACATGATGCGCATTCCTGACATTTCGAATGATCTAAGATATTAAGGGACAAAATCCGCATTCCTGACCTTTCCCACAATTCTACAAGTCAAAGAGCATGCGCCACATTCCTGACTTTTTAAACCGTCAACTATATCAAGGTTCAACTATATCAACATGTTCCATGTGTGTTCCTGGCTCTTCAAATAGTCAAAAAGATATCAAGGAACATAATCTGCGTTCCCGACTTTTCCCACAATTCTAGAAGCCAAAAGCATGCTCCGTATTCATGACTTTTCAAACAATCCAAGATCTGGGAAGGAACATGATCCGCATTCCGGAAATGTCAAACAATCTAATAAATCAAGGGAACATGATCCACATTCCTGACTTCGAAAATAGTTTAAGATATCAATGAGCATGCTCCGTATTTGTGACTTTCCAAGTAAACTTAGATATCAGGAATATTCCTCACTGCGTGGGAACTGACTATATCCATCAGAATCTTAAAACTGAGCTGCATTCCTTACTAGAGAGCAGAATACATCAAAATTAGGTTAGCTGGAAAAAACAAAAACGCATACGCGTTCCCAATGGTCCATCTTCCCGGCTAACATCAACGACACATACAACCACGAGTTTTATTAGCGCAAATTGGCGATGGATCCCGATCCCGGTGTTAAAAAAAAAGAAAGCACACACAGAAAGGAAGATTTCGCATACAATATACACATTTTAACGAAGTGTTCCTAGAAACCGAAATAACTGGAAAAAGAAGCAAACGTCTCTCAAGAACAGCCTAATCAATGAGGGAAACATGATCCGCATTTTCCTAACTTTCACACAATCCAAAGATACGAACATAGTGCCCGCTTGTTCCAGATTATGAGAGTCGCGCCATTGCAGATTGGTTAAAAAACGAGAAAATGCGTTTTTTTAGACAATTGGAACGCCGCCGACTTGTAGAATTGGAATCCAGCGGGCACCATGTTTGTACTCTATATACACCTATCTCTGTTTGTACTCTACACCTATCCAGGAACATAATCCGCATTCCTGACTTCAAACGGTTATGGAGATATCAAGCAACATGATCCGCATTCCCGACTTTCCCAATTTTCGAATATTCCCAAAAAGTACTCCTAACTGGAGAAGTGACTATATCCATCAGAATCCTGAAAATGAACCGCATTTCTTATTCGGAAGCGAAATATATTGCAAATTACGTTAGCAGAAAAACCTTGGAAAGAAACAGAAAGTGAAACGCGTACACGTTCCCAATGATCCGTCCTTCCTCCAGCTAACATTAGCGACACATGCAACCACGAGTTTTATTATCCCAAATTGGCAATGAATCTTGATCACGGTGTTTAAGGGCAAAGAAAACAAAACAGGACGATTTCGCATACATATACACACTTTTAACGAAGTGTTGTTCTCAGAAACCGAAATATAAGTAAAAAGGAAGCAAACGTCACACACGTAAGAAGAACCTAATCAATAAACGGATGACTCTCCGCATGCGAAAATTCGCCTTCTCTCTCCCCTCTCAAGAGTTGTGAAATATTGTCTTACTCAATGAGCTACTTAATTGAATCAAGAGGAGCATTTGCTTCTTATTCCTTTTTATCTCCGGGAAAGAAATTGCTCCTCTTTTCCCAACCCCCTCCCTCATCCCGTCTCTCCACCTTCATTTCGCATCAGTCAATTCATTATCCGCTGCCGCCTCAATTTCACTTCGACCTTCTCCTTTAATGAAAGTTTAGGATATAAAACTTTGCTCCGGAACAAAAAAAGGATAAAGAGAACTTGTTTCCGGAAGGGGGGGGGGCAGCCCCGAGAATATTTAACTTTTGTTTCCGGACTTTTGTTCGAATGGCAGTCACTCAAACAAAAGGCTCTCTTTCTCTCTGTGAGTGTCTGTGTTTGAGAGTGTACATATGGGTTGATGATGGTGTGGTGTTATTCAATGAGTTAAAAGGAAGGAATTCGATGATGGAACTATCGGTTTCTGCTTAGAAATTAGGGGAGACACTTTCAGATGTTTTAACTAAATGAATGGAGCTTGAATCGAGCGAATTCCTTTATGACGCGTTCCTGCTCTCTGATGGATGTTGGAGGCATTAGAAAATTTAGAAATTTTGTTTAGGAGATTGGATCTATTCGATCGTTAACACTTGGTGTCACGATGTTTTTCGTCTGAATGATCTAATACAGATACAAACACAAACTTCAAGTCAGAATAGCCAAATTGCTCAACACATGGTGGCTGAAATGAAACTATAAAATACGTTGAATGTCTCAAATTTTTCTGTAACCCTTAGTACGACATTCTTGATATTGCTGAAACTGTATAATGGTACGGTAAGTTCGATGAATCGGTTATCATGCATAATCAACTATCGTCTCAGTAAGTGTGATGAATTTATCACTGTTACCGGAGATTATGTATAATACACAAGCACCGTTGGTAAGCTCGGAAAAAAAACTTGCGTCCCATCCCTTAAGGATATGCGCTTTAATCTGATGATCGAACGGCCCGAAGCCGTCCTGCTCAGTCGAGTAGGTCCCAAACCCTGGGGTCTAACTCAAAATTTGTCGTTGGTAAATTTGATAAATGCTAAAAAAAATAATTAACACGATGATTATAAGTATACTTAAACGGGCAAATTTGGCAAATACTTGAAATTCGTCGCCTTTACTGGTGATTACGCATAATACCCCAGTGTAATTGGTGAATTCGGTTGATATGAAAACAAATTTCAAATGAGTTTCGTTAATACGTTTGATAAATATAGTCGGACTCCGATACAACGAACTCATATTGAATGAATTACACGTTTGAACGATTTTTTTTCGTGCGAATCTGTTCAATATTTCAATTTGCTTGTAAAAGTTTGCCAAATCGAAGAATTTTTTAAATACAAAAACCACTACAGACAAAATGAGCATAAAAGAATACTTATAATAGAGTTACAACACAACAGAAATCTATGAATTTTGTTTAAAAGATTGAATCTATTCGACCGTTTACACTGTTTTTTCGTCTGCATGATCTAATACAAATGCACACGAACTTGAAGCCCGAATAGCCAAATTATTCAACATGGCGGCTGCAATTAAAAACGGAAAAAAAATGCATGTGAAATAGTATACGAGTGTCTAAAATTCTTCTGTAACCCTTGATACCCAATTGGACATTTGTGATTTTGCTAGAACTGTATATGTTACGGTAAATTCGATAAAAATCAGTTAACTGTGCATAATCCCCCGATCTTCCGAGTAAGTCTAATAAATTTATCAATTTTACTGGCGAATACGTATACGCGAATAGTACCATCGTTGGAAAATTTGATAAATGCTAAGAAAAAAATTATCACTTTTACCGGTGAGTATACATATTACACACAAGCATACCAGGTAAATTTTACAAACACTTGAAAATTTATCGGTTTTACCAGGTGGTTATACAGCATGTCCATTGTCAAATTTAATAAATATGATAGAAAGAAAAAAAAAATCACAAATAAATCTCGCTAGTATGTTCGATATACTGTACATATAGTCGGATCCCGATACAACGAACTCGTATTTAATGAATTTCACGTTTAAACGATTTTTTCCCCCGAATCCTGTCCTTGTGCGAATCTGTTAAATATTTAAATTTACTTGTAAAATTTAGTTAACTGTGTCACACCCATCCCTCTATTTCAATTCATTGATTACGTGGAGTTACTCTCTCCAGTAGAAAGCACTAGAGAGCCGAAGAATTTTAAGCCAACACAACTTTTCCAGTGGAGTCTCGTCAGTATAAACTCCCTATTCCAACATTAAAAAGCGGATCAATGCATTTAGGCAGGCGCACCGATCCTGAATATTATCAACTAGGTAATGTTACAGATATTAGATGCATGCGTGGATTTAGGTATTCAAGAATGAGCCGTATCCTGGATTTTACTGATCATTATCATGGCATAGCCTGCAAATGCAACAGAATTTCATACATGCTATGCACGGTATACCGCAAGTGTGTTGCGCATGCTTTCTGCGCGTATTTTCGCCCGACTCCGGAGTTCTGTTGGGAAGTATGAAGCCCTTACAAAATTAAGGACGTAAAGCTCCTCCTACCATCTACATGAGCCACAGAGGTCCTTCACCAAACGAATAACCGGCATGAGTGGTTGGTCTTATTACGAGAGTCTTCAGTTTCTGGGTTTGCCCTTACTGCAATGGTGTATATGTAGAATCGCTGCAGATCTGTAGATGTGCTATAAGCTAGTTCAGTGGTTCTCAACCGGTGCCCCCCCCCCTAGTGGTACTGGGATACTTCAAGGGAGCCAGGGAAGAAAATTAAGAAAGGGGCCATGACAGGTGCTTTGGAGGGCTGCAGAGAGCTGAGAAGGAAAATTAAGGTGTACCTATAAAACCAGGGCTGTCTTAGGGCATGGACCCACCCGGGCCTCACCGCCTACATTTTGCAACAAGTTCCCTAGGATGGGGGTTTTTCGCAGGTCCCCGGCTAGATTTTTCTCATACCACTTCTCTATATTAACTTTATAGTGTGAAAAACCAAAAATGGTGAAAACCATATCAGGCCCCGGGGGCCTCGTGTCCATAAGTGTCCACCCATTTTATATTTTTTATAGTAAAATTAATTTAGGAAATATGCAGGCTGTTTATTTCCAGCTAAGTATGGGACTACCATAGCATCACTTTGCCTGGGGGGGGGGGGGCATGATGTTGAGACGGTCCTGATAGAACTCGGACTAGCGGGGAGATCAATAAATTTTAAGACGTTTTATGACGCGTTTATGACGCGTTCCTCTCTGATGAATGTGCTAGGGCAACGTTTCCCAAGCTATGGTCCGTGACGATGGCGTAGGTGGTCCGCAGGCAGACTTGATAATTTTAACGGGTTCTGCTTAGAGATTAGGGAGACACTTTCAGATGTTTAACTAAATAAATGGAACTCTTGAATCGAGCGAATAATTCGTTTATGACGCGTTCCTCTCTGATGAATGTGCTAGAGCAGCGTTTCTCAAGCTATGGTCCGTGGCGATGGCGTAGTTGGTCCGCAGGCAGACTTGATAATTCAATTTTAACGGGACGGAAAATTATTCAATTGTTGTAATTGATATTACAGTAATATCCATATGGATTCGCATACAAAAATTGTACCTTCATACTCAGATTCATTATACCTCATCAAGGAAAATGCTGGAAATTGCGATCCTAAATACCCGATGTCTTTAATTTGCAGCCCAAAAATGCTATTTAAGACAAATTTGCTGATTACTGCAAAAAGGATGAAGGGTGCAGAAATAGAAGGTAGCTACAAATCGAAGCAAACACAAATTTGACGGACGAAAACTTTCAAATGACCCAGTTACTGTAAAATACGGGAGTTCGCCAATTATGTTTAAAAACGTTGCCATAAGTCTGCAAAATCCTCAATTCTCAATTGTAGTTAAAATTGCTGAAAAATTGAGGGAAAACACAGTTTAACTTGACAATGTTAGATGAATATTTGTACCCAAAATTATCTTGTTATAAATACGGTGTTTATTAAAGATTTTAATGAGTATTATATAAATTTAAATAAACATCATTGAAAAAACTGGACAAATGTATAAAAAAAAAGAAATTCGGAACCACTAAAAATACAGAAATGTCCCGTAATACGGGACGCAAGTCGTCCGTCGAATCGTTTCAGACATTTTATTGGTACTTGGTTTCAGAAAGGGTTGAGAAACATTGTGCTAGAGACATTAGGAATTTGGGGTGTGCGTGATCTAATGCAAATACAAACCACTAACTTGAGAGCGATAAAATGCAAATTACTCAAAATGGAGGCCTGAATCTGGTATATATATAATTAATTTTCTGTACGTGTGATATATACACAACAGATTCCAGCCATCATATTGAGTAATTTGCATGTTATCACTTTCAGTGTTTTGTATCACTTTTTAGTGGTTTGTATCTGTATTAGATCATGCAGACGCCTTAACGATCGAATAGATTCAATCTTCTGCGAAATTCATAAATTTCTAATGTGTGTCTCTAGCATTCATCATAGAAGAACGCGTTATAAACGAATTCGCTCGATTCAAGTTCCATGCATTTGGTTAAACATCTGAAAGTGTCTCCCGTAATTTCTAAGCAGAAAACGGAACGTGAAATTCATTAAATATGAGTTCGTTGTACCGGGGTGCGACTATATTTATCAAACGTATTAACGAAACTCATTTGAAATTTGTTTTCGTATCAACCAAATTCACCAATTACACTGGGGTATTATGCGTAATCACCAGTAAAGGCGATGGATTTCAAGCATTTGTCATATTTACCCGTTTAATTTTTCTTATAATCATCGTGTTAATATTTTTTTTCAGCATTTATCAAATTTACCAACTACGCTTGTGTATTATACATAATCTTCTTCAAAAGTGATAAATTTATCACACTTACTGAGACGATAGAAGATTATGCATGAATCGAATCTACCGTACCATATACAGTTTTAGCAATATCAAGAATGTCGTACTAAGGGTTACAGAAAAATTTCAGACATTCAACGTATTTTATAGTTTCATTTCAGCCACCATGTGTTGAGCAACTTGGCTATTCTGACTTCAAGTTTGTGTCTGCATCTGTATTAGATCATTCAGACGAAAAACATCGTGACACCAAGTGTTAACGATCGAATAGATCCGATCTTCTAAAACAAAATTTCTAAATTTCTAATGCCTCTAACATTCATCAGAGACGAGGAACGCGTCATAAACGAATTCGCTCGATTCAAACTCCATTCATTTATGTAGTTAAAACATCTGAAAGTGTCTCCCCTAATTTCTAAGCAGAAACCGGTAGTTCCACTACAATTTTAGATCGATGGTCGCCAAATTTTGCATATATACCAAATGGGACCCGACTTGAACGATAGGCTACATTAAAATTTTGTCAGAGCAGGGCAAGTGCCCGAAATGGGCAAAAAACTGTCGGGCAATAATGGTACTTTAATTTTACTTTGGTTACCGTGGTTCCCTAGCAATGCGTTTCAGACGTGTTTTACGCCTTTACAATGGTTTGTCACTTCTCTAATCCTGTTAGTATATGTATATCTATAATAGTTTATGCCTTTATAATGGTTGGCCACATTTTCAATACTCCCAGTTTATAGGCGTTTGAATAGACGTCATAATCAGCATCAGCATCGCTTTGAGGGTCAGGAAAAGGGTGATCCTCATAGAAATCGGTGTTAAAATTGCCAATTTTACTGTAGAAATGCTGAAATTTTGTGGAGTTTTCTGTCACATCAATAATTTTAAAAATTGTATAGAATTCTAGATTTTTGAAATATTGAGGTCGCTTATACGAGGCCCAGAGATATACGAAGAGTGAGAGACATACGAAGCCCAGGAGATTACATATGAAGTATTTAGCCGGACCTACTTTGAGTTGGACATTCATGCAGTAACATTGATTTCAACTATTTATTTATATCTTCTGAAGCATGAAATACAAATACAAAGCCACAACAGGCAAATTGCCCAACGAAGTGGCTGACTTAAGAACATCATGGATCCCCGAGCCATTTTTTGGAGGCCCTACCTACTACTGCTACACCACACATGCACCCCCAACTAATCGGTACATGCGGGAATGTGCGTGTACGTGTAGTGAAACCTGACGTGAAGTTTTTTCTTTCTCTGTAATGCTTGTTATGTGTAGTGCTGCCATCTGCCACCAGTCTTTCCAACTATGAGTGAAGTGTTATGATTGAATGATTTATCGTTGTAGGACTGTTGCTCTCTGTGGCAAGACTTTTTAACGGGGAGATCGGCTCGCATTTGCGCCTTGAAGTTGGGAACTACAGAAAACCAACTTCAGCCGACCACCACTGTGGGGTTCGAACCCGGATCGTCGCATCGCGAGTCCGTCACTATAACCACTCGACCACCACAGTTTAGGTTGTTTTAAAATCAATTACGGGTCCGTAAAGTACATCGAAGAAATTCCATAGCTTTAATTAAGCATTGTTGGAAGCAGAAACAGGCAGAAATAGATAACTTGAAGTTCGGGAGGGGGAGGGGGGATCGAAATACCTACCGCATCTTAAAAATGGGGGGAAAAAATATTTGTTTCTATGTTTCTTTAAATGTAGATTTATTTATTTCATGAAGTGGCGCAGGAAGTCGCCATATTGGTCAACTTAGACACGGTTTGCACGTCCCTCAAAGAAAGAGGGAGATATCACGTGATCCAAAATGCCTCATTCAAGAAATCCCGGGCAGCGCCGGGTATTATAGCAGGTACTAAATAAAAAACAGACTTTTAAAGGCGGTGATGCATGATACCCAAGCATCGTTGGTAATTCGTACCAAATCGTACTAAATTCATCGCATTTGCCGTTTATTATGCATAATTGATATTTCTCATTGATAAATATGATAAATCGTTCCCAGATTTCTCATTTAGATGACCGTGCTTGTAAGCCAGAACCGTGTTAATGATTTTTTTGATCTACAAAATTTTTCTGAACATTCTCGAAATAACTCCTATAATTAACTCCTGTTTGAGGAGGAATCGTACTCCGATATAACGAACTACCATTTAACAAACTTTTGCAAGTGAATGTAAACAGATTCTCGCACAGGGACGATTTGTGGGGGGTGGGAATCGTTCAAACGTGAAATTCATTGAATACGAGTTCGTTGTATCGGGATCCGACTGTATTTATCAAACGTATTAACGGTACTTCATTTGAAATATATATTTTTTTCATATTTTCCAAATTCACCAATTACACAGGGGCGTAACACATAATCACCAGTGAAAGCGATGGATTTCGAGTGTTTGTGGAATTTACCTGTTTAGGTATGTTCATAATCATCGTGTTCATTTTTTTTTTTAGCATTTATCGTTTATCTAACAAGGCTGGGCTTGGGTATTTATTATGCATAATCGCCGGTATAAAGGGATAAATTTATCTAACTTACGGAGGCGATAGGTGATTACGCACAATAACCGATCCATCGAATTTACCGTAACATCTAACTCGTAGTTTCCCAAACTTTTTGTTCCATCGCCCCCTTCGTCAGAAATTTTTTCCTCACATCGCCCCCCAACTCAAGTAAACCCATAGGATCCTATGCTAAATCCGTAGGTTCTATCGCCCCCTTGGACCATTCCATCGCCGCCCACCAGGGGGCGATATTGCCCACTTTGGGAAACACTGATCTAACTCATACAGTTTTAGCAATATCACAAATGTCTAATTGGATTTTCCGTTTTTCTTCTTAGTCCGCATCAGCACTTACAGGACACCCTGTATATCGAAACTTAAAACACAAAAAACATCCAAACATTATATTTCTTGTAGACCTAAGATAAGACCTAAGTCTTGTAGACCTAATTAAGTGTTTTTTAATTGAAATTTTGAAAATAAATACCTTTATATGTTATCATAATCAATTTCTGTTGCTATTTGAGGAACTCAAAATTTCTTTTCAAGAAATTCGTTGCGACCCACCCTCTAAGCCAGGCACCTTCAACCCGTTGCTCGCGAGCACCACGGTGCTGCTCCCATGGACACAGCCAGAGTCATCGATGCTCATGTCAGATTTTGTGCTCGCGAACACTTGATCAGCACAATTCCAATTAAACAACTTGTACACATTGCATTCAAGGATTGAAATCATCATGGTTTCTTGCATTCGTATGTCAAACTTGCAGTAAGGGTGCTCTTCTTTTGATGACGAGGACAGGTAGTGCTCGCGACTAGAGAAAGGTTGAAGACCTCTGCTCTCTAAGCTATGAGGATCTCAAACTTTTCCATCCGAGGTGCCCCTTTCCCCTTATTCAATGCTTATCCGCGAGTTCCGCCGGCTCCCCGGAACTGTCTAACAAAGAATATTTTTGAAAAACCTTTGTCAGGATCACCGCTCTGTTGCGTCCCTGACAAAGGTTGGAGGCGCACCGTGGCACACGCTTTGAGAAAACTTGCTATACGTCATATATGGTAAACCCTTGGCCCTTGGGGTTATGATGCGGCCTGTTCCCCCTCTCCCAAACCTAATTTTGTAAAATGAACTAAGCGGCACATTTACAGTTCTCGTAAGTGACCCGGGGCAAAATTCCAGAGCATTTAAGAGGCCCGTGGCCCATTTTCAGATCACTCAAGTAGGTGTGTGGCACATTCACAGATCACTTGAGTGACCCGCGACACAGTTCCAGAACACTTTTAGACACCCAGGACACCCAGAACAGGCACATTTAGACACCCCCTTGAGTGACATGTGAAATACTTTTAGAGCACTTAAGCGGCTCCCAGTACGGTTCTACATCACTCAAGCTATCCGCGCCGCATTCCCAGATTGCTGGGATCACTTGAGTGATTCGTGGCACAGTTCCAGAGCACTTAAGTGGCCCAGATGCATTTTGAGGTCACTTGGATCCGCGAAGCATGTAGAGATCACCAAAGTGGCTCTGTAGGGGACTTAAATATTTTCCATCTAACTGGAAAACAGAAGTTGTTAAAATTACACCAAGAGCTGGCCAAGATTTGCACTCTCCAAGAAATTGGAGACCCATCTCATTGCTTAGTAATTTTGGCAAGTTATTCGAGAGAGTTGTGGTAACGCGTATCAACTGTTGTATAGCGTATCGCCAAATGGCTGTTGTTGCCAAAGGGACCATCGCCAACACAAGCCAAGCTCGCTGAGGAAAGAAAAAGGGGCCGTTCAAGTATTACGTCATCATCGATGGGGGAGAAGGGGGAGGTTTCCGATTTTCTGACTTTTGATGACAAGGGGGGAGGGGGTTTGGAAAATGCTTACGTCATCAACCACCCTTTATGAAAATATGAAATATTCTTAATGACATCTTATATTCGGTGCGCCAAAAACGAGAAAAACCTTTCGATAGTTTGTGGGCAATTGAAGTAACATCCCCCTATTGATAAGTGCCCCACAGAGCCACTTTAGTGATCTCAATGTTTCGCGGATCCAAGTGCTCTGAAAATGTGCCCGAGCCACTTAAGTGGTCTGGAACTGTGCCACGCATCACTTATATAATCTGAAAATGTGCCGTGGGTAATTTGAGTGATGTAGAACCGCACTGGGGGCCAGTTAAGTACTCTAAAACTACGTCACATGTCACTCAAGGGATCTCTAAATGTGTCACAGATCGCTTAAGTATTCTGGAACTGTCTCGGGTTATTTAAATGATCTGAAAATATGCCACGGGCCGCTTAAATGTTCTGGAATTGTACCACAGGACACTTAAGCGGTCTGTAAATGTGCCGCTTAGTTCATTTTTACAAAATTAGGTTTGAAGAGGGCAGGCCGCATCAAATAACCCCAGGGCCATATTTAGTCCGAGGGCCAAGGAACTTTATGTGATTTATCATTATATGGCTAAGAGGGTGGGTCGCAATGAATTTATTAAAGATAAATTTTGAGTTCATAGCCTTCAAATAACATTGGAATTAACATAAATTGATTATAATAAGCTATAAAGGTGTTTTCTTCGGGAAATTTCAATTTAAAAAAAATAAATTTTTGATCGTGGAAAGGGGGCACGAGAGAACCCCCCTCCCCCCGTGTACGTCTCTGATCCCACCAATATGCGTTAGGTTTCAGAGAGGGCAGAGCTGATGACGAAATTTTGTTGACGAGGGGGCTCAGCGTTTCGCTTACTTTTGCTGACAAGGGGGGGGGGGGTCAAAAATTGCTAAAAATTTGCTTACGTAATACTTGAACGGCCCCCGAAAACCTGTTTTTCAAGCTGCTTTGGGGCGACGCTCTCTCTCTCTCTCTATTTTTGATCTCTCTTCTGGTTCATGTCCTCGCTAAGAGAGGTCGGTAGAACCTCCGACTCCAGCAAAAATGTAAAAATATACGAACCATTAATGTCCCTAGTATTTAATCTTATCCGCAATCAAACATCGAAAACTAATGCCTCAAATTAAGTAAGCAAACAACCCCTATGTATAGGTTGAAATTACGAGGAAGAGGGATCCAGAGTCTTCAGGATGAAAAAAAGATATGTGCACTGGTCCACGCCATTTGGGGACGCCATCCATCACCTATTAGAGATAGGCCTCTGCACTGTTTGCCATAAACGTCATTCAGACTAGACTACCTAGCAAGTTTGCCACATTTTGAAAGACAGCATCTTATTTCGTTTCTTCTTATTTTGGCGTAGAATCTTCCTGATTGGCTCACAAATACCGCGTAGTGATTGGATGTGGGACACAGAAATCGCGAATTCTGACCCCGATCATTTCTTTTTCTCACAACGATGATACTGACACGAGCAGGGAATTTTTTTTCCCTGAATATTCTGAGGGAAAATGAACTTCTTACTGACGTCACAAGCTGAGTGCGGAGGCCTTCTATCTCTAGGAGGTTCTGCGCCATCACCCTGGAGACGAGATGAAGTTATCTGGCCCAAAGACGCAGCCTTCTGAAGATCTGGGATACCTACTGAGACTCGACACCTCTGAACAACATATATGGAACCTGTTAATCTCCGGCCTACGCAATGGTACCTTGCAACAACCCTGAATCGACACTCCGTGGCAGATCCGCAATAGACCGTTAATGCAGTGAACATAGTCCAGGCCTGGTACGTAAGTTGTTTAACGTTAATCGAGATCTCACTCAGACATAATACTTGCCGTCTGAAAAGTAATATCAATGTAAAAATCTTATATGTGTCATAATTTAACTTGATAAATATTTAAAAACTATTTTCTCTGTCTCTCTCTCTCGTCTTGTTTCGAACTGATTAAATGCGTCTGGAGTGAGTGAGTTTTAATCTATATGATCACGCCTTCAACCCCTAGGAGGGAGGCCTAACCTCCCCTCCACGAGACAACCCTTATGAAAAATCTCATCCAACAATTGGGCCCGAACAACATGGACTTAGAGATGGTCATTCTACAACCACACAATTATTAAGAGTTATAGGAACACTCCAAAAAGCTAGAATTTATCATGATACACCTGCAGTTGCACTGTTGGATTAGGTGCCAACCAACTATCGGAAGGTTTTTCTGGTTTTTGGCGCACCGAGTGATATGCCATCCAGAATATTTCATATTTTTATAATGGGTGGTTGATGACGTAAACATCATCCAAACACCCCGTCGTCATCAAAAGTCAGCAAATCCGAAACCCCCCTTCCCCCATCGATGCTGACGTAATACTTGAATGACCCCTTTTGGCTTGAATACTATAGCCAAATATTATTGGCTATTGTATCAATCGTTGCAAAAAATTGATCGGAGAAGTCTTCTTTTAGGGTTCAAAAGTCATATAATCACTGAACAACACAGAAATTACCGGAAAGAAGAACCAAACAAAGGAAATACCGAGAAGTCAGTAGCCCGACACCGTACACGTGTACCTGAATGTACCAGGTACATCTAGTGTAATCCTTCATCCTTTTTCCTCCTCCTTCTCCCCAGATCTATTTCTTCTTAATCGTTGCACAGCTTCCTCCTTCTCCAGAATCCAAAGACACTTAGGCCAGATAGCCGGAAACAATGAATCATTCATTCAAGAGTGGGCAGGCAGCAAACACGGACGAGGGGAGGGGGGAGGGAGAAGACAAGCAAAGTACTTTTCTTTGTGTTCCCGAAAATAAGGAGGAAAAATGGGAAAAATGCTTCCTTTTTTTTCTTTTTTTGGAGGTTCATTCCTGCTTCAAGACTTCATCTCAGCGCTTATCTCGGTAAGAAAAGGAGTGGGAGAAGGGGGTCCCTTACATTCAAGCGAGTCTACGGGTCCCCCACCCCTGCGTCCGTGGCAAACGGAAGAGACGGCAAAAGGAAATGGAACAAGGAAAGATACGGAGGAAAAAGTAATAGACGACCAAGCAAAAGTAAAAGACTTTCCATTACTATAAGACCCATCCCAGGCACAATAAGAAAACAACGCGCGCGCGCGAGGGCCCCCCCCCCCCGGACACACACACACACAGGAAATTTAAGGTTGCCTAAACGTCCAGGATAACGGAGAGGGGTGGGGGGGGGGGGGTTATGGAGTGTTAAGATGGTACGTAGAGGAAGGGACTGACTCCGGCACCAGGAATTGAGGCTTCAGAGAATGCGGGGGGGGGGGATAAATGACCCTCTTGGGGTCATCGTGGATAACGCCGAACAACGGGAACAACGAAAGCGTTTTTCCTTTTTTTTCCCCCCTGGACGGGCAAGGAATTGATCTCGCGGAACATTCATCTGTGTGTGTATTCTGTTTCGATCCCATACTGGAAACCCCCCCCCCCTCCCGCGTAGGGGGTGGGGAGTGTTGAACGGAAACAATGGAACAAATTTAAAATTTATCCTTTAGAGGGTGGAGACCGTGGAGCAAAGGGAATTTTATATTCCTTAAAAGAAATTGTTGTGTTTTGGGGGAAGGGAAAAAACCGGAAAATATATTCGAATTGACTCAAAATTCATCACTGCCTACAAGTGGGGCGAGGGGGGGGGGCAGACGGTTTGCTACTGGCATAACACCAAATATGAACCCCGCTCTGTCCCCTTGCGGGATATAAGCGGATTACCTTTCGGCGGGGCCATGCTGGAAGAACTCTCCTGGCATCCGGGACCGGCGAACATCCCCCGACTCGCAGGCCACCGTCACTCATCGCCCAAAGGAGCAAAAGGACGGAACCAAATGTCCGTCCTCTTCCAGCAGCGCGTGTCTGTCCGTGCCATCTGTCCCCGCCGGTCGTACTACTCGCAGGGATTGAGAAATTTACCTACTGCCCAGTGGCGACTATAGACCTGCTGAATCCAGTGGTCACTCACGAAATTGGACCAAGAAGAAAAAAAGAAATGCCAATAACTCTTCAACGGCTCCTTTTTTTTTATCTTGGTAGCTTCGTAGGGTGCGCGGTCATATGGGTGAGTGGTCACAGTGACGGACTCGCATCGCTAGGTCCCGGCTTCGAACCCCCACTGGTGGTGGTTTGTTGAAGTTGGCGCGTATGCGACGTGGTCCAGGACTTGGCCTGGCCATGGCGGAGAGCTCATCCGAGCCAACGAGGGAAGACGTGTACTTGGCCTAGCCACGGCGAAGGGCTCACCCGAGCCAACGAGCCTAGGAGGTGAAGACGTGTGGTCCAGGACCTAGCACCTGGCCACAGTGAACAACAAAGGGCTCATTAGAGCTACAAAGACATCATAAAAGCTCATCGATATAAATTTTGGTATATAATAGAAATTTTTAAATCTGTATAAACCTTGTTTTCTAAATAATGTGTCATGTACTGTATTTTATATGCATAATAAAGCACCCGACACCGCCCATCCCCCCCCCTCCCGTCATCCGGGGCAAGGGCTAAAATTGACAATGGTCCAGGGCAGCGCACGGTAGGAAATGAAAATGAAAAATGGTCTTTTTCCGTTGAAAAAGCCTCGCCACAGACTTAAACCGATATAATTATTCGATCATTACACTTCAGTCATAGTTATAAAAAACCGACGACAGATGGCAGCACTACACATGACACAGAAACGAACTCCATGTCAGTTTCACAACACCACTGCTCCAAGATGCACCGATTCAAGATATACGGGTAAAATTGGCAAATTTTGTAGAGAGAGAGATACTGATTTTTGGAAAAATTCTTATCTGTGCCCTTACCAGGACTCGAATCCGGGTCTCTCAAATACGGACCGAGTGCTCTAATACTAAGCTACAGTGACAGGTAGAATTTCCAACCAATGGAGCGCATGTTATGTGCTGAATGGTACCGTGCATCGTCGGTGACGGCGAATGCGAGCCGTTCTCCCCGTTAAAAAGTTACTCTCACCACAGAGAGTAACAGACCTGCAAACGGTACACTTCACTTCTTAAATATAGAGGGCAGCACTGAAAATCAGACAAAACATTAGAGACGTACTTACACTACTAAACCACACACATATATACCTCGTCCATATTTCTCTGCGGAACTTCCAATGAATTGGTATATGTTGGAATGTGCGTGTCCGTGTTGTGAACCTAACGCGAAGCTTGTTTCTGTGTAATGCTTGTTATAGTGCTGCCGTCTACCACATATTTTTCGAACTATGAGTGAAGTGTGATGTTTGAAGATTTTACTGTTGTTAG
Organism: Pholcus phalangioides; assembly: GCF_987345545.1. NCBI lineage: Eukaryota > Metazoa > Arthropoda > Arachnida > Araneae > Pholcidae > Pholcus > Pholcus phalangioides. The sequence goes on along the minus strand of NW_028301617.1, from coordinate 11,147,562 downwards.
GCCGGTTGCTCTCCGCGGCGAGACCTTTTTAATGGGGGGGGGGGGATCGGCTCGCATTCGCACCTCGAAGTTGAGAACCACAGAAAACCAACTCCTGCCGACCCCACTACGGCAACGGTGGGGTTCGAACCCGAGACATAGTGACGGACTCGCGCCGTCACTATGACCACTCGACCGCCCAGCGACTACGCACTTGGAGTGTTAGGTGAACATATACACTGACAACTCACTAGGTAGTAAATTGCCAATTTCGATAGGATCCGAGTTGTGCTCGGTTTGATAGGAAGAAAGAGGGTGGGGTACCCTGGGGAATCTCTATTCACCCACTGTTAGAACCTGTTCTCTCAACACACATTTCTTTCTTTCCCCCATCCACAAAAGACATGCTGTGCTGGGAAGCTTATTTAACCTCTTAACGGTCAAGGACGAGATATCTCGTTCCAAAGGGGATGTTAAAAAATCCATTCTAGCTTTTACTTCTTCCCTCATCATCGCGAAGCTCTGGTGTAATCCTACTGGAGATTTTTTCCTTCCACAAGAAACGTATCTTTCGTGTCTGAGAGAGAGAGAAAGAACACAAATAGGGGGTGACGGGGTGAAATAGAAATCGGTTGCACTGATCTTTTTCTTCCCCTTTTATTTCTAACATGCAAACAAGGAAAGCTGTTCTTTTCTTTCAGATTTATTGCTGATACTTCAAATACGGGTTATCCAAATTTGTTGTCAAAAGCCTATATATGAAGGGGTTTGAATGAATTACAATTGCTACAAATGAAGAAATAAAATTGATGGCGACTTGAGCTATCAACTCTCCCTCTAATGGCGACCGGTAATTCTCACTTTTACGCCGGGGGGGGGGGGGGCGTTTTAACAACAGGGCTAACCGTTGGACGGAGGACGTGGGTATATAATGTATAATATGCAGAGATCTTCAACCTTTTTCCAATTTCGAGCACCGCACGTACCCATCACCAAAAGAAGAGCACCTTCACGGTAAGTTTGGCATACGAATGCATGAAACGACGATGACTTCAATTGGATTGGGATGCAATTCCTCCAAAGTGTTTGATTGGAACGTTGATCTCAAGTGCTCGCGGGTACGAAATCATTTTGTCATTTTTTTTGTCGCATCACGGTCATTTTCTGCACGCGAGGGCTAATTAGACCAGGACCTACAATTTATTGCCGATTCCGAACGGCAGCTTTTTATTTTCACTCACGTAGAGGTTGGTGCTCTAACCTCTCGATGGGGGGACTTCCTGCGGTAGCAATCTCTTCCTGAGGTCATGTCGCAGTTTCTGTTGCACCCCTGTGTCGGGAGTTTTCTGACAAGGACGAAGCCGGGTATCGAACTCGCGACAACTCTAAAACGTCCTTTGATACTCTAGCCGAGTATCTTATCGACCTGGGCTACAGCGCCCCTTTCGTACGGAATCGGACACGGGCATCGAGCATTCTGGGCACTGTCAAGGAGCACCGTGGTGCACGCGAGCAACGGGCTGAAGATACCTGGTTTAATACATACATGCTCAACCGGTGTCCGGCGGACCGAATGTGGCCTTTCGGAGATAAGTGATGAGACCCGCGGCGTCAAAACTAATTTTGTAAAAATGACGTGAGTGTTACATTACCACCCAAGTGACCCGTGGCGCAATTGTACATCATTTAAGTGGGCCACGGCTCATTCCCAAATCATTTTAGCCAGTGTTCAAAGGGGGGAAAAAAACCTTTCTAAAAAAGACTAGCAATGTTAAAAAAAACACGATAAATGAATTTATCTGAAGCAATTCAAAATTTGAAAAAAAATCTGAAGCAATTGAAAAATTTGAAAAAAATCATGAAATTAAAAATTTGAAAAAAAATCTAAAACAATTTAAAAATGTGAAAAAAAAAATCATGAAATTCAAATCCTGAGGCAATTAAAAATCATGAAATTCAAGATCTGAAGCAATTCAAAATTTGAAAAAAAATCTGAAGCAATTGAAAAATTTGAAAAAAAATCATGAAATTCAAAATCTGAAGCAATTCAAAATTAAAAAAAAAATCATGAAATTCAAAATCTGAAGCAATTTAAAAATTAAAAAAAAAATCACGAAATTCAAAATCTGAAGCAATTGAAAAATTTGAAAAAAAATCATGAAATTCAAAATCTGAAGCAATTCAAAATTAAAAAAAAAATCTGAAGCAATTCAAAATTAAAAAAAAAATCTGAAGCAATTTAAAAATTTGAAAAAAATCACGAAATTCAAAATCTGAATCAATTAAAAATTTGAAAAAAAATCTGAAGCAATTTAAAAATTTGAAAAAAAATCATGAAATTCAAAATCTGAAGCAATTCAAAATTTAAAAAAATTTAAAAATCCAAAGAAATTAAAAAAAAGTTTGTCCGAAATTTACAAAACTTGAAGAATGAAATTGAAGGCTGAATTGAAAATCAACCGTTATAGTTTTTTTTAGAAATTGAGTTATACGTATTCACAGTACAAGAAATACAGTGAAACCAAAAACAAACCTGATGATATGAAATTATTGCGAAAGAATTTTCACAAACTCTTACCGAAATATGGAATACGCATAACTTGAATGCATACAAAACTCCATAAAATCAGGAAAAAAAAAAAAAATACATAACTCTCCGAATAACTCATAAATAAAATACAATTGTACAAAAAAGTATTTTTCTTTCTTTATATAGCATTTTATTTCTTTATATTTCATAAATACAGAAAAAGTGAAAAACAAGAAAGTTTAGTGGAAAGTGTGTTTTTTGCTGATAAGAATTCCTAAATGCCAAAATAACGCCCGTTACGTTACGTGGAAACGTTACGAGCCTTCCTTTAGGCTTTACGACCAAAAAAAAAAAATCAGTATTAACATCAATTCTGTTGCTGTTAGAATCACTAGTACTGTTTCATGTACAGGTGTATGAGCGTTGTGTGAAATATATCGAATACCGATCGTTTGTATCGATTATTCTCTTCGCCTTTTTTCCGCTCCTTTCGCAAGGATGTTTCCCCATGTGTCGGAAATGTTTCCAGCGTCCATGTATATCCTTCTTGCTACAGCGGAGAGTACTCGCCGAGTACAAGGTGATTATAATTAAAGTCCCCGTACTCCGAGTAGTTTTCCCCCTCAAAAACTGATTATCCGAATACGGCCAAATTTTTAGCATATCTTAATGAGACCACTGGGAGAGAGATTTATGAAATAAAATAAAATAGTTCGATTTCCGACCACCAGGTGGAAAAAGTGGCGCTTTTTTATTGAATTTTTCTTTTTTTCCCACATGGGCCATATAGCGTATATGCCAAGTTTCAACGGAATACGTCCTCTAGAACTGAAATGAATTTTATGAAATAAAAAAATAGTTCGATTTCCGACCACCAGGTGAAAAAAGTGGCGCTTTTTATTGAATTTTCCTTTTTCCTATGGACCATACGGTGTATATTGCAAGTTTCAACGGAATACGTCCCCTAGAGCTGGCGCTATGTAGGTCGGAGTAATGGTGGTGTTACTATACTGACGGGTGCTTCGTAGTACATTGATCTGAGTAATGTCAGTATACTGAAACTGACAGCGAATTGTTCAGTCCGCAGCCTTTGTCATGCTCATGCTATGACTCACTGCATCTCAATAGGCAATATTACTTAGGAATTGTTATTACAACATTCCATGATGAAGGGATCGGTGATACCTTTCCGAGTGTCAATGTTGCTCTTAGAATATGGTTGTAATTAAAGTTCCCGTATAATCTGAGTAGTTTTTCCTCAAAAACTGCTTATACGAATACAGCCAAATTTTTCGGATACCTCAATGAGACCATGGGGAAGAGATTTATGAAATAAAACAAAATAGTTCAATTCTCGTCCACTAGGCGAAAAAGTGACGCTTTTTCATTGAATTTTCCTTTTTCTCCATGGACCATTTGGCGTATACCAAGTTTCAATAGAATACGTCCTACGTGCCAAAAATCATGAGATACCTCTTAATATTGTTGCACTTCGCCGGGTAAAAGGAGGCACCACACGATATTAAGAGTTATCCCATGACTTACGAATGACTTATGAAGTCATCGAATTAGGCTAGGGTAAGGTTATTGCAATTATCCTACACAAACGTACCTGAAAGCTAAGGTACGTTTCACAGAGTACTTCAAGGTCAAAAATGCTTCATAATTGAGTAGTGTGTTCCAAACTGTTCCATCGACGAGTACTGTTAAAAGCTTTCCCATATTTGACAGAGTACTGCAAAAAACGTTTGACCTGGATTACCGTGCAATAAGGGGTCAAAAAGGCTTCGTAATTGAGTAGTGTGTTCCAAACTGTTCCATCGATGAGTACTGTTAAAAGCTCTCCCATATTTGACAGAGTACTGCACAAAACGTTTGACCTCGAATACTGTGCAATAAGGGGGTCAAAAATGCTTCATAATTGAGTAGTGTGTTCCAAACTGTTCCATCGATGAGTACTGTTAAAAGCTTTCCCATATTTGACAGAGTACTGCACAAAACGTTTGACCTCGAATACTGTGCAATAAGGGGGTCAAAAATGCTTCATAATTGAGTAGTGTGTTCCAAACTGTTCCATCGATGATTACTGTTAAAAGCTCTCCCATATTTGACAGAGTACTGCACAAAACGTTTGACCTCGAATACTGTGCAATAAGGGGGTCAAAAATGCTTCATAATTGAGTAGTGTGTTCCAAACTGTTCCATCGATGAGTACTGTTAAAAGCTTTCCCATATTTGACAGAGTACTGCACAAAACGTTTGACCTCGAATACTGTGCAATAAGGGGGTCAAAAATGCTTCATAATTGAGTAGTGTGTTCCAAACTGTTCCATCGATGATTACTGTTAAAAGCTCTCCCATATTTGACAGAGTACTGCACAAAACGTTTGACCTCGAATACTGTGCAATAAGGGGGTCAAAAATGCTTCATAATTGAGTAGTGTGTTCCAAACTGTTCCATCGATGATTACTGTTAAAAGCTCTCCCATATTTGAGAGAGTACTGCACAAAACGTTTGACCTAGAATACCGTGCACACAATAACACATAAAATTAGGACAATCAAAAAATATCTCATCTTTGAATACTATTTATAAACTATTCCATCTCCGGGTAGTACGACTACTACATCTCTGGGTACTGCTCGAAATGCTCAAAACTGCATACTACACATACTATTTGACTATTTAAACTATACTTTATTTTGGTTTATAATCGTGGCAATTGAAATGCCAGTACGGTACAACGCAATTGAAACTTGACAGAGAATCACGCTGCACACTCAGCACTTCATTGTACGGTGTCAAAATGAGAGAGAGAGAGAGAGAGAGAGAGATATCGAATCAGGGTATAGGGTAAGGTTATTGCAATTATCCTACACAAAAGTACCTGAAAGCTAAGGTATGTTCCACACAGTACTTGAGAGAGGAAAGGGGAACAAAATTCTAGAGGTTTTTCTTTCCCCTCCACGTCATATCACAACGAGTACTTGCAACTTCCTGTACTTGCCGAGTACTCGCAGAGAGATTTATTCGGTGGTTATATACCCTCTCGAACATAGTATGGCACTCACGCCGTAATCTCCTAGGGGATTGGGGGGGGAATGGAACATGGTGGTATACAGGAGGGATCTCGTACAGTTTCAGGGGTCGATGCGTCACCTAATGAAGATGTACTGCTTTGTTAAAATTTATCGGGGCATTTACAGTCGAGGGCTTTGTCCTTTGGCATTAAGGGAGGAATTCTCGGAAGGGTCTGGGGTCCCATGTCAACCGTTTCCATAAGTCCTGCTATTGAAGAGCACAATATCACTGTACCTTTTCCTCCAATATCTTTTTCTTCCCCCTGCAACGTATGGATCGAAAACTTCTCGAGATAATCACAGATAAGACTTGAACATGGGCAGAATGTACACATGAGTGCACAGATGGGAGCAGGGGAAGGGATGGACTTGAAGAGCTTTCAGAGAGAAAAGATCCGAATTGTATCAGAAAACGAGTCTCAAAAATTAGGGTACGAACACAGTGCGCGCTGGTTTCGGATCGGTTAAAAAAAAAACTGGAATTCTCAAGTGGCTTTAAAACCAATCAGCAACGACGCAGTCTTGAAGAATCTGAAACCAGCGTGCACTATGTTCGTACCTTTAGATTTGAAGGAATGTCGGGACCAGGTTTGTGTGTTGTTCAAGCCGTTGCCCCGCGAGCACCGAAGAATGTTCAATGTTTTTATCAATTGCATACGTACTCTATACTTCTCGTACAAAGGGCCCAGCTAATTGCATTCATAGATTAGAATTATAGCGATCTCAGTTTGTTCCTGTATCGGAATTTTAGTAGGGGTGCTCTTCTCTTGATGATCACTATCATCATGATTGGCATAGACGGTGCTCACGACCTAAAAGGCATAGGATTCCCTCGATCCTTTCAACTGTGATATGTCGTTGATTCCCATTCATGATACTCTTAAACCCATGAGACTCTAAATATAACCAAATTTCCGTATTTATGGAAACATGAAGGTTGAGAGTAACGTCATAATGAGTATGTGGAGAGTACGAAAATGCATGCCACGTCATCTCCAAGTGATGTCACGATGACATCAAGAGAAACACAGCACTAAGAGACGCAAGCTTCAAGTTAAACATGGATTGAGGAACGATGATTGAAAAAAAAAAGAGTAGTTTGTACTGTTTGTGATATTCTGTAAACAATGAATCTCAAATGTATTGCTTCTGATCAATGTTCATTGATCATTGTGAGAGCCCGATGACTGATTGGTCTTCATAAACTCTAATCAACCACTCACGTGACATGCCCGTGACAGACCAACACCATCTATAGCAGAAGACCTCCGCGCGAAACTCGTGGTGTCACTGCAGATGGTCATCTCACCTATAGCCATTGGATATACTACAAAAAAAAAAAATGTAAAGATCGCGCATGCGTCAACCTGCCGTATCCAATGATTGTAGGTGAGGTGACCTTCTTCAGTGACGTCACGCGCTTCTGAACAACCGATTTCGCTCGTGAAATTGACTTGCCGGTACCTCGCACGGGGATCGTAATATTTGCCCCTAGAGGGCGCTAACGTAAAATGAGCATTTAACTAAATCTGCACAAACGATATGGCTTCAAGTAACAGCAATGTAATGATATCTATTCCAGTTACGTTAATCTATCAAAAAACTAGATTATCGTGTGAAAAAATTCAAATGAGAAATTTTGAAGGATAAAATGCAGAAAAATAAAAACCTGACATTTTTTTTTTCTTCTGTGCAGAAAAACAATTAAAAACCAATATCAGGTGTTTAATTGCATAATACTGTCAAAGTAGTTGTGCTACATACACATAAAGGCATAGGTTATTTTGAACGCAGCATTCGACCTTCCCCCCCCCCCGTTTCTAGAAATTCGTCCATCTTCTTTTGAAACACCCTGTATATTTTATTCAAGTCTGAAGTGTTACGAAACGTGAGAGATTCTGTACTCTGTTTTTAGAAAATGAAAATAACTGACAATTTCCTTAAGGTATCCGACTATGTTGAAAACGTCATTTTGGAAGAAAATATGGATTTTAATTTTCTTATTTTTTTATAAAAGCCCTATTTGTTGTGATTCCAAAACGGGCCTTGTTTTGCTTATATGATGCTTAGAACCAAAGTTACGTTCACTTTAGTGTTGCGTTTTGACATGCAAGTAATACGCAAATAAAGACTTTAAACATGTTTTGTGAAGACATACTATTTCCGACATTTTACATGAGTTTGTGACATGATTTGTAAAAATTGATGCATTGCATCCTTACGAAATTTTAATGTGATATTTTGCTATACATTGTTGAGGTTATGAACCAAAATCTAAGGTCTATCACATATATTTTTTTAATTACAATGTTTTATAGGCATAATATAGGATGAAATAAAAAAAAATTCACACATACTTAAACATATTTTAGTGTAACTTATGAGCATATCATGCAATCCTTTAAATTTTGGTTCATAACCTGCAACATTACTAGCTAAATGCACTGTGAAAATCACAAAGCATTTCATTAACAAACATTTTTGCTATCGCGTTTCGAATATCACATGAATTTTGTCTAAAATTTGACATAAAAACGACCTTTTCACAGAAAATGTTATAGGTAGACCAAAATTTCAACACTGGACTTTGGCGATTTCCGATCGAACGCCGACGATATCTGCTCCGAGCTCATTGTGCAACGAGCCTGAAACATACATGGTGATTCAGAAAAGATGGGAAAAACTCTTTAATTCGCTATGGCGCAGATTTGCATACGGTTTCTTCTTCTTCTTCCCGAGGTTACATTTGCATACATGGTGTTCTTTTTCCTCCCGATAAATTTCAACGGGAAGACCGTTTTAACGTTTGCAGAGCGGCCGTTTCGATTCATGTTCGATTAACGCATTCTTCGATGGTAATTGTTTGCATTGGTGTGTACTATCACCTCTTGAAGTTCCCCCCCCCCCTATCTTTTCTGAACCACCCTGTATAGCTCACATTAGAAATGCTTGAATAATTCAATTGAGTGAATTCAAATTTAACACGTGAAAAAAACTACATCACGTCTAATCAGAAAGTCTCGCAGTTTTCTCTCGAATGGGTAAAAGAAGTTGCTACTTCAGGTTGAACAATCTAACTAACACTCATCATGTCTTTCTCAGTCATGTTAATCTTTGCGAATGTTTTTAAGTATTCGCGCATCGTATTCCGATAATCCTATAATTTCAGAAAACAGGTATATAAACGAACATTTATGTATAATCTTTAAGCGTAGGTCCAGCATTTCCGACGTGCATGTTGTTACTCACTCTCGTCAGAAATTCCTATCACCAATAGCAGATTAGTATATATTTCGAGTCTCTCTCATAACAACCACGGAGAACTTCGACGCGTGAAAATTGCCTGTTAATGCAGAACCAGGGGGGATATTCTTGTCTAATGGACGTAGAGGTAAAGATTTCATAATCGAATGGCGGGGTAAGAATCGGAATATCCACGCGGCGTGTCTCTCGCGCTGTCCGTTCCCACAATCCTCCGGAACGCTTCTTTGTCTTCTCGTCAGCACCAATCACGTAAAAGGAAAATCGAAGACGCAACTGCCGCTAGTAGTAGTGGTATGGTAGTAGTAGTAACAGCAGATAGGCTAGAGCAAGCATCACAGAGCACTAAATCACTAAGAGGTACTAGTTTGTGTAGAATGGCTTCCCTTCCCCCCCCCCCCCGATCCAAAAGCGGCGACGACTGCCATCGGGGGTTTATGCGTCGCGGACATTAAGACGCTTTTATGCGACGGCTATCGCCATTGTGCATCGCCCCCACCCCCCTCTAAAAACCCAATTGTCAGACCGTATAACATACATCTTCAGACAAAGATGCAGTCGAATTTAACTAGTCTTTTCGCTTTTATCTCGCTATTGCACTTTGCTTTGATCATTAAATCTGCAATTCCGGACGGTAAATGTGTTATTTCAAAATGTTTATTGCCTTCCCGTGCCGAACCGTGGCACGGTGGTGCTCCTCCTCCTCCTGCTGCTGCTGCTGCTCCTCTTCCTTTTTATCCTCCAGGATGTCGTAAATAGAAAGGGACAGGAGGAAAAAATGCGCATTTTTCAGGACATTTCGAGTTTTATACTTCATTTTCATGGTACTAAAAATATGTACAGAGATATACATATGTGACCGTGAGAACCGTGAAAAAAGATGTATTGTTGTTTTATGGTAATGTACAGTTACGTATGGGAATATACATGCGTATGGATGGGGGGTGGGACCTATTGCTCCGTGTAAGGATAACCCATGGGTCACTCTTCTGCGTGAAGGGACGAGAAAAAAAAATACATTAATATGTATGGCGAAGCGCATTTTTCATCTTGAATGGATATACGTACACGGGATTCTCTGACTCAAGTCATCCGAACATTTCTCATACATATATCTTCATAATAGCAAGTGGTGATATCTCTCCTGAAATTGGTGCGTAAACAGAATCAAATCTGCAGAATGTTCCAGAAGTACAAACGTATTTTAAAATAGTACCTGGCGATATTTTAGTTCATAAAGAAGTTACTTTCCAACTCAAAAAATCACCCGCAGTCATACTCATTGTAAGTCATAATAGTAATACCTAACCGTACAACGTACCTCGTACACATTCAGTTCATCAGAACTGCCCCAAGTACATTTTTCTTATCAGATACATTGAAACCCCCCCCCCCCAACGGTCACCTCCCCCCCCCCCGTTTTACGGCCAATGAAGAATATTCCGGCAAAAAGTGTATTCAAAGTGTGTTTTGAACCCCCCGTCTAACGGCACCCTAAGATACGGTCACGGACATAATTTTCACCATTCGTTCCACCGGACTGGAAACCCTTCTACTGGCAACACTAGTTTCATTTCAGTTTCAAATTATGCTCACTAGGTGACAGCCATAGTTCTGATATTTGATCCACTATTTGGCTTCTTTTCAATCATCTATTTGGCTTCAAGTTGTGTTAATGTTTGGCAACTTTGATTTCAGTTTGCGCCAACTTTGATTTTGGTGCGCTAGTGTACAGTGAAACCTGTCTAAGACGGACACCGTATGAGACGGAAACTTGTCTCAAACGGAATCAAAATATAGTCTGTTCAATGATTAGTGCTTTTATTTGCACCTTGATAAAACGGAAATTATTTCAAATTAAAATTTAATTTCGTACTCAGAAGTGAAGATAGATCCAGGGGCGTATCGAGTTGGAGGCTCACTGTTGGGTGGGGGGAGATTTTTCAAATTGCTGTGAATGGGGTGACCGCATTTTGTCGCGTATTTTCCAGGGCCATCCCGGTTTTTCTTGATTTTTTTTCCTCAATCCCGACTTTTTTTTGGAAACAATATCCCGGTTTTTCCCGTTTTTTTAGTTTTACAGTCAAAAACGGAATATTATTTCAGTGCATTGACGTTCTGTTTCGTACAGGTTTCACTGTATTTTACATGATTTCGCGCTGTTTAATGTGGGTCCCCCTCTAGTAATCATTGCGTTACAAAGAGAAGAGATTCCGAGCGAGGACCCGCAACAGACACCTCTTCGGAAACCCCTTTCCGATAGCAGAAGGGCTTGCCGCAGAGGGAGTTGTGTGCCAGCAAGAATCAAGAATTTACCTGTTTTCAGTCCGATTGTACAAGAAAATGCTGGAGAAGCTGCTACTACTGCTACTTAACCCCTCATGCACCTAGTGGACGTGTGAAATCTCCTCTGCGGAATTTCTAATGAATTGGTACGTGTTGGAATATGCGTGTACGTGTTGTGGACCTGAAGGGAAGTTTTTTTCTGCGTAATGCTTGCCATGTGTAGTGCTGCCATCTGTCATAAAGTTTTCCAACTATCAGTATAGTGCGATGATTATTGAATAATTGTGTATCAGTATAGTGCGATGATTATTGAATAATTGTGTATCAGTATAGCGCGATGATTATTGAATAATTGTGTATCAGTATAGCGCGATGATTATTGAATAATTGTGTATCAGTATAGCGCGATGATTATTGAATAATTGTGTATCAGTATAGCGCGATGATTATTGAATAATTGTGTATCAGTATAGCGCGATGATTATTGAATAATTGTGTATCAGTATAGCGCGATGATTATTGAATAATTGTGTATCAGTATAGCGCGATGATTATTGAATAATTGCGTATCAGTATAGTGCGATGATTATTGAATAATTGTGTTATTGTAGGCCTGTTGCTCTCTATGGCGGTGCCCACAAGACCGCAGAGTTCTACTTTAAATTACCAGACCAGGTCAAGCTGACACTCTGGAAACGACGCATCATCGGAAGTCCCGTGAATGCAAATCGCATATTAAAACTTGTGAAACATCTTGAAACATTCAATACAGAATTCAGACGCCCAATTAACCGGGCTGACGAATCCAACGGCTCCGAATATGCCTTTTCAGAACTCAAGACTAAGAATTCCAAGCATTCAATGATTACAAGACTCAGAAGTAAAGATAGATCAAGGGGCGTATCTAGTGGGAGTCTCACTGTTGGGGGTGGGGGGGATTTATTTTTTAAATTGTTGTGAACTGGGCGAACATACGTCCCGCATTCGAACCCTACAAGGGGTCAAAAGGGGAGTTCAAAGGTAACATGGAGAAATCACTCCGAGACGAAACCGCTGAAGTTCCATGAAATTCGGTCAGAAGTTTTGTATCATATGACCCCCACCCTATCGGGGTCATAAAGGGGGGGGGGGGGTTCAAAGATAACATGGAGAAATCACCCTAAGCTGAAACCACTGACTGCATCATGAAATTGTTTGATCAGAAGTTTTGTTCCATGACTAAAGATACCAACTAAAAATGGGATTTTTTTCGAAATGGGACCATAAGAGGGGTTCAAAGTTAACACAGAAATCCAGCCGAGCCGAAACTGCTGAAATTCATGAAATTTGGTCAGAAGTTTTATTTAATAACATAAAGACTAACTAAAAAAGGGATTTTTTTTTTTCGAAATTCGAGACCTGGGAAGGGGGGTCAAAATCGGGAGTTCAAAGGTAACATAGGGATATCACACAGAGCCGAAACCGCTTAAATTCATTAAATTTTGTCAGAAGCTTTATTTTGCGATTTTAAGACTCTCTAAGAAGGGATATTTTGAAATTCTACCTCTCAGAAGGAGGGGGATTTTCAAGGGGGTGGTTCAATGGAGAAACCACGCCGAACCGAAAACCGCTGAAGGTATAAATATGAAATTTGGTTGGTATTTTTTTTTTTGTATTGTAGTGTAGAGATTCACTATGAGAAGGGATTTTTCAAAATTGAATCCACTAGGGGGGGGGGATTCAAAGGTTTTTGGAACAATCATCATCACTGAGCCGATATTTCGGAAATCATAAATATGAAATTGAGTCAGTACTGTACCTAATAATGTAGATATCCACTAAGACGGGATTTCTGAAAATTCATCCTTCAAGTGGGGTTATGAGGTGTTCAAATGCTATATGGGGGGGGGGCGGGGGGGGGTAAATTAAGCCGCAAATAAGAGCTAGTATCATATAAATCTGAAATGAATATTGATTTTGAGTGTTGAAATTTTTGATAAAACAGTTGATATCAAATACCTATCAATACAGTATTTCTCTATTTCATTAATAACTAATAAAGTTCTATCAATTACTACTTGAGGCACGGGGGGGGGAGCGAGGGTGACCACTGCCTGTACCTTTCATCAAAAGAAGTGCACCTTTACTGCAAGTTTAACATACGAATGCATGAAATGACGATGGTTTCAATTTTTGAATGCAATTCCTCCAAAGTGTTCAATTGGAACGTTAATCAAGTGCTCGCGAGCACGAAACTGGACACGAGCATCGAGCAGTCTGTGTACTTTCGCGAGGAACGGATTGAAGAGGCCATGTTTAAGGGGGGCTTAATACTTTTAACATGGTGGGGGAAAACTATGCTCTAATAGAAATATCATTAAAAATAATATTTAACCATTGTTTTATTTCACATTTTTTATATATGTTCTTGATTGTACGTTCTATCCTATACTGGTAAAAAAATGTACATATCTTTGATACTTAATTTTTGCTTCCTGTGGTTTTGTTATTGTGATACAGGGTGTTTCAAAAAAAAAACAAAAAAACATCCGATTTAAAAGAAATCATAACTATTCAGTTTTAAATCCGTTTTGATCGAATGGTGTATAGGTAGAAAGAGGGGAATCTCGAGTTTTGGGGAGTCGCCGACAGCTCTTCCTACGGCCGCACTTAGGTGTTTGTCAATATTTTCTTTTCCCACAGTTAGAATGGCGCCGTTCAAGTACTGCCGTAGCCACCCTTTAGGCCATATATGGTAAACCCTTGACCCGCGGACCAAATGTGGCTTGCCACCAAAAACCTAATTTTGTAAAAATAAACTAAGCGGCACATTTACTAATCGCTTAAATGACCCGTGGCACAATTCAATAGCATTTAAGTGGCCCGTGGCACATTTTCAGAACACTTAAACGATCCGTGGCACATTTAGAGATTCCTTGAGTGACATGTGGCGCAGTTTAAGCTATTTAAGTTTAAGCAGTTTAAGTGTGGAGCTATTAAGCGGCCCCCAGTGTGGTTCTACATCACTCAAGTTACCCGCGGAACATTCCCATACTACTTAAGTGATCCGTGGCATAATTACGGGTCACTTAAGTAATGCGTGGCACAGTTCCAGAGCACTTGAAGGATCCGTGAAACATTTAGAGATCATTAAAGTGGCTCTGTAAGGGACTTATCAATAGGGAGAATGTTAGTTGAGGTGCCCAATAACTATCGAAAGTTTTTTTTCCCGTTTTTGGAGCACCGAATAAGATGCCGTTAAGAATATTTCACATCTTCATTAAAGGGGTGGTTGATGACGTAAGCATCATCCAACCCCCCCCCCCTTGTCATCAAAAGTCAGCAAATCGGGAAACCCCCTCCATCGATGCTGACGTAATACTTGAATGACCCCAAATCGATTCAGATGACTTCATTTTCCAGCAGGACGGGACACCACCACACTACTTCACCAAACACCAACTCTGGCCATATCGCTATATTGCAATTTACTGCCGTTAATGAGATGGGTTGGAAGTGAAGGCGCTGTATATCGGTGGTCGCCTCGAGTTCGTTAGGGAAAATATCTTATCAATATCCTCCTCCCTTGGGTTCGAACCCAGGACCCTGACAAAAACCTTCACGATGCCACTCGGGCACACACCACCACACTGGAGCTTGGACGTTCGGGAAGCTTTGAACAATCGCATTCCTAAACGATGGACCGACCTGACGATTCAGTTAAACATCACTGGCTTCCAATATCGCCGGACCTCACAGTGAGCGATTTCTTCGAGCGACTACCGTATAGGCATATGCCGTGCATCCCAAGGTGGGCATATTTAGCACCTTCAATTTTGTTGTGTAAGAAAACTTTATGATTAGCCATGTAAATACAAAATTAATCTTAAGTGTTCAATATTTTCCGTAACATACGCATTTCAAATCGGATGATTCTTTTTGAAACACCCTGTATTTTTTTTACAAATAATTTTTCAACCAAGAATTTCTTGTATATAAGTGTGAAATTTCATTTTCAATTTTTTTTCTTCAAATTTTGCTACATTTAGTATTCTGCATATCTTTTTTGATGCGCATTCAAAAATTTTGGTATTTCCATCAAATTTCATAACATCCATATAATCAAATTTTATTATTCCTATCAGTAAATTTTATTATTCTTATCGTTAATTATTGTATTCCTATATCATTAAACTTAACTATTCCTTTCACTAAATTTTGCTATTATTTTAAATTTTGCAATTACCTTTATTGAATTTTTATCGCTTTCCATGAATTTGTGGTTATTATTTCATTCAATTTTGCTATTTTTTCCTCAATTTCACTTTTTTTCCCCACAATTTTTGCTATTTTTCCCTCAATTTCGCTTTTTTTCCCACAATTTTAGCTATTTTTTCCTCAATTTCGCTTTTTTTTCCCACAATTTTTGCTATTTTTTCCTCAATTTCGCTTTTTTTTCCCACAATTTTTGCTATTTTTTCCTCAATTTCGCTTTTTTTCCCCCCAATTTTTGCTATTTTCTCCCCAGTTTTACTATTTTTCCACCAATTTTGCTATCATTTTCATAAAATTTTGCTATTATATCTAGCTTTCGGCAATTTTTTAGCAATTAATTTAGAGTTTTATTTCTCTTTCAAACTGAATAATGATGATTAGTCCTAAACGCTCCAGAAAATTTATTTTTGTCTGAAATTTTATATTCACAGTAAAATGTCCTGTTGATCAAGATTCCATCATTTTCCATTAATTTTTACGATAATTTTCCAAAATATATTTTAGCATTATTCAACCACAAAATTCAAATATTTCCTATAATATTTGAAATTTATAATCACCAAAAATAATTCCAATGTACGTTTGATAGAACTGTAGAAGAGGAATGACACCATGAAGGAAATATTATTGAATTTTATGGACATCTCCACTTCCTTGGACGGCCATTGGTACCGGTACTGAAACTAGGATAATCCTGTTATATCGATGCCACGCACTTTCCAAGCTTTACAACGCTTGTATAAAGCTTGACTACCATTTTGTCAAGTTTGCCAATGCTGTCAATATCTTGACAAAGATTTGACTACGGCAAACACACACGCCAATGAGATCACAACTATATAACCACCATACCGTCCAGAACGCAAGAAATTTTGCAGTTAATTGAATTGAATTTTTATTGCTTTCAATCAAGTTGTGTTTTTTTTTACTTCATTCAATTTTAATTTTCATGAAAAATTTTCATGAATTTGCGAAGGCAATGCTTGCTCCTCGTGCTTTTCCTTGTCAATTTTGCTATAATTTTCATAAAATTTCACTATTGTCCAGTTTGCATTAATCTTTTAGCAGTAATAAAGTTTTATTTGATGGAAATTTTTCCATAATTTTCTGTTAATTTCTATGATAATTTTTGAAATATAAGTTTGCATTTATTCCACTATAAAATTCAAGCTCTTCCCATAAATTCGAAATTCATATAATCCCGAAAAATCATTCCAATATCTATTCGATAGAACTGGAGAGAGAAAAAAAAAGAATAACAATATACTATGAGAAGAAATATCATTGAATTTTATGGACGTCTCCACTTTTCCATGGACGGACGGACAATGGTATCGGTACCGGAACCGGGATAATCCTGTTATCGATGCCACGCACTTCCCAAGCTTATATCGCGTATATCGCAGCCATTTGACTACGGCAAACACACACACACCAATGAGATCGCAAATATATGGCCACCATGCCGTCCAGAACGCGATCGCCTCGAAGGAATGTCCCGGAGAGAAATTTGCATTTGATGAAGTCTTCGTTGGAAGTTGGGAGGGGAGGTAAACTTTGTATTGATTTCGCCTTTCCAACTTGCATCGAGTATTCAAGACCATATATGTATGTATATGGAGAGAGAGGAGAATGCACAAACGATGGACGAGAGAGAGAGAGACGTTGGGTATCTGAATATTCATTGGTTTATATACCCCCGTGCACACACATACTAAAGATGAGTTTCCAATACATCGATAAAGATCGATACAT
This sequence comes from Pholcus phalangioides, assembly GCF_987345545.1. Taxonomy (NCBI): domain Eukaryota; kingdom Metazoa; phylum Arthropoda; class Arachnida; order Araneae; family Pholcidae; genus Pholcus; species Pholcus phalangioides. The sequence goes on along the minus strand of NW_028301617.1, from coordinate 11,130,416 downwards.
TCAGTAACAAATGCATTCGAATTCGATATATTTTTTTTCTTTGGATATATCTGCATGTATATACGTCCTTATCCTGCTTAAAGTATTCGTGTATATACCATGTATATATCATCCGTGTAAAAGTTTGGATTTCTTGCATAGAAAGTATCATTAAGTTTCAAACTTCAAGAGACGGGAAATAGGCCTTAGTTTGAATCTAATATTTACAACGTGCTTTGAACAACAGGAATGACAATATATAGGGTGTTGCATCTATCCGTGCATTTCAACATTTAAATTTCAGTGTTTCGTGTGATTTGCTAATACAGGGTGGTTAAAAATAAACTGACACCACTCGGACGTATGTAGCGCCCATTCTGATGGAGATATTTTTGATGAAACTTGGTATATAGGATACATGGACAATGGGGGAAAAGAAAGATTCAATAAAAATAGTTCGATTTTTGACCACCAGGTGAATTTGAAACGCCAGGTGGAGCTATTTTATAGCAGTTATCTCGCCCCTCCTCCTCCACTTGGTCTAAGTAACGTATATGTTATCGCTAAAGCTCCAAAGCCGTTAATGTGCATGTTACCGCTAAAGTGCAGAAATCAGTTATTCTACAGATTATCTAAGAATTCTACAGATTATCTAAGAATTATACAGATTATCTAAGAATTCTACAGATTATCTAAGAATTATACAGATTATCTAACTTGAATCAGGTAATCAGCAGATTAGCTAGGTAATGTGCACATTAACGGCTTTCGAGCTTTAGCGGTAACATGCACATTACCTGTACAGCTAATCTGCAGATTAACTGATTTGCTCCTACCCGTTAATGTGCACATTACCTAGCTAATCTGCAGATTAACTGGTTTGATACAACAGGAATGACAATATATAGGGTGCTGCATCTATCTATGTATTTCATCATTTAAATTTCATTGCTTCGTGGGATTTGCTAATACAGGGTGGTTAAAAATAAACTGACACCACTCGGACGTATGTAGCGCCCATTGTGATGGAGATATTTTTCATGAAACTTGGCATGTAGGATACATGGACAATGGGGGGGAAAAGAAAGGTTCCTTAAAAATAGTTCTATTTTTGACCACCAGGTGACAAAGTGCAGAATAACTGATTTCTGCACTTCAGCGGTAACATATATACTAAGTTTCAATGAAATACGTCCACCACAACATTCGACGAAGGTTTTTGTTTTTAACAGCTGGTTAATGCGAAGACCTATTTACGAAAGAGAGAGAATCCAACTGCTTTTCCCGGGGAATCGAACCTACGTCCTTTCACATTCCGGACGAACGCCCTAGACCACTAAACTACAGAGGCAACGAATACCTCATGCTTTCCTTGGAGCTCGTGTGCACTGAACGCTATCCATACAAAGGTTTTTTTCAGCCAGCTGTTAAAAACCTTTGTATAGATAGCGGAGAGTGTGGCATCATCCTCGGGTAAGTCGCCATCTGGTGGCAGAAATTGTGAGGTTTGGCCTGAGTTAGGTCCGACCGTCCGTGTACGGGTCCGTTCAGTGCACACGAGCTCCAAGGAAGGATTGAGATATTCGTTGCCTTTGAAAGATTTGTTAAAATAACAGTGCTATTTACGAATATCGTATTAGTAAAACATGCCAAAACTACCGGAGATGAAGAACTTCGGAAAGATAAGTTATTTTTTAATCTAATCATGTTTAATCAGTGAATGACAATATTATTTGACTGTGCTTTAGAATAGCGTTTCTCAACCTATGGTCCGTGACGATGGCATAGGTGGTCTCCGCAGGTAATCTTCATAATTTAATTCTAACTGGATGAAAAACTATTCTACAGTTACGATTGGTATTACAAATAACGGTATGGGCTCAAAAGTCTATTACACCGTCATACTTAGCTTCACCATACGTTATCATTGAGGAAAATGTGATTTTAAATACGGGATATCACTAAATTTTGCCAAAAAAAAATCCAATTCATTGCCTTAAATGCAATTCGATAATTACCACTGCTAAAATTGCTGAAGGGTGGGGGAGGGGAAATACGGGATTTCAACGAATCTCAGTAACAAAAATATACTTCACGAAAAGAACATTCAAATGATCCTATTACCATTTTTCATTGAGGAAAAATACGGTAAACTGGGATTTAAAATAAGGAAAAATACAAGACATCGCCAATTGTGATCAAAAATGTTGTCAGAAGTTGGCACAATCACCAATTGTTATTAAAACTGCGGGGGGAAAAAACGTTGATCCTAATGGATATCTCTGAGGTGAATATACTTATTGTCATAATTATCAACATATAATTTATATATCATGAAAACGCTGTGCATTCACGACTTCAGTAAGTATTACGAATCCAAAAAAACGGGAAAAATGTATGAAAAAAAATCTAAAACAAAATTAGAAGAATGTCCCGTAATACGGGACACAAATCGTCCGTGAATTTCTTTCAGACTTTTTGCTGGTCCTTGGGTTCCGAAAAAGTTTGAGTAACACTGCCTTTTTTAGAAGACTCATAATACAGCGAGTGTTTGAAATGGGTTCCAGATAATCGAAGCATATTCCGAATAGGGTGTCCATACGTCCCGTATTATCCCGGACAGTCCCGGTTTTTTCTGGGTTTTTTTTTTTTGCCGTCCCGACTTTTTAGCGAAAGTGTTCCGGTTTTTCCCGTTTTTTACACGAAGCTTACTTGAATTTTTATTCTTCATTGAAGTCAAAGAATGAAATTATTTTCTCACTCTTAAATCATATTATTATAATTACAATTATAAATAAGAATATTAATCTCTCACATTTGTTTTGGTGGACGTTTTATTCCGTGGAATTCATTTAAATCCACTGCAATTTGCGGTAGTTTCTCGCATTTTTATTTTTACGTAATTTCTCCAATATTTAGCAACTTTGCTTACTTTTGGCGATAATTGGCGATTTTTCCCTTATTTGGAATCCCAATTTCCCGTATTTCTTAAGAGGAAATATGGCCAAGCTTAAGTTTAGATCTCCTATATAAAGGTATTAAAAAGTTATATAATATCGTTGAAAACTCTCGCAAACTAAGTGTTATTTATAATGATTCAGAAACAATAGAATAATAAATTATGTACTTTTTGTGTGTGTTTCCGTATTAATGTAGATGAATTGCTATTTATATACAGCTATTATCCCATCCGGATTCATTTCGAGGATATCATTTCTTGACGTAACAAGAAAGAGATCTTAACGAGATCTAATTTACGGGCGCTTCAGGAACTGATTTTCCATCCCCTTTAGAGGTCATTACGTACCATCCTCTGGGAGGCATATCCTCTGGTTACGACGTCCATCCAGACTTTGTGGATTAGAAAATAGATTGGATAAAGCTATTGGCTGGAAGAGACAATTTGATATTCTTGAAACATTCAATGTTGTCCTCCTTTGAGGCGGAAAGTGGGGGAAACTAAACGAAACCGAAGTGAAGCCATTGAAATTTAGGCAGCTCTGACTGAAAATGCGTTCGCGCAACGCTTTCAATGTAATTTTCACGTTTTATTTTCTGTGATTAAAACTTATTTCCTTGAATTTAAATGTTGAATAAATACAATTTCATTTTTCGAAAGTCGTTTTTATAGGAATTGTAATTTTCGTGATTTTACAGTGATTTTCATATTTGCATTTTCAGTCTATCGGCACAGCAATACAGTTTCACAAATAAAATATTGGGGCGCGGTGGCCCAAGTCGATAAGATACTCGCCTAAAGTACCAAAGGATGTTCAGAGGTGTCACGAGTTCGATACCCGGTTCTTCCTCGTAAGATAACTTCCCTGACACATGCTACAGAAACGGCGATATGACCACAGAAAAAATTGCTACTGCAGAGAGGGGTTCGCGCACCAACCTGTCGATGAGTATAAAAAAAACAAGCCTGCCGTTCGGAATCGGCAATAAATTGTAGGTCCCGGTCTAATTAGCCCTCGTGTGTAGAAAATGACCGTGGTGCGACGAAAATGATCAAACGAAATATTGTTCCAATTTTTTTTTTTTTTTTCGCGTCACATGACCCATGACACTTCGTGTAATCATATATTTACTGTTTAGTTCAATTAAATACATTAATTCAAGTTATAATAAAAGCAGCGGTTCTCAAACGGTGCTCCGCGGAACCGTTGGGGCTCCTTGTGCACTCTCCAGGGGTTCCGCGGCCGCTCGACGAAAATATAAAGAAACAGTAAAATTTAAAGAAATAGTTAACAATATTTTTAAATAGTAAAAATAAATCAGTAACTTTGATGAATAATTAAATAATTGGCCTACGGGGCTCCGCCATAGAATTTTTTACTTAAAAGGGCTCCGCGAGTCAAAAAAATGTTAAGAACCGCTGACTAAAAGTAATAACCAAAACCATAATTACCGGAAATTAATATTTTCAGAATTAGATAAAGACATATTTTCACAATCCATGAAAAATAAACTTGAGTGAAAGTTATACAGATTTAATAAGATACACTGCTGGCCACCCAAATTGCAACACCAAGAAAGACAAAAGATATCGCAACAATATTTATTTTGTAGATAACATGTTGACCAATCAAATGATTAAATTTATAGACTTCTGTGAAGTGTGGTTCCTGCCAAAATCAGTAGCCAGAGTAGCCGCCATTGTTGGAGATCACCGCTGCCACACGCCTCGGCATTGATTCAAAGAGACATTGGATGTGTTCTTGGGGTACAGCAGACCAAGCAGCTTCCACGCGTTGCCAAAGTTGATCTGGTGTGGCAGCTGGGGATGTAATCTGGGTCAATCGTTGAGCAACCATGGACCACATGTTTTCTATTGGCGAAAGAAAGATCCGGAGAGCGAGCTGGCCAGGGAAGCAATTCTGGCGATTGACGAAGAACCTTTGGACAATGCGTGCCACGTGTGGTCGCGCATTATCCTGTTGAAATATGGCTGTGGGCAAGCCCTGAAGGTAAGGAAGGACAACTGGCTCCAACACCTCGGAGATGTAGCGCTGGCTTTTTAAAGTACCGGCAATGCGTACTAGAGGAGTGCGAGAGTGATATCCAATACCGCCCCATACCATAATACCCGGTGCAGGACCAGTGTGGCGGTGCATAACGCAGCTGTTCAGCATCCTCTCTCCACGGTGTCTCCAGACTCGAATCCGACCATCGTGGTGTTGCAGACAGAAGCGTGACTCGTCAGTAAAGACAATTTCATTCCATTGTGCCGTCCACATCCTTCTTTCATCGCACCATTGGCGGCGGAGACGTCTGTGGTTCTGCGTCAAGGGTAGACGAAGCAATGGACGTCTTGCGGACAGACCACTCTGCTGTAAACGGCGTCGAATGGTACGCGCAGACACTGGATGATGCGGTACAGACTGAATGTGCTGTGCTATGGTTCGTGATGTGGCTGAGCGATCCGTCACTGCCATACGCCTGTCATCACGTGAAGTGGTGCACTGAGGTGGATGCGATCGAACACGTCGGTCCGTCGTACCCCTCCTGCATCCAACGATCACATATCCGCATTACAATTGTTTGGTTTCGTCCAACACGACTACCGATTTCCCTGAAAGATAATCCACAATCTCGGTAGGCCACTATCCTTCCTCTGTCGAACTCGGATATTTGATCAAAAGATGATCGTTTTTTTGAAAAAACCACAAGAAAAACACAATTGCCGTACTTCAAATCGTCCAAATCTCCAAGCCTTAAATAGCGCTTTGAAGTGGCGCCACAGGCGCGCGTGATGTGCGCCTGCGCTGAAATTCTAATCATTTGCATATCTCACCTCCGCTAATGCATGTTGTAAATTTCATAGTATTTGCATGCTTCCTTCAGGGTGTTGCATTTACGGTGTCCAGCAGTGTACATGAGACACCAGACTCTTCAAGTAAAATTAAATTTAACAGATTTGTATATAAATTCTGAATATTAAATCTGTTAAAATTCAGAATGGAGAACATTCAGAATAAAAGAAAAAAAATAATTTCGGAACAATTTTAAAAAAATAATCAAAATTAAAGAAATAATTTAAGACGTAATTAATAATCGAATATATTAAAAGAAATAATAATTTCGGAACTAATAAAAATTGAGAATTTATGAAAATTTAGAAATGATGGAAGAAATAAATGACTAAGCAAACCTAATGAAATAACCGGAGAATAGTAAAACGATTGTGGAAACGTTTCAGCGATTTGTTTAAGCCGCACATATAGTTTGCATTCTAGAACTAAAAAACTAAAATTTTTGATTATATTGATGACTAAATATTACACTCTCTGGAGTTTAAAATTAATTTTTCAACTTTAGTAAAAAGAAAAAAATAAGTTTACAAAAATTTACAAGAATCTCTAAAAATCATAAAGAACATTAGTGAATAGGCCATGGTTTTAAATTAGCCGCACGAAAAGTGAAATTTTTCGAGTTCAAAATTAACTTTCAAAAGTTATATAAGCCTCTGCATAGAGTGGTTAAAATTTATATCAAATAAAATAAAAACAACCCCCTAATTTTCAAATATCTTATTTAAGCCAACGTAATTAACGTTTTGGAAGTTAGTTAATGAGCCATTTACGGGTTAGTTATTCATTGATGTCATTGCTACAAATTGGTTTTATTGTGCCAATAAAAGAGTCAAACAGTGAGAAAAATATCAATTTTTATACGTGAAATTTGCGCAAAGATATTTAAATTAAAAAAACAGTAAATTTTATTACTTCAATAACTTACAATTCTAGAGAAAATAGTCCTACTGCAAGGGACCAGACTCCTTTCAGGACATTATGTAGAAATCCCAAAGATATTCATAATTGGCAGTCAATCATTAAATATTAGACTTAATGACCATCTTATTGATTGGAGATCATAATTTCTAAAAACTAAATTCCGAACATTTTCAAACTTATTTAAATATCGACCAATCCAGCAAATACTCGAAAAAAACGAAGCTATGACATTTGCAGAGCACTAATATCATAATAAAAATTAAATTTGTAATTAGAAAAGTAAGCATTTTAAAGATGAATATAATGTAAATGACAAACAAAATATGGCAAACAGAAATTCCAAACAGGTTGCCTATTCCGAAATACGTGGCATTTTAACCACAATCGGCTCTCAAGTCTAAAATACTACACCGGATTATGATTTTATTCATTGAAGATCTTAAAACTAATCGTATTCTATTTGCGAATTTCGAAATCATTGAAACATCGACCAACCCTGCACATAGTGAAAAGCGATCGTGCATTATTTAGGAATATAAAATGAAGTCACATAGAGACTGGAATTTTTACGAAAAACACACAAAAATCCCTAATTGTCTCTAAAAATTCCCTACTTCATTTAAACAGAATCCCCGCTTCTGAAAACAATCCCTAATAAGGAATTTTTTGCGGGACAAAAATTTTTCTGCCTCAGTTTCCCCCCCCCCCTTTTCGAAATGACGTCACACGTCGTAAATGGGGTAATAGTGTGAGAAATTCCTTTTTAAAAAAGTTTTACAAACCCTCTGATGGTAACAAGAAAAGTTGTTTGTCTTATCGTGCAGGGAAATGACTTGACAGCCAATAGTCCTGGATAATAATTGAAGATTATAGTGACGGGCATGTGGTCAAAACTTCCTCTATTGTTGAAGTTACGTACGTGCAATAACGAAGCATGAATACTGATAAGGAAAAAAATATTTAATCTATTTTAAAGATACTTATTCCCCGATGAATGCCCTTTCATCAAACGTAACAGAAAAGGGCCGACTTTTTCTTTTGTACAAGTTGTGCTACGGACATAAACATCGGTCATGGTGGAAAGACTGACATTATCATACATGTGAAATCAAAAAAACATCAAGCAAGTGCCACAAAACGTGTCAATGTTCTTCAAAAATTGACGCTTTTTTTCCTTCATCTTCCCATGATTTTGGAGTCATTTGCGTAGAATGCTTGTTCACATCGTTTCCGATTGAAAATAATATATATATATATATATATATATATATATATATATTTACATCACCATTGAAGTTTTGGCCACCAATTTCACTTGTTTTTTACGTAGGGATTTTACTCCCTACGCTTCAACTTTCATGTGTGGGAAATCCCCATTTTATTTGGAAAAATCCCTTTTGTATTTATCAGGGAGTGGTTTTAGTATAAAATACGCGTCCGGGCGAAAATCTCCCTAACTTTCATTTTCAAAAGTTGGCACTTTTAAAAAATAAATTTCAATTAAAAAAAAAAAAGCATTTTAAATGTGATTATAATATAAATGTTCATAAAATGTGTAAGATAATAAGTCTCTGTCTCTCTCTGAATACTAATGATTAAGGCTAGGATTTTTATGACCTGAAAATCGACAGAATACCCTCCGTATAAAATGCATTTATGCCCAGAAAGAAAAAAGATGTGCCGTAAAAACATGAAAATATATCTTTATACATAGGTTGACTATATTTCCTCGAGAAAAATACGGGATCAATCACTACTAGAAACCAAGGAACAATCATAGAAAAAATGATGCCAGAGGTTCACAAATAAAATTGCCAATTGTTGCTAATATCACTGAGAAATCGCCAATCGTTGCCTGAAATGAGGCCAAAGAAAAGTGAATGTGTTAATTATTGCTAATGTTGAGCAAAAATCTCCAAATGTTGGAAACGAAGTTAGAAAAATAGAGCGCTCAGGAAAAAAAATTTCTCTTCATTATCGAACTGAAACGCGCCAAATAATGCTCTTGAATATGAAAAGTATGCCTTAAATTGTGAAAATCATGAAAAATACATTAAAATTACTGAAAATCATGAAAAATACATTAAAATTACTGAAAATCATGAAAAATACATTAAAATTACTGAAAATCATGAAAATACATTAAAATTACTGAAAATCACGAAAATACATTAAAATCACTGAAAATCATGAAAAATACCTCAAAATCACTGAAAATCATGAAAAAATGATCTGTCGCGTAAAAATAGTGAAATATTCAAAATCATAAAAAAAAAAAAAACCATGCAAAGTCATAGAACTCCTACTATCCCTACTAATGATCATTTTGTCGATTAGACATCCCGATCTTGAAAAATCAATCATTCTATTTTCAATAAATAAAACATCCACCGCAAAACAGAGTAAATACTGAAAAACGAACGTACACTATTTAAGAACATAAAATAAAATCACTAAACATTGAATTTTTAATCAAGAAACTAATGTAAGAATACTCGTATATATATATATATATATATAACATTAATATTCATAGAAAAACATAAATATCAAAAATCCATGCAAATTCCACAAAAACATCAGACCGCCTTCATTATTATTCCAACTTCATTAATTTGCATTTTATTATTTCCCATCATTATAAAAGCTACCCCCCTCACCCCCCCAATATCGTTATTTTCTCATTTCTAAGAGTACTAATTCCAACAATAAAACAATGTCGTGACAAAGTTACGTTTAAAAATACTTACAAACCAAATCAAGATGAAAATACCAGAAATACTACACACAGGAAAAAAAAAAAAAAAGCACGTGGTATAGTCAGTACATAACCTTGTGTGTGGCGCGGTGTGGTACGTACTGACAAACTTTCTCTGGGACCAATTAATGAGCGTGTACAACTCCTTAATTGAGATGTGTCTTTACTATTATTTTCTTTCTCGTCGCTGTGCCTTTCCGTCCTTATTTCCTTTTGGCTTATGCTCATTATATTTAATTACGAGGTCCCCCCCCCGCCCTCTACACTACACCCCCGCTGTATTTTTTAAGGCGGAAAATGGAAATGAACACGCATTTCAATTTTTTTTTTTTTTTTTTGTACGTAAGTACGGGGGGAAAGAGGAAAACGCAATTTACAACCGTGTGTTAAGCACGAGTTAAAAGTTAGGGGGCTCGGGGAAAAATATAAATTTCATTTCCCTAAGGATTAAAGAGTGGCTTTTGCTAATTCCATTTCCCGACGAGTAAGTAACGGAGAAAACAGACTGATTAATGTAATTAGTAACTGTACTAGTAAGTGAGTGTGTAAATGCTGTGTTTATTTATTACTCTACCCCTGTTTGGTACCAGAAACGAGGAAAAAATTCTGTACATATAATGTTGTGACAATGTTAATTGTCTCGTATAATGTATGTTATTTTGGTTTGCGTGGTTGTAGGTTATATTTTTGTCGAAGTCGTAAGTTAAGGAAACGGATTAATTTCGGTGGATTTTTACGTCTGGGGGTAAAAATCCGCACTCTCAGTTTTGTTGTAATGTTTACTTCGTTTACGTCCATCCATGTGTGTGTTTTTATGTGTGTTGGCATTACTGATTGCCGGCTGTCATTGTTTTTGTTAATTAATGCTAAAAAGCTGTTGCAGTTGTCAAATGTGAACTTGTTTATTGAATGTTAATGTAGATCAGTCTATTTCGTTTCTACTGATTGAAAAAGAATTGAAGGACCAAACAGGTTCAATCTTGTTTTCGGGACCAAATAGGATCAATCTAGACTCAATAATTATTTAACTTCGATCTAGTGTGAATCAGCAAACGTCATTTAGTTCCGCTGTTGAGAGATTCAGTAACCATCTAGTTTCGATCGTAATTCGGTAGCCATTCAAAATTGGCACAGTAAAAAATCATATTCAATCTTGGTTCAATAACTATTAAGATTGCGAGATCAAACGGGTTTGATTTTGATCCTCGTGCCAAACAGGTTTGATTCTTATACTAGGACCGAATATATATATATAGGTTCAATCTCTTGAATTCATTAACAATCTACATTCCGAAACAACGCCGAATCAATTTTGATCTCGAACAATTTTTGATACAAACAGGTCCAATTCTGTTTCTGAGACCAAACAAGAACAATTTAGAATCAGTAATTATTTAATTCCAATCTTGTGTGAATCAGTAATCATCATTTAGTTTCGACCTTGATTCTGTAAACATTCAGGATAAATCTTGAATCAGTAACTATTTTATTGACTGCCTGCTGCTTCACCAAACACCAGCCATATTGCAATTTACTGCCATTAATCAGATAAGTTGGAAATGAAGACATTGCCTACCTTTCGCAACTGTGGTGATCATTTTTTTTTTTTTTTTTTGGCAGCCAGGGTTTTTGCACACGTTAATGTCTGGTCATAATCCTGAGAGCCAAAATTCCGACAAGCCGAATTCCTGTCCCACCATCGAAAAATCTAGCAAGATAAAATCCCGACCAAACAAAATCAAATTATGGAAAGTATGCAAAACATACCCAGCATGGTAAAATCATGATAGACTAAAATCCAGACAGACCAAAATCCCAGAAAAACGAAAATCAAAGCATGAAATGTATGTGTTACCGATACCGGCAAAGCGTTTGAAACTCGACATTCTGTAGAATGTCTGGTCGTTTTAGGCAAAGTTTGAAATACAGGTTTTATTCTATACTTTTCATGAAATATCTGGATATATCTGTATTCATCCAGACAAGAAAAAAAACCTCGAAATACCAAAAGTCTAAAACCCCGACAGACTCTATCACGGCAATCTATAAATCCCGACAGACTAAAATCCCGAAACAGCAAAATCAAAGCATGGAAAGTATGCAATGCAAAGAAAATATGGTAAAAAATCACGACAATATGCCTAAATCTCTATAGATAAAATCCCGAAAAAGTAAAATCAAAGCATAAGAAAATATGCGTGAAAAGACAAGCTGAAATCTGTACAATATCATATAATCCCGGCAATGCCTAAATCTAAAAAAGTCAAAATCAAATCATGTAAAGTACGCGTGTAAATATCCAAACAATTTCCGAAATTCCGACAATATCAAAATAACGACAATGCTTAAATCCCGATGGACTAGAATCCTGACAATACCTAAATCCCGATGGGCTAGAATTCTGACAATGCCTAAATCCCAGTGGACTAAAATTCTGACAATGCCTAAATCCCAGTGGACTAAAATTTTGACAATGCCTAAATCCCGATGGACTAGAATTCTGACAATGCCTAAATCCCGATGGGCTAGAATCCTGACAATGTCATAATCCTAATTCCCGATGGACTAGAATTCTGACAATGTCTAAATCCCGATGGACTAAAATTCTGACAATGCCTAAATCCCGATGGTCTAGAATACTGACAATGCCTAAATCCCGATTGACTAGAATTCTGACAATTCCTAAATCCCGATGGACTAGAATCCTGACAATGCCTAAATCCCGATTGACTAGAATTCTGACAATGCCTAAATCCCGATGGACTAGAATTCTGACAATGCCTAAATCCCGATGGGCTAGAATTCTGACAATGTCTAAATCCCGATGGACTAAAATTCTGACAATGCCTAAATCCCGATGGTCTAGAATACTGACAATGTCATAACCCTAATTCCCGATGGACTAGAATTCTGACAATTCCTAAATCCCGATTGACTAGAATTCTGACAATGCCTAAATCCCGATGGACTAGAATTCTGACAATGCCTAAATCCCGATGGGCTAGAATTCTGACAATGTCTAAATCCCGATGGACTAAAATTCTGACAATGCCTAAATCCCGATGGTCTAGAATACTGACAATGTCATAACCCTAATTCCCGATGGACTAGAATTCTGACAATTCCTAAATCCCGATGGACTAGAATCCTGACAATGCCTAAATCCCGATTGACTAGAATTCTGACAATTCCTAAATCCCGATGGACTCTAGAATTCTGACAATGCCTAAATCCCGATTGACTAGAATCCTGACAATGCCTAAATCCCGATGGTCTAGAATCCTGACAATGTCATAATCCTAAATCCCGATGGGCTAGAATTCTGACAATGCCTAAATCGGGACAAACTGAAAACCTGAAAAATGAAAATCCAAACATGGAAAGTATTCAGAGAAATATCAAGACAAGTCGAAATCCAAAAACAGACTAAAATCGCGACTATAAATGAATCACGATATGGTGAAATCTGGTCAAGTCAAAATCCCGACAACATGCCAAAAAATAAATTCTATGAAAAATATTCTATATAGTAAGAGCTGCCTTCAAGAGTTTGCAATGCAGAATGACATAAAATAAATTGCAATTTTGTTTAAAATTTAATTTTCAATAGATAAACCACGCTTTTCTCGTAGAAATTTCTTAACCTTACAAGCGTGAGAAATTGCGATTTTTCGACTTTGAAAACTCAGACTCATCTGTTAAAAATTGAATTAGTAGTTTCCTTTATTATTATTGTAATCAAATATTATTGATCTGCACCTGTTAATAAATCAACACAAATTCGGTAATCAAATATTTTTCTAATAAAATTTTCATGATTTCCATTCACCGTTGAAAATTTCAGGGGAGGGGAAGCGTTCGACTTGCTACAATTAAGAGAAAGCAAATAATTGAAATTAAGTAATAAAAAAAACTTATTTTTCTAGAAAAATTTTAAATGCAAAATAAATGAAAATTTTGCTTTAGAGTCAGTCAAAATCGGCAACATTTGTGGGTCATCTTAATGCCTGAGGCCCTCCAGTAAGGATTGAAAGCCTCACACTTTCATAGGGAATTTATCGTAATGTAAAGTAAAAGAAAAATTTTTATAACAGCATACATGGACTCTTAATTTCAGTGGTTGGGATTTAACCCCCCTTTACGATCTGGGACGTATTATCGCGTCCAAACGCCAGTTCAATCCAGCTGACTGTTTCTTAAATTTTTTTTTTCCTACACCGCGAAGGTTTATTGTAACCCTATGAAACAAAGTGGTGTGTGTTCGCCGCCTCTCTGTTCTCCTACCACCGCAGTGATATCTCAACGAGATAACGAGCAGCTGAGATAGAGATGGGTGGCGGTTCTCCTCAGCTTGCTCCCCCTTCGATCGCCAGGGAATCCCCTCCCCCCTACATATAATGTATCTTTCTCACAGAACGAATCCTTCTATTACATACTGTACATGGAAGTGAGAAAGAGAACGAACAAGTAAAAAAAACTACAAAACAGGGCCGTATTTGAGCCGCGGGCCAAGGGCGTTTATGCGATTCATCATTATATGACTTAGAGAGTGGATCGAGCAATGAATTTATTAAAAGTAAATTTTGAGTTCATAGTCTTCAGATTACATTGAAATTAACAGAAATTGATTATAATAACACATATAAAGGTATTTTCTTCCGAAATTTTAATTTAAAAAAAAATTGGATTTAAAAAAAAAAATTTTTTTGATCGTCGGGGGGGGGGGGAAGGCACGAGCCCCTCTATGCCCCCCTGTATACGTCTCTGATCCCACCAATATGCGTTAGGATTCAGAGGGGGCAGAGCTAATGACGAAATTTTGCTAACAGGCGGTGGGGGGGGGGTCAAAAACGGCTAAAAATTTGCTTACGTAATACTTGAACGGCCCCCAAATGGGAAAACCAAGCATTTCAATCATCAATATCTCAGGTGAATTTTTATGTGGTAAATTTATTTTGATACACATTAGAAAAATTCGCGAATTTCACTGATTAAAATTTTATACATAGATATTTGATTGCATATTTTAAGTTATATATATATATTTCCTCCTAATTACACTATTTCCCACATTGCTTTCCTCCATAGCATCTGACTGGAATTTCCTGAGCAACTTGTACATCGTAAAAACAGATCTACCATGACTTGAACACGCGCGCAAATTGAATTACGGCAAGCAAGCTCCAACACGCACTGTTAATATCCCAAGGAAAAAACAAAAATTCAATTCCTCTCCAGAAAACAAAAGGCCGTACAAAAAAAGGAACGCATTCATTAACTTACTCATAGTCTTATTTCATTACTTTGTCGCTCATAAATTCATGGACAAAATATACATGTCGCATAGCTAGCCCAATGAATAAGATAACGGGAGGGAAAAAAAAAAACGGGAAAATTAGGACAATGAGAGAAGAGATCTCTCACTGTACTTTATTTATATTCAACGGAAAATCTTTACATTTTTATTTTTTTTGTCCCCTTTTCCGGAACAAAGTCCCATAAATTACGGGACAGGGGAAAAAAAGAAGAACGGGGGAAAAAAAAAAATAAACCAAACGCGAATTTTTCTCCTGCGAGGTAATCAAGGGAGGCTTCATTTTCCATTAACCAACTTATTCTAACTAATTAAAGATACCTAACATAAACAAGCTATTCCTTTCTCATCAGGGAGGGTCTTATATATATATTTACACAAAATAAGAATAAAAATGGCAACCTTTTTTTCCCCCCTTTCCCGAATTCCTGTCTTCGCATTCTTAACAGGGGGAAAAAAGGAGATAAAGTCATTTGCAAAAGAAGACCTTAAGGGCACGAAGAGAAGAAATATTCGACCGAAAAAACAACAAATAAATGAGGTAAAAACTCGGAAAAAAAATGTGCATTAAAGGTGATTATGAGCATATTTTATGTTTCTTCATCCCGTTTTTTCTTTCCCCCCTTCTCCTGGATATCCCGAAATTCGATTCTCGATACGGTATTAAGTACTTGGATTCATTTCCTTCCCAGTTCTCATTGCATTCTGCCAATAAGGTTTTTATTAATTATCGATTTCTCGTTTTCTCCGGGAATTAGAAATGAAAGAAAGAAAGAAAGCAAATGTATATGCAAATAGAGATGTTTACCCTCTTCTGTTCATATATCCGATCATTTTTGTTATTTTCGTTTTACGGAAGGAAACGCTTGATTACCTGAATCGAAAGGTTTTCTTACGTTGTTATTGGGTTATCATAGGGTTTTTTTTTTATTTGTCGTGTCGTGGTTATTACAAATACCTTGGATGTATGTTGATATTTTGTGTTGAAAGTATAAGACTTCTCGGTTTTGAGTGAATTGATGCGGCTTAAAAATTTTGCATTGGAGACGCATTTAATCCAATGAGTTCATTATGTCGTTGTAATGCAGTAACCATGTCGAAATCGGTTTGATTATTTAGTGTTAAAGCTGCTTTTCGATTGCACAATCTGCTCCGATCTCATTTTGTAGCTAATCAGATTGAACATAAAAATTCAGGGAACGTTGTAAAAAAAAGTAACATTTTATTTTCAGCTACCATTTTGTTCAGCAGTCGCCCTCATGGTTGATGCAGTTCGGGATTGAGCTTGAGGATTCGGTCCACTATTCTGATTCGAACTGCATTTATATAGCTGCCATTTTGGTTAGATTGAAATTCAATACATATTTATATTTGAACTTGATTTAATAAAAAATTTTGGGTTCGATCGTGATTTTTGCCACCCGGGACACAGTTTCCCCTACCCCCCCCCCCTGCCCCCTTTAGTCACAGCCCTGATGATAGATACAAATACAAATACAAATACAACGCCACAACAGGCAAATTGCCCAACGAGGTGGCTGACTTAAGAACATCATGGATCCCCGAGCCATTTTTTGGAGGCCCTACCTACTACTACAACACCACACATGTGCCCCGCCTCCCCCGGAACCCCCCAACGAATCGGTACATGCGGGAATGTGCGTGTACGTGTAGTGAAACCTGACGTGAAGTTTTGTTGTTTCTCTGTAATGCTTGTTATGTGTAGTGCTGCCATCTGCCACTAGTTTTTCTAACTGTGAGTGAAGTGTTATGATTGAATGATTTATTGTTGTAGGACTGTTGCTCTCTGTGGCGATCTTGAATAAATTGCCGTGTTTGGTAGATCTTGAATAAATTACCATGTGCGGTAGACCTTGAATAAATTACTATGTTCGGTAGACCTTGAATAAATTACTATGGGTGGTAGATCTTGAATAAATTACCATGTGCGGTAGACCTTGATATATATATATATATCTGTGCTGTACTCACAAAGTGCTGATTCAAGATCAATTATAAATTAACCATTCATGACAGAATGGCAATTTATTGAAGGCAATAAATTGCAATTTATAATATTATATATATATATAAGGGTAGTATATATATATCGCCAAGAAGCGCAAGTGGCGATGAGTGGCCAACTGCTATCGTTTTTTAAAAAAAAAAATTGCATCTTCAATAATTGCATTCCGCGTCTAATTTTTCTGTTTTTATGCGTTTCTGGGTGAGATGACTGTGTTTATAAAATTTTTCACAATTTTTTGAGAATGACAGTTTGGGGCCCTTTCCTTATAAGGGGCCATTCACGTATTACGTAAGCAGATTTTTAGCCATTTTTGACCCCCCCCCCCCTTGCCAGCAACATTTCGTCAGCAGCTTAGAATATTTCATATCTTCAAAAAGGGTAGTTGATGAGGCGTAAGCAACCTTCAAACCCCCCCCCCCTCTCCCCTTGTCATCCAAAAGTCAGCAAATCCGAAACCCCACCACCTCGATGCTGACGTAATACTTTAATGACCCGCTAAGCCTCGGAAAATCAGAGAAAAAGACTTTACGGGAGAAAAGCGAAGAGATCTTTTCATAGGAATGAGAAACCGAGCATTTATTCGGTTTTTTGATCACCGCTGAACAATTTTCGAAAAAAAAACTAAGCCGCTCGTCAATGAGAATGCCCAAGTCAGGGATCATAGGATAGTAATACTAGGATCCGGGATAGTAATACCATCCTAACTCGTAAGTGAAACGTAGATTGTTTGTGTATGGTTTATTTAACAATATCGGTAAAAATTCTGTGGTGTTTTGGTCAGAACATGATATCTCCAAAAAAAAAAATGGCTTTTTAATCTATTAGCAAGTCTTGCTAATTATAACTAATTAGAAGTAAGATAAAAATGCACAAATACCTGCTTACGACTAAGATGATGGAAACTACCGTCATTGACCTCAAAATTTAAGGACAACATGGTCTGCTCGTTCCACGCAACACGTGCCCGTCCATTACGGGGGGGGGGGGGTCACTCGAAAATGAACCGTACACACATAAACCCCCCCCCCTCCATTATTTCCCACAGCAACTCTTCAATTACACCCAAATAATAACACGCACCATATAAATCATCCCCGTTCGTGATTTATGTCCGACACTAGATGATGCGAGTCTTTCTCCTCCTTTCAACAACATTTACGTCTTAAAAGATGTCTTCCCTCTCTTACTCCCAACGAGGAGAGGACTTATTAACGAAACCAGCATAATTAAGGAAATGCCGCAATATATAAATGAGAAATTACGGACCTCATTAAAGCGGAAAATTTTTCATGTGGGGGGGGGGGGAAACAAAGATGTGCCCGCGCACGCGACTAGCAAATTATGGAAAATTTAATCCTAATAATAACGTTAGTGAGAGATGGAGACTCTTTTGTGATGGCCGGGATTCCACCCACTCTGCCATGTTGTTCCTCTAATTTTATAAGGAATTCGGGAGGATTTTCCTCTCTTTTAATTCCTGGATAGGGAAAACTAATGCCGGAATTTAAGACCGCGACCGCGACCCCCACGGCCGAGATATAAATCCAACATCTTAGTTTAAAACTTAATTGGCAGCAGCAGCAGCAGCATATGAATCGAAGCAGAACAAGTATATTAATCAAGATACAGATCACTAATTAGGCTTCAGATAAATTAGTTTTGTGCTCTCTCTCTCTCTCTCTCTCTCTCTTTTACCATTTTTGAATAATTAAACTCAATTTATTTCCTTTTTTTCCCCCCGTTTTCCTAGAATATTGTCGCTAACAAAGGTTCGTGTTTGGTTTAGGGATTATTTTTCCTCCTTGTTTTCCCCTCTGTCCTTTTCCCTTTGACAAGAACTTTTTACCCTTCTGGGAATTTCGAACTCTAATAAGATGGCTTGGAACTTGGTGGGGGCGGAGAAGTAGAATAAAAATTTATATGTTTATATGCTTTGGAGATTTATTTCTCGAGTTATCCGGAAGATATCGGAAAATCGGGATTTCCCCCCCCCATTCCCGGTTTTGTCCAAATCAATAAACTTTTATGACACTGAGAATTTTCGTGTTTTCTCGTGGATGTGTATGGAAAATAAATATTTTATCCGGTATGAGAAAGTAGGGAATCAAATTGAAAAGTGAGGTTTCCTGTAGTTTTTATCGCTTTAACGTAGTGCCAAGGTTTGAGGTGATAGAAAACGATTAGGGAGAGAGTGTCCTAAATTGAGAATTTGGACCCCCATGCTTTTCCTTCAGGTGGAGAGGTTTGTGGTTTCCACCTAAAACCCAGGGTCACACTCGTGTCAAGAAGCCTGGCCCAATAGTCATGTTTCCACTCCGGTCTGTCGCCTCTAGTAATTTATTGAACCGTTTGAATTGTGACGGAAGTGTGAGTATGAGTACCTAACAGTTTGAGTGCGTATACAGGGTGTTCCGTTAATGGACCGCCAAACTCAAAGTGTTGTTAGTAGACATCAAGAGGAACAAATTCGACGTCACGCTGGAACGACAAAAAGTACAAAAAATATTTATTTGATTAATTATTACAAGAGCTGTTGGAAAAGTGGCGACCGCCGGCGTCATTGCACATTCTACGACGACGTAAAAACGATTCCCGGACGCGCTCGAAGATACCAGGTATGCTTTTGATGTCTGCCGCAGCGACGACCAAGCGCTATGAGATCTTCCGGTATGTAACCACAGGAGTGATCCTGCCCCAGCGCATGCGTTTCGCACCGCTGCTTACGTCAGATATGGTGAGCGAACCCACGAACGCATCCACCGATCGACTGACATCCACCTTTCGTCTCCTCTGGACTCAGAGACTGCATGCTTTTTTCGCGATTTTCACCCTCTCAACGTGGTTTGCGACACCATGTCTCATTGCAATTTTTGTTCCTCTTGATGGCTACTAGCAACCCTTTGAGTTTGTCGATCCATTAACAGAACACCCTGTATAGTGTTGTGTGTGTGAAGTTTTTACAGGGGTGCCATCTATATTACAAATCCTGAGTGAAGTGGGATGTTTCAATAGCCATTCGCAAATGTTAGCTGCCAATTTTTGCCTTTCCCTCATACAAAGAAGCAGCAGTGGCGTAGGCTGGCTACACACCAATATGCTTTAGCAAATATTTCCCAAAAAAAAGAACATAGCTTGTTATTTCCAGAACACTCTTCAGGTGGTATTCGCCGACATAGTTTAAACTATAGTCATAATTGTGATAGAGATTGATATATTGGGCTGAGGAAAAGCCGCTTATCTCTATCTCCACCGTCCGACCTGGGGGCCATTAGCTGAAGTTAACAGAGGCTACTAATGCCTCTACTTTAGTGCCTCAAGTCACAGAGCATGAAATAAGGAAGGCAGGGTCATGCTTATACGAAAATGCGACACCACGCACGTCGGAAGCAGCTACCGAGTGGTCCCAGGAACACTCTCCCGACTTCAGCATCCTCAGTTAGCCACCGAAATCTCCAGACATGGACATTATTGAGCATACATGGGATACCTTGCAATGAGCTGTACAATAGCGCCCACCTAACGTAGCGCCGTTATGGAATTGTGGACTGCTCTGCAAGAATCGTGGCGTGAAATGCCTCCCCACGGTACTTTCACTCATTAGTAGAGTCCACGCCACGTCGCATTGCAGCAATTCTGAGAGCCCGGGAGAGTAGAAGGAACCCTACACGTTATTAGGTGAGGGGGTACCAGTTTTTCCGGCACTTCAATGTACCGTCAACATTACATTTTGCAACTGTCCCGGAGGTTGAAAACATAGCAAACAATCTCCACCGATCCATCAGAAAAAACAAACAAACAACAACCATAAAACCATAATTTACATTACAATCTATCCCATAATAGGCTTTTGTTTGCACTTGACACACACAAAACAAATAAAAACATTAATGAGTGCCGGGTCCTGGATTTTCTTTTATTTGTCTTCTCCATTCCTAGGGGGGGGATAACACCATTTCCTATTTCCCCCTCCCCCACCACCACAGTGTCAAACACTAATTGCAAAGTCATCTTCTTCACATCCGGGAGCCTTTCATCCGCTTCCGATTGCAGAAGTGTTGCCTGGAGGCTTACAGGCAGAGAAGGAAAGAAAGAAATCCGGGACAAAAAATATATGTATATATATATATATATATATATATATATACGTCCGGGATAAAATAAAATAAAAAAACAAAGTAAATAAATGGCTATACGATTTTTATAGGACTTTATTAGGAAGCGGTAGAGGGAGCGCTCATACGACATCGTTGCTGAAAGATACGAAAGGAAATAACCACACGATGTAGCCGGCTCATAACCCATTAAAAGATGCCTTCCAGATATATATAAAAATGTTGTTTTTTTTTTCCCCCAGAGATAAAAGAAAAAAAAATCCTGTTTTTCCTCCCCCCCCCCTAAAAAAACCCGGATAAATTCAAATCGTCATCTCCGGGAAATGAAAGAGAAAAGAGATAAAAGAAGAGAGTGAAAAGCTGTAAGATATAGAAAGGAAGAAAAAAAAATCCGATATCTCCCGAGTTTATCTTTTCCTTTTTTTTTTTTTTGTAACGACTTCATCTGTCCGGGATTCGTCGTCGTCTACCGGAACCATTAAATGTCGATGAAAAGATTTTTTCCCGGGAAAAAAGGAAAGGATAAGGAAACGTTTTTCGGGAAAATAAAGGAAATCCTAGAAATTTATAATCTTTGATATAATTTCTTTTCTGTCGTCCGATTCCTTCAAATAGACTTAGCGTCGATACGTTTAGAAACGTTAGAGATAACCTTTATCTCGTGGTGGTGTTGTTGTTCGCTTCTGGTGTCGTTCCAGGTCCATTTCGGTACGTTTGAAATGGTTCCTTGGCTGCACGCTAGATAGCGCTTCTAGATGATTAAATTTGTCTGTGTGATAACTAACATATGCATATAGAAACGCCCTCTCCACTTGTTAATACAAGATTAATTTAAAGGCTAGCTATTTGTTGAGATGAAGATTATACAAGGAAGAAAATGCATCTCTGTCCCCACGGGGACTTGGACCCCCCGGTCTCTCGACTGCCGGACAAGTGCTTTACCATCTAAGTCAGCGGTTCTCAACTTTTTTGAACTCGCGGAGCCCTTTTCAGTATATAATTTCTATGACGGAGCCCTGTTTCACTCGAGGAGCCCTTTTTGCATATAGTTTTCATGGTGGAACCCTGTAGGCCTCTTATTTTTTATTTATCTACCAAAGTTACTGATTTGTTTTATTTTCCTCGAGTCACCGCGGATCCCTTGGGAAGTGTACACGGAGCCCCAGGGACTCCTCGGAGCACCGGTTGAGAATCGCTGATCTAAGCTATGGAAGCAGATAGAATATTTCAACCTTGGAGCGTATATATATATGTATCTTATATATTAGATCTATAATATAAATCTTATATATTTATCTCCCCAAATAACCAGCGTTTCAATGAACCTTGTAACTAACATATATTTTCGAAAAAACTAAGGTGAAATTTTCTTTCCCATAAACATTTTGCTTTTAAAAAGTGAATTTAAGTGATGTCGATGTTTGACCGCTGAACACTTACAGACGCCATATGATGATGCCAACCAATAGCTTTGGGGAAAAGTTTGAGAAGAAAATGAACTAGAGATGAAACAAGGGTTCACGCTATATACCGATCTCTGCCGGACAAAATATCGAAGAAATGTTTGATTTTGTAAGTAAGTATAGGATCTAGTTCACCACCAAATAACGATTGTCTATTCACCGACGTCACCGAACTGAAAGTGCTTTGTTGCTGATGTAGTGAGACTTGGAGAAGGGCTACATAGTATGGACCGTCTCATCCCTTTGAAGTTGTCGCTCTTGCCGTCTTGGCTCCGTGGGTGTGGTTTCGGATCAGGCGCGTGACGTCACGGCTCTAATACTTTCTTAACTAAAGCGCGACCTTGAAATACCAGGGTGACCAATGTCAATTAACCGGTTCTATGAGAGCGTTAACGTCAGCTGGTACCGCATCGTGAGACAGCCCTTCTTTTCCACACGGGCACCTGCGGACCTCTTAATCACCTGCCGTGGCTGATGTTTTGTTTGATTTGCACCCGTAGCCCCTTTTAATATTTCAGGGCCGCGAGTGGGGAGGCTTATGATTTCCGATTAAGAACCGCTGGTCTAGAGCAACGGCTGTTCACCTTTTTTGATTCGTGGAACCCTTTTCAGTCTATAATTTCTAACCTCCTCGGCGTACCGATTGAGAACCGCTGGTCTAGAGCAATGTTCATTGACCAGTGAAAATAGTTTAACAATAGTTATATTGGCCTAAGAAAATAGTTTATCTTTGCCTCAACAGGCTGATGGGGAGATATGACTTTTAAAACGGACAATCTAGTTACGATATTTTAGGAAAGACTCCATCCATTTAAGCAATTGAATCAACGTTCAATCGCTTAATTGCATCAACGTTAATTGCATCCATTTAAGCAATTGAAGGTTGGTTCAATTGCTTAAATGAATGGAGTCTTTCCTAAAATATCGTAACTAGATTGTCCGTTTTAAAAGTTAAAGCTCCCCATCAGCCTCCGTAATGTCTGGCACCCCTCAGGGATCGGTCCTCTCTCCGTTATTATGCTTGATTTACATTAATGGCCTCCCTCAATGACTGCGTTATCTACCACATCGCTCACCAACAGTCTGATCAAAAACTTCTCCAAAATAATCTGGCTTCTGTCTCTCAATGGTGTTCACTATGGCAGATGCCAACCAATATTCCAAAAGCAGTTTTCATGAGGGTTACTTGTGAATTACTTCCCCTTGAATGCTCAATCGATAATTTAACCATATCCCAAGTTTCTGAAATTAAATACCTCAAACATTCCACTCGGGATGTCAGACTACCCTGCTACCAAACTTACATCTCTCCCGTACTCTCCTACGCCGCTGAAATCTGGGACCCCGACACTTCCACTAACATAGAAAAACTTGAATCAATGCGAAATAAACCCACCCGCTTAATCCACGACTGCTGGTCATCCTTTGTCTCCGTATCCTCCCCCAGTGACACACACACGCACACACACATCTTCATCTTATTTCTCGATTAACCCTGCTTTATAAGTAGATCTGTCATGGTCATCTTAACTTTGATACTTCCAGTATTCTAGCCGAAACCATCCTACATCCTCAGAAGACTCGACCATTCCCTTAAAATAAAACACTTAAATATAGCTTCTTTCCTCATACCATTGGTGAATGGAACAAACTCCCCAGTTCTATTGTCAACTCCCCCACTGTCGCTAGATTTTGCAAAATATCAAACGATATCTATGTCTCATTCAACTGCGTTCTCTTGTGCCCAGGGCCGACGATATTTTATAAATAAATAATTCAAAGGACCGACAGAAATTGGATAAATAATCTCTGAACCTGACGACTAAAGGCAAATAAGTAAAACCAGTAGAGAGAGAGAGGACCGTCTAAGCGCATCATGGGCCCTCGGGCCAAGTTGTTTTTTCTGAGGCCCAACTGGTAATTCTAAACAATTTCAACCGGCTCTCATTTTTGTGTGGTCCCTCTTCTCTTGAAGCCCCCCGGGCCCATGCATTAAGACGGCAATGGTGTGTGTGTGTGAGAGAGAGAGAGAGAGAGAGAGAGAGAGAGAGAGAGAGTATTTTATTCTCTCTCTCTCTCGTGGGCTGGGAGGAAATTTCCACGAACCGGTGGTTGAAGAACACTGGTCTAGAGCAGTGTTTCTTAACTTTTTTTTTTTGCCCGTGGCACCCCTTTGGACCGCATTTTTTTATTTTTCATGGCTTCCCTCGTCTTACCCAAAGTCTTCGACCCTCATCCAGAAGCAAGATCCTTCCTATGTATTGAATTGGTTTCCCCCCCCCCCTTGAATTTATACTGACATTTTTTTTTTTGTAATTAAGATTAGTCTCCGGGACATTGGACTGGAATTTATTCAGGTTGACTGAGCGGGAGCTCAGTCAACATCGTCTCAACATCATGGGCCTGTAAGCAAAGTGATGCCCTGGTAGTCCCATACATAACTGGAAGTAACATCTTACTTAATTGCTACTTATTTTCAGAATTAATTGTACTGTACGAAGCCTCATGAGGTGGGGCTCTCACTTATGGACATGGAACCCCCCCCCCGGGCATGGAGTGGGACTGACAGAGCTGCAGCCCGGTAGCCTGATATGATTGTCATTATTTTTTTGTTTTTTCCCACTATGAATTTGATATAAAGGGGGGGGGCATGAAAAATCTAGCCAGGAAACCAACGAAGGATCCCATCCTAGGGAACCTGCTGCAAAGTGTAGGGAGTTATGCCCGGATGGGTCGAAGATAGCCCTGGTTTTATGGGTGGATTTTGCTGAATTCTGCAAGTAGTTCCACTTTTCGTCCACCATATTTCACTTAAAAGCTTTATTTCTTCACACCTTAATTTTTCTTCTCATCTCTCTGTGGCCCTCCAAACCACCTGTCATGGCACCCTTTCTACTTCATTTTCTTCCGTGGCCCCCTTAAAATGTCTCAGTTCCACAAGGGGGCCCTATGCCCACCCCCTGGTTGAGAAGCACTACTCTAGAGCACATCATCCAATGCACAACATCCAAGCATCCAATCCAAAACATCCTGCATCCAATAGACAACAATAGACAACTTTTACTATGGGAAGAACCTTACATTGCTACGTACATGATTCCAAATTAGTACCACAAGGAGGCCATATGCCCCTTTCCCGGTTGAGAACCACTGCTCTAGAGCACATCCAATGCACAATATCCAAGCATCCAATGCACAATATCCAAGCATCCAATGCACAATATCCAAGCATCCAATGCACAATATCCAAGCATCCAATGCACAATATCCAAGCATCCAATGCACAATATCCAAGCATCCAATGCACAATATCCAAGCATCCAATGCACAATATCCAAGCATCCAATGCACAATATCCAAGCATCCAATGCACAATATCCAAGCATCCAATGCACAATATCCAAGCATCCAATGCACAATATCCAAGCATCCAATGCACAATATCCAAGCATCCAATGCACAATATCCAAGCATCCAATCCAAAACATCCAGCATCCAATAGACAACTTTTCCTCTGGGAAGAACCTTACATTACTACTTACATGATTCCAAGCTGCCGATCGGTATTGCACTAATTTGACGGAATGTTTGATTTGGCGAGTAAATAGAAAGATCTAATCTACCAAATTGTAATTTTCTATTCTGCAATGTCACAAAATTCGAAGCATCGTTTGCCTATGTCGAGAAGTCAGTCGAAATATTTGGAAATGGAACTCAGAGTTCCTACTCTCGCCAAACAGCTGGTCAATTCGGATACATTCTTTTTTCTTTGTCAGGTTGGCTCAGTTCTCAAAGTTTGTGTCGCGGCTCAAAGGGCTGAGGCGTCGCTATGAGCTGCCGATATTGATGTGCACCTGCTCGGCACTTTAGAGTGGTTCTTTGTCAGAATGTTCTGGCAAGCCATAAATGTACGTTGACTAAAGTAAGAGATCCGCGGTATTGAGAGCCTACTGAGTAAACCCAATCGCCATGATTAATAAAATGCCAGCGCAAGCCCTGGTTCTGATTTATTTGGCACTGTAGTATGCGCATTTGTATACCATAATAAAGCCGTTAGTATATGGTGCAAAAATGGATAGTTATGGACGTGTATATTAAAACAACGCTTTGCGAAAGTTTAGAATGAACCGTGTGAGCGAACACACTGTATACACTGTTTGAGAATTCCCACTTCACACAGCATTAAATCACCCGCCTGCCTCACCATAGCAAACAGGGAAATGGGGCTGACAGGGCTCTAGCCCTGGGGCATGGAACACTTCTCATCATTTTTTGCTTTTTCACGTTATAAATGAACTACAGAAAGGGCCCCGTGGAAAGTCTGACCGAGAAGGGCCCCACAAAGATCTTAGATTGGAGCCCCGCTCCAGGATGTGGGAGCCATGTGCTTCATAACAACATCAAAGCGATTTAACCCAGTATCATACAAAATCCGGGAACAGATTCGTACTAATCCACGGGAGGGAAAAAAAGGACGAAGGGTGTTCAACGACGGACTGAAACAACCCTTAATTAGTCAGGAAAAATCACCAAGGAAGAGTCTTTTTTACGTCATTTTTATTTGTCGGTGGTTTTTCCTGAGTATTATCAGGCGAAGTTTACCTAGTCTTCCAACCCTTAATTAGGAGGATAACCAGTCATTTAGGGATGGATGTAGCGTCGTCGTTCCGACGCGTCAACCAGTTCTTGAAGATTGGGCAATGCTTTTAGTAGGTTTCGTTCGGAGTCCCGCATCGACGCTCCGTCAGGGGAAAAAAGGAATCGATAAACATTATTCAAGGGCGAAAAAAGGGAGTTTGCATTAACCCTGAACCCCCCCCCCCCCCCCCACAAAATGCTATAACTTTTTTTTTTATGAAACAGGCTTTCTTCCGATTGCCAGCAGGTGGAAACTAAGGAGTGTAAGGAAAAGTTGCCATTGAGGAAATCCTTTTTACAAACTATCTGGGCTTGTCCAGCACCTCCTAGAGATAGGAGGCCTCCGCACTCTGCTTGTGACGTCAGTAAGTAGTCCGTTTTCCCCTCAGAATATTCAGGGGGAAAAAATTTCCTGCTCGCGTGCCAGTATCATCGTTGTGAGGAAGAGAAATGGTCGGGCTGAGAATTGGCGATTTCTATGCCCCACATCCAATCACTACGCGGTATTTGTCAGCCAACCAGGAAGATTCCAAGCCAAAATAAGAAGAAACGAAATAAGATGCTGTGTTTCAAAATGCGGCAAACTTGCTAGGGTAGTCTGAATGACGTTTATGGCAAACAGTGCAGAGGCCTTCCATCTCTAGGAGGTGATTGCTTGTCGATGCCAAAATAAGCGGCATTTATGGAGACGAGATATCTCGTCATTGCCGCTTTAAGGGTTAATGCAGTCGAACCCCTTTGCAACGAACTCCAAGGGACTGAAGGGATCACTTCGTTTTAAAGAAAACTTGTTGGCGTATGTGTTATAACGGATTTTTTTATTTCGTAATATCGGGATTCGCTATGCATTGTTGTTACGTGACTTTATTTGGGGATTAGAAAAGCTTCCGTTATATACAAAAAGATTTTTTCTATAACGGCGCGACATATTTACGGATCAGTTAAATGACTTTCGGTGCAGTTCTAAAGCGTTTAAGTGTGGCTTGCAACACATTTCCAGATCCCTTGAGGGAAACGTGGTACATCTGCAGATCCCATTAAGTGGACCGCGCGACACATTTCCAATTCCTTTGATTGGCCCGCGGCTCATTTACATATCAATAAAGTGGACTACAACACAGTTACAGATCACTCAGTGGGTCGCGGTACATTAATAGATCACTTAAATGACCCACAGCACAGTTACAGATCACTCAGTGGGTCGCGGTACATTAATAGATCACTTAAATGACTCACAGCACAGTTACAGATCACTTAATTAACCTGACCGGCGGCGCTGTTCTAGATCCCCCTCAGTAGCCCCTCATACCGCCCTCAATTATGTGGTCCCGTGACACGTTTTCAAACCAATGAAATGGCCCACACTCTTATGGCCAGCGGCAAATTTCCCGATCCCTCAGTTGAACCGCAACATATTTACAGATCCTTAAATGACACGTGGTATAGTTTCAGATCACGTAAGAAAAATATGTAGCACAGTTACTGAGCGCTTAAGTGACAGCACGGTTAAAGATCACTCAAGTCAGAGGGGTGCTGACAAGAAGACCATGTCGGGGGGGGGGGGGCCTGAAAGTTAAGTTGAACAAAAAGTCCGTAGAAACTTTAAAAATTCATAATAAAAACCGGGAAAATAACCGAAAAGAGAAACGGTTTGCAAGGTTAGCATCGCTAGGTTACGGGAATTTTTTTAACACAGGGGAAAAAATAACTTTGAAAACAGCCGATAGGTGGCGCTGACGTACACAAGTCAAAGAAAAGATAAGCGTTAATAACGAACAGAATGCCTTCAAATCGTTTATTACAGCAATACGTGTTGTTCCACATGACTACCACCACAGGGAATAGCACATTGCAGGCGAGTCACAAATCCAGCAACAGCAACAGGTCCACCCACATACACGGTTTACAACGTTCTGGATTAGGAGTTCAAGTTCTTATAATCGTCTCATTTGCATATTTCCACCGAAGTCACTTGTACCAGCGCCACCAATCGGCTGTTTTTTGAGTTTTTTCCTGTCTCAAAAAATTTCTGTGACCTAGCGATGCTAACCTTGCAAACCGTTTTTTATTTCGGTTGTTTTCCCGGTTTTTATTCATTTTTAAAGTTTCTACGGACTTTTTGTCCACCCTGTATGTATATACAGGACTCTAGCACGTACGAAGGGGTGAGGGAGATTATTTGGGGAGGGGCTTACCTTCCTCACAAAATTTGTTGGGGTGGTGTAATAGCCTCAGCCCTCAAGATCCGGCACCTATGACTCAAGTTACCCACGACTCGATTCCTGATGACTCTAGTTACCCGTGGCGCGTTTTCACATGACTCAAATGTGCCTGCGGCACAGTACCAGATCACTTAAGGGGACCACGAAACGTACCCATTGAAGTGGCCCTCACTCTACTAAAGGTTGAGCATCTTTAACGCATAACCCTTGCCCCATCGGGATGGCACACAAACGGGTTTATTTCCTTGAATTAAGAAGAACAAGATTGCGTCACCCATGTGTTCGTGTCGATGTATACAGGGTGTTCTGTTAATGGACCGACAAACTCAGAGGATTGTTACTAGGCATCAAGAGGAACAAAAAATTTCAATGGAACATGGTGTCGCAAACCACGTTGAGAAAGTGAAAATCGCGAGAAACACATGCGGGCTCTGAGTCCAGAGGAGACGAAAGGTGGATGTCAGTTGATCACTGAATGCGTCCGTTTGTGGATTCGCTCACCATATCTGACGTAAGGAGCTTCACGAAACGCATGCGCTGGGGTAGGATCACGCGCTGCGGACGACGTAAATTAGCGCTATTGTGGTAGTAGTAAGCACGTGTAGCAGTTAGGTGTCATTTTCAATGAGTATCGTGATGCCTGACTACACGAACGAGGAATACGCTGATATGCATCTGATTTACGGTCGAGCAGACGGCAATGGGCGCTTAGCACAGCGGATGTACCAGCAGCAATATCCGATGAGGCGTTGTCCGCACCCATACTATCTTCAATCGATCGACTAACGCGGGAGAAGGCGGCCTTCCACCCATCATGGCGTGAGAGAGACAGATGCAGGGAGACCGCTCAATGTACGCACTCCTCAAATGGGAGAAACCGTGCTGCAACGGTTTGCCGGTTCCCCCGGTCGACCAGTACACGAGCGGTTGCAGCTGAACTCGATGTTCAGCACGGGGCGGTATCGTCGAGCGCATCCGGGAATCGTTTTTACGTCGTTGTAAACCCTGCAATGACGTCAGTGGACGCGAATGACTCCTGTAATAATTAATCAAATAAATCGTTTTTGTAGTCATCATTGTACTTTTTTGTCATTCCAGCGTGACGTCGGAACCTGCATGCGTTTTTCGCGATTTTCGCCCTCTCAGCGTGATTTGCGACACCACGTCCCATTGCAATTTTTGTTCCTCTTGATGCCTACTAACAACCCTCTGATTTTGAAGGTCCGTTAATAGAACACCCTGTATATATATAAGCTCACAATTCAGCAGAACTGCCCATGGAAACTCGGCCATCTTAACCCACGAGCCCAAGTTTGTCGGTCCATTAGCAGAACACTCTGTGCAACCTCACAAGGCAGATGTAATTATTTTCCTAAAAAATAAATAATTTCGAATAATTAATAATTTTTCCAATTTTTGTTAATGGAAACCACTAATTGATGGCAAATAAAACATTGTACATTAAAGACATGGTTGGAAAAATCTAATGTGCACCCTTCACATTTAGATTACTGAATAAATATTTTTTCTTCCATTATTAAGTGAATGTGAATTAAAGGGGATATTATATTCTGTCCGAAATCTCACACAAATGCTTTAAACTTGTATTGAAAATTTAAAAAAGAAAGAAAAAAAACGTAAATTGGTCCCTAACATTAAAAAGCACCGAAAACAATTAAAAGGTGCATTAAATAGCCGGAAGGAAAAATTGAAATTTTTAAACAAATTTCGTGTTTTTTTTAAATATTTCCATTAAAAAATACAAATACAACGCCACAACAAGCAAAATGCCCAACTGAGAAAAAGATGCCCATAAAAAACATGGATGTCATATATTTCAAAAATACAGCAACCCAATTAAAAATGCAATTAACACAAATTATAGCCAATATATACACATGATAAAATACTATACAATGCCCATAAAGAATACTTACGGTTGTCTTATTCTAAGAATGGATAGCTTCTCGATTTACCCCCAACATGTTTATCGTATTTCTTTTTAAACGTGTCAATTGTGTTACAATTTACTACCTCCGGGGGTAAGCTATTCCACTTATTAACAACCCTATTAGAGAAAAATTCCCTGCGACACCATAGCCTTGCATTGTCCCTCACCAATCGATACTGGTGTCCCCTTGTAAAAGCAGTCGATTGGCGGTGTACTAAAAGTTCATGGTCCGTCCTATCCATCCCATTGAAAATTTCGAACACTTCGATCATATCTCCTCGACACCTGCGTTCATCTAATTTGTAAACATATTCAAAAAATGAAGTCTCTCTTCATAACTCAAGCCCCGTGTGCCAATAAGGACACGCGTAGCTCTTCTCTGCACCCCCTTCAACCAAGTCTATGTCCCTCTGTAAGTAGTACGTGTAATAACGATTCTGTATGAGGTTTTTATTAGATATATTTACATCTCCATCACAGAAAAACACGTTTAAAATAAAATGCGAAAAAAAAAAAATCCCTATAAATCTTATTTCTCGATGAATCGACACTGAATGTTGAAATAAACTATTCATACATATTTCAGGGCCTCCAAATACATGTAAGAAATACATATTCTAAGTTTTTGGAGAGGGTAATGATAGAGAAGGGGGAATATGATCGAAACTTATTCCCTACACACGCATCTCGTATATCGAACTATACGAGACGTATATATGAAAAACTGATGGGGAAATGCTGTTTTTTATGTATATATTTTTTCCAGGGACTTTTCACGAACCTCCCAAAAAAAAAAGGAGGGTCGAGTTTGGGGAATAAAAGTCATTTATTACATAGAGAGAAAGTTGGAGGGAATGGCGGAAAGGAAACTGTAATATTTGTCGGGTATCTGACGCTTGAAATATAATTCGATGTAACGTGAAATCGATACCTAATATAAAACGATTAATGAATCGATGTTGTAGCCGTCTCGGTTGTAAACGCGTTGCGAGAGGGAGGAACATGATGTATCGGTGGCGATATATCGGCAACATTTTTTTGGCATTTTTTTTTTTTTTTTTTTACATGAGTGGGGGGGGGGGGAGGGAGAAAGAGATATAAAATAACATGAGAAAAAGGCTTTTTTCAACCTCCCGTCTTTTACAAATTCTTTTTTATCGATACTACGACACACGAATCGTTTCACATGTTCACGTTTTCGCCGTGAATCGAGTGTCACCGAATCGGTTGCCGCATGTTACGTCCTAATGCAGGAGACGTGTCGGATAATATCGGTAATATCCTCGGGATGGTGACGTTTATTGGGTGAGAGCGAGCCGTAAGTTGATTAAGTGCGGTGTGACTGTATATTATGTTACATCTTTTTTTACGTTTCGTTGGTGGTTGAAATTGTGGATGTGTGATGCAGGGAAAGGTTTTGTCAAGAACTTGACGATGTGAGAACACGCGTAACACGTAGGCTTGGCATTGAGAACTTCAACACATCGATCGAAGACACTGCGAATGTGGAAACATCAAAAAATCGAATTCAAAGTTGATAAACATAAAGAAATGAACGAGAAAATATCGACATATGTGAACACGGAGAAAAACATTGTAAACGTTAACATCAAGAACCAAGAACATTGACAGGTGATGAAACTGTTGCATTTCCTGGAGAGCAACTTACATTTGCTGTATGATAAAAAAGGTGGCCACCGACGATTGCCGATGCCGACTCTACACACACCATCCACTCGCGCATTCGTGTCCGGAAAATTCAACGCCAGCAATTCACCGCTAGGAAAATTCACCGACAACAGTTCGATGCGAGTCAGTTAGCGTGGGAGTAAGCGATTGAGTTACTGAGTCAGTGAGAGAGGAGTGAGTGACCTAATGAGTATGTGAGTGAGTGGCCTACTGAGTATGTGAGTAAGTGACCAGTAATTGAATGAGTGAGTGAGTGACCTAGTGAGTATGTGATTGAGTGAGTGATCTGGTGAGTATGTGAGTGATCTGGTGAGTATGTGAGTGATCTGGTGAGTATGTGAGTGATTGAGTGACCTAGTGAATGAGTGAGTGATTAAGTGATTGAGCGAAGAAAATGCAGCGTTAGAAGATTCTGAGTAGAATATAGAGTTAATGGAATTATTGAATATATTCTCTTGTGCAACAGCAATTTGTAATTTCTTCCGTATCATCTCAATTTCTTCTAATAAAGTCATTATTAAAACTTTCCACCATATCTTTAGGATCACTGACTAGATCACTCACTCACTAGATCACTCATCCACTCAGTAGCTCACTCACTCACTTACTCACTAGATCACTCATCCACTCAGTAGCTCACTCACTCACTTACTCACTAGATCACTCATCCACTCAGTAGCTCACTAGATCACTCATCCACTCAATAGCTCGGTCACTCACTCAGTAGCTCACTCACTCGCTCATGGACTCAGTAGCTCGGTCACTCACTCGCTCATGTACTCAGTAGCTCACTCGCTCACTCAATCGCTCGTCTCAATCGCTTTCTGACTCGCATCGAACTGTTGTCGGTGAATTTTCCTAGCGGTGAATTGTTGTCGGTGAATTTTCCGTAAACCTCGCGTATTAACATCCACAACTGCGCATACTTATAACTTGAGGTCGCGCAGACGTAATTAGCGCCGTGTTTGTTTGTGTTTTTTTTTTTTTTTGTGGCTGGAACCGACTAAAACGTTTACCGCTGTGGCAGCGCATGAACGCGGTGGTGGTCTATGTCGGTTGCCAGCCATGCGCGTCGCAAACGTTGGGCTTGACCATGCTCGAAATTGAGACAATTTATATAATCTTTATGAATAGGACTATCCAGTAATTACATGTACACTCATGTCCATAAATTAAGGGTAATTCAGAATCACGCGGAAATCGAAATCTAAAGTAAAAATTTCACCTGTAGAATTATCACACACATCTGTGAGAATGCTATGCAAATCTCAGGAAGCCACCAGATGACGCCGATAGTACGTCACAATGACGAGAGTGTAAGAGGGGGGGGGGTATATAAGGAATGGTGGCAAAGAAGTAAAATTGTTCACAAAAGTTCTGTAAGGCGCTGAGCGCCATAAGCGAATAGTTATGACACAGAGGACGCATGTGGATGATTTTTTACGTGGTAGAATTATCGGCCGCCTGGAATGTGGGCGTACTCAGATGGAAGTATCCGAGGAACTTGGAATTGCCCAAAGTGTCATCTCTAGGCTTTGGCAACGATTCCAAGATAACGAAAATGTCAGTAGACGTAACAGTTCCGTTACGGTGGTGCAGCATTGCTCGTTTGGGGTGGAATTATACTGGGTTCCAGAACAGATCTGCATGTTCAAACCGGGACCATGAAAGCCCAAATTTATCGGGACATCATTCTGGAACAACATGTACGTTTGTTTAGGGGTGCCATGGGCGCAGAATTTGTATTTATGGATGACAACGCCCGTCCTCACCGAGCAAACATCGTAAACGAATGCCTCGAATCTGAGGATATAACCCGTATGGAATGGCCAGCATTCTCACCTGACTTGAATCCGATAGAGCATGTGTGGGACATGCTTGGCCGACGAGTTGCAGCTCGTCAACCACCTCCTACATGTGTACCGGAACTTCGGAGAGCATTGCTTGCTGAGTGGAGTTATCTTCCCCAAGATCAGATCGATAATTTGATACTCAGCATGCCTAGGCGTTGTACGGACTGTATTTCATCGCATGGGAGACATACAATGTATTAACCATCATACCAACCATGTAATAGTAAGTTTTTGTAAAGGAGATATTTTTTACAATTGCTCCAGGGAGCAAAAATCGTAGTTTTTATGAATGGTATCAATACATACACCATCGTTTTTGTTCTTTATCTTTTGTTTAATAAATGGGCTTTATGAATAAGTAACGTTTGTTTCGTTTCTGAACCTTTATTTGCCGGAGCTGGCATTATCCTTAATTTATGGACATGAGTGTATTTCTGCAGAAACGCAATCACAGCATATGATTTTTATTTCAATTTACAATGATCACCGTGATACCCGATTACGCCACTCCGATTCCATATTTTCCACTGCTAAAGTAGCAGATCTGCTCATTGTAGTTGCGTCTTTTTGTGACATGAATAGAGGAATGAAGATATTCCGTCCAAACGGGGACGAACACTATGACGGCTGGACGTCCAGGCCACCTCAGCAGCGTAAGCTGCGGAGCAAGAATCTGAACTGACTATGTAAACATGAGTGGAATGTCGACATACTAGGTAACAGAAGACGCTCACCGAACCTCAAGGACGGCTCCCGGTGCCGAGAGTCGATCAACGGATGTCATATGCGAGATTTCTGAATTAATCATTGTTATTGAGGCCCGATTGCCCTAAATCTCTCTCCGTTACTTGTTATTTAATGAAATTTCCGGACACATCCACCCTTCGGGAACACTTAGATATCTCTCTGAGAGATGTGAAGTGGAGTGTGTCCGGTCCTTCAAAGTAGGTGAACACCGACAGGAATGACAGAAGAAAACCAGGAACTTTAAATATCGCAGGCGAGCACCGAGAAACATTCAAATACTTGAAACATTGACACGTGAAAAGGAAAAAAAAAAATTGGCAGGTGATAACCACACAAGAATTTATAACATTAACGGTAGGAACTTGAAACCACATTGACTAAAGAGTAACCACATTGACTACATAGTACTATTATTACTCTATGTGCTTCAATTACTTCATATATATATCAAGAGCTGAACATCAAGGAGGTTGACAGCATTGTTCTCTGAGCCGGGGGAGGGGGGGAGTTGATCTCCAGAGTGTGTGTAGGGTACGGAGAGGGTGGGCACTTTTTCACCTCCTCCCGCCCGCCAGGATATGTCCCTCTTCTGTATGTGGTATACGGTTGACAGTTAACCCCAAGAGCATTGACAAATTCAAGAAAAGCACCTGAAAACATGGACACGTGATCGCCAAAGTCATTGGCAGGTGTACACCAAAAGCATCAATGGGTGAACTCCAAAAGCATCAATGGGTGAACTCCAAAAGCATCAATGGGTGAACTCCAAAAGCATCAATGGGTGAACTCCAAAAGCATCAATGGGTGAACTCCAAAAGCATCAATGGGTGAACTCCAAAAGCATCAATGGGTGAACTCCAAAAGCATCAATGGGTGAACTCCAAAAGCATCAATGGGTGAACTCCAAAAGCATCAATGGGTGAACTCCAGAAACATCAACGGATGAACGTCAAGAACTTCGAGCATAGGCAGGTGAGCATCGAGAGCAATGAACATCGGCAGGTGATCACCGAGAATCTGAAATCTTGACAGTTGAACAC
Source organism: Pholcus phalangioides (assembly GCF_987345545.1). Classification (NCBI taxonomy): domain Eukaryota; kingdom Metazoa; phylum Arthropoda; class Arachnida; order Araneae; family Pholcidae; genus Pholcus; species Pholcus phalangioides. The sequence goes on along the minus strand of NW_028301617.1, from coordinate 11,093,884 downwards.
CGGAAAGATTGAAACATTTCATAAAACCCTCATGCTGCAACGCTGTTTGTTAGAGTGACGCCATTCAAACAACATACAATCAAAAGTACAGGACAGCCAAAGAAACAGGAAATAATTCTTTTCCCCTTAGGAAAGAGAAGCTGGAGGGAGAAAAGAAAATAAAGTGAAAAGGGTTTTTTTAATAGATATCGCCAAGAAGCGCGAAAGGCGATGAGTAGCCGAATGTTATCATTGTCAATAATGTTTTTGCGGCGCTAATAATTGCATTCCATCACTACTTTTTTTGTGTTCTTATGTATTTCTGCGTGAAATAAATAAACTTTAATTTTTTTTTTCATCATCTTTTGCGGACGACACTATGGGATCCCCTCTTTGTTAGTCAAATCATCATCGTAAACATCGATATACGAGCATAATATCAATCACAAATTTTTAAACCGCCAGCCAACACATCATTAATGACAAAACAATGTCAGAAATGACGTTAGACACAAAAATTCAGTACAAAATGGATACGCAAGCAAAGAAGAAACATATTACAGACGACGAGTTTGTTTCAACGAAATCAGTGTTATGAGTGATTCAGTCCCAGCTGAGCAGAAAAAGTGACTTAGTGACTGGGTTCTCATTAAGAACATTAGATTCACCCCCCACCACCACCCACTTTACATATACCTATTCCCAACATCCATCCCTCATCCTCACGCGATACTTCCCACCGTCACGGACACACACCTACAAAGTTCGATATTACTTTGTTAGTTCTCAGACACAATGCAAAAGTTTCTGACTTACTCAAAGGAAGTTCTGTGAGTTGGAGAAGGGAAAAAAATTCTCAATGATAACTTTACCCGAAACTCACAATTTTCTTAATGTTCTGTACAAAGAAAGAGTAGGCCGTGCGTGTGTGTGCAGCATCTCTGGGAAACGCCAGTCCTAAGGAAACGACGGAATCATCGCGCAAATGCAATCTCGCACGGTCCCAAAAGATAACAAACCACCACCACCACCATCTTTTGTTGATACATCAATCACGGCCAGCCAATAGTGAGACAGAGAATATCTTCTCGCTAGATTCAAAAATATGCTAATTTCCTCTTTCCTCCGTTCTCTTAATTAGCAAGATTGCTCAACACATTTTGCTTCTCGTAAGAGAGACTCTCTCTCTCTCTCTCTCTCTCTCTGTTGTAGCCAAACTCTTGCATATACCCAAAGGCGGCAAAAATCTCAAAAACTTGATTCAGTAGGAGAGGTGGAAGAGGAGAGCGAAACTCTCTCACATCCTTGAGAAAAGTGTCTGTTTCGGATTCCCCCAAAAAGATGTGGAAGTGTCCTTGTTTACGGAGAGACTTTGCATATGATTTCGGATTCTCCGTCAAAATGAGGCCCTCTGGCAGTGTGTGTGTGTCCTTTAGAAAACGCGAAAGAGGAGGGATGTGCGAGAGGAGAGATTCGCCATTTGCCTTCAACGCCCAGCAACCCCCCCTTGGAACCGAGCACATTTCCCAAACGATGTTGAGATGCCACAGTAAAAGATCATTACTCAACGACGTCAAAGAGCTTGGGCATAATTTTCCTCCATGTCATCATCCTCTCTGGTACCTTCTACGCTCGCTCCCCGTCACCTCGGGAGGAAACCAAGATGGATTAAAACGCATTATGTGTCAACTTTTGCCACACTTTTCCTTGCACCAAAGAGCTGCTGCATGCGTGGTTGATTCTTCCGGGAGTTCCGTTCGGGAAAAAGATGCGAGTTTTTTTTTTTTTTCGGGAGTTTGACCCATGGAGCTACCCCGTGTCCAGTTTTTTCACGTTCCATTTATTCGGCGTTCAATTCGAACTGGGGCGGATGCACGGTGCACACATTCGTATACATGTACCCGTCCATTACTTGGATGTGTAAGAAATTCTTATTCTTGGTTGAATAAGAAAGCGAGAAATTGTGTGGAATGTAGGTGTTTTATGCGTTTCCTACATCGCAAAATGTGTTATCATTTCCACAGCAAAAGTTTCTCTGTGGTTGTAATAATATCCTTGTACTTATGGTTCGAATCCAAGCATTTACATGAAATGACTGAAAAAGTTTTTGCGCTGTTCCTGATTGGTTGTTTTGGTGCGATTCGGAGGCGATGGTGTCTCTGAGAGAGATACAAACCAGGCATCTATACTGCAAAAGTCACCTGGAATATGATGATTTTGATGATGCAATTAGAAAATTATGGCTTCAAAAACCACAATTTTTCTCATTATATTAATTCAGACTTCAGAAACTTTGGTCAAGTTAATTAGCTTTTGGATGTAAAACTACGATTTTTGTCATAATTACAAGATTGGCCTCAAAATATGTATTTCGGTCATAAAGATTTTTTTCTCCTTTTTTTGACGCATAAACTCTAGAAGGGTGGATATTTGAAGAAAATGGATATTTTTGAAAGATAATCCATGCTTCTTACATTCAAATTTTGAACTCATAATCTAGAATTTTCAACTCTTAACCTTGAGTCATAAACTCCAATCTTGGATTCTCAAGTTTTCAATTTGATTTCTCGCCTTTTGATCTTGATTTAATCAACTCTCAAACTTGAATTCTCATTTCTAAAGCTCATTCCTCAAACTACTTTTCTCATTTTTTGAACTTGAATCCTAATTTCTGTGAATATTGAATTTTCAAATTTTATTTCTCATTTCTTTAACTTTAGTTCTCATTTTCCGAACTTTAGTTCTCAAACTTGAATTCTCATTTTTGAATATTAATTCTCGACTCTATAATCCCGAATTCTCAACTCTAATCCCGAATTCTCAACTCTAATCCCGAATTCTCAACTGTTAATCTTGAAGTCTCTACCCTTGATCTTGATTTCTTAATTCACAATCTTGAATTCTTAATTCATAATCTTGAATTCTTAATTCACAATCTTGAATTCTTAATTCACAATCTTGAATTCTCAACTATAATCCCGAATACTTAACTCATATTCTTGAATTTAACTCATAAACTTGAGCTCAACTCTAATTCCAAATTCTCAACTGCTAATTTTGAAATCTTACTCTTGATCTTTATAACTACAATATTTTATTGTAAACGCTATAATATTTTATTCTGAACTCTACTCTTGAAAATTCGGACTCTTAATCTATTTTATTCTCAACTCTTAATCGTGAATCCTGAAATCGGCTTATGCTATAAGTTCAGTGCATTATCATCCACTTGTTTTCTGGAACTTATCAACTTATTCCAGTTAGAATGAACTGCAAACTTGTGCTTTGTGAGCCTTGTGGTAGTCGATAAACATGGAATTAGAATTTCGATATCATTATAACATACGGCGTAATTTTGAAACCTCCGTCACAGAATACATGCTCGAAACTAAATCGAACGTGTTTAACACGTATTCATGAAACCCACAAACATCCGAATAAATTTCAAGCATGGCTAAAGCATACGCTTCGTTCACCCGGTTCTACCCGGCGTTGGCATAAAAGCCGAAAACAGGATAGCAAGTACCATATATCAACTCGCATAACTTATGAAACAAATCAATGCCAATGACAAATACGGAACCCCGGGAGAAGATATTACTCAGTACAGCTCCTTATGCTTTGTGTGTGTGTGTGTATATATAAGTATATTCTGGATGGGGGGAAAAAAATGGAGTAAAGTCGACGGAAATATTTTTAATGGAAAAATGGGCCTCCGGGAGTAAAAAAAGGAGCAGTGCGGGAGGACAGCCACTCCGATCCAGCATTTTTGATAAATCTCCATACAGGAAAAAGAACCTTCGAGATGACAGCTGTTCTTTTGTTCGCCCTTGCTCCGTTACCGTGTTTTCTACGAGAACCGAAAACCCTTTCCGTACCTTTCTTCCTCCTGGATACAGGAAGAGGATGAGGAAATCGCTCCGAGAAGTGCATTAAATGCCAGCGATATTTGGGGTTTTTGTGTTTTATTTTTCAAGGGTGGGGGGGAGGGGAGAAGTTGCCGTGTAGGAGCAAAAGGTTGAGATTTCAACATGGAAGAAATGTTCATGAAATAAGAGAAAAGTTCTCTCTCCCTGGCTTCGTAGAATGAATATAAAAAAAAGACTTTTCGCACTTTCTAGAAAGCTCGGAAAAGGTAAGTGGAGTTGTTGTTACTTTACTTTATTCGAATTTTGGGAGCTTTTATATCTACTTTCGAGGCGAAGTCAAGGAAAACTAGCGTTTAGGTTTTTCGCTTCGAGGATACTTCGTGACAATGATGCTCAAATGGAGGAAAGGAAAGCTGTCTCAAAGTACTGACATTAAAGGTGTCAAAAGCCATGCAAATGCGTTCATGTTTTTCACCACAATATTTTCCGCATATATTAGAGAAAATATTAGCTTCACAATAAAAGAAATATTTAGCTTCAGATAAAGTAAAGGTCGGTAAATGACGAGGGCGAGAGATTTTTCCACGGAAACAGAAGCCAAAAGTGTGCACAAGATGAGGTGAACAGAATAAAAAGCCGCCAAGACCGGCAAAGACACAGGATATGACATATCAGTTCAGCTTTTCAGAGAGAAGGAGATTTAACTGCTTCCTTTTGGTGAGTCTTTTTAATGAGTTTCATCAAACCCTCTCTACAGGTATCATAACTTCCTGAGCAACATCTTCACAGTTCTAGCATTACGTCACATATTTGCTCGTTTGTAGACATGTAATTCATTATCGCACCAGTTTTGGCTGGCATTAATCTCTCTGTAAGAAATGATGTACCATTAGTACGCTGCATTTCTTTCGTTCTTGACCAATGCTCGACAATACTCATTACGTGTGGACAAAAAGAAAGGTGGAAAATAAATTATCAGAATAATAGTATTAGTATTAAAAGTATCAGTAATAAAATCGGGAGAAAGAAAAAAGTGGAAAAGAAGCTGAAGGAAAAAGAAAGATGATTTGAAGTCGAAAAAAATAAAAGGGGATTTTTAGAAAAGGAAAGAGATAAAGATTTGAAGCAAAAGAAGGAAAAGAAAAAGATTTGAAGAAGAAAGAACACAAAAATATAAAGAAGAAAGAACAGACAAAGATTCGAAAAAAGGGAGGAAAAGAGAAAAATTGCAGAAAAAGGAAAAAAGTTTCAATAAAAATGAAGAAGAAGAAAGTTAAAGAATGAAAAGAGAGAGGAAAAAAAATTAAAGAAAGAAATACGAGTCGAAGTAAAAAGTTATGGGGAGTAGAAAGAAAAGACGTAAGGAGAGGGAAAGAAAGAAAATTTAATTCAAGGAAGAAGATGAAGGTTCAGTAAAAGATAGAAAACGACGGAGAAAATTCAAAGCAGGAAAAGAGAATAAAAGTAGAAAGTTCCATAACAAAAGGTAAAGAATGAGTCAATTCATGTAGAAACAATGAGAAGGAGAAAAAAAAGTTCAATAATGAAGAAATAGAAGAAGAAAGTTCAAGAAAGAAGAGGGAGATATTCAAGAAAGTAGAGAAAAACGAGCAAAATATAGAAAGTAGGAAGAATATATTTCAGAGAGAAAGAGAAGAAACTTCAAGGAAGTAGAAAAAGAAGAAAAAAGACTAAGATGTATATGAGGAGAAAGATTCAAATACAAACAAAGACAAGAAGATTCACATAAGAATAAAGAGAAAAAGAAAGATTCAGGTAAGAACAAAGAGAAGAAAGGAATTAAAATATGAAAAAAAAATAATTCATATGAAAACAAAGGGAAGGAAACAATTCAAATGGGAACAAATTAGAAGGAAACAATTCAAATGGGAACAAATTAGAAGGAAACAATTCAAATGGGAACAAATTAGAAGGAAACAATTCAAATGGGAACAAATTAGAAGGAAACAATTCAAATGGGAACAAAGAGAAGAAAATAATTCAGATGAGAACAAAGAGAAGAAAACAATTCCGATTAGAACAAAGGGAAAACAATTCGGATGAGAACAAAGTGAAAATAATTCAGATTAGAACAAAGAGAATGAAACAATTCAGATGAGAACAAATGAAAAGGAAACAATTCAGATGGGAACAAAGAGAAGAAAATAATTCAGATGAGAACAAAGAGAAGAAAACAATTCCGATTAGAACAAAGGGAAAACAATTCAGATGAGAACAAATTAGAAGGAAACAATTCAAATGGGAACAAAGAGAAGAAAATAATTCAGATAAGAACAAAGAGAAGAAAACAATTCCGATTAGAACAAAGGCAAAACAATTCGGATGAGAACAAAGAGAAAACAATTCAGATGAGAACAGAGAGAAAACAATTCAGATGAGAACAAAGAGAAGAAAACAATTCGGATGAGAACAAGGTGAAAATAATTCAGATTAGAACAAAGAAAATTAAACAATTCAGATGAGAACAAAGAAAATTAAACAATTCAGATGAGAACAAATGAGAAGGAAACAATTCAGATGGGAACAAAGAGAAGAAAATAATTCAGATGAGAACAAAGAGAAGGAAACAATTCAGATGTGAACAATGAGAAGAACGTTCAAGAATTACAGGAGGGAAATTCAACAGAGCAGAGAAAAACATGAAAGTTGTAGAAAATAATGAGTTCAAGTAAAAAAAACGAGGAAAGACAGAAATTTTTTTTCAACAAAGAAGAACATACACAGTAAAACCTCCTTCTAACGGCCACTTCCGAACGACGGTAATCTCTGAACAACGGCCGCATTTTTCGGAACCGAACGCGTCCCACAGACTTAACATTAGAAGGAACCTCCGAACAACGACCACTTTCGACATGGAGTAGGGAAAAAAATGCGAATACCGGATAAGAAAAAATCATTTTTAAGTTGATTTTTGAGAGAAATTTTCCGCTCCCTGAACTTTATGGGGGGGGGGAAGATTATGTATCCATTATTTTCCTGGGTGCAAACGCTAAATGGGTATATTGAAGACATTGGGGGGGGGGAAATAATTGGAGATAACATAGGGGACAACAGAAGAGGTCTGTAGATCTGTTGTCAGCACTCTAATCACTAGAGGGATATGCAATTTATCCGATTACTAGAAACCCTTTGTTTATTCGGCATTCCCTATTCCAAGGGATGGTTCCGTCTGCAAAATGCTTGTCAATAGGAATAGAAATGTCTAGGTTATTAATTTTTTAGAGGAATGTGTCAATCTTTCTTTGTAACAAGAATGTATGTCAGCGCTTATGGCTTCAGCTATCGGATTGGTCTTGGGAACGCCCAGGAAAGAAGGTCTAGTTGAAGATCCAGTAAGAACTATTTGGGGTTGCTAGTATCCACCGTCTTGGTCCATATCAGTTTTTCTCGCTTGTTGTGTTCTACCTGAGCACTGCAAGCCTGAATTTTAGGATGTCATAACCATAGACTAAAGATGTAATAGACCGCGCACGCTATTCATAAAACTTGTCGAACGTGAAGAAAAGATGAGCAGTATTGTCGGGGAAAGAACAGGATCCGCGCTATTACATTTGGCTCGTTTTCGCAGAACATAGTGATTTCGTGTTAATGCTAGGATGTTGTTGTAACGAAATTTGACTCGATCGAGATAATGAAAACTTTCCTTCATTTGTTCAATGAATTTCATTCATTCTTTTGTAAAATATTTAAGAAATGTGGGATTTGGAAAAAAAATAAATTCTATATAATATAAACAAATATTGAAAAACGAAATTGTTTTTATTTTCCAAAAGGGATAATTCCTAATAATTTGAGACTTTTGAGTTTTTAAATCTTATTATATATATAACCTATCTCTTATATATACAGCCTATTTCATTTATATTTTTAATATTCTCTTCTCATTCACTTTGCCACTTTTAATTTCGAAAATTTATTTTAACTCTAGGGGTTATTAAAACATAAAAATTACCTTCCAAGAACATTAAAATTATTTTAATCATACATTTATTTTGAGTATATAATTATAATGCATCATATTATGTTAAGTAATGTAACACATTCACACTCGTACCATATTCAGTCATAAATATTTAAATAATAAGTAAAAGTTTCATTTCCAACATTCTTGAAAAACCTTTTATAACCTTATCACACAAAAATGTAAACACTTACATAATATTTCAGGAATAAAATGAATTTTTCAAGAAAATTGCAAAACCTCATCGTCAGTACTTTTCTAAATTATAAGAAATGAAATTTCGTGTAGCGTATATATGTAATAATTTAGAGTACGTAAATGTATGTTACATGTCACATATGTGCAACCTCTTCGCTCCAGAAGTATACATATGTGAATCTTCATTTTCTTTTAGGCATTAAGTAGCTTTTAGAATGATTCTTTCATTCAGTTAACATCTGAGGTACACATAGTGACTCAGATCTTAACTCAGATGGTCCTAATAAAGATATTGACTGAAAATTATTTAATCAACTAATTAATTGATTTTTGTTGTTTGAGGGCAATTTCGCATACAACAAACACAAATTAATCAATAAAAAAATTTCTTTTCTGTAGTAGTTTTATCTCAGGCGTGAAGAGAGCTAAAAATACTATTTTTAAAGGTAGTTATACATTTTTATGCAAAACTGCCATTGTCTAGAGGGTGCGTTTTCATTACATTCTATTTAAATAAAATATTTGCCATAAATTCCTCATTCTGAAAAGCATATTTTCTTCAAGTTGAGCGAAACTCGAATACACTCACTAGCTCGCCAAATCTTGCTCAGTTAAAAGTTAATAAAACTCATTACTTCAATCATTTATTGCCAAAAATTCTATTAAAACATTTAATAATGGCTCATGACATTTGAATTTTACCAAAACTTGGAACTTTAATTGAATTAAATCCAAAATGAAATCGTAAAAAACTGAGACTACGCCAGAAATCCATTGAATCGTCAATTTAATATTCCAATTTTTAATTTATAAGAAGGGGAATAAGCAAAAAAGTATTCCCTTGTGAAAGGATACTGCCCCCCCCCCCTTCCTAAACCGTTCAGAACATCCGAAAGCTGCGCAAGTGTTGGCCATTCTAATCAAAAATAAGACAGCGCGTGTAGATCGTCATACGAATAGCCATAAGGAAAGCATTGAAAGCGAGATTCCCTGACCAGCCTTTTGACCGGAATCACGTGACTCCGGATCTTTGCTTCACATTGTAACCCCTCGCGCGCGCTCTATATTATTCTTACTCTGTGGTCATAACAGTGCTGTAGATTGATTGATCAATTGTTATAACACATTATCGATTTATAATCGTGTATTTCAATATAATCCATTATATAACTATCAAAATCAGTTACAAAATAGATTGCCTTTTCACATGCTATATATATAGATTTTTTTCTTCCAGAAATAAAACTACCACTTCCAATAACGGCCATCTCCCAATAGCGGCCACATTTTCACGGTTCCGTTAGTGGCCGTTGTTCGGAGGTTTTACTGTAATAAGGTTTCGGGAAAGAAGAAGAAAAAAAATGTTTTTTAAAGGTATTTTAAAAATGAAAAAACAGCAACGAAAATAGGATTTTGGTAGAAAAAGAAGAGGAAAAAAAGAAAAATATATTGAAAAGGAATACAAAAAGTTAAAGTTTAAAAAAAAATGATTATATTTGAGACAAAAAGGAAAAACTTATTGAATAAAATGAGTGAAAGAAAGAACGCAAAAACAAAGTTAGAAAGTTCAAGGATGAATAAGACGGAAAAGAATGTAAGGGGTGAAGAAAAAGGAAAGAAAGAAAGAAAATGGAGGTAAGTAATGGCGAAAACGATGGTAAGAAATTGCGATAGTGAAGGTAAGGAAGTGAGAAAAGGAGAAAATGAAAGTGAAAAAAGAGGAAAATGAAAGTGAAAAAGAGAAAATGAAGGTGAGAAATGAAGGAAACGGAACTGAGAATAAGGAAGAAAAAAATGTAAAGAGATGAAGAAAATGAATATAGGAAATGAAAGAAGTGCGAATGAAAAATAACACAAATAAATATAAGAAATGAAAGAAGTGAGAGTGTGTTAAAGAGAGTGGTGCAAACGATTAGGGGTTAAAAGCGGACGAGACATATGCGGACATGTCGGAAATCGGGACATATGCGGACATTTTATGTTTACCAATAATCAAACGTTACTGGCGAGTAATTCTGGCGATTTTTAAGGTACGTTCTCTGGTCGCGATCGGGTCAAAATCTGACATTTTATGTTAACCGATAATTTAACACTTATTGGCGAATGATTCTGGCGATTTTTCGAGCTACATTTTCTAAATGTGTTGAATGAGGGGAGGGGGGAAGAATAAGTTCCTGGAAAATTTGAAGAAGAATCAATATATGTCGGCTGCCGACCCCATGGGAGATGGTACTATGAAGAAGAATGAATTGACTGAGAGCTGGGAGGATTAGAGTCAATTGTTGCCTTGTTTTCTTCTGAGAAACGTCGTTTTCTAACATTGCCGTCCGTACCTCCAAATACGACTCTTATCCAGCCCATGGATAAAAAAGTAATTTTAAAACTTTGAGAAGGTTTAAATCAAAGGACTTTTAAGAAGGTGTTTTGCAATAATCTCTGCCTCAGAATTAACAATCGCTGACTTCTGCAAACATAATTTAATACACTAATACACTACATTCCCCTTAATTTTTATCCATGAAGCTTTGCAAAAAGTGACTTACACAGGGACGCCGTTATCAGACACGGGGCCATCTCAAAAATTTCGAGGCATCAAAAATGTTTAGGACACCCTTAGCCCCGATTTTATATATTTTGTGGGGGGGGGGGGGGTCATCAGCTATTATTTCAGAATGTGTAGGAATGCTGAGAAATATCCTAACAAAAAATTTTACATACGCAATAAAATGTAAATAAAAAAAATTAATGATAATTCAGTACTTAAAGGTAATTTTAAAGTAATGAGAGGAAACAATATTCCAGAAACTGATGAAAATTTTAGAATTGAGGAATTGAAAATAACTAAAAATGGATCCAACACCAATGAAAATTCAGAATTAATTAGAAAAATAATAGAATTGATTTTTTTTTAGAATGAACGGAAGAAAAAATTCTAGAATTGAGGAAAATTCGGAATTAATGCAAGAAGTAATTTAAGAATTGATGGAAGCCTCCAATAAGTTACCGTGAGTGCGGGGCCCGGTGCAACCGCACCTGCCGCACACATCTAAGGGTGGCTCTATACTTACAGAACCATAAATTCCGTTCGGGACCACAGAGTAATAATACTATTTATATCTTAAGTCTATGTTTGGGACGCATTATAGCCAGATTGCTTTTCAGGCAGAAATTTCGAGTGGTTTGACACGTAGACTGCTCAACACTAATTTTATTGCCAAAAAATTTTTAGTGATTTCAGGGTAATTTTGAGTGCTGATTCTATGTGTGAATCTGGCATTATTTTTTTTCAAACGCTCTAATTTTTAACATAAAGTGAAAACTAAATTTCAGTAGTACTACAAAAGCAGCACACAAATCGCATTTAAATCTGCGAGCGGAGTTTACATCACTAGAAAGCTTGAATCAATGGAATAAATCAATTTAATCATGAAAATCAATACATAAATCGGAAGATAAGTCAATACTGATGATACTAAGGACCGGACTTGGGCAAGTGTGAAGGTTGGCCGCAACCGGGGCGTTAAATGTTAGGGGCCGCAAAAACGCGATGAAAGAAAATACTTTGATTGCATTTTAATTTAAAAACTTCGTTTTCAACAAAGCGAATGCATTTAAACCTCGCTACAACGATACTCAATATAACGATAAATTACTCTATAACGATATTTTTTCAAGCCTTGTTTGAAAATGCCTATACTCTAATGTTAAATTGTTACCTCTCGACATAACGATATATAATCCCTACATAATCTACAACGACATTTTTTCTTGGTCTGCAGAGTCGTTGTATCGAGGTTTCGCTGTAGCTTAAAATTTTGTCTAAAATCTTTAAAATTCAGACATCGAACCCTATTCCTCTTGTCTAGGGTTTTCACAGAACCCCTTCCTCCAAGTCAACTAAAGGATGGAGGTGGATCTAGTGCTCCGGACGATGGGTTGCTAAATTATTCTTTTAAAATTTAAAAAATTACACAAGGCATACATAATGCATACTTGCCCGGCCGAAAGAGTATGAAGTTAAGGTCCTGGGTAGGCAATCGGTTCCATTTCCCCGACAGCTCTCCAACCTTTAAATGTCTGGAAGCAGCGTGCAATATCGTTTAAATTTATTGTCGAATAATTTTTTTCTCTGTGACCATGAAATAGTAGTTTGATGTTCATTCTGCCTATGTAAACCTGGCGTGCTCCAGGGTGTTCATGGTTACTCAGGGATTAGGAAACTCCGTTTTCGAGGGCCACATAATGCTTAAGCCCGTCCTTGATAATAAAATAAAATAATGCGTATTTGTAAATCAATAAATGCACATCTTTAAAAACACTCCACTCAATTATCAGATTTCAATATGCAGGCAATGCACGTCACACGAAATTTGTGTTACATTTATGTTCAGAATAAAAGTAAAACAATATATGTATGTATAATATACATACATTATACATATCGTGCATACATTTATATATCGTATACGTTCACTACACGTACACGCACATTCCCGCATGTACCGATTCGTTGGGGGTTCCGCGGGGGGGGAGGTGTGGTGTAGCAGTAGTAGGTAGGGCCTGCAAAAAATGGCTCAGGGATCCATGATGTTCTTAAGTCAGCCACGTCGTTGGGCAATTTGCCTGTCGTGGCGTTGTATTTGTATAATATATGGAATGAAAATAAGGGAATATACTTAGGATATCAGAATAGATTAATGCAGTAATGATATGTTCTATAATGTTGCATTTTGTCCACTAAAATGAACACAAAATGATATTAAATTAATTCAAGGAGAAGCACTTGCATGATTTTCTGTTATGGGTTTTGAATGTCTTTCATAGGAGGCTTCGGTAGAGTAATCAGCCATCATACGCGAAGCTCGAGCTTGCCTTGATAATTCTGTTCCATTACTTTCATATCTTGATGAAACCGCCTCTCTCGTCATTAAAATGACTCAGATTGTCTGTGAAATTGGACCAAGTAACTAAGAAGAAAATGCGCCTTTGTGCTCATATTAACAGCCTATTTTTCAAACGTTTGAAAATTTTTATATTCAAATTACAAATTAATCGTATTTTACTGCAATTCTTCATCGTTCTCTGCTTTGTCAAAAAATTCTCAACAACCGATACGAAACATGATCAAACTGAAGATTGACCGGATTGGACGGATATTGATTAATATCCGTCAAAAATGCTGAAAATTTCGAATCTTTAAGAAATTTATGAATTTGAGAACTATCAAAAATCCCTGCTGGCAGCTTTTCATTGTTCAGTCCAGGAAACGTTTTACAAATTAATTGGAAGCACTCGCCACTTTATTTATTGAGTACCTTTATCAAATTGCTTCACTAAGCCGAGTTTTATATGAAGTGTTGGGAGATGTATTTTGTTTATGAACCGCTGGCTCTCTAAAAATATTTTCTTTGTTGCCCCAGTAAGAGGTTCATCAGCTCAAGATCATGACAAATAACGAATGTCTGATGATGTAATACGTAAATTTTGCGCATAAAATTTCGAAATTTCGCAAAAATAAATTTTTCTAAATCGGAGATTTTGCATTTATTCGCAAAAATGAACAAAACAAACGATACATTTTTCCTTCAGGTTCCATTTTGAAGCGAAGTAATAAAGTACTTAATTAAAAGCTAATATTTCAGTAGTCTCTCCATATCTCCTTCTTCAATAGTACTTCCCTCTGTGAGTAGTAACGGCGTTGTAGGTACATAATACAGTCGACTCTCGGTTTACGAAGTTAATTCGTTCCTGAGGTAGGTTGGCAAACCGAAACACATTTGCTCATAGGAATTAATGTAAAAATAGTTTCATTCGTTTCTAAGACCCCGAAGATTCCTACAGTGTCAATTTTTACTTTTTCACGCTCAAGTGAATAACTCGAAACCTATTGAATCGGAATATAATCATACTGACATTAAAAACACTTTTTTCCAGAGAAAATCCAGACTTTACGAGAAAACGGGCATATATGCTATACATGGGCAGAGCTGTACCCATGTCTAGTCTGATTAATTTCATCTATTAATCTCAGTGTCAAAGCTCTCGAAATTTCTGCCTGCAAAGCAATCTGGCTACCTTGCGTTCCAAACCGAATTCATTTTATAAGTCACTTGCTGCCAAACATCATCAATAAGTTCTATGAGCAATGTGGAACATTAAAATGATGTTTCTAGAAATAGATAGTAGTAATTATATATGTGTCAGAGGTTATTGCAAAACGTGTTTCAAAAATTTCTTTGATGAAAACCGTCCCAAAATTTGAAATGACATGCTGATCTATGAGCTGGATAAAAGGAGTCGAATTCGGAGGAATGTATTTGAAAAAATCGAAATGCGGCCGTAGACACTTCAATTCCTCCATTATCATTTCGAATTTAGTCAAATATTTTCCTGCTTGCGTGTTCGTAAACCGAATCAATTTTTGTTGTTGGTAAACCGAATTTAACGCAAACCGAGACGTTCGTAAACCGAAGGTTGACTGTGTCAGCATTCTTGCTATTAGCGGGACTACGAAGACTTTGAATAACTGCCTTTGCAAAGTAGGTAGTAGAATTTCATGTGCATGGCCATCAACAGAAGTCTTTTAGATGACTACTGAAAGTAGTATGATTCTATTTATCAATGACTTCATACCATGCCATAACGTTGCAAAAAATATTATCTTGGAAAAGCTTCTTTCCAAAGTACAAAATTTGGGTGCAAAGTTGATGTAAGTGTTGTCACGGCGTCAGATAGGCCCAGCATAAAACCACTGTATATGCTGCAGAGGTTAATTTGTTGCGTCGAATATCGTGTAAAAAATAAATGTATTTAAACTCTTCTGCTGCTGTCAAACTTTTTTCTGTCTTTTCGAAAAAAATGGCTGTGACTTTTGCGTTCATGAGAAAATTAACTTGATGCGCAAAACGTGCGCGAATGGATATATAGTTTGGTCCTTTTATAAATAGTCAATAACATCCATAATTTTCGGATAGAACTCAGAAACGGAAGGCAACTGAACTCTTAATTCCCGAGTTAGAATTCAAAAGCATTTTGCTCAGCAAAATCACTACCTATTTTCGCTTAAAATTGTAAATGTTCGAAATTTTGAGGAAAAGTTATAAAAATCAAAATTTTCGTATTTATTCATCTACATCGGCTAATTTCACTTTTATCGCATTTATTCCGTAAATATGAAAATTACGCTTCCTTAATGATATGAATGAAATAATATTGAGAATAAGTTAGGAAAATAAATAAAAAAACACAAAAGTAAAAATTTGCCGCAAAAAATAGTGATTACAGACTGCATTGGAATGTTGAGAATATGTACTATCTCAAAACTAGTCATTTCGTCAAAACCAACACCAGTTTTGGAATCAGCAGCCCACTAAAACCTTTACCCTAAAACCGTTGAAGTTTCTTTGGTAAACTGATTTTTGTTTTGTTTTGAGCAGTGTTATAGAGGATATTTTAACACTTCTAACGAAATTAGACATTCCCTGTGTCTGCCCCAGTCTGGCTGTCTCTCTCTAAGGGAATTCGCGCGTTTTTAGTTTATTCAAAGTTCTTTATGACTTTCTTCAAAAACGCTATAAGCGGGATCCGAATTGGACAAAAACCGAGACTGTCATGTAAAGCCAACAGATCCATCCACCCTATTTTGTAGGTTAACTATCATTCTCCTTCGACGAAGAAAAAGTTTACCCCCCCCCCCCCCCCCCGCCGCACTCATGAGAAAATCTTCCGTACACTACTGAATGGAATTCACTGCACACACAATGTACTTACAGTTCCCGTTTGAACTAGACTGGGACAGAAGGAGTCTTCTCCTGAACTGGGGTGTTCCGTGTACCTATAATAATTAGCTAAAATTTTTCACAAGCATCTTTATAGTTAATTTACTGTGCAATCAAACAAAAACTATAGCATTCATATATCTGCAAACCATGTCAGTCTCCCTTATAAAGATTTCATGGGTCTTCGCAGTCCTAATCTGTAACGAATTAAGTTATTGAATTAATAACAAAGCAGGGGAGATCCGAGTCAGTGCTGTGGGTTCTGAGCACCCATGGTAATTTTTGGCATGCATCCGACACCTGCAGAATCGACAGAAAGCAAATTTATTTGTTGAAAACAAAGATGAGTACCTACTGGTTCGAAACACTTCCGAAACTCCCGATCTTAGTCCTTGGTAATTTGAGGTAGTCTCGGTGCCATTCACCCCAGATTTTCGACCAGTGACCCCAGTAATTTTTCTCGAACGGTTGAATATAAGCAAAGGTTGTCCGGCCTCCTCCTCCGGTCCATACTCCTCTGGAGCATTTGAAATAAATTTCTTAGTATATGTAGTTATTCGTGCTCTTTACCCATTTTCGGACAAGTGTAACTAATGATGGTTCATCAATAAGAGCTGCAATGTGAATCAAGTTATCAAGCATAATCAAGAACAATAAAAAAATCCTGGACCACAAAACGGGTAAGTTTATTTAAACGTGGGACGTATAGTATAACTAAAATTCAATGTCAATCATTTGAGTTTACAAATAATTTTATTTACAATTAAAAACACCAATTTTATTTATGATTGTGTTGAATTTTAAGAAAATACATACTCGGCCGCCGAGTATTCGGTTATTCGCTCAAATCACTATTCGTCCCATCCTTAATAAGACAGTAATAGAATTTCAATTCTGAATCAATTAAGCATGAAGATCGCATGTATCTAATTGATATCTATCATTTCGATTCATTATGCTCAACTCAAAGATTTTTTAATAGACCACCTATTATATGCAAATGCATAAATATTAAATAATACAGTGGATCCCGCCTATAACGTTTTCCAAAAAACTGTCATGGAAAACGTTGTAAGCGAGAACCGCTTTAAATGGGGAAATCTTAATGAGAATTACAGTCGATCCTGCTTATATAGTTTTCCCGCTTAGTACGACTTATTCTGGAGTTTCCAACTCACTAATTCTCTCTAAGATTTTCCATTTAAAGCATTTCCCCGCTTACAATGTTTTTGTGACAGGTTTTTTGAAAAATGTTATAAGCGGGATCCACTGTACTTAGAGTTGAAACCGCAGAAATAAGTCGAACTAAGCGGGAACGTTAAAAACGGGATTGACTGTAATCGGAATAAGTGTGTGTGTGCATAGTTTTAGATCACTTCATTAGAATAAAATCTTTTTTTAATGTTTCTGTCGAACTAGTTCGCATGTTTTCTATATTATCATATTTCTATCCACGTGTGGCATCTGTGAGTTGCCGTGATTTTTATTGATTAAATTTAGTTCAGTTGATGTAGTTATTTTTCTTTTCCCACGATATATCTTGCATGTACGATCAATCGATATCGTTTATGTATATGATCGTATAAGTGCTCATTAACTTATGTATGATTTTACTAATTTTCCCTCTTATGAAACAATCAACTTCCATTGGTTTGACAATGCCGCAGTCCACGCACTGTGCTGATAATACTCAGGCGACATTAGTTGTAGAGACCCTTCCTAGAATAGAAATCCCTCGGGATAAGGACTTATGATCACCTCCGCGCCGAGCCCGATAATAATAATAATAGTTCTACTGAAGCTATATATTTATTATTATAGTGTTGGTTATGTCGGCGTTTTTTTTTTTTTTTTTACGTGTAGCAATCCATCACTTGTCAGTGGTTCAAAGAGGACGGGTTTTTTTTTACTTGTTCTGGCGACTGGTAGACGACTCACGTCTTTCATTGTTCAAATTTCATCAAAAGTTTCTCTGCATGTCTTTATAATGTCCATCAAAGAGAAAATCGCCACTTAGCAGCTTGGTGGAAAAATTAGGGATAAACCGCCAACATCGCCGGCTCGGCAAAATTTGTCCGATTTTGACCCGGCTTCTTGTTGTATCCATTTTGTCGCCATTTAACAGGTTGGAGAAACAAATGGGAGATACAGCGCCAACATCGAGGGCGCGGCAAAATTTGTCCGATTTTGACCCTATTTCCATGTTGTCCGCATATGTCCCGTCCGATTTTGACTCGCTACCGTGCAAACGACTCGGTGTCAGAAAGAAGACTATTTATCATACAAGAGAGGACACAATATATAAGCACACACACACACACGCCTAGATAACTAGAAACGACCGGTTCATAAACATGCAGCGTCATCTATACACATACATATATATCATAAACCCAGTGCGATTACATTTCTAACAGAGAGTGAAAAATGTAGTAAATGAAAGAAGCAGGAGTGAAAAATGAAGAAAATGAATGTAAGGAATAAAAGAAGTGAGAGCGGGAAATTAAGAAAGCGAATATAGGAAATGAAAGAAGTGAGAATGGAAAATGAAGAAAATTGAAGCAAGAGATGAAGTAAATGAAAGAAATTGAAAAATGAAGGAAAAAATGGAAGTTAAGAAATGGAGCATATGAAAGTTTGAAATGAAAAAAAAAATGAATATACAAGATAAAAAGAATGAAAGCGTGAAGATAAATAGAAAAATGATAACAATATTATGAAATTAGGAAAGGAAACTTTCAAACTTTGTCAAAAGACCTAAATATTTCATTCTGTAATTTTGAAGGTAAAAAAATCAAAAAGATAAATTGTACGAAATAACTTGTATATTAGTGGATTTACATTTAAATTTACAGCTGTAGTACTCTGAGCATAATACTAGTACATTTTTATCTGAACTTAATATGTACAGCGTTTTTCTTGCTCAATTCTCCGCAAAAACCCTTCAAAACCACTCACGTAGGTACATCTCCAGCTTGTCCATCGGATAATCTGTCACTACCCTGAATAATGAACCCTATTGGGGGGATTCTAATCAGACCGGAGATAGATTATCCATCCTTATTCAGCTCGACATAATCGCCGGCAAACGTGCCCACATCAAATTTGCACGACTTGTCCATATCGAAGCTAATTTGCAGATAATAATGATAGTCACTTTCGGGGGGGGGGGGGGAGGCCCAATTCCCTACCGGCTCTAATCCTAACGCTTATGTCGGACCAGTGATCCCCCTAACAAATGCGCTTATAGTGTTGTGAAATTAACCGGCGAACATCGGAATCACGTATATCACCAATTAGGATATTTTAATAAGACTCCAACGGTATATAATTAGCTGTGTCGTTGATGCTCTGGTGATATGCTGATCCTGTGGGCATGAGGCACGATTAGGTAAATTAATGAGCGATAACTTTCGATAGTGACATCTTGTGTCAAACTTCTGTAGTTTCGTTTTGAACACTTCCCTATATATAGCTAGATGTATTTCCTTCTCTCCCTTTATCAATGCCAAACGTGGAATTTTTGTCATTATTTCGAGTAAGTATGCTGTTCTCAAAGAAAGCAACCAACCTCTTCTTTATATCTTCAGCGTTCGGAGTATGGCTTTATGAAAACAAAGGGCAAACAAGTGAAAATCATAGGTCCGGACTGTAGGGTGGGTGTTCCAGTTCTTCCCGGTCAACTTTTGTTGGAGATTGGTTTTTAGCTGGAATACACATTTAAGAAATTTTTACCGTAGAACAGAAACCGTAGTCATGTATTAGTAGTAGTAATTACACTATTTCATATTTATGGAACAGGAAACTGATACGCAGGAATTGGTTGCATTGTAGAGCTGATGATTTTTGGAGAGAAAATTAGCATTTTCCTCTGCTACCATGAAAGAAGTGAAAGTGTTAAAGAGAGAGGTGGAACGAGTCAGGAAGAAGACTATTTATTATACAAGAAGGACACTATATATAAGAATACACTCACACACACCGGTTCATGAACATGCAGCGTCATCTATACACATACATACCTAACATAAACCAGTGTGATTACATTTCTAACAGAGAGCGAAAAATGTAGAAAATGAAAGAAGCAGGAGTGAAAAATCTAGAAAATGGAAGAAGCAGGAGTGAAAAATCTAGAAAATGGAAGAAGCAGGAGTGAAAAATCTAGAAAACGAAAGAAACAGGAGTGAAAAATGAAGAAAATGAAATAAGCAGGAGTGAAAAATCTAGAAAATGAAAGAAGCAGGAGTGAAAAATCTAGAAAATGAAAGAAACAGGAGTGAAAAATGAAGAAAATGAAGGAAGCAGGAGTGAAAAAATGAAGAAAATGAAAGAAGCAGGAGTGAAAAATCTAGAAAATGAAAGAAGCAGGAGTGAAAAATCTAGAAAATGAAGGAAGCAGGAGTGAAAAATCTAGAAAATGAATGAAGCAGGAGTGAAAAATCTAGAAAATGAAAGAAGCAGGAGTGAAAAATCTAGAAAATGAAAGAAGCAGGAGTGAAAAATCTAGAAAATGAAAGAAACAGGAGTGAAAAATGAAGAAAATGAAGGAAGCAGGAGTGAAAAATGAAGAAAATGAAGGAAGCAGGAGTGAAAAAATGAAGAAAATGAAAGAAGCAGGAGTGAAAAATCTAGAAAATGAAAGAAGCAGGAGTGAAAAATCTAGAAAATGAAAGAAGCAGGAGTGAAAAATCTAGAAAATGAAAGAAGCAGGAGTGAAAAATCTAGAAAATGAAAGAAGCAGGAGTGAAAAATCTAGAAAATGAAGGAAGCAGGAGTGAAAAATCTAGAAAATGAATGAAGCAGGAGTGAAAAATCTAGAAAATGAAAGAAGCAGGAGTGAAAAATCTAGAAAATGAAAGAAGCAGGAGTGAAAAATCTAGAAAATGAAAGAAGCAGGAGTGAAAAATCTAGAAAATGAAAGAAGCAGGAGTGAAAAATCTAGAAAATGAAAGAAGCAGGAGTGAAAAATCTAGAAAATGAAGGAAGCAGGAGTGAAAAATCTAGAAAATGAATGAAGCAGGAGTGAAAAATCTAGAAAATGAAAGAAGCAGGAGTGAAAAATCTAGAAAATGAAAGAAGCAGGAGTGAAAAATCTAGAAAATGAAAGAAGCAGGAGTGAAAAATCTAGAAAATGAAAGAAGCAGGAGTGAAAAATCTAGAAAATGAAAGAAGCAGGAGTGAAAAATGAAGAAAATGAAGGAAGCAGGAGTGAAAAATGAAGAAAATGAAAGAAGCAGGAGTGAAAATGAAGAAAGTGAATATATGACTCACGCCACGGCCCTCTCGCACGATATCGTAGAGCGCACTACGACTACGCTATTGGAGCTCCAGGGAAGAAATTTCTCATTGCTTCCATAGCGTAATGGTAGCGCACGTGTTTGGGGTGTGGTTCGAGTTCCAATAGTAAGCGAAAACGTCAATTTTCTTTTAAAAAAAAATCATCGTCTCAACAAAACAACCAGTTTCCTGCATATCTTGCATTAATAAGTAATGAGGACTACTCAGTTAATGCAAGATCTGTCTGCTTTTTTTTTGCAGTCGAATCCCATTATAACGAACTCCAAGACACCGGGTGAATCCCTTCGTTATAACGAAATTTCGTTATAAAGGAATTACAGCTTTTTGCATTGTTCCTATGTAAACTTATCTGAGGGATTGAAAAAAAGTCTTCGTTAAAACGAGATTTTCGCTATAACGGTATTCGTTAAAACGGGATGCGACTCTATATGGAATTTTTGTCATTATTTGGAGTATATATTCCAATCTCGAAGGAAGCCTTGTTCTGTGAGAGCAATCAGTGCTTCACAATGTCTGTTGCAGTAGCTTTCGGGATATGTTTTTTGTTCCTTTGGGAACAAGGGGCAAACAAGGGAGGTAGGAGTCATAGGTCCGGACTGTTCTATCCTAGACTAGAGTATTCTAGCTCTTCAACAAAATTTCGTCAGGAGATTGGCTGTTAGCTGGGATACATTTAGGCAATTTCTATCCTAAGGGGAAAAAAGGCCCAGCAGTGTGTAGTAATTGCATTCCAGAACGCGTTTGTTCCTCGTGACACGTTCAGAGGCAGTTGCTACACAAACTTTGGCGCCCTTCTCCCAATCTAGTCTAATTTTCTTGACCACTCATTTCTCAAATTTTTCCGCCTCGGGCAAAGCACGTCGAGAACTCGCCGAGCGCAAGTCTCCCGGCGCTTGTATGTAAATACACCTCTATCTCTCAAAGTCACTCTTTTGGAAACTCTTGTGGTCACATGCTTGTGCACCTACTTGGTCTCACACATGCTTCCACACTTTCTTGTCACTTGAATCTTTCGGTCGCTCTCACTGACCTGGCCCCCTCAATCTCTAGGGTTAATCTTTTAGTCACTCCCATGCTTACAAAGGGATTTTTTCTCACACTACTTTGAGGTTGATTTGCACGATTTCTTAGGTAGTGCAAAGTAGTCCCACTTTTTCTCAGAACGTAACTGTCAAACCACTATGAATCATATAATGAATCAGTTATAGTATAAGACTGATTTTCTGTGTGTACGTATGTGTGTTTGTTCTCTATACAAATCTGCAATTTTAGACAATCTAGAGACGCCAAACTTTGCATTTATACCAAACGGGACCCGAATTGGAAGATAGACTACTTTAAAAGTTCGCCAGAGCTGAGCAAATGGCCGAAATGGCCAAGAAATGCCGGGCAACAATGGTTCTTGGGCGTGAACAATCACTTTCGGAATGCTTACTTTGGTTACCGTGGTTCCCTTACAATGCGTTTCAGACATGTATATGCCTTTATAATGGTTTGTCATTTTTCAATCCTCTCCAGTAATTGAAGAAAACCCGGGCAGAGCACCGGGTATTATAGGTCGTCAGTTATAATTACACGGCTTTATAGGTATGATTTAAACGACAATTAGTATCTAAATGTAAAGAAACAGCATTTACTTTCCAGATCTGGTTAGCAAACGATATCCAAAATGGCGGATGCATCAGTAACGCAAATACATGAGTTGACCGGCGATGTCTCCTGTCGGGAAAAATCAACACTTTTTTGGAAATTTGCATTAGAGAACAGCCACTTGGCAACGTTGAATCTTTTTTCAGGATTAGTGCGAAGTTACCCCGGTAGGTGTAAAGTATCCCCAGATTACGGTACCCCCCCCCCCCTCAGCAATCTTATTGAGCCATCCCAATGTCAGTCAAAGCATTTCAAATTCCCATTCCTATACAAGGAAGTTTTTAATTTCCCAACACTGATATCACACGTTGGCGTCTGTCGCCAAGTGTTAATTCCCATAATTCCACGCGGCAAATGCATCCAAACCACTCCAAACTTCCATTTCAAAGGTGGGAAATATTGTTCTGAGGTAAAGGAAATGGCATTATTTACCATTGAGAATGAGCTTTTTCGGCTAAAAATGCATTTTTCGAGGCAACAAAAGAGCCAGTCGAATAGATTGGAACCTAAACCGAAATACAATTTAACACTATGATGATAAATTGGCTGCGATTATATAAAGCCACTCTTATACGTCTCGAGTGTGTGACGTCACGGAACAATTACCACTCAAATGATCTAGGAATGTACCGCGCAATGCTTGAAGTGAGGTGGAACGGCACTGTGGGTCACTTGAGTGATCTGTAAGTGTACCGCGGGCCACTTGAGTGATCTGGAACTGTGCCATTGGTCATTCGAATGATCTGGGAATGTACCGCGAGCCGATTGAAGTGAAGTGGGAATTGCACCGTGGGCCACTTTACTGCTGTGGGTCCATTTGAGATCTCTACAGCTACACCACGGGTCACCAAAGTGATCTGTAAATGTTCCACCGGTCACTCTTGTGATCTGTAAATGTGCCACTGCTCATTCTCGTGATCCGTAAATATGACGCAGATCACTTGAAATATCTGGAAATGTGTCGTGGGTCGTGACGCATTCCATTCAATTGACCTGGTGCACTGTTCCAGATCTCTTAAGTTGTCCGCGGTACACGTTCACTGCAATTTATTGATCCGCAACGCATTTCCCCTTAAATTAATTGGTCCGCAACGCATTTCCCCTTAAATTAATTGGTCCGCAACGCATTTCCCATTAAATTAATTGGTCCGCAACATATTTCCCCTTTAATTAAAATTGGTCCGCAACACATTTCCCCTTAAATCAATTGGTCCGCAACGCATTTCCCCTTAAATTAATTGGTCCGCAACGCATTTCCCATTAAATTAATTGGTCCGCAACGCATTTCCCCTTAAATTAATTGGTCCGCAACGCATTTCCCATTAAATTAATTGGTCCGCAACATATTTCCCCTTTAATTAAAATTGGTCCGCAACACATTTCCCCTTAAATCAATTGGTCCGCAACACAATTTCCCTTAAATTAATTAGACCGCAACACATTTCCCTTAAATTAATTGGACCGCAATACATTTCCCCTTAAATTAAAATTGGTCCGCAACACATTTCCCCTTAAATTAAAATTGGACCGCAATACATTTCCCCTTAAATTAAAATTGGTCCGCAACACATTTCCCCTTAAATTAAAATTGGTCCACAACACATTTCCCCTTAAATAAATTGGTCCGCAACACATTCCCCCTAAATTAATTGGTCCGCAAAACATTCCCCCTACTTTAATTGGTCCGCAGCACATTCCCCCTTAAATTAATTGGTCCGCAACACATTTCCCGTTAAATCGATTGGACCGCAACATTTCCAGATAACTTAAGTGGTCGACGTCACATTCCCACACCA
This sequence comes from Pholcus phalangioides, assembly GCF_987345545.1. NCBI lineage: Eukaryota > Metazoa > Arthropoda > Arachnida > Araneae > Pholcidae > Pholcus > Pholcus phalangioides. The sequence continues at coordinate 11,069,334 of NW_028301617.1, read as the reverse complement.
CTTAAATAGCCCGCCCACGAGGAATTTAGAGATCACCGCAGTGACCCGCGGCACATTTACAGATAACTTAAGCGGCCCGCACTCTCCAAGCGATTGAGCACCCTTGTGTTAGTGTAAGCCATAGGGTTTTCCACTTCTTTCTAGTCGCGAGCTTTGCCTGCACCCATCCTCGAAAGAAGAGCACCCTTACGACAAGTCTGGCATACGAACGTTGATTTCAATCCTTCAATGCAATTTGTACGAGGCGTTTAATTAATTGGAACGTTGTCCAAGTGCGTGCTCGCGAGCACGAAGTCGGACACGAGCATCGAGCACTCCGGGTGCTTCAGGGAGAGGGGGGGGGGAGAGCACCGGGTTGAAGATGCCTAGTGTAAGAGCAAATTTTAATCCCCATCATTACAGATGGCAAGTGTGTCCAAACGACTCCAAGTACCAACGGTGGGGAAAAAACAAAAAACCCAGGAGTGAAGAAAATGGCATAATTTGCTATTACGAAGGACCCTTTTTCCCTTAAAAGTTCTCCTTTTTAAGGGTTAAAAACTGCAATTTTTCCGAGGACACAAACGGGAAAACAAAAACGGGAACTACACCTAAATGCAATTCTGACACTACGATATGGACTGGATACGATCGTATAAAGCGGCTGTTATACGTCCCGAGTGACGTCCCGGGGACCATTACCGTTCCCATAAGATAAAGCAACTCCCCACCCCCACAACCCGGCCCAACGTCGTCGTTCGACCCAGAACCCACCGCTGCCCCCCCCCCTCGTCCCAGAAGTTTCGGGCCTGTTACACAAACGATATTAAAACTATTTAAAACTGTTCTCCTCGTTCCCCCAACACAAAACTCTCATTCCATCCAGTCCATAATAAAAATGGAGGAGACGAATGAGAAGTTTTTTAATTAAATTCTCCGCCTTTTCTCCTGTCGTTTTTGTTCCCGTTTTATTTCCGCACCTCCCCCCCCCCCACCTCCGTCTTCCTCCTTAAACATCGGAGATGTCATTAGCGGAAACTGGAGCGCGCACAGGGTACTACTACCCGGAGAAAACACACTTCGGTAGCGGAGTTTAAATTAGTCTCATTGCTCCGGTATAATAGCCATTCTTTACCCCTGGAAAAACGTCGTCTAATTTCGACGGGTTCGAAAGAAAAATTCCTGATGATCGTTTCCCGTTTCTTTCTTGTCGTCCCGGACGGAGAAAAAGAGGAGAAATTGGGGACACAAAATGGGACAGAATGCATCCAAACGGAGATAATATTAGGGGTTTTTTTTTCGTTTTTATTATTCCTTTAAATTTAATTTTCTGGGGTTTTTTTTTTTGTCCTGGAAATAGGGTCATGGTAGGGTTATATTAGCACAGCCGGGACACGAGCTGATAACAATAAAAATAGAATAATAACATTAACGGCAATGGTGTTTAGATTGTTCTTTAGTAATGTCCGTGTGTGTTTTCATTCGGAAACGGAAATTTAATTTAAATTTATGACAGGCGGTGGGGGGGGGGGGGTTAGGAAAAATGATTTATGGACTTGGTTTATTATTTGAATGCAATTTTATTGTGTTTCCGTGTGAAAGCGCCCTCTGTATATTATTTCGTCCCGGAGAGGATAGGTGGAATTGGGATACAGATGGACGGCTTACGGGAACGTCGACCTCTCGATGTTTCGCCCCCTATGGCGTTTCGTTCCCCCTGACATTTGGCCCCGGACGGGTCCGAGTGAGCGACAGTGTGAATGACCGAATGAGTGCCCGTACGAAGGACTCGCTCACTCACACTGAGAGTCGCTCATCTACTTCACCAAACACCAACTCGCTATAGCGAGTGGCTATTCGCTGCCGTTAATGAGATGGGTTGGAAATGAAGGCGCTGTCTATCGGTGGTCGCTCAAAGCTCGTTAGGGGAAAATATATCTTTGATATCCTCGATCGGGTTTGAATCCGGGACCGCGACAGCAACCTTTTCACGGTGGTAGACGAGCATGTTACCACCACGCCACTCGGGCGCAGTCACTAATACTGTCGCTCGCTCACTCACTCACTCACTCACTCACTTGGTCACTAATGCGGTCACTCACTTGGTTACTCATACGGCCATTGATACGGTCGTTCATAAGTCAACTAACACACTTTCTAGGTCACTCTTATGGTCATTCATCCACTGACTTGGTCACTCATGCTGTCACTTACCCACTTACTTGGTTACTCATACGGCCATCGATACGGTCGTTCATAAGTCACCTAACACACTAACTAGATCACTCATCCACTGACTCGGTCACTCATGCTGTCAATTACCCACTCACTTGGTTACTCATACGGCCATCGATACGGTCGTTCATAAGTCAACTAACACACTTTCTAGGTCACTCTTATGGTCACTCATCCACTGACCTGGTCACTCATGCTGTCACTTACCCACTTACTTGGTTACTCATACGGCCATTAATACGGTCGTTCTTAAGTCAACTAACACACTTACTAAGTCACTCATATGGTCACTCATCCACTGACTTGGTCTCTCATATGTCACTCATCCTATGACTTGGTTACTGATACGGCCGTTAATACGGTCGTTCATAAGTCAACTAACACACTTACTTCGTCACACATATGGTCACTCATCCACTGACTTGCTCACTCATGCTCTCACTTACCCACTCACTTGGTCACTTACGCGGTCACTCACTCACTCACCCACTCACTTGATAATTTCATACCCTCACTCACCCATACGACCAGTCGCACAAACTCATACGGTCACTCACTACTCACTTGGCACCATCCAATCGGTGGACAATTCGTCTGTGGACGAAATGTCGGACGTGAATATTTCCTGATCCCGAATACAAAATACACCCAAAAACGAACCTATAATATTGGTTTCTTTTCATCCCCTTTGTTATTCCTGGAATATAATTTTGCGAGGGTTTTTTTTTTTCTCCTGGAAATAGCATCACGGTAGGGTGATATTAGTATCGTCGGGACGCGAGCTGATAACAATAACAATAGAATAATAACATTAACAGCAACGATGGTGTTTGGATTGTTCTTTCGTAATGTCTGTGTGTGTGTGTTTGCATTCGGAAATGAAAATTTAATTTCAAACTTATGACAGACCGGGGGATTAGGGGAAATGATTGATGTGTGCTTGGTTTATTATTATGTATTATGTCGTGTTTCCGAGAAAGTTATTACAACTTGCATTTTTCGTGTTGAAATGAGTCTTAAGACCAGTATGTTGAAGAAAAAAACTGCCGGTAAACACTATTATGTACAGTAAAACCTCGATAAGTCGCCACCTCAAGTTATCGAAAAATTATGACGGCTTAAGCGGAGTGCCGTCAGTTCCCATGTGCAATGTTATGAAAACCGTATAAAAATTTAAAGTGATATGACATTTATTAAAGTGTGAATCAAAATAACAATATTAATAAAATTTATAGATTGCGAAGGAAAAAATGATAGCAATTTTGTACCTTTCTTATCTCTTATTACTTAAATTATTGTTGTCAAATGTACTGCTGTACACTTTGATTTATACTTGAGTAATTTAGACTAACAGAGCAACTGTTGGTAGCTTCGAGTAGGATTTAAGTAGCTTCAAGTAGCTATAAGTAGCTTTTCTTCGTAACAGAACTCTCTATTGCACATTAATTTCACATATACATCGAATTTAATTTCAGTGTTTGAATTCTTCATCAGTAGTTCATGATGCAACTACAAAGTAATCTCGAACACTTTTGACTTGGTGGAGGGGGGCCCCGGGCAGGGAAAAGTAAACAGAAGACCTCAACTTGGGAAAGAATGACTGATTCTTTTCAACAAAGATATTTTGTTTAAATTTCAAGCCCTAAATTAGTAGAGCCCAAGCGTTCTATGATTATTTATTATCCGTGCCCGCGCGTTGCACTTTGATTTGATTAATTTGATTCTTCGATTTACATAATTTTTGATTTCCTTGCACTGTGTGTAATCTTTGACGAATCAATAAATTTTGGTTTTGCCGGAGATGCCCTGGGGGGGGGGGCCGGCAAGTTGCTTACGTTGCTTCTTGCGACAGAGCCCGGGTGTCCTGCAGTTTCTCCAGTAGAGCCCATGCAGAAATGAGATCTAGCTTGAACACTCCCCACAAACCTTATTCGGCAAATGAACTTGCCCAGCGTAACTTTCGTTACTTAAACTGTTCCGTTTGGGTACATAGGATTTTATGGTGAGTTTTAAGCATATGGCAATGCTGTTAACAAGCTCTTTTTTTTAATGGAAGCCATAAAAATAGTCTGTTTCACTTTCTCGAATTTTTCCATAGTGACGAGTAAACGAGGGTTTATTAACATTGTTGTCTATGAGAGGTGGAAGGGCCTGAAGAAAAATGACGACTTCACCGGAGTGATGACTTATCTGGGTAACGACTTAATGAGGTTTTACTGTATATATATATATATATATACGTAGGTCAGTCACAATGGAAGTTTCGGGGACCAAAGAATTGTTTTTAGTTGTTTATAATTGTTTCGTCTTTACTTGTATTTAGTTTTATTTGAGCTGAAGAAGACTCCATCGGGTATACTAGCTATAATACCCGGCGCTGCCCGGGGTTTTCTTAATTTACTGGGAGGATTGAAAAAGTGACAAAAACCAATATAAAGGAATAAACTATAATACTGGCAACATTAAAGAAGCGACAAACCCATTGTAAAGGCATATGATGTCTGAAACGCATTGTTAGGGATCCACAACAGCCTGAGTGAATATTTCGAAAGTGATTGTTGGGGTTCAGAAACCATTGTTGGCCGACAGCTTTTTTGTCCGTTTCGGGCATTTGGCCAGCTCTAGCGAACTTTTAAAGTAGACTATCGTTCAAGAGCCGGGGTTCCGTTTGGTTTTTTGTTTTTTTTTCAAGATCTTGCAACAATCGATCTAAAATTGTTGATTTGTATAGAGAACATACACACACAAACACACACACACACGCGGGAAATGTATTTTATGTACAGTTGAATCCCGTTATAACGAACTCCAAGAGACCGAAGAAATCACTTCGTTACAACGAAATTTCGTTGTGAAGGAATTCCAGGGTTTTTGCATCGTTCTATGTAAACTTATCAGGGGGATCAGAAAAGTGTTCGTTAAAACGAGATTTTCGCTATATTGGTATTCGTTAAAACGAGATTCGACTGTATATAGATCAGGTAGAAGTATAAAATTGTAGATTTGCATAGAGAACATACATAGACATACAGAAAATCAATTTTATGTACATATAGATCAGTGGTTCTCAACCTTTGGAATCCACCGGCCCGGTAAATCTCTTTTGTGGAAATGAAAGGCCCGGTCATACACACAATAACGAGAAATTAACGGGAAAAATGAAACTGCGAATCTCTCACGGCCCGGTGTGACTAGTGTTAGGGCCCGGCGGTTGAGAAAATATATATCACACATCATCTGTCTTATCTTGGTCAGACTCATGGTTTACTTGCTGCTCCGTTGCAAAGTTTAATTAGAGAAACTGAACAGAAGATAATGGTGATTATATGTGTCGTAGATTTGCGACACTCTTTCTTTGGCATGTGCTCATTCACAAAGATCCGATCTTGGATTGTGTTTTGTAAGGAATGTGGATTCATAGACCGTCAGTATTTGAACAAAACACTTCTGAGCTTTGTATAATTCTTATTATTCAAGTGAGAAAATTTCCGCTAGTTTTTTAAAAGACCTGTTTTGTGCATGGTTTTATTTACTTATCAATTACGTTCCAATTATGTGGGTTGGTAATTATAAAGTCAATTTATTGCCTTTATTTTCAGTCCAAAAAAGGAGTTTTCAAAATTTTCAGATTTTTAGAAATCTCAACCTACTTCTTTTCGGTATTCTTTACTTAAACAGTAATAAAGGCTTATGCAATTTAAATGATAATGCATCCGAACGCAAATGGTTTTACCATAAATTCCTACTTTTAGGAAAGAAAATTTTCCTAAACATTTCTATTATTTACGAAATTATATAATTCAATGTCCACTAGAAATACATAATATACTCACAAACGCTGCATTTAAAAAGGTATTTCATTATATAGGTATTATTAATTTCAATAGACGAAACCAAATATCAAGTCACGCGAATTACTTACTTGCAAAGTCAACTCGTAACAATTCACTAATTGCTTAAAAGAAGCTTGGGTCCCAAGTCTAGCGTCAGACCAAGCCTGTGCACTTAATTAAACGTCATATCTGATTCAAAACAATCACCATCTTACCAAAGCAGATGCCAATTTTATAATTCGAAAAGCGCCAAAACTCAAATATCAGACCAAAGTAGTGCACGGTAATTGAACACCAAATCTAAATCTAAGAATTTTTTTTTAAGAATTTAAATACGGGATGTATATGTGTCATGTTTCGGTGGGGGAAGAGTTTTCTTCCAGTGATCATCGTATCGTCAGATTTCACTGTAACTTTTCCTCTGGTAAGGTTGATAACAAAAGACTGGTTCCTTGTTTTCGGAGAAATAACTTTGATGTTGTGAGAGGAAGGTTAGCGGAAGTTTTCAAAGACCGGTTGGAATCAGTAGGGGTGGTAAGTCAATGGGAAGAACTTAGTACGAGGCTATCCTCTGTTTTGCACGACGTCATACCCTTTGTTCGAAAAGAGCGTATTTGTACATCACACCCTCTATGGTTCACGGATAGCGTGCGGAACCTTTATCTTGAAAAGAAAAGGGCATTCAGAGAGTATAAAAGTGGATGAGGTGACCTATCATTGTTTACTGATAAAAGAAGACTGTTGCAGAAAGCGATAAGGGATAGTAAAAAGGAAGTTGAATCTAGGTTGGCAGATAACATTGGCTCTGACTCAAAATCATTTTTTCGATACGTCAATAATGGATGTAAGGGGACAGTTGGCCCCCTCTCGATAGGAGACTCTAGGGTAGGGAGCAATGTAGGCATGTGTAGTGCTTTCAATGACTTTTTCGCGTCGGTTTTTAATGGAGATAATGATATTCGATATACGGGTGTTGCATGGGGTAATAAAACCCTCAACGATATTCAAGTAGAAGACGTGGAGGTCTTAAATCTTCTAAGAAATGTATGTGCAAGCAAAGCACCAGGATCAGATGATATCTATCCCAGGGTTCTCAGGGAAGGTGCTAATGAATTGTTGGGGCCAGTCGCACAGATATACAGGAGTAGTGTTGCTGAGGGTATCGTCCCGAGAGATTGGAAACTGGCTAACGTTGTTCCGATATTTAAGAAGGGTAGTAGAGAAGTGGTGTCTAATTATCGTCCAGTGAGTTTGACGAGCTCCCTCTCGAAAATTTTGGAAATTATCATCAAAAGGCAGTTTGTGAAGTGGATAGACGAGAATAATGTATTGTCGGATAATCAGCATGGGTTCAGGAAGGGGAAGTCATGTGTAACTAACCTCCTTTGCTTCTATGATTACGTGACTAAGGCTTTGGGTAAGAGCAAAAATGTCGACGTTGTTTACCTTGATTTCCAGAAGGCATTCGATCGGGTCCAACATGGCAAACTCTTGAAGCGTTTACACGAGATTGGAATAGGGGGCAACTTGCTGAATTGGATAGAATCGTGGTTAAGAGATAGGTCGCAACGAGTTATGGTGAACGGGGAATTCTCTGGTTGGACAGACGTCACAAGTGGAGTTCCTCAGGGAAGTGTCCTTGGCCCCATACTTTTTTCACTTTTTATCGATAAACTCGATCAGGGTATCGATGGAATTACTAGCAAATTCGCAGATGATGTGAAGCTAATGGGGGTAATCGGGAATGAAAGCGATAGGGAGTTGCTCCAGACCAACTTAAACAAGATTGCAGCATGGGCAAATGAATGGAGCATGACGTTTAGCGTTGATAAGTGCATGGTCGCTCATTTTGGTTCGAACAACCCACGGTTCTCTTACGAGTTGAAAGGTGTCACTATCCCGGATGCAACTAGGGTCACCGACTTGGGAATTCTCATTGACGAGCGACTTAAGTTTTTTGAACATTGTTCAGCGGTGGGCAAAAAATCGAATAGAATGCTTGGTCTCATTTTCAAAAAGTTATCTTCGCGTTCTGCTAAAGTCATTCTTCCGCTTTTCCGAGGCTTAGTTCGTCCTGGACTGGAGTATGCTGTAAGGTTTTGGAGACCATAACCTACAGAAGGACATAGACTTGGTTGAAGGGGTGCAGAGAAGAGCTACGCGTGTCCTTATTGGCACACGGGGCTTGAGTTATGAAGAGAGACTTCATTTTTTGAATATGTTTACATTGGATGAACGCAGGTGTCGAGGAGATATGATCGAAGTGTTCAAAATTTTCAATGGGATGGATAGGATGGACCATGAACTTTTAGTACACCGCCAATCGACTGCTTTTACAAGGGGACACCAGTATCGATTGGTGAGGGACAATGCAAGGTTATGGTGTCACAGGGAATTTTTCTCTAATAGGGTTGTTAATAAATGGAATAGCTTACCCCCGGAGGTAGTAAATTGGAACACAATTGACACGTTTAAAAAGAAATACGAAAAACATGTTGGAGTAAATCGAGAAGCTCTATCCATACTTAGAATAAGACAACCATAAGTATTCTTTATGGCCATTGTATAATATTTTATCATGTGTATATATTGTTTATAATTTGTGTTAATTGCATTTTTAATTGGGTTGATGTATTTTTGAAATATATGACATCCATATTTTTATGGGCATCTTTTTATCAGCCACCTCGTTCGGCATTTTGTCTGTTGTGGCGTTGTATTTGTATTTGTATTTGTATACGTTCAGGACCGGAACACAAGCTTGATCATGCAAAACCCAAATATAACCTTCAATACAAACCCAACTCAAGGAGCAGACCAAAGTCATGCACTTAAGTTGCAAGCTCAATCCATGGTACATGAAGTCAAATCAGTCTCAAACGTGCCAAATCAAATGCAGACGAAAGCTGTGCACGATAATTAACCCCCAAATCACATTCCAAATTTCACTCGAATGCGTTAAGAGTCACACTTAGTCTGTGGAAGGTTACTAAACGCCAGACCTAACTCAAATGCGCCAAGTCAAGAGTCACACCAAGTCCGGAAAGTAATTTTTATTTTAAATCCAACACAAATGCAGCGCGCGACGCGCCATAAACTAGGCATCGAGAGCGCCTAGTTAGCCTTCCACGCCTAGTTCGTGGAATCTAATTGAACGCCGAATCTCACCCAAATGGCCAAATAAAGATTTCTCATCTACTCTGCGAAAGATAATTAAAGGAAAATATGGCTCAAACGCGCCAAATTAAGTTCCACCTAGTTTGTGGAAGGTACAGCATGTAATTTTTTTTTTAAATTCCAAACATAACTCCAACGCTCGAAATAAAGTCACGCGTACCGTAGTTTGTGCAATTCAAATAAACGCCAAGTCGAGATTCCCACCAAGTCTATGGAAGGCAATTACGCGCCAAATCCAACTCCAAACTCCAGACACGAAACGAATTCAAAATACCACGCGCTTAACAATAATTCCTTTTCATTTAACCTAATTCCAACGGCGGGGGGGGGGGGGGGAATTCGAACATCCAAATTCATGTTTCAAAATTCAATTTTTAACACCCACTACCAACGCCAATTTTCAAACGACAAAAAAAAAAAGAAGAGGAAAATACCCCGTGTTTTCAACCCATTTCGGAAAACACGGGAACAAGGAACATTGATATCAAATTCCTTACAATCATTGGGTTGGTTGATATATAAAGTAAATTTCAATATTTCCATTTTTAAAATGCAAGAAAGTGCCTTTTTTTCTCTCTCTCTGTGCGGCATCATCTTTCAGGGATAAGGGCATATACCATTTTAAAACATAGCTGTTTCCTGCTGAACTGGCAACATTGGGAATGATAATGTGGCTTGCTACTTTTTCTTCCCATTTTTGGACGATAGAAAAGGGTGATACCGACCCCCACCTAGATCTTTTCTTTCTTCTTTTTTTGTATTATTTTAGGAATTTTAAAAGAATTCCCCTTTTTGTGCTATTTTACCTTTGAAAAAAAGTGAAAAATTCGCTATTTTTTTATGGGTTCTTTTAGGCGGTGAAAGTCGTATCCTATTCCCTGACGATTTCGCTCCCCCTTTTTTTCCCCGTTTTTTTCCCTTTTTTTCCCCCTCTCACCGGGACCCATTCACAATGAAAACAGATTCAATAACCATCCGCTGAAAGCGTTGTCTTTCTTTCTTTTTCTTTAAGGAATTCTACTGTGTGAATATATTTTAAAATTCGAAACCCCTTCGGAACCAACACCCGCCGCCTATTTCACTTATGCACTTGATTTCCATGAGGTACCCTTTTTTTTTGCTGTATGAGTGTGTATTTCCACAAAAATGGCCGAAAGGTGTGAAAGACATTCGAAGATACTGTAAGAACTGTGGGGGGGGGGGGGGGAAACAAAAAGTGCATTTTTTTGCAGTTTTATTTTCAGGATGAATCTAGAATTTCCATTCTGTGTGAAATCTCCTCGTTCTCCTCTTTTTTTTTTTTTTTTTCCTTTCCTTTTGGAGTCGTATAATTTACGTGTTACCTTTTAAGGTTTCCCCCCTCTTCTTTTATGTATGTAATGCTAAACAGGGGTGTTTCCGTCTTTTGAGTTTTCTTTTGTATGGCTCGCTGTACCGATTATTGGAAAGTCGGAGTGGTGACGACGGTCCCTGGGGGGGTGGCCCAATGACAATTTATGAGTAGAATTGCAATTTTGTAACTTGCGAGTTGAGTTTTTTTAGTGTAACAAAAATATGAACTTGGCCACTCACTCGATGGTTTTTAACCCTATTTTCTATGAACCAACCTGGGGGGGGGGGGAGCTCTTGAAATGTCCGAAACTGTAGTTAATTTCATCTACCGTGAAAAGACGCTTGGTAACACACCTGAATCCCATGATGCCGGAAAGGGGCGTACCCGGGATTAACCAATGTTAAAAGTAGTCACACCTAATCTGTGGAAAGTAATTAAAAGCCAAATCTAACCTAATTGCGTCAACAACCGCATGGAAGTCCATGGGAAGTAAACGCCAAATATAACCCAAAAATACCAAGTCAGGTGCTCTACCTAGTCTGTAAAACATCATTAAACACAGAACCTAACCATAACGCGCCAAGTCAAGAGTTCCACCTAGCACGTGGAAGGAACTTCTACTACTAGTCGTATTGATGTAAAGTAAAATTAAGTGTCAAATCTAATCCGAATTCACCAAATCAATAGTCCCTCCTTGTTTGTAGAAGATATTTAAACGCCAAAATTAACACAAACGCACCAAGGCAATAGTCCAATTTAGTATGTGGAAGATAATTAACCACTAAATCTAACCCGATGGTTTGCTAAACTAATTATTGAAAAGTCGGGACGGTAACAATGGTTCCTTGGGAGAGGGGAGGTGGTGTCAATGGTCCAGTGGTAATTTATGAGTAGTATTGCAATTTGTGAGTTGAGTTATTAGTGCAAAGAGAAAAGAAACTTGGCTACATTGCGTAAACTCGAGGTTTGGTAACTCTGTTTTGAATGAACCAGTCTCGAAAATAAAAAAAAACTCGTGATATACCCAAAACTGTGACTCACTTCATCCGTCAAGAGTCCACACCTGAATCGCGTGATGCTGGCCCGCGGGAGATTAGCCCAAGAGTTCAAAGTAGACACACCTAATCTGCGGGAAAATGTGATTATACGCCAAATCTAAATCACCCAAATGCGTCAATTGAAGAACTACGTGGAAGTGCATGGAAGGTAAACGCCAAATGCAGATACAATACTAATACTACAGTAATACAAACTCTAGTACCCAAAAGTCATATGTCTGGAGTTCCAACTAGTCTGTAAAAGGTCATTAAACGCAGATCCCAACCCAAATGCACCAAGTTCAATCTAGCAAGATTCTACTAGTCCTAGCGTATGTAAGGTAATTAGCACTGCAAAATCTAACTCGAATGTACCAAATCAGGTACGGAAGGTAATTAAACGCCAAATCTGACACAAACGCACCAAGTCAAGAGTCCAATCTAGTGTGTAGAAGATAATATACCATGAAATTCAATCCGATGCCTTGCTGTAGTGATTATTGAAAAGTCGGGGTGGGAACATAGTGACCTGGGGGTGCGGGGGCTCAATGGCAAATTATAAGTAGAATTGCGATTTGTGAGTTGAGTTTTTAGTGTAACGAGAGAAAAGGAACTTTTCTACATCGTGTGAAGCCACTAATCTTCAAACTCAGATGAACATCTACGGCCGAGGAACTTCGGTCACCACTTATTGAACGAGGATCTATTGAACACGTAGCAATGTAGTTAGAATTCCAATGCTACCAAAGACGCCCACAATGTCTAACAACGGGTCCGGTGGCACCATCATGTTTAGCCCAGAGGAAAGATAATAGTGGTCACAGAGCAGGGCTCATTCCCGGTCTATTAGAACGGTTTACCTTAGCCTGGAAGATAAGGACCCTTGGTAGTCCTATGAACTTCCGCCGCCTGATAAGTCTTGGCAGGTTCCTGGAGCAGAACTTGCATCAAAACTAGGGGAGCACGCAAACCGAGAGGAGGCACTGACCCCACGTATGTGCATTAAGGGGGTGCAGCAGTCAGGTGAGGAGTCACTGACATCACATACGTGCCCTCGTGAGAATGCAGCAGTCAGATGAGGATGTAGAACTTGCCGCCTAGGCGACGGTGATCCGTTATAAACAATCAGTTATCACGACATTGACAACTGGACGTGATCATAGATAAGAATCTACGACTACTAAAGGGCCTGATAATAACAATAGAAACGGATGTGTGGAAGCTGGAAGCAATATAACAACATGGATGACTGTGGCTTAGGTGATTCACTGTGCGTGATTACGAAATTTTGAACCCCCCAAGATTATCAACAATCATTGGATTAACTGACAATAACCAGATTCGAACGGGATGGACAGCTATACGCCATCATGTTATAAACCCTGTTTATAATTTCGATTGCCCATTGGCGTCGATTGTTTAGATTTCATTTATCTGTTATATGATTTCAGATTGACAATCTTTTTTGTAATTTACTTTATGTTACCTTCGGAGGGGGAGGGACTATGATCCGCTGTGTTCTATAAAACTTTCGAATACACCCTTCTTTCGGGAACGCTTCGAGATATGATACTGGGTGTGTCTGGTCTTCAAGGGTCAAAAGGTGTCTTTATCCGCCCTGAGAAGACACTTCGCCACACCTGAATTACGTAATGCTGAGAGGATCGGTAATCTCGAAGGCGATATTACAATCTCTAATAGCAGTACGCTATCTCCTGAAAAGTGATGGTAAGGTACAACAACAACAACAAAAACTACAATGCCTGAGCAACGACATTGTTATTAAGAACATCATCTATTGCCATTGATTGGATATAGCAGACCAACGCATGCGATATCTTTACCTTTTTTTTGCAATATATCCAATGGCAATAGGATAAATGGCCTTCTTCATTGACGTCACAAGCTTCGTAAGGAAGCCTTGTGCTATAGGTGGTGTTGGCATGGTCGGGGGAAGGGGCGGGGGGGCTCATGAAAATAAGAAATTGATCCAATTTTCGAGAATGAGCATGTGAATCTGTAGGAAGGCTTCTTACCAGGCCTCAGAAAGATCACTTTGCTCGGGGCCCACGATGCTCTTAAGACGGCACCGTGCCGAAACGATAGTCTATAATGAATAATATTTTCAGTGTGTGTGTGTGTGTGGATATACACCTACAATTTTCATCTATTTCGTCTTCTCTAGCAGAGATAATAATCATGGCATCCTCTTCAACGCTGCCAGAATCACGAGAAATATTTGGTTTTTTTTCTATCCCGGTTTAGGAGGTACAGGAAAATCAGAATGTAAACTAATCACTGTGTCGTTTTTACTCATTTTCCCGGGCTTTGAGGGCTTTTTTTAGTATCACCTGGAGGGAGAACGGACAACTCGACTCTCAAGTTGAGGCTATTCGAGTTCGGTTTGAGTATCCCCGTGAGAGGAGGCCCTTAAGACAGGTTTTCCTAGAAGCAGGCTTTCTGCTGCGCGTCCAGCGTGAAAACTGTGATTGGTCAAAAAACCTGAAATTCAGGTTTTTAACAAATCAGCGTTTTCACGCTGCACAATGCGCAGGAATTTTACTCCTAGGGAAACCCGACTTAAACCCAGCTTAAAGCCGGGTTTTCCTAGGAGTAAAATTTCTGCGCAGTGTGCAGCGTGAAAACGCTGATTGGTTAAAAACCTGAAATTCAGGTTTTTTTGACCAATCACAGTTTTCACGCTGGACGCGCAGCAGAAAGCCTGCTCCTAGAAAAACCTGGCTTAATAGTTCAGAACGTTTCTAGAGCATATTTTGCAACACGTTGCCTCCTACTTATTTTTCGTACACAATCTCCCTACGATTTCCTATGAGTATGCACACCCAGCATGCATTTCTATTGATCAAAATGTTTCCTACGCATTTCTAGCCTCTTTCGTGATAACACGTTCTAATGAGTGCGCAGGTCTCTCACGCATCTCAGAGAATATGCATGTCTTTCACGCATTTTAAAATGCACAATGCTTTCTGTGCACATTTCTAACGATACGTAAGACTCCTTCGTGTGTCTACACATTTCAATGAGTATGTAAGTCAGCCACGCATTTCTTAATTTTAAACGCTTTATGTGCATTTCTAGTAGTACGTAAACCTTTTATGTGTCGCATTTTATCACGCCTTCACGTCTTCCTCGCATTTCTAAGAGCGCAAAAGTTTCTTCTGCATTGCTAGTGATGCGTAAGGCCTCCTTCTATTTCCACGCGTTCATATAAGCACACACAGCCTGTCAGGAATTTCTAAGAGCTCAAAAGCTTCCTCCGCATTTCTAGTGGTACGTAAGCCTTCTTTGTGTATACGCATTTTTTACGACCCCAAAATCTTCCTGGGCATTTCTATTGGTACGCAAGGGCTCTTTCGTGTGTGAGGATACGAACCCTTCTAGCGTATTTCCAGTCATACGCAATCCCTCATTTAAGCAATTCTCTTAAGAATTTAAAAGGAGTACTCAATCCTCTCGTGCATTCCCAGTGGGTACCCCTCATTCCGTATAATGCGAGGAATTTGGGATACGATTCCCGTAATTCTGCAGCCGAAACAGTGGCGTCTTAACGCATGGGACCCACCAACTTGAAAACTTGGTCAAGCCACCAAATGAAAACTTGGTCAAATTTTCGAGAGTGAGCATGTGAATTTGTAGGCCGGTTTCTTACCGAGTGTGTGTGTGTGTGGGGGGGGGGGGGGGGGGGGTCTTAGAAAATATCACTTTGCTCGAGGGCCCACGATTCTCTTAAGACGGTACTATGCCGAAAAACGATTGTCTATAAGTAGACATTATAGACTATCGTTTCGGCATAGTGCTGTCTTAAGAGCATCTACAATAATAAGAGCCCAAAAAGGTTTCCTGCGCATTTCTACTGCTACGCAAGCTTCTTCCGTGTAAGAGGAACCCTTTCGTCGCATTTGCAGTCATACGTAAGCCCTCTACCCTGCATATAAGCAATTCCCTTGAGAATTTCAAAGAGTAACTCAATCCTCAATCCTTTCGTGCATTTCCAGTGGGCCCTCAAAAAACACGAAAAGTTGAAAACCACTGTCCTATAAGAATCCAGAAAGAGCACGTAAAGAATTTCCCGGAGATATTTTATGTATGCAAATGCATGAAAAACGAACATTTTCATGTGCAAACATGATCTAGCTTTCGTTATCATGTACAAAAATATGATTCTCTTCTCTGATTCTCTCTGAGTTGTTTTTCCTGCTGAACATCGAGTTCAAAAAAAAAAAACCCCATACATGGCTAATAAATCAGTCCGGGAAGGTGGTGGTGGTGGGGGATTTTGCGGCCTCCTGATGCAATGTATAAAGTGCACTACATCATCAGGAGGTGATAGATTTTTGACGTGTATGAATACGATACATGTATGCATACCATGTCCTGAGGGACACATAATACGGAGGTTATTTCCGCTCGCGTCCAACGAGATCCTTCCGTGATATCTTTTCGGTTGTTTATAGCGACGAATTCCTCGAACAAACTCGGAATATGTGCTTCTTTCATATGCGCACGTTTCCTCGTAAATTCACGTCCAAATAAATCCTATGCAACGACGAAATCAAAATAATCCGGTTTTCCTGTTTTCATTTTTATGACGCCCCCATTTTTTTTTTTTTTTAATGTGTAAAGCATTCCAAAGAATGCTGGAAAATATTCGAATCTCCCCTATTTTTGAAATTTGATTAATTTTATTTTAGTATCTTGCAAATAGTTGCAAGTAAAGCTTCTGTTTGTAACAGGAGCGAAAAAATCAGACTGGCTTGACGTCTTCGAGTACGGCTTAGAGATGCGTAGGAGCCTGGTGCACCTTCAGAAATGAGTAGGAGGCGTTCTTACTCCTAGAAGTGCGTGAGAGGGCACCCCCCCCCCCATTTGTACGTGGGGAGGGACCATTCAAGAATTACGTAAGCAGATTTTTAGCGATTTTTAACACCCCCCTCCTTGTCAGCAAAACACTGACCCCCCCCCCTCCCCTCCTTGTCAGCACAATTTCGTCAGCAGCTTAGAATGTTTCATATCTTCAAAAAGAGTTGTTGATGACGTAAGCAATATTCAAACCTCTCCCCCCTTGTCATCCAAAAGTCAGCAAATCCGAAACCCCTTCCCCTCCTCGATTCTGACGTAATACTTGAATGACCCCGGACTGCTTTGGTACCGCTATATATGGGCAAGCGTTCTTACGCTACAAAAAATCGCGGGAGGTGGAAGTACTTCTGCAATTACGCAGGAGTCTTGTGAATCCCTGAAAATGAGACGGATGTAGGGTTACTTCTATGAATGCTTGAGAGAAAATGAGTACGCACTTCATGGCATCCTGAAGAGAAAATGCGTATGCACTTCCACGAATGATTAGGAGGAAATGCATACGAGTTCTCGGCATGCTTAAGAGGAAATGAGTTAGCATTTCTATGAATGCTTAAGAGGAATTGCATGCGCATTTCTGGGAATGTTTAAGAAAAAAATACGTACGCACCACCCCTTCTAGGAACGCTCGCAAGGAACGCGTGAGTACATCTTGAGTGAGATGCTTCCGTTATATCTAAAATGCTTAGGAGGCTGGTGTATTTTTAGATATGAATAGGGGAGAAAATGCGTAGGAGGATTGTGCGCTCATAGAAATACGTAGAAAACTTGGCTCGCATAATAGTCCATAAGTAATAGTTACGCCCTAGATCATGATTTCTCAAATATTTTGTTCCATCGCCCCTTCTTCAGAAATTTTTTCCCCTCATCGCCCCAAACTCAATCTTACACATAGTATCCTATGTTATGACCGTAGCTTCTACAACCCCTCTGGGCATTTCCATCGCCCACCAGTGGCGCTATTGACCACTTTGTTAAACACTGTCCTAGATATATGCGTATACGGCGTCCGCATCTCTTGAAATGCCTAGAAAGAGTGTTTATCCTTAAAAATGCGTAAGAAACTTGCTGACGCTTGGACGTACGCAGGTGTTTTGCGTAATGTAGAAATGCGTAGGATTCTTAGGTACTCGTAGAATAGAGCATATTGACTATCGCTAAAAATTCATTGGAAACTTTTGCTGAATTCCCCCCCCCCCCCAGACGTTCTTAGGGGTCTTGCGTACCCGTAGAAATGCGTAGTTGACTTGCGTACCCTCTCGAATTATCACTATGGCACTTTTCTTTTACTTTATCATTTTCCCAGCTGTCGATGATTATTTTTCACGTAAACAAGAACGGATGATCACATGCACTCTCCCCCCTCCCCTAGAGGTACGCGTACCACAGTTTGAGAACCACTGCTCTACATCATTTGAAACAGCACCTGCAGAATTAAACCGCCCCACAGACACAAAGAAGACAAAGGAATTTCTCTTCATTATTGAAGACAAATATCCTCTCTTTGTGTTGTTCCCTCTACTTCAAAGAACTAATTCGAATTCAGTCATTCCGTTCCATTTCTCTGTTTCGTCTTCGTAACGCAAGTGTTAATTTATTCTGGAGCGTGGGGGAAACGGGATTTTTCCCGTCATTTTATGACGGGACTTTGTTCCTTAGAAACATGAGGGAGAAATAGAGAGGAAACCTTTCTCTGTGAAAATTTTCTGTGCGAAATTACTTCTTTAACAATATATATGGAAAAAATATATATATATCCCCGGATATTTTCCTTTCCGTTCCGTCTTTTTATTACTCCTTTCCCTCGTTCCAGGAATCAAGAAACGGGAAAAGCGAAACGTTTCGACAATAAACGGTGAAATTAAAATTTGAAAACGGGACGGTATTTTTGAGTATTTGGATTTTACGGGCTCATAAACACATAAGGAAGACTCCACGTGTGTGTATCAATCAATTTTATATAATTATTCCTTTGATTTCTTGAACGTGGACTGATTAATAACGAGTTAATGAAAGAATACAGGGTGTTCACTGTTAATGTTGCATAAAATCTAATTCCTAATTCGTTAGTTTCAGTTGCGAAAAATTCATCTCAAATGCCATAAAGGGGTCATTCAAGTATTACGTCAGCAATTTTTTTGCCATTTGTGATCTCCCCTGCCTGCAAAACTCTGACACCCCTCCCCCCCTTGTCAGCAAAATTTCGTCAGCACTGCCCCCCCCTTACCCCCTAACGCTTATTGGTGCGATCAGAAACGTATGCGGAAGGGAGGGCACTGGGGGTCGTGCGCTTCCCCCCCCCCCCCAGACGAAAGAAAAAATAATTTCTTTAATGCAAATATGCAAATTTTTTTTTTTTAATTTTAATTTCGTACCTTTATATGTTGTTATAATAAATTTCTGTTAATTTCAATGCTTTTTTGAAAGGTAAGAACTCAAAATTTATTTTTAAGAAATTCATTGCGACCCACCCTTTTAGCCATAAATGCTAAACCCTTGACCCGCGGACCAAATGTGGCCCTGAAGGCTATAAGATGCATCTTGCCCCCCCCCCACCCCAAACCTAATTTTGTAAAAAAATGAACTAAGCGGCACATTTACAAATGACTTAAATGACCCGCGGCACAATTCCAGAGCAATTAAGTGGCCCCGTATCACATTTTCAGATCACTGAAGTAGGCCTCAAAGATCACTTTCACATTCAAAGATCACACTTAAGTAACCCGCGACACAGTTCCAGAACACTTAAACAATCCGTGGCACATTTATAAATCCCTTGAGTGACATGTGGCACTGTTTTAAAGCACTTACGCGGCACCGAATAAGATATGCCATTAAGAATAAATATTTCATATCTTCATGAAGAGTAATTGATGACGTCATCATCCAAACCCCTTCCCCCTCCCACCCACCCCATCGATGCTGACGTAATACTTGAATGACCCCCTAAATAATAAATACAGTATTTACCTCACTTACTTGCAAGTTGAATTTGCTGGTAAAAATGCATTGATTTCCAGTAGCCATATATATATATATATAAATTGGCAACAGCTTTGGCAACATTCGACAATGTCTCGTGTTTTCCCGTTATTTAGGATCTCAATTTCCCATGTTTATATTCCGTCGCGTATTTTCCGGAAATTAATCAACATAAGAGTGGAAAAATCAGAATTTATTTTATATTTCGATGCAAGAATAATTTGCATATATTTCTGAGTAATTTATTTATGAAAAAACTTATAAGAGAGAATTTATTACTGTATTTCACAGTTAAATTTCTTTAAGAGCGTGAGAGCAGGTGTCCCGGAAAACACCAATCAGTGCATAAAACTGGAGAAAAATTTAAATTCCGGAGTAAAATACTATGCAATCACTCAACCATCAAAAACTTTTCAACTAGTCAAACAAATTCAATAATAATCAGTTTTAGCTGTTGGAAATATCTCTTCTTGATCCGGAAGCGAAACATACTTTGTAACTCTGAGATGTGACGCGAGATGGCGCTGCGGCGATTGTGTGATATTGTGCAGTTATCGAGCACTAATAAGGCGACTTTTTTATTATCCTTTACTACTAAGGCCATGGCCCCCACATAGGGGGGGGGGGCTGACAAGGCTCTAGCCCTGGGGCCCGGGACGGTTATCATAATTTTTTTACTTTTTCACGCTACATATTAACTACAGGAGGGGCCCGTTAAAAGTCTGACCCAGGGGCCCGCAAAAGATCCCAGCCCAGGGGCCCCGCTACAGGATGTGGGGGCCATGACTAACGCGGCTGTTGTTTCCCATTATTTTCTTGCGGCATCCACGGGAATTTCAAACAATAAACGGAAGAAATAATTTCAGCATCAATGAGATAATTCTGGAATTAATGAGAGATAATTTCAGCATTAATGAAAGGGATAATATTATAAAATTAATGAAAGAGATAATTTCAGCATTAATGAAAGAGATGATATTAAAATTAATGAAAGAGATAATATTAAATTTAATGAAAGAGATGATATTAAAATTAATGAAAGAGATAATATTAAATTTAATGAAAGAGATAATTTCAGCATTAATGAAAGAGATAATTTCAGCATTAATGAAAGAGATAATTTCAGCATTAATGAAAGAGATAATTTCAGCATTAAAGAAAGAGAAGATGTTAAAATTAATGAAAGAGATCATTTCAGCATTAATGAAAGAGATAATATTAAATTTAATGAAAGAGATAATTTCAGCATTAATGAAAGAGATAATATTAAATTTAATGAAAGAGATAATTTCAGCATTAATGAAAGAGGTAATATTAAAATTAATGAAAGAGATGGAGGGAAGGAGGACGATCTGGTGCCCCGGATGTCGGACCATAAAATTTCGCCCTTTAAGCATTACAAGGGCGCGCCAAAACACTTGTACGCTCCGGCTGACCAAGAATCTGCTTGTGGCCCTGCTAACAGTGCTTCAGCCCTGGGCCTGGGACGATTCTCATTTTTTTTTTTACGCTATCAATTCACTATAGGGGGGGGACAAAGGTCCCAGCCTGGGGGCCCTTCTGCAGGTTGTGGAGATCATGGCTCATCAATAAAAGTTGCAATGTGGATCAAGTTGTTTCGGTGTAGTTAAGAACGATTAAAACATCTCTGGAACAAAATGCGAGACAGTTTCTTTGAAAGCGGGACGTATGGTCACAGCCATTTTGTTCTGTAAACAGTTTCGCGTGGCTCTGTGTTTGAAAAAATTCAGATTTGTCGCAGCGTCACCTGAGCTAAAACCCTTGCATCTCCCCGAAATGGCCATCTTTAAGGGCGGCATATGAGGTTTTGCAACAGGGCGGCAGGTGAGCCGCCCCTGAAATAATGGTGCCCCACAAAGTTGCATTTCGAACGGCATGCCAGTGAAAATATTTCTTTTTTTCCGAGTAATTAATTCAATATTTGCGGCAGGTCCGGATGTATACATGACGCCTCTCAGCGGATCGCATCTTTCAGTTCCGACAGATTGGATGGACCGGATCGATACACCCGGGACCGTACCGCTCGTACCAGCGCCACCTATCGGCTGTTTTTTGAGGGGGGGGGAGGTTTCCTGCATTTAAAAAAAATTCCCGTGACCAAGCGGTGCTGACCCTGCAAACCGTTTTTCATTTCGTTTACTTTCCCGGGTTTTATTCGTTTTTAAAGTTTCCACGGACTTTTTGCCCACCCTGTACAGAAAAATAATCAGCATATGATTTTTGATGCTGTCAAAACTTTTACTTTCGACATCCGGATATAACCGGTTTTTCCAGAGAACTTTGTTTCATTATTTTGGTGGCATTTTTTTTTGTCCAATTTCTAGGGCATTCATTAGTCATTTTTCAAGAGCAACAACATCCGGGCTTTGGTGATGACATAGTGAATTATTTCCGTCAGTGACTCAATAAATGAGTAAATTATTTTTGTCACTAATAAGTAGTTTTCCTCTGTTGGAACGAGAGCAGCTCGAATAATGATCACAAATTTCATTTACCGCCTTGTTAAATTATTAATTTGATAATTTAGTTTTATACATTGTCTCGGGTGCCCGCGGGCGAACTCTTGGCCACTCTTGGGGCAGGAGATAGACATCTCGAATTTATTATTTCTCCCGTCTATACTGTGGGCCAGTAAACTCACCTCGGGAAGTTATATAAATAGTGATAATTAAGTTAATATAATCGGCTTTTTTATTCGTTAATTAATAATGTTTGTAGTTAATAACCAATCTGTTGGATGGATTTGGAGGATCGAAAATCCCTTGAGATCACAAAATGGATGCATTCTCAACTGTAGGGTTGGTATGGTTTGTTTAACTTAGATGGGCCTCGAACTTTGGAAAAACCTGTTATAATTATTTTATAACTATAGAAAATGTTTTGATTAAGTTCTCCTTAAGGGGCCATTCAAGTATTACGTAAGCAAATTTTTAGCCATTTTTGACCCCCCCCCCACTTGTCAGCAAAAGTCAGCAAAACTCTGACCCCCCATCCCTTGTCAGCAAAATTCCGTCATCAGCTCTGCCCCCTCTGAATCCTAACGCATATTGGTGGGGTCAAAGACGTATGTGGGGGGGGGGGCCTCTCGTGCCCCTCTCTCACGATAAGAAAATTTATTTCTTAATGCCAAAAAAAATATTTTTTTAATTGAAATTTTTCGGAAGAAAATACCTTTATATGTTATTATAATCAATTTCTGTTAATTTCAATGTTATTTGAAGGCTATGAACTCAAAATGTATCTTTAATAAATTCATTGCGGCCTACCCTCTAATCCATACAATGATAAATCGCGTAAAGGCCCTTGGCCCGTGGACCAAATATGGCCCCGGGGGGTTATCTAATGCGGCTTGCCCTCCTCATACCTAATTTTGTAAAAAAATTGAACTAAGTGCGACATCTACAGATCCCGTGGTACAATTCCAGAACATTTAACCGGCCCGTGGCACATTTTCAGATCACTTAAATGACCCGGGAAACAGTTCCAGAACACTTACGCGATCCGTGACACATTTAGAGATCTCTTGAGTGACATGTGACGTAGTTTTAGAGCACTTATGTGGCCCCCAGTGCGGTTCTACATCACTCAAGTTACCCGCGGCACATTCTCAGATTATTTAAGTAATCCGCGGCACATAATTACGGATCACTTGAGTGATGCGGGGCACAGTTCTAGACCACTTAGCAGCCCGTTCACATTTCCAGAGGACTTGAAGGATCCGTGACACATTTAGAGATCACTAAAGTGGCTCTGTGAAGAGGACTTTATCAATTGGGCACCTGTTAGTTCAGGTGCCCAATAACTATACAAAGGTTTTTTTCCCGTTTTTGGCGCACCGAGTAAGATGTCATTAAAAATATTTCATATTTTCATAAAGGGTGGTTGATGACGTAAGCATCATCCAAAAACCCCTTGTCATCAAAAGTCAGCAAATCGGAAAGCCCCCCCCCCCGCCCCATCGATGCTGACGTAATACTTGAACGGCCCCTAACCAAAACCAAAAAAAAGAACATGTGTAGTGGGTATCGGCATCTTTTCTCCTAAATGATGTTGTACGATTCTCTCAATATTTTTAAATTTGCCTTATTACCAATTTCAAATTTACCAGGGTACCAAAGTTGAGTTTTCAAAAAAAAAGATTGACAAATATCAATTTACATTAATGAATAAATCAGTGCCATTCATTTTTATCGCTATAATCTATACAGTTCACATACTAGTTCGACGGAAGCGGAGTGTATAAACCGGGAAGAAAAATTCTTTCCGGGGAATTTCCTGCTCCTCACAACCGGTTCGCGCAAAGTGGCGACACGCTATGCAAATGATCGGTCTGATCGTCACCGATTGCCGGAATCAGAAACGCCAAGATTTCCCCGCCCCCCCCCCCCTCACGCCCCCGTTAACCGTCCAAACCTGAAAACTAAAACAGTTGAAATTTGGGTTTTTTTTATCAATCGGTTTCCAGAATCGGAAACACGCGCACACTGTGTTCTCACCCTTATACGCTATAGATTCAGGTACAGCCACAGAGTAAGAATAATATAGAGCGCGCGAGGGGTTACAATTTGAAGCAAAGATCCGGAGTCATGTGACTCCGGTCAAAAGACTGGTCAGGGAACCTCGCTGGCAATGCTTTCCTTATGGCTATTCGTATGACGACCTACACGTGCTGTCTTATTTTTGATTAGAATGGTCAACACTCGCGCAGCTTTCGGATGTTCTGAACGGTTCAGGAAAGGGGGACCAGTATCCTTTCACAAGGGAATACTTTTTTGCTTATCGCCCTTCTTATAAATTAAAAATTGGAATATTAAATTGAAGATTCAATGGATTTCTGACGTGGTCTCAGTTTTTAACGATTCCATTTTGGATTTAATTCAATTAAAGTTTCAAGTTTTGGTGAAATTCAAATGTCATGAGCCATTATTAAATGTTTTAATAGAATTTTTGGCAATAAATGATTGAAGTAATGAGTTTTATTAACTTTTAACTGAAATGTACGTCTCCGCAAGATTTGGCGAGATTTGGCGAGCTAGTGAGTTTATTCGAGTTTCGCTCAACTTGAAGAAAATATGCTTTTCAGAATGAGGAATTTATAGCAAATATTTTATTTAAATAGAATGTAATGAAAACGCACCCTCTAGACAATGGCAGTTTTGCATAAAAATGTATAACTACCTTTAAAAATAGTATTTTTAGCTCTCTTCACGCCTGAGATAAAACTACTACAGAAAAGAAATTTTTTTATTGATTAATTTGTGTTTGTTGTATGCGAAATTGCCCTCAAACAACAAAAATCAATTAATTAGTTGATTAAATAATTTTCAGTCAATATCTTTATTAGGACCATCTGAGTTAAGATCTGAGTCACTATGTGTACCTCAGATGTTAACTGAATGAAAGAATCATTCTAAAAGCTACTTAATGCCTAAAAGAAAATGAAGATTCACATATGTATACTTCTGGAGCGAAGAGGTTACACATATGTGACATGTAACATACATTTACGTACTCTAAATTGTTACATATATACGCTACACGAAATTTCATTTCTTATAATTTAGAAAAGTACTGACAATGAGGTATTGCAATTTTCTTGAAAAATTCATTTTATTCCTGAAATATTATGAAAGTGTTTAAATTTTTGTGTGATAAGGTTATAAAAGGTTTTTTAAGAATGTTGGAAATGAAACTTTTACTTATTATTTAAATATTTCATGACTGAATATGGTACGAGTGTGAATGTGTTACATTACATAACATAACATGATGCGTTATAATTATATACTCAAAATAAATGTATGATTAAAATAATTTTAATGTTCTTGGATGGTAATTTTTATGTTTTAATAACCCCTAGAGTTAAAATAAATTTTCAAAATTAAAAGTGACGAAGTGAATGAGAAGAGAATATTTAAAAATATAAATGAAATAGGCTGTATATATAAGAGATAGGTTATATATATAATAATATTTAAAAACTCAAAAGTCTCAAATTATTAGGAATTATCCCTTTTGGAAAATAAAAAAATTTAGTTTTTCAATATTTGTTTATATTATAGAATTGATTTTTTTTCTCAAATCCCACATTCCCTAAATATTTTACAAAAGAATGAATGAAATTCATTGAGCAAATGAAGGAAAGTTTTCATCAACTCGATCGAGTCAAATTTCGTTACAGCAACATCCTAGCACTAACACGAAATCACTATGTTCTGCGAAAACGAGCCAAATGTAATGTCGCAGAACCTGTTCTTTCCCCGACAATACTGCTCATCTTTTCTTCACGTTCGACAAGTTTTATGAATAGCGTGCGCTGTCTATTTATATCTTTAGTCTATGGGTACAGCGCAGACAAACAAAACAAAACTTTTTTGCTTCCTCGCTTAGTATTCAACAAAAAATAAAAAGGAGAGATGAACTGTATTTGAAGCCGGGATTATAGTTTTATTAAAGTTATTTTATGAAATTTGAAAAATGCAACCAATAAGCGTATCGTTACATTTGAGCGAATGTAACCGATGGGCTTATTGGTTGTTTTCTTTTTCAAGTGATTTTAGTTTTTATTCAAAGATCTGAAAAGGCCTTTTAACAAATGTGTAATCCCGGCAGGACAGTCAAAATAAATTCTTTATATATCGCCAAGATGCGCGAGAAGTGGTGAGTAGCCAACCGTTGCCACTTTTAATAATTTTTTGCGACCTTTGTATTTCTGGGTGAGACGAATGTACTTGGATTCCTTCATAATTTTTTTGGAAACAACACTTTGATTCCTTGTGAGATATCGGTATACAACGGATAAGGTGGCGCTATTTAATGTCTCCAGGGGTATCCCTTTGAGAAATTCTAGAATATATCCCATACCAGTCAGTTAGAGCAGATTCTAATGGACACAGAGATGTCTTTCGTGCCATCTGACATTCACTGTACCAAAACGTCTTCTGACGTCATCGATGAGTTAGTTCCCCGAAAGAGCCCTGATGCATAAATGATCGATGAGTGATAAAATGCATTAGATGACGTCAAGACGCGAACGATACGCAATGATAACAAAATGCATGTCGTGAGATATCTTTAGGCACATTTTGGCTTTTTTTTTGCGGTTTCTCTCTCGTGTTGAGGAGAAAAAAAACCCTCCAGGTAAAAAAAATCATCAACACACACACACACACACACACACACACAATCGAAAGCAAAACGTTTTCATCTCATTCGTGTCTTTTGGCTGCTGCTGTTCTTGTGAGTTGGCGTGACAAGCCGAGTTATCACGGAAACCTATATATTCCTCTCTCTAGCTAGCTCTCTCACGAGGCTGTTATCATCTGCTGGAGTTCCCGTGATGTCCGACATGAATGCATTCGCAGGCGCAAACGATGACGGTGGTGGTTTATATGTTCTCTTCCCGCTTATTCCCATTCTCGACATCCATACCAACTTCACCCATTGCTGCCGATTCGAACCAGCCGTGGTGGAGCACAGATAAGACATTGTGAGAGAGCTCCCGAGAATGTCCGTTTTCCAGCCTACCCCCTTACCTACGTCCATCCAGACGCGACGCCTTTTGTGTGCGTCACCTTCGCGTGACGCCGATTCTCGGTTCTCAACCCACACCCATCTCCTGTACGTCTTCGATAACTACACTGATGACACCTTCAGGTATAAGATTTGTCGTCGTTTCATACACGAGAGGAAAAAGATGGAGGATCATCGGTATGTTTCGGATTGCTCTTCCGAAAGTCACGAATCGGGATAAAAGCTTTATGCACTCATAAATGGACGTCTCGAATCTCAGTCACGAACGGGAGGCGAGACAATCGGAATTCTCGGAGACAATGGATCGAGAGAGAGAAAGAGAGACAATTTTTGCCACTAAATAATGACTGGTCTTGATGGAATTTTAAATGCACTCGCGAATCGCGTGTGGCAATACTTCTCTGCAGTAAAGAAATAATGTTTATAATAACTTAATGATAATGTTTGGTTTGCGCATGTGCAAATCATGATACGAGTGGTGGTTTTACATAGAGGGAGAGTTGATCGAGAAATGAAACTACTGGGTATCGGTAGAAAGGTTTTGTTATATAGGATATCACGGCCTATCTATAAGGCGCAAAGGTGATTTTAAAAAAAAAAAATCTATTCATTCGAATCTATTTCTTTAGAAGAGATTGATGCTAAAAAAAACTATGTGTTCAAGAAACTGCGCGAACAAAGAACTGTCTACCAGAAACTACGCAAACTACATGGCATTAGCAGTAGAAATCTGCCACCGGACTAGTTAATAATTATCTTGACACATTGTTGACCGGTCAACAATGTATAAACTGTGTACACTGCGTCAAGGAGAAACCATGCAAACCACACGTACAAGAAGCACCCTACATGTACGCAAAACTATGTAAACTGCGAGCTACGTTTCAGTGGCGTAGAAGACGGAAAACTACTTCAATTATGAAAAATTTAAGAATTTTTTTAAACAGCTGCCTTTCACCCCTGGAATGGGAGGGGGGGGGGAAGCTAGGTAATGAACACCAGTCATAAGGCCGGTCGTCGACTAGAGGCGACTTGAAGCGATAAACAAATAGCGCGCAGTACTGATCCCATTATATAGACAGTACGAGAACCTCATCTAATTTGCTATCTTCAGCTTGTGATTTCCGGCTACAAGCAGACGAGAAATATTTCCGATTCTCGAGGGATCACATGTCTCTTTCCGTATCTGCGCAGGCGCAGTTCGATTGTTTACTTTTTTCGCTCCACTTCGTTTTTTCTCCCCTTCTCCTCGGTGTTTCTTTCTCTCTTTCTCCTCCTCCTTTGCCGCGTGAACATGGAAGCTGAAATTTAATAATTGCCTTTCATGGCTTCTGATGGTAAGGTATGTGACTTTCTCGATGTACACACCTCAAAAGGCATCCAATACGGGTTGTGATAGAAAGTAGTAATCGATTAAATATAATTATTCATTTATTTACAAAAACAATGATTTCGCCGAGTTTCTGTCAGATGTCTCATTAAGAGCATGGCTTTTAATATATAAATCAATAAATTTTCTCAAAAATTTTAGTTTTCCAATATTTCTTTAAGATTATTCAACGAACACACTAGTCCGCACGGAGTGCGGTCGCGAAATGATTATCGTGTAAAGGTCGCTTGCAGTCGACGGCGTTAGATGCCCTTTGTGGTGGAACTTAACGTCGGCTGTTGCCACATGTTGTTCCATACAGTGGACGACCGGCCTAAAGTGGTATTGGACATCCTGGCTTCAACTAAAGCGGTATTAGCAGGACCGTCTTATAAACAGCATAGGCCCCCGAGCCAAGTGGTTTTCAGGCCCTACGTAGCAAATTCTCAAAAAATTCACAACTATATATACTTCTTTCTTTTTTATGAGGCCCCTCTTCTCTTGAGGCCCCCGGGACGTGCCCGGATGGGCCCATGCGTTAAGACGGCACTGGGTATTGGACGTCCTAACTTCAACGAAAGTGGTAGTGCAAATCTCTCCGGCAGCGCCCGAGTTTCCATGGGACAATGTGCTGAAATCACCTTGTGTGATTCAGCCTGGATGCCTCTCGGTTCTCTCGGTATTGGACATCCTAGCTTCAACAAAAGTGGCATCGGACATCCTAGCTTCAACAAAAGTGGTATCGGACATTCTAGCTTCAACAAAAATGGTATTGTACGTCTCTCCGGCTGCTCTCCGACAGCACCCGAGTTTCCATGGGACAATGTGCTAAAATCACCTTGTGTTCATCAGCCTGGGTGGCTCTCGGTTGTCTCGGTATTGGACATTCTAGCTTCAACAAAAGTGGTATCGGACATCCTAGCTTCAACAAAAGTGGTGTCGGACATCCTAGCTTCAACAAAAATGGTATTGTACGTCTCTCCGGCTGCTCTCCGACAGCACCCGAGTTTCCATGGGACAATGTGCTAAAATCACCTTGTGTTCATCAGCCTGGGTGGCTCTCGGTTCTCTCGGTATTGGACATCCTAGCTTCAACGAAAGTGGTATCGGACATCCTAGCTTCAACAAAAGTGGTGTCGGACATCCTAGCTTCAACAAAAATGGTATTCTACGTCTCTCCGGCTGCTCTCCGACAGCACCCGAGTTTCCATGGGACAATGTGCTAAAATCACCTTGTGTTCATCAGCCTGGGTGGCTCTCGGTTCTCTCGGTATTGGACATCCTAGCTTCAACAAAAGTGGTATCGGACATCCTAGCTTCAACAAAAGTGGTGTCGGACATCCTAGCTTCAACAAAAATGGTATTGTACGTCTCTCCGGCTGCTCTCCGACAGCACCCGAGTTTCCATGGGACAATGTGCTAAAATCACCTTGTGTTCATCAGCCTGGGTGGCTCTCGGTTCTCTCGGTATTAGACATCCTAGCTTCAACAAAAGTAGTATTGGACATCCTAGCTTCAACAAAAGTAGAATTGCACATCCCAGCTTCAACAAAAGTGGCATTGCACTTTCAGTAGCACCCGAGTTCCCATGGAACAATGTGCTGAAATCACCTTGAGTGGGATAGAGCCTGAGTGACTTTCGGTTCTCTCGGTATTGGACATCCTAGCTTCAACTAAAGCGGTATCCAACTTTCCCTTGGTGGCTCGGACATATAGCATACTGCAGCAAAAATTTTCGAATCTCTTGTCTAATAAAAAAGTTTATTTCAATTTTTTTTTTCCGAGTTGAATATGAAAATTATTTCCCTTGAATACAATTTTTTTGACTGAAAAAATTTCAATGCATACCGAGACTTGCAAATGCTTTAATCCGATTCGACGCGATGGCACCTTCATACAGAAATACATAACTGAAAAGATAGAGGGACACCCGACGGAAAACTTAGATACATTTCGCCAATGTTGGAGAAAATAGCCACGTGTTCTTCAATATATGTAATGGATTTTTCTTGTAACTGGTGGAAGAGAGAGAGAGAGAAAAAGTCCATCTTGTGTGTCTCTCTGCAACAACCGGCCACGACCACGCCTTTCCTATCGCAATGTAAGTCCTGGAGAGAGAGAGAGAGAGTGAACGCAATGGAAAAAGCTTCTCCTCCTCCTCCTACCCCGAATTGGACAAGGGCTGCCAAAAAGGGCCCGATGTGTCCGGGGAGAAAACAATGGCTTCGTGATTAATGTGCATTACCGCATGAATAATCCGTTTTTCTCGTGGACTGACTGACTGATTGATTGAATGATTAAACTGGACGTCGTCGTTTTTCCTTTGGCTCTTTTATTAAAGTTTCCCGTTCCTCTTTTTCCTGGTTTTTTTCCCCCCTCTCTCGTTCAGCGTTGTTTAAAGTTTATCCTGTGTGTGTGGAAACCAAAACTAATTTTTGTCCTTCCCTCTCGGGAAAAGTAAATTTATTCCGAAACACATTCGAATTTTACCGAACCTGAGCTTATCAATTTTTGGCTCTTTCACTGAGAAAAAACAATTACTAATACATTTCATGAATTTCTGTTTTTGATATTCTTGATTGTTTAGAATATTCATCATGACTACCCATTTAGCACTTCCCTCACATTTCTGACCTCAGTGCTACTTCTGTGTACTTTGAAGCCCCCAATATGACTTCAGTTCAGTCTGTGTGTGTATATGTGTGAAGGCTCGTTTTTTCTCCAGTTTTCCTGTATATACAAATTGATCCAGTTCTTCTGGAGTTCTTGGTATCAATTTAGTACTCCTTTTTGAGCCCCAATACTGATCCAAGACTTCTTTAGAGGTACTCGGTACCTCAGTTGCAATTCAATTCCTTTTTTATATCCAATACTGCTTCAGAACTTTATTTTTACTTCGGAATATTTTTGGATCCCCAATACTGCTTCTGAATCTTTTTGGCTCCTCAATATTGCGTGAAAGTTCTGTCTTCCTGCTTCAGAATTTTTTCGCATCCCCAATACTGCTTCAGAATCTCTTTTTGGCTCCCAGTATTGCATAAAATTCTTCGATTTCCATAATGTTTGAATTCCTTGCACTATATGTAATCTTTGACGTATCAATAAATTTTGGTTTTACCGTAGATTCCCTGTTCCCCCCCCCCGGGGGGGGGGGCGAAGTGTTTACGTTGCTTCTTGCGACAGAGCCTGGATGTCTCGCGGTTTCTCCAGTTTCTCCAGTATTGCATAAAAGCTTTTTGTCTTCCTACTTCAGAAATTTTTGTTTCCCCAGTACTACAACGTGGGTAAAAAGTCCGGAGGAACTTTAAAATCCATAAAAGCCGGAAAAAAACCGAAATAAAAAACGGTTTGCAGGGTTAGCATCGCAAGGTCACGGGGAATTTTAAGACAGGGAAAAAATAGCTAAACAGCCAGCCGCCAGGTGGCGCTGATACGACGGCTTCAGTGGAAATATGCAAATGAGACGGTTATAAGAACTTGCGCTCCTAATCCACTACCAGTTCACCATTGTAAACCGTGTATATGGACCTGCTGAACTCTGCCGTTGCTGGATTTGTGATTCGTCTGCAATGTGTTATCCCCTGTAGTGGTGGCGGTGGTGGTCATGTGGAGAACACATACTGCTGTAATAAACGATTTGGAGGCATTCTGTTCGTTATTTGAGCATCTTTTCTTCGACTTGTTTACGTCAGCGCCAGCTATCGGTTGGTTTTTTTTTTTTATATTTTTTCCTGTCTTAAAAAAAAATTCCCGCAATCTAGTGATGCTGATCCTGCAAACCGTTATTTATTTGGTTATTTTTTCGGGTTTTTATGAATTTTTGAAGTTTCTACGGACTTTTTGCCCACCCTGTACTTCAGCATCTTTCTGGCTCCTCAATATTGCGCAAGAATTCTTTGTCTTCCTGCTTCAGAATTGTTTTTGCTTCCACCCCCCCCCCCCTCCCAATACTGCTTCGGAATATAGTTGGCTCCCTGATATTGAGTAAATATTCCCAAATACTGCGCGTCATCATGTTTTTGGCACTCTGATACTGTTTCAGAATCTTTTTGACACTCCAGCCTGGTAGTGTCTCAGAATTTTTGTTTGTCTTCCTCAATACTGCTTAAGAATTTTTTATGAGTTTAGTATTGGTTCTGAATTTTTTCGGATCTAAAACTGCTTCAGAATATGTTTGGTTCCCGAATATTGCGTGAGAGTGTTTTTTTTTTTACATCCAAATAACCTACTGCTTACGAATTTTTTTGGTTTCAATATTATTTATTTATTCAATATTGTTTGCCCGAGGCCTATACAAGAGGATGCTGAAGTTATTTATGATGAAAATGGCGATTGATGATACTGGAAAAGTCGGAAGTCGTAGTACAGTCTACAATATTTGGTGGTAGGTTGCTCCAGTCTATAATAGTTCTTGGGAGAAGAAAGTAAATTTGTGCGACAATCTGAAGAGGCAAAGATGGGCTGAAATTTTCGGGAACGGTTGAGTCTAACAGAGAAATGTGAGGGTTTAATTAGAATGTTGGAACTGTCAATATTAAAAAACTCGGAGGATTTTGCAAAGAAAAGTTAATTTAACAGAGGAGAGAGCGGTTGAATATTGAATTGGCGCTTAAGCTCCGATATGGAAACAGACGAAGACCAACAGTTAAAAACGAAACCAGTGGACTTATTTTGGACAGATTCTAATTTGCCTATATTGGTTTGCGTATGGGGGTCCCAAACTTCACAGGCATAAGAGAAAATAGTGACAATATATGTCTGGTAGCATAGGTAACGGACATGACGGGTGGAGTTTTTCAGGTTACGGCGAAGGAAAAAGAGTTTTTGGAGACATATTTATTAAAGATATAATCAACGTGAAGGTTCCAGCGGACATCGGAAGAGATTATAATGCCCAGGTATTTATAATGGGAAACCTTAGAAATCAAAGAATTGTTTATCGAGTAAATCGTGGGGAATTCTTTTACGGGTAACTTTCATAAAAACAGTTTTTGAGGAGTTGAAGGGCAATTCCCAGGTTGAGCACCATTTGGAAATAATGTTAGTGTTGTGATGAAGAGATTCTTGGTGGGATATATATTGGACACAGTTTTGTGAATGACACAATCATCTGCGAAGAGTCTGATACGGCAGTTTACGGAGTCGGGTAGATCATTTATATAAATTAGGAATAGTGTAATGGGGAGAGGACCGAACCGTGGGGTGTGCCAGACTTGACGTGAAGAAATGGGGGAGTTCTGACCCTTGAATGAGACAAACTGGCTACGGTCAATGAGGAAGGAATTCACCCATTTGAGCAGTTGAACATTTAGACCAGGGTTTGAAAGTTTTAGTAGAAGTTTATTATGAGACACACACTGTCAAATGCTTTAGAAAAATCTAGGAAAATGGTATCGGATTGAAGGTTTTTGGTGAATGGTGTTTGTTAAGTCATGTGTGAAAAGTGTTAACTGAGTAAATACAGGTAACGATGATCTAAATCCATGTTAGAGAAGAAAAAGTTAATCGAGTCGAGGTGGGGTACGGATTTCCTTGGAAACTATGTGTTCAAAGAGCTTGCAGCAAGAGGGGGTGATTGCAATAGGTCTAAAACTAACGGGGTGGGACTGTGAACCTGTTTTATGGTTGGGAGTTATCTTATTTATTTTCCAGTCAGAGGGTAAGTTAGATGTGTTCAGTGAGACGTTGAAATGGCGTATCGGAAGAGCGCCAGTTTTCTCGAGAACGGTTTCAAACTAATGGTGAAACATCGGATATATGAAGTAAACACTATCCTGATGATCACCTCGGATATCCGATGTTCTCAGTGAATTGTACGCAAGATCTGTGTAATCAACATGTCGCGGTGTTGTTTGCAAGCAGGCCTGCTTAGAATAAGACCAATTTAGGTGCTTGTGAAAATATAGTAAGTATTATTTTAATTTATAAATTATATTTTCTGAGTATATTTTAATCATATATCTGCTAATTTTTCAATCATGAAAGTTTCGTTCAAAAAATTTTAATAAATAATTTGAAAAAAAAAAAATCAAAAATCGTGTATCCCTCCATTTTTTTTCGAATGCGTGTCTTAATAAAAGAAAAAATTTGGGAAAATATATATATAATTACAGAAATTTGTAAAATTATTTAGTGAATTAATTAACAGATAGATGGAGTCATGTAAACAGCCCATTGCTTTTATGAAGACTCTTTTTGTTGATTTTCAAAATGCATTAATACCAAAATGGCCTCCCACGACACCAGTTAGTTACGCACAGAATTTTCACAACGCCAGTTAGGCGTTAAAACGAAAGGAAAGAAAAATATCCATCCCATAGCCCCGCTATCATCTGCCATTTTCAACGTCAAGCACTTTAAGTGGCATTGACGAGATATCTCGCCCCATTAAGGGCCTCTTTTTTTTGCATTGACAAGCCTAGATATTTTGTAAAGTTTACTTTTCAATGGGGAACTCTTTTCCGTATATCTCTCACTTTATTGAAGCTGAAAATCGAAAGAAAACGTACTACTCAGTTAAAAAAAGATGTGACATTTTATAGATGGATTAGTGATTTCTGCCGCTTAAAGAGTTTGAAATGTGAAAGAATGTGGACAAAAAAAAACCAATGTTCCGCACGTGCATCAAAAATGAATTTGCGTTGCCACCGTCACTGAACAAAAAATTTAGTAAATGTGTAGTAGTAGTACTGTAAATTCCAAGCTTAATTTTGATTGGTCACCGGTCGATCGGCCAAAGGGAAAAATCGTCTTTCCCTGAGTGGAAGGGATTTCTTTTATTTTTCCCTCTTTCACGTCACGTGACCCTAATGAGTGCGCCTAAGAATCATGCGTTGGTAGCGTTTTTCGGATTACTTTCAAAAAACATGCTTATGATTCGGATGGGATGAGAGTGAGCATGAGCAGATAATATACTGCCCCTGTACTCCAAGACATTTCTCGATTAAGTGTCAGTTTTGAAACAC
The DNA here is from genome assembly GCF_987345545.1 of Pholcus phalangioides. Classification (NCBI taxonomy): domain Eukaryota; kingdom Metazoa; phylum Arthropoda; class Arachnida; order Araneae; family Pholcidae; genus Pholcus; species Pholcus phalangioides. Next base: position 11,033,992 of record NW_028301617.1, on the reverse strand, counting down.
AACTCTTACTCAGAGGTGCACAACCTGCGGTCCGCGGTTCAAAATTTGGCCGCCATGGGTTTCAATCCCCCCCCCCCCCGTAAGGTGTTCCGGTAGAAAAAATATCAGTTGTAAAAGACTGACTATATCTCCTAAAGAAAAATACGGAGAAATCTCGGAATCCGTACTGGTTGTCACGAATGATCGTCAAAAAATTGTCAAAGGTAACTGAAGATGTCAATCGTAGCCAAAAAATGTTTCCAACGGTAGGTAAAGTTGCCAACTATTGGTAAATTTGCTGGAAAAATAGAGGAATGGTGGAAAATAGATGGTAAAATAAATGGTGGAAAAACAGAGGACTAATGTAAGTCGTAATGGACTGAAAGTGTAATTCACCAGAAATAAAAGTACTATATGTATCATAATAGGGTGGCCATATTTTCCTTAATTTTGGCTGTTCCAACACTTTTGTAATAATATATCGAGTTTTTTCAACGAAGCTTACTTGAAGTATTCATTCCCCTATTATCATAAATTACTATTATCATGATAATTATGACTGTGAACGTGAATATTCATCTCACATGTTTTTCATGTCTGTGTGTGTTGTGTGAAAGATTTTTTTCTTTCTCTTTTCAATTTACAGTCGTGCTCCCTTTCCCGTTATTGGTGATTTAAAAATCATTTTGGCTCACCGATTTCCCACATTTGAAATCCTGATTTCCCGCATTTTTTTTCCGGGAAACAAGGTCAACTTAGAGATTAATATAATTATAAATGTTGGACATCTGAAATTAAGGGGAAATTAAAATCAACTGACCAATCGCAAAACAATAGTGTAGTTCAAGCCACTTATGTGCGACTTTGATCCAGTTTATCAATTCTCCTGATGATGCCAACCACTAGTGTTGGGGAAACGTTGAGAACTAACTCAAACGGACGATGGTCTTCGAACCCGAAAAAACAATTTTTATCAAATGATGGCCGCGAAAACCTTATCAACTATCAACTATATACGGAATTCGTTCAAAAAGTACCTGACCATAAATTATTCGTACATAATTCGATAAGGCTGGGGGGGGGGGGGGAGCGTGGTTTCAAGCACGTATGTAGGCAATCCTTGTGTGCATGCTTAATTTTTTTCCCCTGCCTATACAGATACTGCCAGTCGCTGGCAAACCGCCGATGAGCGATGCGATAAGGTGTAAGTGAGCACCGTAATATTTTCGGTTTTGACAAAATGGCAAAAAAAAAACTTAAACACAACACTACTGCATTAAATTTTGTTTGAAGCTTGATGATTCCCGAATGGAAACAACCCCAAGTTTCAACAGGTCTCCGGAGATGAGACAATGGGCACCACAGAGAAAAAGAAGTGGTACAACCGCTTCAAAGATCGACTGCAAATCAGTGGAGACTGAAGCACGTTCAACATCCAGCAATGAGATCGTTGTTGGCTAAACGAGGGCTCTGGTGATGCAGGATCATCGAATAACGGTCTAAGAACTTTGAGACAGGCAAGTATTAGCATTGGATCCTTTCATTCAATTTTGACTGACGATATGTTCTTCGGGAGAATCTCAGCGAAGTTCAGCTGCTAACGATCGCGCAGAAGCAACACCATTTGGAGATCGCACAGGACATTAAAGTACGCACCCACACAGCAAAACTATCACCAAGGAGTTCTACCAAGAGGTTCTGCGTCGCAATTGGCAGCTTCATCACGATTGAACCCCTTTAAGCGGTTTTTAAAATCTTCCTGATCCACATTATAACCGCTGCATAGGAAATAAAAGCGTGTTAAGAACCCGAGGTATTTCGGGGGTGACCAAAATAAAGCAGATCAAGTTAGATGAGATATCGCGGGATTGCCGAGATTATATTTCGTGCTGATAATGCGAAGGTCGTGGGTTCGACCTCCCCCCCCCCCCTCCACGGGCCAATAATTTTTGCCGCTGGGCAAAATAGGGCTTTTATAAAAGCCCTATTTGTTGTGATTCCATAGCGGTCCTTGTTTTGTTTATATGATGCTTAGAAACAAAGTTACGTTCACTTTAGTGTTGCGTTTTTACATACAAGTAATACGCGAATGAATTCTTTAAACGTGTTTTACGAAGAATGTTATTTTTGACATTTTACTTAACTTTGTGACATGATTTGTAAAAATTGATGCATTGCATCCTTACGAAATTTTAATGTGATATTTTGCTATACATTGTTGAGGTTTTGAACCAAAATCTAAGGTCTATCACATATATTTTTTGAATTACAGTGTTTTATAGACAAAATGTAGGATGAAATTTCAAAAAAATTCACACGTACTTAAACATATTTCGGTGTAACTTATGAACATATCATGCAATCCTTTAAATTTTGGTTCATAACCTGCAACATTACTAGCTAAAATGCACTGTGGAAATCACAAAGCATTTCATTAATAAAATTTTTTGCAATCGTGTTTCGAATATCACGTGAATTTTGCCTAAAATTTGACATAAAAACGACCTTTTCATAGAAAATATAACAGATAGACCAAAATTTGTCACTGTTTTCACCATTTCGAGACACTTTCTATCAAAAAAATGTATTTAAAGCTCACTCCAGAACCATTTTAAAGAAAAGTGGCAAGAAAGGTAGTCGGATAACTTAAGTTATGGTGATAAGACTGTTTTGGAGCCTTAATGCTCTGACAGCTATTTGAGTAATGCACACTTGTTTGAACAGATCCTTAAAAGGACTTATATCAGTCCTTACAGTCCCTGTAGAGTGTCTCTCTCTCTCTCTCTCATCAGCAAGTATATTCATTACTCGACACCCATTAACACTCGAAGATAATCAATCAGTATACAACTGGAATGAGGGGAGTCTAAACGTGATTTGCAAGAAAGAAAACATTTATTGCTCCTTACAAAACAAAATTTTCATAGTGTTCTTTTTCCTTCTTCTTTGAATCAATAATTTAAATGACAAGCTTTTACGAAAAAAAGAGACAAAATATAAGAACAAGGCAGAGTTTGTTTCTTCCGACATATTTGTTTTCCCTTTATATATAATGCTCTTCTTACAACAACTTCATTTTTTCCGAACATTCAATGTGTTCTTGCATTTTTTTTTTCATTTTCTGACATGTCTTGCTTTCTTTTTGCTACACTGAATACGTCCTACGGATATCGATCGACATCGTGTGTCAACTGGAAAATAAAGGAACCAAAAACAACAAAAAAAAGAAACTCAAAAAGGGTTCATCTTTCCGCTAAAGTTCTGTGATGGGCGAAACTTTGGCCGAGCTGCGTATCATGTGCGACACCATCGGTGGGTACTTCTCCTCCGGAGTGTCCGGGTGCTGCTGGTAGGGCGTCGTGATCCGATCCCCGTGCGGCTTCCATTTCTCCTCCAGCTTCGCCGTCAGCCTGTGGCGGTACCACAGGATCACGAGGACGATCAGCGCCACGACGATGCCGGCGCCCGCGACGGTCCCGGTGAGGATGTGCCTGCGGTTCTCCTCGTGGCAGTCGAGTTCCTCCAGCGTCGCGTCCGGCAGCGACCTGCCGTTGAGGTGCGGCGGACCGGCGCAGATGACTCTGGACACGTCGCCGTAGGTGTCCGTGGCCGACGAGTAGTTCCTCGTCTTCAGCAGGTGCCACAGCCAGACGACGCTGCAGTTGCAGACGAGCGGGTTGTCCCGGACGTCGAAGGTCTCGAGAGCCGACCAGGGGAGCATGTCCTCCCGGAATGTCTGGAACTCATTCCCCCGCAGGCTGACGAACCTCAGCTGCTCCAGCTCTCTGAACGAATCGGGTTCGATCTTGTTGAGATTCCTGTTATGACTGATTATGAGGCGTTCGAGTTTGATGTTGTCGGAGAACGCCCCGGTCTCGATGACCTCCAGCTCTTTGCCACCGTTGACCGTCAGGGTCCGGAGTGCGTGCAGGCCGTGGAAAGCCATCGACTGCAGCTTCCTCAGTCGGTTCTGGCCGAGATGCAGTTCCTGCAGCTGTGGCAGATCGTTCAGGGCCTCTATGGGCACGCTCTGGATATCATTGTCTTGTAGGTACATCGAAGTGACGCCGTCCAGGTTTTTGAAAGCGCCCTCTTGTATCATCTGGACTCCGCAACCGTCCAGACTCAGAGACTTCAGCAAAGTCAGGGGATAGAAAGCGTTACCGGGTATTGCTTTGAAGGAATTCAGGCCCAAGTCCAAGCTGTACAGGGAGGGCACGTTAGCGAAGGATGCCGTCGGGATCTGCGTGAGTTTGTTGTCTCTGAGTAACAGTTTCTTCAGGTTGAACAGTCCGGAGAAAGCGAAAGGCGCGATGCTAGAAATCCTGTTCTGGGATAGGTCTAGGTTCTCCAAGCTATTCAGGGGATGGAACACGTAGTTCGGTATCTCCAACAGAAAGTTCTCGTCCAGTCGCAAGACTTTCAAGGAGGAAAGTCCCTGGAAGCTACTGTTCTTCAGGGATGATATCATGTTCTTGTTCATGTTCAGTACTTTCAACTTCCCCTGTTCGGAAAAGCTGCCTTTACCGAGTGAGACTAGTTGATTATGGGCCATATCTAAGTACTCCAGGTTCTGGTACACCGTGAAAGCGGCCATGATGGATTTTATCCTGTTGTTGCTCAGGTGTAGCTCCTGGAGTCCGGGATTCAGCGTTATCGGCACGACGTCCAAGGACGCGCCGTCGCAGAAGACAGTTAGCGTCTCCTCATCACAGAGACAACGATATGGACACAGTGAATAAGCTCTGGGCCACCAAGACACCAGATATATCGTGGACAAGACCAATATTCCTTGGGTATGTCCCAAGGACTGTGGCCTCCTCTTTGGACAGGTTAACATCATCTCGCTATGAAGATATGCATCTGTGGGAAGAGAAAAAATCAGAATATACATTTTCTATGACAATAAACTTACAGATTCAGATTATCCATTTCATAATAATTGAAATATTTTTTTAATAATTCCATATTGTAAATAAGCTAAAAAATGCAAAATGCAAATCTTGTATACGGAATAAACATTAGTTTCCCCTCTGCCATCGGGCAAGTTTTGAAAGAATTCAAAGGGGAAAATAAAATCCCTTTTGATCCCCGTAAAATGTCTTTCCTCTATACAAAGCTCTGAAGAAAGAAAGTTTTCTTGTCATTTTGCCAAATTTTGTACACACCGGAGCGCCCCCTCAATTACACTTTCCAAAACGTATAAGAGCATTCCCACGGGGACTGTGAAAGAAAGCTTTATACACACACAGACTGAATAATTTACTTGATCGTCGTGCAGTATTGTATGAAATGCCTTCAACACAGCGGAAAAGCCGAGACAATACTGTGATAATATATGAGATCTAATCCCCCCTTAATGTGATGAATCTGGTGATTCGCGGATTACTCTCCGGGCTTTGGCACCTCACCAATGCGATCAAAACTATTTTATATGACCCCCCCCCCCGCCTCCAACAAGCAGAGGCGTAGGGGGAGGTGTGGCGGTACAGGAGACTCGTGTCTCTTTCCCACAAGACGATTGCGAATATAAAAAAAAATTTAATGTTAATTTTTGAAAATAACTGTATATGTTTGCAGTCAAATCCCGTTTTAACGAATACCGTTATAGCGAAAAACTCGTTTTAACGAACACTTTTCTAATCCCTCAAATAAGTTTACATAGGAGCAATGCAAAAACCTGGAGTTCCTTTATAACGAAGTGATTTCTCTGGTCTCTTGGAGTTCGTTATAACGGGAATCGACTGTATTATACTATTTTAATTCAAATGCTTTTTGATGGTTACCAACGAAATGAAATATTGTCTGGAAGATATTCTTCGGGACCCCTCTTCTAAAGATCGATTGTCATACATTCCTGCCTATAAGGTGACTTAGGTAACAAAAATCTAAAAAATATACAGAGCAGCGTTACCTTAAATGGGCGATATTGCCCCTTGTGAAAGGAGGGCTAGAACTGACTAAGAGACAGCACTTAAAACGGTGGTATCTCAACCAGGGGTCCACGGGCTGCTTCGGCGTCCTTAGAGTTGTTTTGGGAAGTCCGTGAGCTTGGTTGATTATAACGATTAACTATTGTTTTTACTTTATTGTGCGCTGAATATTATACTGTGAAGGGGGTCTGTAGCATTCACATATAGATCATTTGATCTTTTTTTTTGTCGGTCATTTTCTGCGCACGAGGGGCAATTAGACCGGGACCTACAATTTGTTGCCGATTCCGAACACGGTAGCGTTTTTTATACTCATACGAGAGGCTGGTGCGCTAAGCCCTCGATGTGGGACTCCCTGCGGTAGCAATCCTTTTCTTTGATCATGTCACCGTATCTGTTGCACCCCCTGTGTCAGGAAATTTTCAGGGAAGGATGAACCAGGTATCGAACTCGCGACACCTCTAAACACCCTTTGGTACTTTAGGCGAGTATCTTATCGACCTGGGCTACCCCACCCTTTACATATAGGGTTCACGGAATTTGCATATGGGGTCCACGGAATTCACAAATATTGTCCGCGGGATTCACATATAAGGTCCGTAGCCTTCACCTTATTCGCACACAGGTCCGTGTCATTTATCTCATTCGCTCATGGGGGTCCATAGAACACAAAAGAGCTCCTGACTCAACAGCAATATGTCTTAACCCCCAATCTTTACATTTGCGTTTGGAAATTGTACCACTTCCTTGCCCTTAACGAGAATTCAGTCCTTAAGCCTTTTATTTCGTCCTTAGCTAAGAAGAGGAAATAAAACTGATTTTCGAATATTTTTTTTTACGAGACAACCACCAAGGATGAGGAGATGGTATAAATATCCCCTAAGATTGGGGGTTTTGATTCTCCTCAAAAAAATATCCAATTATTAAAATCCCTAAATTTATCCTAATTTAAACCCTAGAACACACGCGAAATTATTTTCATCCATACCAATCACGCATACTCGAGATACACACTAAAGACATTAATAAAGCATGTCTTCAAGCATGTCAAAGAGAGAGAAAAGAAAAACACGAAATCGTGGCCCCCCTGATAAAAGAAAAATCCACGAAAAGAATAACCAGAGTTCATTCTCCATCATCAAGATGGCAATTAAATATACCTGACATCAAACAACCCATCGTCTTCCTTTTTAAGACTCCCCAACAACTTTAGACCAGCTTGAAGACTTTCCGAGTTTAGGAGGAGCAAAAAAAAAAAAAAAAAAAAAGAAGAAAATAAAATCATTTAATTTCCACTCTCACTTATACAGAACCCGAATGGATACTTATAATGCCCGTCATATATATATATATATATATATATACACCGTTCTTCCATAAAAACGTACTTACCGAACAGGCACGACGAAAACAAAAAAAATTCCTAAGAATTACGATCAAGTAAAAATAAATAAATAAGTAATGAAGTAAAATCGAACGATCCAGACATTCCCGCGGAAAGAAAATTAAGGAAAGAGCTAACTAAAAACAATAAAAAGAATAGGAAGGGGGAAAAAAACCCCAAAAAAGAATTAAATCAAGAGTCCCTTCTTATACGGAAACAACAAAAAAAAAAAAAATTCTAAGAAACAAAAGAGAAGTGAAGTGAATTTCATTCCGGTGGGCGGGGCGGGATGGGGTCGCTCCGACCACAACAACCAACCAACCACCTGGCACGCGTCACTATACCTTCCACTCCATTTTATTTCCTACTCTCTCTATATTTTTTCTTCTTCTTTTTTTTTTCACTACAACCGAAGATTCAAGAAAGGAACAAATCAAGAGTTTCCGAACAACTTGGATGTTGAAAAATAAAATAAAGTAGGAATAGAAAAGGGGGTAGGGGGGGAGGAAGAGAAAGTAGTAACCTCCCTCTTTGTCGGAACAAGAAGAAATAGAAACTCGATACAAGAAACTTGCAAAGGCAGAAGTTAAAAAGACTAGAAGAGAAAGATCTCGAACCCATTATAAACCACTGTCGCTTTTTCCCTGATAGTGAGCGATCAGCAGAAACGAGCTGGCATTATTTTTCCCTTACTACAACTACTACTAATACTTTTTTCCCTTTGTCCTTCAATTTCTTTTTTTTTCCAAAATGGCGGCGTTTAAGGGGGGAATACTGAGGTAGAGAGAGAGAAAAAAGGTTATTCGTCTATATATATATATATATGCTTTATTCTCCGGAATTTTTTCCTTTTCGATGTCAGGAAGAGGCATTTTTACCAAAAAACAAGAAAATAATAAAAGTACTTTTTCTCTTTGTAATTCTTACATTTTCTTTCGTTATTTCTCTTTCCCATCAGAAGTATATTCTTCTCGTATCGCCAGTGTAAATTCAACTACTGATGTTCCTTTCTTGTTGGTTTTTTTTTTTTTTTGATTTTGATGGAATAGAGAGAAGAGGGAGGGGAAAGTACCATCACACGCATACATTTTTAAACAAGGTATAATGCGAAAACGAAGAGATTACGTTATTTTGAACGGGGGGATAAGGAATTTAGCTCCAGTTACTGTTTTTTTGCTTGATTTTTTTTTTTTTTTTTTTTTTTTCAGGTAATTGCGTTGGAAAGAAATGGCAACATTTTTTTTTTTTTTTTTTTCAGGTAGGAGAGTACGCGTGAATGGAATCAGTCGAGTCGGAAATAATTCTTTATCCGGAAGATTAAGTAGCAGTTACCGTAGGCGGGAGGGTTGTTCGGTGGGAATGCGTGATTACATTCAGGGCATCAGGGGGTTCGTTATAAACCCAACTGCTGCTGCCAGAAAGAACTTAAGTCGTGAGAGAATATATTACCCCTTACAACGAATCAATGACCCATCACAGTCCCGGCAGATCATCCTCTGATGATTTGCAGCCTCTTCGAGTAATTGGAGTATTATGCAATTATTTGAAAATATATTTCCGAGGACAAAAATAAGTAAATATTAGGTAAATCCTCCACACTAGTTGGTCACTCGGGGAATAAAAGACTTCAAAAAATGACGGCTGCCATCTTTTTATTTTGAAGTCGAAATTTTAGAATCATTAATGTTAGGGAATATATATAAATACAGTCAAACCTCGTTGACGAGTCACTCTTGGGAGAGCAAAAATATGACTTAGTAAACGGAGTAAGTCATTAGCTGTGCCAATTACTGCCTGAGGGCGATTGGGATTTCCAAAAAGTGACCCGTTAATCGGAGTGACGTGTTAACCGAGTGACGCACTAACTAGGTTTGGCATCAATCTGCGGAGACTGATGATTCCTATTTGAGTAGGCTGACCATATTTCTTCGAGAGAAATACGGGAAATTGGGATTCCAAATACAGGACATCGCTAATTATCGCCATGAACGACGCCAAAAGTGAACAATGTTGCCAAATATTGCTGAAATTACGTAAAAATCGCAATGGTGGGAAACGAAGCATTACTGCAAATTGCAGTGGATTTCACGAAATAAAACGTTCACCAAGGCAAATGTGGAAGATCAATGTGTTATTATTTGTAATTATAATTATCATAATATAATTTATGAGTTCAAAAATAATTTCAATCTTTAACTTCAATGAAGAATAAAAATCCAAGTAGGCGTCATGTAAAAACGGGAAAAACCGGGACACTTTAGCCAAAAAATTCGGGACGGCTAGAAAAAGTAAGAAAACCGGGACTGTCCCGGTAAATTCGGGACGTATGGTCACGCTGTATTAGAGGAGAAGTCATCTCCGTAAAAATTCGCTGACAACAATTTACCAAAAAGAAAATCCATCGATCGGAAAATTAAACCAACAGCAATTTGGCACCACGTGTAAACTTGAACAGGAACAGTGAGCGAGTGAGCACGCGGGTGAATTAGCAAATGACATTGGAGAATTACACTCGGCATATGGCGATATTGGAGGATATGCAAACAGGGCTGCAACGAGATACGTTGTCAGCCGGGGCAAGCATGCACGAACCCGTGTAATGTAGAAGGAGCAGTTAAAGAACGAATTTGGTCCCGTTCATTGCCTGGGGCACCAGATCCACCTACCCTTCCCCCTCCCAATTGCGGCCATGTATACGGTCCAAACTCATTAAGACGGAAATATTTCGTACAACATACAAAATAGTGATTTGATCATGTCCAACGTGAAGAATATTCAATCCTTAGTTAGTTCATTTTAATAAATAGATTCGACTGTTTTTTCCCTTTCCTATTCACTCGCCAAATGAAACATTTCTTGTGGTGGTTCGAAACACAGTAGCGATCTTCTTCGGGAACTCGGGGGCTTTGTTTGCCTGTTCCGCCAAACAAAGAACTCGTCAGCGAAAGGTGACAAATGATTTTCATTTGATTCTTTTCACCAGTCAGCGGCGCGCCATTTATCACAATCACGGAAAGACCCAATCTCTTGATTATGAAGGGTGTCAGAACGCTGTGTGTTCTAGGTATCATTGATCGCTGGAAGTGGAGATATCATGTTGTTAATGGCAGGAGCTCAATCAACGACCCGCTGCGAATCCAGCTGCAGTACAAGCAGTTATTTCTCTGACCAATCAATCAATATTCACTGCAGTGATTCACAGGGTGTCCCAAAAAAATTTGCGGGCTCATTTGAGGGAAAGAGAATTACTAAAAGAATGGGAAGCGATTAGGAATTGTGTTATGGAAAAATGTAAATTTTCAGTCAGGCGGAATTTCAAAATTAGTTGAAAATTTTCCAACAGATGGCACTGCAGCCTGGAAAAAAAAATGAAAAAAACTTTAGTACGGTATTTGTGAAATATCCACCATTTGTAACAACATAGTGTGGTCTCAAAACTAGAGTCGGAAAAACCACCGCAAACGTCTCAGCACGGCATGTTGAAATCACCGTATTTTAATTTCCCAGAGTGCAGCGCCATCTGCTAACGAATTTTGTAACTAACTCACACGAAATTCCGCCTGAATTCAATTCGGGCCATAGCAGCACCTCCTAGAGATAGAAGGCCTCTGCACTGTTTGCCATAAACGTCATTCAGACTACCTAGCAAGTTTGCCACATTTTGAAACACAGCATCCTCTTTCGTTTCTTCTTATTTTGACGTATAATCTTCCTGATTGGTTCACAGACGCCGCGTAGTGATTGGATGTGGGGCATAGAAATCGCCAATTCTGAGCACGGCCATTTCTTTTCTTCACAACGATGATACTGGCGCGAGCAGGCGGACGCAAACAAGAAAATCAAAAAAAACAACTCCTTGGGTCGTCGTGACAAATGGTCGCATTTTTCGGAGCTCTTCAGCGTTAGTAGTATAACGAGAATCTACGGAAAAGCAGCGAATTGTCAGAATCTACGGAGAAGCAGCGAATCGTCAGATTCTACGGTGTTTGGGTGTCCTGCTTGGATCTCATGTGGATAATGTATCAGCTTACTGTCAACAAAGATATCTTTTGATGGCGAAGCTCTCTCAACGGGAATCAGTGTGTTCAAGTGTCAGTGCTTCAGTACAGCCGTTTTGTGTTATCCCTGTGATTTCCCCAGTGTTTACGTCTGCCCCTTTTCCCTTGTGTTTTTCCTTTACAGATTTTCGTGTTGGATCTATCCAGGTGAGTTCTATTCTTGTAGTAAGTGCTCAATGGGTCTGATTTGTCCTTTTGCAAATGTGGGGAACATTCATGTTGTCAGAGAACTGTGCTCTCTGGCAGAGGATTTTCATGATTCTCCTAATAAGAAAGAGGAATTTGAAAGAATTGTATTTAATTGGTTGAAAATCAGTTATGAAGAGGGTAATTCCCTGAATATCAATGACGAATGTGCTATAGCACGTAAGCTTGAGGATGTATTTGCTGTATATGTTGTCTTGTTGGAATCCTCTCCTAAAGAGGAGGAAATTCTGCATGAAAAAGTATTAAAAATATCTCATGCTTTTTTTGAAGAGGTCAATGCTAGTACATGCATTCATAGTAGCAAGCTTAGATTTAAGTCGGTAATTCCGAAACTTAGTGAAATCCCTACTACTCCCTCTTGTGAAATGAGGGCAAGGCGTAAGAAAGATAAGGGTAAAAAGAAAAATGGGAAAAAGAGGAATTCTGAGGAAGAAGTTTCCAAAAAGGGAGATAGTCCTGATAATTGTTTTGATCAGGGGGATGATCAATATTCTGGGATTAGCCCCCCCAAGAGGGCAGGTAAGAGTAAGAAAAAGGTCTTACGTAACAAAATAGAGTACGACTCGGTTACTTCGTCGTGTTCTAGTAGTGATACATGCGACACCTGTTCATCGGGTTCTACGGTCAGTAGTTCATCTACTGTGTCATCAGATTCACCCCCGCCTGAGAGCCCAAACTTGCAAATGGGCCAAATTGACTCTAGTGAATATACACTTCCTATATTAGATATACAGAATAGTACACTAAATTTTTCAATGAATGATAATATAGATATGTCAACTGATAACATATCTAATAATAATTCGGTGTTGTCTCCCTCTAAATTGTTACTGGAGAATACTTCAGATGTTTCAGAGGATAATGATGTTGGGCATGTGTTAGCCGAACAATCGGACAGTGGAAATGACTCACATAGCACTCCTGTACAAAAGAAATTAGACGAAAAAACAATTAACGATGAAAGATCAGATGGTAATGACAGATGTGATGAAATTGCTGATAGCAATGATGGATTTTCGGTTATTCTTAGTAAAAAAATGAAAAAATCAAGTGACAACACACTGCACAATACACAACACTTACAGAACTCTCAAGTTAGGACTCCCAGTCCAAATTCAGACACTGATGGTTGTAATGATGATAATGAAGGCTTCATTACGGTAACAAAAAACAGGAAAAAGAGTAACATTCCCCCAATAATACTCTCTGATTGGGGTAACAACTGGTTACAGGATTTCAGTGAAATTAAAGCAAAATGTGAATTTCCTCCTCAACAGAAGCCAACAGGTGACAAATTGACCTTTCAGGTTTTTTCGGAGAAAGATCACCGTACTGTCACAAAAATTTTTGACGAAAAAAAATATAAATATCATACTTATCAAACTAAAGGTAATCGAACCATCAAATTTGTAATAAGGGGTCTGCCTGCGAACATTAAACCTCAGGAGATATCAGATGATCTGTCTAAACAGGGGTATTCCACTGTGAAGGTAGTTAATATGAAGAATTATTCGTCTGGTAGAGTACTACCGTTATTCTTAGTAGAGGTGACAATTGAAAATAAGAAGTTTGCAAATGTAAAAAACATAGGTGATATCCCTATCAGTATCGAACGGTATAGGGGTAACCAGGTGCCTCTCCAATGTAGGAACTGTATGCGGATGGGGCATAGTTCATATTTTTGCAAAAATCTGCCTGTATGTTCGTTCTGTTCAGGTAATCATGAGACTAGAAGTTGTGCTGTTAAAGGTGAAAAGAAATATCTGAAGTGTTTTTTCTGTGGAGGAAGTCATACGGCTAGATTTTCAGGTTGCAGTGCCAGACCTGGAGTTACAAATAGGAACACACGTACTTTTTTACCCTTAATACCAGCTGGTATTAAAACACCTATTCTTGATGAATTCCCAACCTTAGTTGGACAAGATGAAGACAATTTCAATATAGGACCAAATTCACTTTTTGTAAGATCTAAACAGGGACTGGATACAAATCAAATTAGTTTTCCTCCGTCTACACAAGTGAGTACAGTAGAGGAAAAACTGGAATTACTACGTAAACAGGAGGAGTTACACAATGTTTTACACGAGGGTCCTCATCCTCTGGGTATTGGGAAAACTCACAGAACTACAGACGAGTGGAAGGAGGAGCTACAAAAAATCTTACATCGTGATGTAATGCACGATATCATTACACACACTGAGGAACTTGACATGAGTGGTGTTGAAGTAACAGAGGAAGGAATTGTGCACAGCTCTGAGGAAAGCATGAGAGTGCAGAATGAAAATAATCAAAAAAATGTAAATTTTGGTGCTAAGACATTTGAAGACAAAACGCAAAATACTGGTAACGAAGGTACTATGGTCATAGATAAAGTTGTGAACATACTTGAGTCAGCTAAAATTGACTCTGATAAGGCTAAACTGATTATTGCATCTCTGATTCAAATTCTTGAACAGCCTAACAATAGCTCAATTAATTAATGCCCCCCCCAGGCCATTAACCCTAATGGCCTGGAATGCAAATAGCTTAAGAGGAAGTACAAAAGAAATTTTTAAACAAACTCTTTTTGATTATCAAATTGATATAGCATTGATAAATGAAACATGGTTATTGCCTAGCAATAAATACGAAATTAATGGTTATCAATGTATAAGAAGGGATAGACTTCATAATAGGGGGGGAGGAGTCGCCTTGTTTATTAGGAATAATATCCCTTTTCAGCATTATGCACTCTCTGACTCTCACAATATTGAAGCAGTAGCCGCCACCATATATGTAAACAGAGTGGCTATGAGATTCTGTGCAATTTACAAGCCCCCGAATAACAATTTAGATATGGATCTCTTAAAAGAGATTTTTAACACTACTTTACCTGTCTTGGCAATAGGAGATTGGAACTGTAAATCTTCTCTTTTCCACTCCAGAACAACAAACAGACAGGGTAGGATATTGAGGAAATTCTGCCTGGACAATTTTTTGGAGGTTATATCTTCACCGGAGCCTACACACCATCCTCCTCAAAATTTTGGGTTTCCGGATGTTATAGATTTTGGAATTGCTAAGAACTTTTTACACAATATTAATATGCATGTCAAGCCATTGCTTTCATCACCTCATAATCCACTTTTCCTTACAATTGATTTCTTGATTCCAAGGAAAAAGTTAATCTGGAATCAAATTGACTGGGCTCAGTACACTAATATTTTAGAGGAATTACCGGTCATTGAATTTAATGATCCAAGTGCTTTAGATATTGATCAAGCAGTTAATCATGTTACTACGGTAATTAATAATACAATAAAAGAAGTAACAACAGTTAAGCGAAGTTCCAAAAACAATTTTGGATTACCAAAAGAAATTCTTGAAAAAATCCAACACAAAAATAGAGTTAGAAAAAAATGGCAAATGTACAGGGGCAATTTGGATAAAATTATACTAAACAGATTACAGAAAGAAATCAAAAAAGAGGTCGCAAATCATGTCAATGAAAGATTTTCAGATTTCATTGGTAATGCAACAGCAGAAAATGGAGGTCTCTGGAAAGCTTGGAGAATCTGTAAACCCAAAAACACAAGACTTAATAAAATTCAGACAACAGCTGGGAATCTGGTTTTTACTGATCAAGAGATAGCTGACACTTTTGCAGAAGTGTATGAAAATCAGTTCACCAGGAATACCAATCAACCATTAAACACATACCAAAGACTGAGACACAGGGTGGCCTCTTATCTATATAATGCTGCAAATTCCCCACAAGGTCACATGGAACTAACCTCAACAAATGAAATTAGGGACATTATCAAACATCTGGATATTAAAAAAGCAGCTGGTATTGATGGAATTAGCAATAAAGCTTTAAAGTGTTTACCAGAAAATATTGTAGAATCGATTAGGAATATTTTTAATTCTGCCTTACAGAACAATTATTTTCCTTCCCCCTGGAAGAAATCAATAATCAGGGCAATACATAAACCTAGTACAGATCCTATACTGGCAGTAAATTATAGACCAATTAGTCTTCTTAGTAATCTTAGCAAATTATTCGAAAGAATTGTGGCACCCAGGCTATTACAGTATATTGACACAAACAACGTCATAAGACCTGAGCAGCATGGGTTCAGGTCCCAACATTCATGTGTTACTCAGCTGTTAAGAGTGTCTGAATTTATCACAAATGCATTTAATAATTTTGACCATGTTGCTTCTGCGTTCCTCGATATCTCAAAGGCCTTTGACCGTTGCGACCATGTCACTTTACTTGCCAAGCTAATTCACCTTGACTTCCCACCATATTTTATAATTTTCTTTTATAATTACCTTTTGGATAGGACTTTTCAGGTTAAGATACAAGATACTCTTTCAGATATTAAAAATATCCGAGCCTCTGTGCCACAGGGTAGTGTTTTGGGCCCGCAATTGTTCCTCTTATATATCAATGATATACCAGCTCCGCCGAATGGAACAATTGCGTTATTTGCAGACGACTGTGCGGTGTTGTGCAGCAGCAGAAGTGCATCACAAGCAGTGGAAAATTTACAGGATACTCTGGATCACATCGAATACTGGTGTGATAAATCTGCTATCAAATTGAATGCTGCCAAGTGCAAATTCATGTGGTTTACGCGACGACGTAAACTTCCCAGACAACTTATCCAAATTGGTGACCAGTTTTTAAGACCAGTAAATCAGGTTAAGTATCTGGGATGTACACTAAACAAAAATCTTTCATTTTCTTCACATATTGAATTTATCAAAAATAAGACTAATGGAGTAATGGGCATGTTAAACAAAATCACGTTTCCACAGGCCAAACTGACATTGCATAACAAAATCATCCTCTTTAAATCAATACTCAGACCTACCCTACTTTATGCATCCCCTGCTTGGGCCCATGCTTGCAAGATGAATATTAAAAACTTACAAACTGTTCAAAATAAAATTCTTAGAAGATTCACTAATGCCCCATGGTTCATCAGAGGTTTTAATATTAGAAATGACTTGAATATTCCACATATATTTGACTATATACAAACTCTAAACAAAGATCAGTTTGACAGAATGAGAGAGTCAACATACCAACACCTTGCTGACATAGTGGACTATGATGTACAAGCCATAGGGAAATATAGGAGACCACAGCAGATATTCCATTTAAATTGGAATAATCTATAGCTGATAATTGTATATATGAAAATGTTGATACCATATGTATATATATAACGGTAGTTGAAATTTTATAGTGTATTCATTAGAAGTTGAATCTTGTGTTTGTACATAATTCTTAAATTTTGAGCACTTACTGAATAGAACTCTTATGTATGTATATATCTCACTGTATACTTTTGATCTTGAACAATTGGAGTAGTAGTGGCATTATTTGAATGTGCCCATCTGGTTTTTTTTGACTGTAAACCCTCATGGAGTTGAAATGATGTTGGCGAATTACTAACTTACAGTCAGTTATGTATTAGAACTGCCATTAACTGGAAGGTTCAGTAATAAGTTTGTTATGAAAGGTACATAATAGGTTGTTATGGAAAATTACATCTTCAAAACGTATATTGAGGTTTTTGCGCTGCGTCCCCCATGCAGTGTTTTTTCCCCTTTTTTCCCCCTGTATAGATAGGACGTTTACGAGTGAAGCTTTCTATGGTGTTCTGTTCTTGGTGTTTCTGCATAAGGACTGTTGGTTGTGGTGGCATAAAAAAAAAAAAAAAAAAAAAATAACTCTGGCTTAAATTTGTATAGTCTGACCATTGACGACCAGCTGATGTATTTCTTTTTCTCTTTCTTCTTCTCCCCTTAAGCTTTTTCATTCTTTCACTCTTCATAGGCCTTCCTGGCCAATTTGTATGCTGACAGTCGTCCATATAGGATGGGAATCAGCTAAAAATTTCTATTCTGGTCTGGTCTGGTGGCGCGAGCAGGGAATTTTTTTTCCCTGAATATTCTGAGGGAAAATTGACTACTTACTGACGTCACAAGCAGAGTGCGGAGGCCTTCTATCTCTAGGAGGTGCTGGCCATAGCAACTGAGACGTTTGCACGGGATTCAGCTAATTTTATTCTGATACTTCACCTTGATAGAAATAGCGGATATTTATCAAAATACCGTATTCTGATTTTCCTGACTGCAGTGCCATCTGCAAACGAGCTTTATAACTATTTTCTAAATTCAATTCGTTCTTCCCGTCTGAAGGGTTTGGACGAGTTTCTGGGAATTTTGTTCCGGGACCACACCATGTTGTTGCTACAGATTGTGGATGTGTTTTGAATACCGTACTTAAAGGGTTTTTTTTCGAACTGCAGCGCCATCTGTTGCAAATGTTTGCAACTAATAACCGAAATTTTGTCTAATCGCAAATTTACTGTCTTCCTAGGCACAAAACGGTGCATTTCTACATACCGCTTCCAATTATTTTTTTCAATCTTTGTTTTCTCTCTTTTTTCAGATGATCCCGTCAATTTTGGGGCTCCCGATAATCTCTTATTATATGCATGAGAAAAAAAACTCATAGCACAAAAACATGATTGAATTTTCGTCCCTCATTACATACACAACTCGTTAAAAAAAAAAATTCTCTCAACTCTAATGAGAAGATACAAGACACGAGAAAAAAAAGGTGTCAAAAACGCAAAACTTGACAAAGATGAAACGTTTCCAAAGCCCTCCTCCCCCCGAAACGGGAACACAAAACAACAAAACGAACGAACGAACGTCAACCAAACGAGCCGCCTGAAGGATCAGTAAAAAAAAAAAGTAGATAAACAAATAAACACACAAGATTAACATCATTTCCAACGCCTGAAAAGAGTCAAGAGGGAACAACCACCACCACCACCAACCGCATATACACGGGACATTTCCCAATAGGGCTAACAAGAACATTGTACAAGAGAGAAAGAGATGCCTTGATGATGAACGATCCGTTCAAACTAACTGTTAACAAGCTATCTCCCCCGGCATTCGTGCCAACTCCCAACCACCCCCCACTACTCCAGTCCTTGT
Source organism: Pholcus phalangioides (assembly GCF_987345545.1). Taxonomy (NCBI): domain Eukaryota; kingdom Metazoa; phylum Arthropoda; class Arachnida; order Araneae; family Pholcidae; genus Pholcus; species Pholcus phalangioides. The sequence goes on along the minus strand of NW_028301617.1, from coordinate 11,015,423 downwards.
CATTAAACGCCTCTTGACTAATTAACACACCACAGTAATTAAGCTTTAGCCCGAGCGTTAATTTAAACCTAGCAGGGTACTTGACTTGTGTAGTGATGAGCAGAGAGGATGCGAGAGTATAAAGGGGGAGCGTAGGGAAGGAAAAAGAGGGTATTTTCCCTTTTGAAAGTCCCCCTTTCTCCCTTCATCCAACTTGACCTGATGAAGTGACGGGGGAGTTCAGCCACAACCACACACCACAGAAGATGATCTCCAAAAGCGTCACTACCGCCAGGAGGAACGCCGGGTAATTGGTTCAAACCCAGCTCTTATAAACCCAGCAGAATTACAAGGTATGTTCCGTACTGAAGTCCCCGAGTGTGGGTATAGCTCGTTACGAGCTGGATTCCTTTTTTGTCTGTGTGGAACGTCTTGGATAGTACCTTAAGAGGCTTTATCGGGAACTTGGGAGTGGTTTTTTAATGATTATATGGGTTCTGGGAGGGGTTTAAGGCCTAATTTCATTATCGTCATTGAGACTATTCGCCGCCGATACTTCAGAAGTTTTACAAGATTATCTTAATGATCGGGAGAAATATATTTGAGTGGGGTTTTTTTAAAAAGCTTTGGTCTTTAGTCGAAGTTTAATGCATGCTCGGTATTTTCCTGATAATGCTATCAGGAATTACATGATAACGAAACGCATGAAAAGGCCTCAATCCTAATGTTAATGAAAATTAGAGAGATTTTCGCGCGGACCCGTATTTTATACTAAAACCACTCCCTAATAAATACAAAATGGATTTTTCCAAATAAAATAGGGATTTTACACACACGGAAGGGAATAAAATCCCTACGCAAAAAAACAAGTGAAATTGGAGGAGAAAACTTCAATGGTGATCTAAAAAGAATATATTGTGTTCAATCAGAAACGATGTGAACAAGCATTCTGCACGACCCCCGAAATCATCGGAAGATGAAGGAAAAAAAGCGTCAATTTTTGAAGAACACTGACTATTTTGTGGCATTTGCTTGATGTTTTCACATGGGCGATGATGCCAGTCTTTCCACCATGGCCCATGTTTATGTCCGTAACACAACTTGCACAAAAAGAAAGAGTCGGCCCTTTTTCTGGAACGTTTGATGAAAGGACATTCATCGGGGAATAAGTATCTCTATATAAAATTGACTAAATATTTTTTTGCTTATCAGTATTCATGTTTTGTTACCTGATGCACGTGCGTAACTTCAACAAAAGAGGAAGTTTTGACCACATGCGCGTCAATATAATCTTCAACTATTATCCAGGACTATTGGCTGCTAAGCTATTTCCCTGCACGATACGACCAAACAACTTTCCTTGTTACCATCAGAGGGTTTTGTAAAACTTCCTTAAAAAAGGAATTTCCCACTATTCCTCCATCTACGTCATTTCGAAAGGGGGGAGAAAAACGGAAGCAAAAGACTTTTTGCCCCACAAAAAATTCCTTATTAGGGATTGTTTTCAGAACCGGGGATTCTGTTTAAATGAAGTAGGGAATTTGTAGGGACAATTAGGGATTTTTTGTGATTTTCATAAAAATTCGGGAGATTTAAGAACTTTTCGGGAGGTCGAGAGATGAAGCTAAAATTCGGGAGACTTGGCAGCTATGTAATATCCATTGAAAACCAGATCTTCATATTTAGGGTTACCATTTTTCATCGAAGAAAATGTGGAAAATTGTGATCCTATATAAAGGACATAGGCATACGCAAGAGAAGGACCCCTCCCCCCCCCCCCCACAAGCCGAGATTGTAGTGTTATTCTGCAGGAAGAAACATAAACCCCCCTCCCGCTTCAGAAGACAAAAAAATTGCCCCCACCGACAAAATTCTGCATAAGCCTATGATATCACTCATTACAGCCAAAAATGCAATTTACGGAAAATTTGCTAATTACTGCTGCAATTGGTGTAGGGTAAGGGAAACAAAAGATCGCTGTCGCAAATCGCAATAAACAAAAATTTGTTACACAACAAAAAACACTCATCATAACATGGCGACTATATTTCAATTGAGAAAAATACGGGAACTGGGATTTCAAGTACGGCAAAATACGGGACATCGCCAATTGTCACCACATACGTTGCTGTAAGTCGGCGAAATTTGCCAATATTTGTGGGAAATAAAGAGCTACTGGAAATCACCGTAAATTAAAACTCTTGCTCACGGAAAAAACATAGAACATGGCATATACGTCGGATGCGTGCATTACAGCCATAATTATTATACATAATATAATTCATAAAAATTATGATCGTGGTCCGTTGAATTGTTTCAGACATTTTACTGGTCCTTGGGTTGAAAAAAAGTTGAGAAACGCTGGTTTAGACCATGCAGAGATCGCAAAACCTAATTGTCCTCAATGGGGATCGGAGATGAAGAGTTTTCCAACAAAATGATGGTTGATACGTCAACTTATAGGTGTCACTTCGCACTTTTCGGAAGATTTCTGCTGATCTTGATAATAACCTGCAATGGATCTACTAGGTGTTAATTTGAATACATACCATGCATTCCCCAGAAACAAATATTACGTAACGTGCACAATACACACGCGCAGCAAATTCCGCCATAGTCCAATTTCTCAGAGGAATGTTTACGAGGACTTACGGAAAATTCACCGACAAGAATTCACCGAAATGCAATTCACCGGTAGAAAAATTCACCTGCATATACAAAGACCACAACAGGCAAATTGCCCAACGAGGTAGCTGAAAAGAACCAATTCAACGACGGGAAAAAAAAATTCACCGCTGGGAATATTCATCGACATAAATTCGTCAGCAGTGAGTGAGTGAGCAAGTGATTGAACGTGCGAGCGAGCCGTATGAGTTGTTGAATGAGCTAGCGAGTGGGTGAGTAACCGCATGAGTTGTTGAATGAGCTAATGAGTGGGTGAGTAACCGTATGAATAATTGAGCAACCATATAATGTGAGGGTGAGTAACCGTATGAGTAATTGAGTGACCATATAATGAGTAATTGAGTGACCATATAATGAGTAATTGAATGACCATATAATGAGTAATTGAATGACCATATAATGAGTAATTGAATGACCATATAATGAATAATTGAGTGACCATATAATGAGTAATTGAGTGACTCAATCACTCAATTGCTCACCGGCTAACTCATATGATCATTCACCTACTCACTTGCTCATTCATCGACTCCCTCAATCACTCACTCACCCGCTCACACACTCGATCATTTGCTCACCTACTATTACTACTACTAAACCCACACATGCGTCTCGTCCATATTCCTCGGTACACGTTAGAATGTACGTGCGTTGTGAGCCTAACGTGAAGCTTGTCTCTGTGTAACGCTTGTCATGTGTAGTGCCGCCACCTGCCATCAATTTTTCTAACTATGAGTGAAGCGTAACGATTGAATAATTGCATCTTCGTAGGCCTGTTGACGATCTCAACGCATATCAACATCAGTGAGAGGCCATAAACGATCCCAACAGACAACCCAGGTCCCAAATAGATCAATCACACGCCCGTCACCTAACTGTTCAACCAGACGAACGAGCCCTCGCGCAGCCAATCGGAACCACACTTTCATCAACGGAACCGGCATAGAGAGAACATTCAAACAATCGAGCCATTAAATCGAATCAACAGGACACGAAGAATTCATTAATAGCATCGAAGAAAGTCCATTCGGAACACGTTTGCAAAAAAAAAAAAAAAAAAGACGCAGCGCCCCCGTATCATAATCAACACGGGGGACGCCATCTTTCTTTAACAAAGGAGACGTCTCATGAATGCAAAACAAGATGGCAATCATTTAGAGAAATTAAATAAAGATGGCTGCGCAAAAAAAAAAAAAAAAAAGAACACGTAAAAAAGTGATTTTTCGGAGCTAAAGGACATCGTTGCCACAGATTGAGAGTCCATCATATGAATATCAAACGAGTATTGTTAGTAGTTGTCACGGAGGGGCGAAGGTGGGAGGGCGCTCCGTCCCCTTCGCCTCCCGAATTCATTTATATTTCAATTTTCGTCGTCGGAATTGGAATAAAATGGCTAATATGCATGTGTTTAATATGTATAGCCCTTTTTCTCGTGAATTGCCAATTTGAAGTCTGTGCATGGAGGGACATGGGGGGAAAGATGTTCTCGCAATTGCTCGCCAATTGATGCGAGACTTCTCTCTCTCTCTCTCTCTCTCTTTTTGTTGGAGATTGTCAAAGCCGTACTGACGTGCTGCCATTTTTTTTTTCCTTCTGGTACTTTTTGCATTTTTTTCTTCTTCTTTTTTGCATTCGGAATTCTCAGTGTGTGCGCATCGGATCCCGATGAATTATTCAAAAAAATGCTGTGCCTTTTTCTTGCATTTTATTGTACTTCTTTCTCTTCTTTGGTTCAATGGCGTCGTCTTCGTCGTCGACGCCACACACACACACAAGAGTTGAAAATTCAGGAGAGATTTGCATTTTAACATAATACCGTTCGAAATGTGTGTGTGTGTGTGTGTGCGTGTACATATATACATATTCTCAGTTGACCTAACAAGAGCAGCAGCGGCGGAGAACTTCCAGAAGGAGGGTATTGTGCTCTTCGCGGGAATTGCATTTCTTGCATTTTATGCCTTGAAGAATTGAAAAGATTATTATTATTTTAATTTTACTCCGCGATTATCATCGGAACGCTTCTGGTAAAAGTTAATTGAAACATAGCCTTGAGAAACTAATTGAAATTAGTCATTTTTAGTGGCCAGGTTGTGGCCTACGCGAAAAGGTAGCGCATTCACATCAGCTAGCTCAGCCCTTAGGGCCGTTTCACGCGGAGGGGATCAACACCACCTATACAACAAGGCACGGAGCTCGTGACGTCACTGAAGAAGGCCATTTCGGCTATTGCCATTGGATATAGCAGGCGGACGCATGCGATATCTTTACTTTTTTTTTTTGCAATATATCCAATGGCAATAGTGGAAAATGGACTTCTTCATTGGCGTCACAAGCTTCGTGAGGAGGCCTTCTAAAGGTGGTGTTGAGCGGATGCGCGCAAATGAAGCCTTTTCAGACGATGCGGAACATCACCCGCAATACGGCAGTGTTCGTCCGGGCCCGGATGGCTGCGGCACGTGTCAAAACTTGGGGGGGGGGGCCCTTTCACACGTAGCGGATACGGGGTCCGGATCCGCATGCCTTTTCACACTGGGTGAACGCCGTACGAGGATAGCGTTCTTTAATAAAGTATTTAATTTTTGTTTCAAAGTTTTATTGCATTATTTAAGTGCAGTAAAACCTCCTCTAACGGCCACCTCCGAACAACAGCCGCATTTTGTTGGAACCGAACGCGTCCCACAGACTTTACATCACAGATAATCTCCGAAAACAACGATTTCTGAATAACGGCCACTTTGGACATGGAGTCGGAAAAAAATATGCATATACTATATACATATGTAATATGTAATATGTAAATATAATATACTATAAGAAAAATACTTTCTGGGGGGGGGGGAAGAAGAATTATGGGTGGTTTCTTTTCGTGTGAGTACATATGCTAGCTAGGTGCATTGAAGGTAGAGGAGAGGGCCACTTAAAAGTGATCTATAGTTGTGCTGCGGCCACTTAAGTGATCCGAAAATGTTCTGCGGACCACTTCATTGACGTGGGAATGTGCCGCGGATCACTCAGGTGATCTGAAACAGCACCCCCAGGTCACTTTAAGTAATCTGTAAATGCACTGCAAGGCACAGAAATGATCTGATAATACCACGTTTAATTCAATCTTACAAAATTAGGTTTGAGATCGCGGGCCACACCTTACTAGCCAACATAATAAGAAAACATCCATGATTCTTCCTCCCCCATAGAGTATTTTTCTTTATATGCATATTTTTTTCCGGCTCCGTGTCCAAAGTGGCCGCTATTCAGAAATCGCTGTTCGAAGATTATCCGTAATGTAAAGTCTGTGGGACGAGTTCGGTTCCAACAAAATGCGGCTGTTGTTCGGAGGTGGCCGTTTAGAGGAGGTTTTACTGTACTTGAATAATTACAATATAGAACTTTAAAACAAAAATTAAGTACTTTATTAAACAACGCTATCCACGTACGGCGTTCACTGGGTGAAAACAAAACCCGCCTTTACGATGCGGGCGAAACGCCAGAAAATATGTGCTCGTGTGAAAAGGCATGCGGATCCGGACCAACACCAGAACCCCACTCAACTTCGCCAAGTATTTCACTATACGTGACGTAATGATTTCATCACTCATTGCGACCACAATCACGATGCTCTAAATTCCTTATAACGTATTCTAGGAATGTAAGGTTTGTTTGTACGCACCCGGGTCACTCTAGACCCATCTAATATCCAAGTTGCAGCCCAAATCAGCGTCATCAATACACACACGCAGATATTTCTGAATAGACTGTATTAACCTGATCGTAATGCCCGTTTAGAAACCACAAGGGGAAAAGAAACTACAAAATCAGAAAGTTTTTTCGAAGAATTATGGTCATTACATTCGAGAAATGGATCATAAACACGTCATATCAGATAATAACATCACGATTTATGGATAGAAAATATGAATAATTTTAAATTTCACTTCAATAACAATAATAGTAATAAAAAGAGTTTTCTGGCAGGGTAACTTCAAATGATTTCGAATGTATTTGGAATTGAAATATGTGTATAATTCCACGATAACTCGACCTAAATTTTACTATTCCTTTACGAATCTTGTGGGGAGTTTGGCCACTTGATATTCCACTAAAATATTACGATCCCTTAAATATAAAATTTTTGCAAGTTTTTGAAAGAGCAATAAATTTACTTTAGTTCCTAAAACTTTGGAATTAAAACCAAATAGGTTTTTTCCCCCTCACTTTCAACAAATTTGCCACTCGAATCATTTTTATGGACTTGGCGACGTTTTAACGAATCCAAGCAATATTTATATGCACAGTTACAGTGGACAAAAATTCTAATGGTGATGCAGAACTGCACCAAAAGAAACTTTGGAAAATCAGTCAGAAGAAATTGCCGCCAAACGGAAGAAATATTAACCCGAATTGATGAAACTCTTGTAATTAATTAGCCGAGAAAAATTCCAGATTATATATATACTTGGCTGACAATGAAAAAAAAAGTGGGTGGGTTGAAATCCACCATCAACATCTATTGCAATTCAGTAGGTATAACTATGTTATAACGAAAATCAAGCCAAGAAAAAATCGCCACGAGAACCAAAAGTCAGTTACACGAGTCAAATCTGTTTGAATCGACTGTTAAGAAGCCGAAGGGACAGCTGCTTTTAGGCGCATCTGATCTATTTGTCGCCAAATGAAACGTTTTTTATCGGATTTCAGGAGAGTTGGCAGGCAGCCTTGCTCTACGATTTGCATGGTTACGGAAATCTGAAAATAATCCGTGTCTTCTCTTAGTGACCGTTTACCGACCGGAGTGGGTCCCAAACAGTTCTCCGCGGCACCTAGACGTGATATCGGTCAGAGGTACCGCGGAAACAATCTGAGAATAAAATAATTTAAAACAAATAATTCGGATCAATTGTGGCAATTTCGGTGCCACGGAAGTCTCTCAGATTAGACATTGGCACCGCGAGACATCCCCTATTCAAAACTTCTACGTCAGATCCATCTCAATTAATAACCTAATAATTAAATATTCATAAATTCTTTGATATACTAAAAATAACTCCCATTTTCAACAGAAAACAAAGTTCCTGAACCTTCGAAAACGAATCAATCCTCTCACGATATTCATTACCCAAAAATCCTCCCCCCCCCCCAACTCCTTCGTTCACTCCATCCGCATGCAGCACGTGCGTATGCAAATTAGTATCTTTCAACCCTATCCCTTTTCATACGCAAAACGTGGGTGCGGTTCCGAACAGGAGTTGGGGGGGGGGGAGAATAGCGGTTCTGGCAACCATTCTCGTAACATCTCGTGGAATTTTCTAGAAGACGAGAACTATTTCTTTTGCTGTGGAATGAAAGAGAGTGGGGGAGAAACACTTATGAATAAGAAGTTACAGAGTTTTATAAAGATTTTCGGGGATGGGGGGGGGGGAGAGGAATGTGTGTGTGCAGTAAGTTTTCGAGGAGTCGCGGAACAATTAACTTTAATTAGCTGAAAAATATGCTCTCGTGTGTGTGTGTGTGTGTGTGTGCGCGCGCGCGCGCCCGGTGATCGAACCGCGGGTAAAAATCTCTTGCCGAACCCGAGTAAAGGTACACCGCGATCATTAATCAAATTAGGCTCAGGCAAGTACATACATACATACACACACAACTCTCCAAATTTTGAGTACTTTAGGTTGTTCGTTCGTTGTTTTGGAGCTTTTCTCTCGATGTTTCCGCAGCAAATACACACACACACGCCGAGGGGAGACGTTCATGTACGCGGCGCGCACTTGTGTATGTACTTGTATAACTAACAAATTTCGAGACATTAACCAAGAAAGATTCTCTTCGCGCTCTCTCTTTCATCGTCGAGGAATATTTCCAGGAAAAGGAACGAATATATATATCTACGGGGTCCGCCCAAGTAAACTGAAGGGGGAAGTAAAAAAACGGTAAATGAAATTAGCGTCGCGGACGAATTAATCATTTGTTGAATTCGAGTTCCGCTCTCGTCGAGAGGAAGTTTCCTTACCCTTGTTGCGCAATTGGAATTTTTAAATGTTAATTACATCTTATGCGCGCACTTTTATTTCTTTAATGTGTTCAAGACGTGTTTGTTTGTTTGTAAGGGATTATATGGAGGGGTATGTGTGTACTGTTTTGTTGGGAACACGCGCTATGATTAGGAACGTGAGTAGTTTGTTCCTTATTTTGCAGGCATATACTGTATACTGGGCGGTATCCAATGACTTGTGTGGGAAGTAGAAGTATTTTAGAATGTTTGAATACTTCTGTGGGGATATGGTTTTGCAACATTTTTTTTGCTTCCAATAATTTAATAATTTTTGGCTTCCAATACAAAGGCCATGTAATAATGACTAATGACGGAATGGGAAGTTTCTCTTTCTCCCCCACCTCCCTTGAAATTTCAATTTGTAAATTTCAATTCATTTAATAATTTTATATAATATCCACTGTTTCACTCATTTGCTCTCCACTGTTTCATGATATTCATTCATTTACTATATAATATTCACTAATATATTTTCATTTTTTTCCCTTAAGGTATCCGACTATCTTTCTTGTCACTTTTCTTTAAAATAGTACTGATAAGAACAAATACTACACTTTGATCTTAGCCAAAAGACCGAGAAGCGATAATGGTACTGGAGTGAACTTTTTACAAATAACATTTTTTGATAGAAAGTGTCTCGAAATGGTGAAAACAGTGAGAAAGTTTGGTCTACCTATGACATTTTCTATATGAAAAAGTCGTTTTTATGTCAAATTTTAGGCGAAATTCATGTGATATTCGAAACACGATTGCAAAAAATGTTGTTAATGAAATGCTTTGTGATTTCCACAGTGCATTTAGCTAGTAATGCTGCAGGTTATGAACCAAAATTTAAAGGATTGCATGATATGCTCATAAGTAACAACAAAATATGTTTATGTATGTGTGAATTTTTTGAAATTTCATCCTACATTTTGTCTATAAAACATTGTAATTCAAAAAATATATATGATAGACCTTAGATTTTGGTTCATAACCTCAACAATATATAGCAAAATATCACATTAAAATTTCAAAGCGATGCTGATGATGATTATGACGTCTATTCAAAAAGCCTCATTACTGAGAGTATATTGAAAATGTGGCAAACCATTATAAAGCCATAAACTATTATACATATACTAACAGGATTAAAAAAGTGACAAACCGTTGTAAAGGCATATACACGTCTGAAACGCATTGCTAGGGAACCACACTGAAACCAAAGTAAACGTTCGGAAAGTGATTGTTGAGGCCCAAAAACCATTGTTGCCCGATAGTTTTTTGCCCATTTGGGGCATTTGCCCTGCTCTGACGAAATTTTAAAGTAGCCTATCGTTCAAGTCGGGTCCCATTTGGTATATATGCAAAATTTGGTGACGATAGATCTAAAATTGTAGATTTGTATAGAGAACATACACACAGAAAATCAATTTTATATATATATAGATTAAATTCCTGAAATTTTTGTTTTTCAACTCATTTTTTTTTTTGATAAATTTTAAAATTTATTTTTTAAACATTTTTCGTGAATGTTAAGAGATTGAATTTTCAATTTTCTTTTTCCTTGGTAAATTCTGTATTAGGTTTATGGCATTTTTCGGCAAATCCTCTAGGACTGGTTACTCTCAGCATTTTATTCCCCGTAAATACCAAGTGCGTCGGGGGGTCCCTCGCCAAACAAGGGTGCCTTGGCGGCATACGATATAGAGCAGTGATTCCCAACTTGGGTGTTAACGCCCCCGGGGGGGGGGGTGATGGAATGTTCCGGGGGGGCGGTAGAAGCTACGGGTGTAATACCGGATTGTATAGGTTAGATTGCGTTGTGGGACGATTGGGGGAAAAAAATTCTGAAGGGGCAATAGGACAAAAAACGTTGGGAAACTATAATATAAAGCAGCGGTTCTCAACCTTTTTTGACTCGCGGAGCCCTTTTTTGGCATATAATTTCTATGGTGGAGCCCCGTAGACCTATTTTTTACATATTCAGCAAAATATTGCTGATATATTTTTATTATTCTAAAGTAATTATATAATTATTTTTTTCAAAAATTACTGTTTTTTTTTAATTTTCCTCGAACGGCCGCGGATCCCCTGGGGAGCGCACAAGGAGCCCCAAGCGCTCCGCGGAGCACCGGTTGAGAACCACTGATATAGAGCATAGTTTCCCAACCTTTTCTGTCCCATCGCCCCCTTCTTCGGAAATGTTTCTCTCAAATCGCCGCCCCCCCCCCCCAACGCAATCTAGCAATCATAGGATCTTATGTTATACCCCTAGCCCAGGGGGACGTTAACGTCCACGATGGGAATCATTGACATAGAGTAAAAGATTCGGTTCCCAAATTCATTTTGGAGGCTTTCCAACATTGCCCTTGTAATTTTGAAATGGGCTTATACAACACCTTTTGATAAATTTTAAGATTTTTTTTTTCTGGTTTTTAACGTTTTTAATAAATTCTGTGAGTTTTCAAATCATAAAATTGGCTTTTCAATATTTAGGTAAATTCCAACGTGTTCTCAAATTCTGAAATGAGCTGCTCGACATTTTTCAATAAATTTCTAAAGTTTGCTTCTCAGCATTTATTGGTGAATTTTGCACTTTTGTAGCATCTTCCACTAAATTCATCAGTAGAATTTTTGGCATTTTTCTTTAGTCTGGAGTTAGAAAACGTTGTTTTTTTTAATTTTTTCAGTAAGTCCTTACCCTAAAAAATTTTGCATAAATCAAAGTTTGATTTCTCACGAAATTCTTTTACAAATTCTACTTTTAATCGAAAACAAAACGGGTACATTCAAAGATCGATTTCTGGAAATAATCGGTATGGATATTGTCCGTTTCTCTAGAGCAGTGGTTCTCGACTGGGGGGCCATATGGACCGCTGGTGGTACTGGTATACTTCAAGGGGACCACGGGAGAAAGGGGCCATGACAGGTGGTTTGGAGGGCTGCAGACAGCTGAAAAGAAAAATTAAAGTGTGAACAAATGAAGCTTTTATATTAGTGACTATACACTTACAGAATCCAGCAAAACCACCCATAAAACCAGGGTCGTCTCAGGGCATGGACCCACCCTGGCCTCACCGCCTAAATTTTGCAACAAGTTCCCTAGGATGGGGTTTTTCGCAGGCCCCAGGCCAGATTTTTCACGGACCCCCTCCTGTGTATCAAAATGATAGTGTGAAAAACAACGATGAAAACTATATCAGGCCCCGGCCTGCAGCTCTGTCAGTCCCACTCTTGTGAGGGGTGATGCCCGGGGGTCTCATGTCCATAAGTGACCCCCACCCCCTTATATTTTGTATAGTACAATAAATTTTGAAAATAAGTTGGAAATATGTAGGCTGTTTATTTTCCAGCTAAGTATGGGACTACCATAGCATCACTTTGCCTAAGGCACCCATGATGCTGAGACGGCCCTGCATACAACTCGGACTAGCGGGGGCTCAATAAATTCTAGGCCGGTGGTCTGGAAGCCAATCTTATTTGAAAAATTTTCGTTCAGTATAAATTCAACTGAAAAAACTCAATTTTCAATGCAAGCGGTCGATCTTGCTTCTATATGAGGGTCAGAAACTCTGGGTAAGACAGGGGAGCCACGAGAAAAAAAAACCATAGTTCAAAGGGGGCCGCGGGCAAAAAAATCGTCAAGAGACACTGCTCTAGAGCAGTGGTTCTCAACCTTTTCAAGCCCGCGGCCCGGTTTCATTCATTTTTGTTGAGTCGGAGGCCCGGTCAAACACACGACCAACGGAAAATAAACGAGGAAAAATATGAAACGGCTAATCACTCGCAGCCCGGTATGAATGATATCAGGGCCGCGGCCCGGCGATTGAGAAACACTGCTCTAGAGGATTAGAGACAATGATACCGGTTTTTTTTTTCAGGCGTAAGGGGCCATTCAAGTATTACGTAAGCAGATTTTCAGCCATTTTTGATGTCATCAAAAATTTCATCTCCCCCCCCCCCTGTCATCAAAAGTCACCAAATCCGAACCCCCCCCCCCGATGCTGACGTAATACTTGAATGACCCCCTAAACAAATTATGGTATGGATGGTACCACGCAGGAAAAACCGCAAATAATCACGAAATAGAATTACAAATATATATAATTCACAACCATATCAACCACAGCAAGAAGTGGCAACGAAATCCCCTCAACGTGACAGACAATTGTATCGAAAAGACCTAGGCGAGTAGATTTCCCACCAGGGGAAATACCGCATAGGATTTTTGTTCTTCTCGTGCGTATGTGGATCCGTGGACCCCCTTTCAATATTTAATCGATTAAATGCGCAGGGTATAGATGGTAGGGGTAGGGTGGATCGGGGAAAGGGTAAATAGAGCTGATCTTAATCGTTTTGTGAGCCTTGTTTCTAATGGAGACGTGAATGGATTCCCCGAGTACACACACACACACACGGTGAAAGAGACGGGACCTCTCGAATTGAAAGGGACGCGGGGGTTTTGATTATTTAAATGGTCCTTCTTGAAACATTAACGTCGTCGATAGTGTTCTCACGTTCCAGAGTGAAACATTACGGCCACACATGGCCGTGTTTCCCCCCCCCTTCACCTCCTCTTCCAAAGAAGGGAAAGGGAACGTGTTCCGGGAATGACATGCAAGTTGAGTCGGTGTTGTCCTGGGAAATCACCTGCATCGATGGACTTGCACTGAAAGGTTCCTTACATCCCGAAGATTGAATTGTGTTGACCCTTTTTACTTGTTATTTCATCTTTGAACGTGGGATGCCATTACCTGTGAAGATGTGTTACTATCACGACAGCGGTCGATTCTTGCCCAGTTGGCGATACTCGGGTGGGTCATGTAATAGGGTTGTTATTTTGCGAGCCCTTTTACTCGAAAGCCATGATTTTCTAATATAATCGATCGATTTGATTGCATGATACCTTTGATGTCACGCGTCACATATAATTCGTAACTCGGAATATACAGGGTGTAACTAAACTGATGGTCAGTACTGTAAGGGGTGACAGAACTCGCCAAAACAAACAACTTCCACCGTACAATGTGGGGTCGGAAAGCAAGCGACCAGACGTGAGAGGGCGCCTGTGTGGTAAAAAAATGTGGAATACAGTAAAGACGGATAATAAAGGACAAAGAATATTTATGAAGGTTTTTAACAACTGGCTGTTGCGAAGATGAATATTTAGAAAGATAAAATTAAACTGCCTTTGCGGGGAATCGAACCCACGTCCTTACACTTTCCGTATGAACGTACTAGACTACAAAAGGCACATCTTTCCTTGGAGCTCGTGTGCACTGAAAGGGACCGCGCGAAGACGGCCGGACCTGACTCAGGCCGAGCTCACAATTGTTGACGATTCCACCAGATGGCGACTTATGAAAGGAATGTAGTCTAGTGGTCTAGGGGGCATTCACCCGGAAAGTGAAAGAACGTGGGTTCGATTCCCCGCAAAAAGCATTTTCTCTCTTTCCAAAAATTCATCTTCGCAACAGCCAGTTGTTAAATACCTTCGCATGGTAGAGGAGAGTGACGTCATCCTTTCAAAAGAATCTTCATTATCGAAAACAACAAATGTTCATTACAGTTCTCACGCTCTTTGCTCGACCTGTGTCATGCACAGTCAGAATAAGGTACTATTCCATGCCTATGGTGTCATGGTGGGCGAGGAATGAGCGTGCCTGTCTCCCCGGCGCGGTAGCCCAGATCTATAAGATACTCACCTAAAGTTCCGAAGAATATTTAGAGGTGTCGCGAGTGCGATACCCGGTTCGCCCTTGTCAGAAACTTTCCTGACACAGGTGTTCAACATAAACGATGACATGACCGCAGAAAAAAGGTTGGCAGACTACTGGGAGTCCCACTTCGATAGGGTGAACGCACCAACCTCTCGGTGAGTATAAAAAAATGGACTGCCGTTCGGAATCGGCAATAAATTGTAGATCCAAGTGTAATTAGCCCTTGTGTGCAGATAATGACCCTGGTGAGACAAAAATGATCAAATGAACGAGCCTGTCCCCACGAGTTGCCTGTGGAAAGCGTTGAAATGTTCCACAATCGGGTGCCGCCCTGTTTAGAAATAGCTCTTGGTAAAGGCTTATTACCGCTTCTATACGGCCTTGCCGTTTGCAGTAACATGCATGTCAGCCCCCCCCCCTTCGCCGCCGTATTGTTGCATCTCTGCCGACGAATGACGGGTTCTGCAAAAGAAGACGTCTCATCCACTCCAGAGAAAGCGCCCACACGTGGCTCGCCGCTTGCTTTCCTACCCCGCATTGTATGGTGAAGGTTGTTTGTTTGTTTTTGGCGAGATCTGACAACCCCTCACAGTTCTGACCATGAGTTTAGTTATACCCTGTATAGACTTGTTATTAGTTCGAAAAACACAGTATCGTAATACGAGAACGTACGAGGAGAGTAATTTCGATATTGACGCGTCGTAAAAAAATTTTTAGTCAGGAACTGAATCTTTCCTGCGATGGAAGTGAAATTACGGTATTTATCTAGTGTCTTCCAGGATGACAACGATCATCAGAAGCTCTCTTTCCATGGAAGAAAGGCTACTACTGAGGTTTACTCAGTTCAGGGTGGGCAAGAAAGTCCGTAGAAACTTTGAAAATTCATAAAAACCGGAAAAATAACTGAAATAGAAACGGTTTGCAGGGTTAGCATCGCTAGGTCACGGGAATTTTTTTTAAGACAGGAAAAAGATAACTAAAAAACGGCAGATAGGTGGCGCTGCCGTATACAAGTCAAAGAAAAGATAAGTAAATAACGAACAGCACGCCTCCAAATTGTTTACTACAGCAGTATGTGTACCACATGACCATCACCACAGGGGATAACACATAGCAGGCGAGTCACAAATCCAGCAACGGCAGAGTGCAGCAGGTCCACATACACGGTTACAACGGTGGATTAGGAGCGCAAGTTCTTGTAACCGTCGCATATGGATGTTTCCACCGAAGTATGATACCAGCGCCACCTATCGGCTGTTTTTTAATTATTTTTTTCCTGTCTTAAAAAAAAATTCTCGCGACCTAGCTAACCTGATGATGCATACGATGCTAACCCTGCAAACCGTTTTTTATTTCGGTTATTTTTCCGGCTTTTATTCATTTTTAAAGTTTCTACGGACTTTTTTCTCCCACCCTGTATCGACGTAGTCTAGAATTTAGACTCCAGATAACACCTGCAGTTATCAGAACGCCCTGCCTCGTATTTTCAAAGACACTCGCAGTCATCAGAATCTAACCCGCAAAGGGGGTAAAAACTCCGAATGGCCCTGATCTATCGATCCTGCTCCTAGTTATTAGAATCGTAGTCATTAGAATCGATCCTTCCATTGCAAAAAGTCTACCAATACTTAACTAGTATTTGAGAGCACACCTCCAGTCAACGAAATCCCTCTCACCCACAGGAAAAAAGCCTTCAACTGTTTACCAAGTCTTCGAGAATATTTGCAGTAATCAGAATTCCCAAGCTGCCACCACAAAAATTTCGAGTTTTCAAGAATTGCCGCAGTCTTCACCTGCAGCCGTTTCTTTTCTAACCAATCCCACACGAGAGTATATCCCAAGCTTAAGGGGGGGGAAAAACCAAAAGTTTTATATTTTTCCGCATAATCACCAATCCGAAAGTCTTCTACGGACACTCTCTCTCCCATCACCGCCGCCACAATCAAGCCAAATGAGAATCACCAAAACACCACTCACACGCTTCTAAAACGTCAAAAACTCAGAAGCGGGGGCGGGGGGGGGAATCTTAATTCCTCAGTATCGGTCACGTTGACAACCAACGTTGTCATGCCATCCATAACCGTCGGCACCAGAAGCAACACGGGCGCAACATGGATAGGAAGAATGGGGGAAAAAGGTCTTTTTGAATTTCAAATTCTCTTCTAAAGCTTCACTACTTTGAGTGATGAATATCGTGACTAAAACTGAATAAAACATTACACATACACATAAAAAGCTTATCCTTCCACCCCCCCCCCTCCTATAGGACTATCCACCTCCTGCCGCTGTCCCTTAAGCATAAAAACAGAGATATACACCTCCTGGATCTGAGCATCTTTTAAAACATCATTTTTCAGGTAACTGTCAACGTTTTGCAAGCTCACGTCACTAGGGTTTACCTCTCGGCTTCGTCTTCTTCTTTTTGGGGGCGACCCCTGTCTCTGTCGGGGGTCAGAAGGGTTGACGCATAAAATATGCGGCTATTCCGCTGTATAAGTAAGTAAGTACACATGCCTTAAGTCCTCCCTCCCGCCCTCCAACTTACCTATTCCAAACATTTTGGCTGATTCCTCTTACCGTATGTTTGGTTCTTGTTGAAGG
The DNA here is from genome assembly GCF_987345545.1 of Pholcus phalangioides. Taxonomy (NCBI): domain Eukaryota; kingdom Metazoa; phylum Arthropoda; class Arachnida; order Araneae; family Pholcidae; genus Pholcus; species Pholcus phalangioides. The sequence continues at coordinate 10,998,413 of NW_028301617.1, read as the reverse complement.
AAACTTCTCGCCAAAGAATGTTGGGGTTTTTCTGATTCGAGAAAGTGTCTTAAGCTGCTCAAAACCATGCATGCTGTTTGTTTATTTTTTAATGGCGTTACAGTGTACAGTGTTGTTTGTGGAATGAGGTTTCGAAGTGTGTGGGGCGGGGGGGGGGGAGGGGTTTCCTATAAGTGTTTCGATTCTGATCTTCGTGGGTTATGGTAGATGGATTACTTCGGGGAGGGGGCTTTCGGATTTGCTGAATTTTGATGACAAGGGGGGCCGGGGGGGGGTTTCTTACGTCATCAACCACCCTTTTTGAAGATATGAAATATTTTAAGCTGCTGGCGAAATTTTGCTGACGGGGGGTCAGTGTTTTGCTGACAAGTGGGAGGGGGGGGGGGTGGTCGAAAATGGCTGGAAATCTGCTTACGTAATACTTGAAAATGCCCCCCCCCCCTAAATGGATTACTTCGGGGAGTTTTCTGGGCTATTTTCCCCGATGCACGTGAACAAGTAATTTTCTAAAACAGCGTTTCCTCAACCTTTCCTGAACCCGAGGGGCCGGTAAAATATCGGAGATGGTTCCACGGTCCCTGTAACTTAAACCATGTGTCCCGTGTTTTACGGGACGTTCCTGTACTTTGTCCGTCCGTTCAGACTTTATACACTTGTTCCGTTTTTTTTTTTTTTTTTTTTTTTCTTTTCAGCGAAGCTCATTCGAATTAGTAACCTTTACTTAAAATGGTGAATGAAGATGACTTTATAAATTAAACTGTGGTAATCATGACTACATATGAATAGGCCTACTCATCTCTCATACTTGTCTGATGATCTCAACGCGTTTCATATTCCTTGAACTACATTTCAAGTTACTGCGAGTCCTTGCATTAGCCATTGATTTTCCAATCGTTCATAATTTTCAGCAACAATTCGTGATTTTGCCAGATTGCGGTAATGTTTAAGGGGGCCGTTCAAGTATTACGTCGGCAAATTTTTAGCCATTTTTTTACCCCCCCCCTCCCCTCCCGTTAGACAAAGTCAGCAAAACTGTGACCCCCTCTCCCCCTTATTTCCTGACGCATATTGGTGGGATCAGACATGTATGCGTGCGGTGCGGGGGGAGCATAGGGGTTTACGTGCCTCCTCCCAACGAACACCACACATCCACCCCGCCCACACCACACACGGAACCCCCAACGAATCGGTACATGCGGGAATGTGCGTGTACGTGTAGTGAAACCTGACGTGAAGTTTTTGTTTCTCTGTAATGCTTGTTATGTGTAGTGCTGCCATCTGCCACCAGTTTTTCTAACTATGAGTGAAGTGTTATGATTGAATGATTTATCGTTGTAAGACTGTTGCTCTCTGTGGCGAGACTTTTTAACGGGGAGATCGGCTCGCATTTGCGCCTTGAAGTTGGGAACCACAGAAAACCAACTTCAGCCGACCACCACTGTGGGGTTCGAACCCGGATCCTCGCATCGCGAGTCCGTCACTATAACCACTCGACCACCACAGCGGCTTGTGTGCTATCATAATCAATTTGTGTTAATTTCAAATGGTATTTGAAGAACTCAAAAATTTCTTTCTAAGAAATTCATTGCGACCCACCATCTAAGCCATATATGATAAACCCTTGGCCCGCGGACCAAATGTGGCCCCGAGGGTTATCTCATGTGGCCTGCCTCCTCAAACCTAATTTTGTAAAAATTAATTAAGTGGCACATTTACAGATCGCTTAAGTGACCCGTGGCACAATTCCAGAGCATTTAAGCGGCCCGTGGCACTTTTTTTTTCAGATCACCCAAACAGGCCCGTGGCACATTCACAGATCACTTAAGTGATCCGTGACACAGTTTCAGAACGCTTAAGAGATCCGTGGCACATTTGGAGGTCCCTTGATCGACATGTGGCGCAGATTTAGAGCACTTAAACGACCCCCGGTACGGTTCTACATCACTCAAGTTAAACGCGGCCCATTCCCAGATTACTGAAGTAATTCCGCGGCAAAATTACGGATCTCACGTGAGTGATGCGTGACACAGTTCCAGAGCAGTTAAGCGGCCCGGACACAGTTCCAGATCACTTGGTGCCGCGGAACATTCAGAGATCACTAAAGTGGCTCTGTAGGTGCACTTATCGATAGATGGAATGTTAGTTCAGGTGAACATTAACTATCGAAAAGGTTTTCTCGTTTTCGGCACACCGATTAAGAAATATTTCATATTTTCATAAAAGGGTGGTTGATGACGTAAGCATCGTCCAACCCCCCCCCCCCCGTAATCAACAGTCAGCAAATTGGGAACTCCTCGCCCTCCCCTCGATGATGACTTAATACTTGAATACCCCCCCTAAGGGGGGGTCACGACCCTTGAAATCGAATTTTCAAAAATGATTTAAAAAAAAAGATTTCATTCGATGGCAAAATAAACTACTAAAAATTTGGTGTCAATCGGTTAATTTGTTCTTTCGGAAATTAAAGAATTACTGAATTATAGCGTAAAAACGTGTACTAGAAAAAAAACAACCAATGCGTGAAAGCGATTTCCTCATATTGCAGTTTATGAGATCGGCTCGCATTCGCGCCTCGAAGTTGGGAACCACAGAAAACCAACTTCAGCCGACCGCCACTGTGGCGCCGGTGGGTGTTCGAACCCGGATACTCGCGATGCGAGCCCGTCACCTGTGACTACTCGACCACCACAGCAGCTATACGTTTACACATTCAGTATTTCTTCAATTCTGAAAGAACAAATTAACCGATCGACACGAAAATTTTTTTAGTATTTTATTTGCAATCGAATGAAAAATTAATTTTTTTCTTCAATATTCGAAAGCAATTGGCAATATCCCGTACGTTGCAGTATTTCAGGTCACAGTTTCCTCCCCCCCCCCTATTTTTCTCAATGGAAATGGTCCCCTGGTCATGATGAATTCTTGTTCATGAAACACATTTAACACATTTTAGTTAAGTGCGATTCGTGCATTCCTTTATCCCCCCCACACTCTTCAGAAATTTTTGCAATAATCAGTAAAACTTTTCGTAAAATGCACTTTTTGGCTACAATTTACTTTATATTTAGTATTGCGATAAACATTAGTTTCCTCAAATACATATGGTTACGCTATGTTTGAAAGTCTAACTTCTAATTGAACCCATAAGAATACTAGTAAAATCAATGAGAAAATTTTTCATTTTGTTAGAAGAATTATCAAAGTCTGCCAGCGGACCACCTGTAATACTACTACTACTACTACTACTACTTAACCGGACATGCGCCGCGTACACATTCCTCTACGAATCTTGATATATATAAGATTGGAATCTTTAATATGTATCGTCAATATAGGATTGGAATCTTGACTATGTATCGTCAATATAGGATTGGAATCTTGAATATGTATCGTCAATATAGGATTGGAATCTTGAATATGTATCGTCAATATAGGATTGGAATCTTGAATATGGATTGGAATCTTGAATATGGATTGGAATCTTGAATATGTACCGTTAATATAGTATTGGAATCTTGAATATGTATCGTCAATATAGGATTGGAATCTTGAATATGTATCGTCAACATAGTATTGGAATCTTGAATATGTATCGTCAATATAGGATTGGAATCTTGAATATGTATAGGATTGGAATCTTGAATATGTATCGTCAATATAGGATTGGAATCTTGAATATGTATCGTCAATATAGGATTGGAATCTTGAATATGTATCGTCAATATAGGATTGGAATCTTGAATATGTATCGTCAATATAGGATTGGAATCTTGAATATGGATTGGAATCTTGAATATGTACCGTTAATATAGTATTGGAATCTTGAATATGTATCGTCAATATAGGATTGGAATCTTGAATATGTATCGTCAACATAGTATTGGAATCTTGAATATGTATCGTCAATATAGGATTGGAATCTTGAATATGTATAGGATTGGAATCTTGAATATGTATCGTCAATATAGGATTGGAATCTTGAATATGTATCGTCAATATAGGATTGGAATCTTGAATATGTATCGTCAATATAGGATTGGAATCTTGAATATGTATCGTCAATATAGGATTGGAATCTTGAATATGTATAGGATTGGAATCTTGAATATGTATCGTCAATATAGGATTGGAATCTTGAATATGTATCGTCAATATAGGATTGGAATCTTGAATATGTATCGTCAATATAGGATTGGAATCTTGAATATGTATCGTCAATATAGGATTGGAATCTTGAATATGTATCGTCAATATAGGATTGGAATCTTGAATATGTATAGGATTGGAATCTTGAATATGTATCGTCAATATAGGATTGGAATCTTGAATATGTATCGTCAATATAGGATTGGAATCTTGAATATGTATCGTCAATATAGGATTGGAATCTTGAATATGTATCGTCAATATAGGATTGGAATCTTGAATATGTATCGTCAATATAGTATTGGAATCTTGAATATGCATCGTCAGTATAAGATTAGAACATATTGAATATTGACGATAGAAGAAATGATTACAGAAATCTTATATTGACGATACATGTAATGTATGACATCTATATCATTATATGACATTATAATGACATCTTGAATATATATCGTCATTATAAGATTAGAATCTTGAGTATGTATCGTCAATATAAAATTGAGATCTTGAATTTGTATCATCAATTCAGTATAAGACTGGAATCTTGAATTTGTATCGTCAATTCTGCATAAGATTGGAATCTTGAATTTGTATCGTCAAGCGATTGGAATCTTGAATTTGTATCGTCAAGCGATTGGAATCTTGAATTTGTATCGCCAGTATATAAGATTAAAATCCTTAACCTTATTGAAAATTGGCATCTCCGTCTGCGTTGACCACAAGAAACCGAATTCACACGTGCCCGCTGAACTGTACCGACGGCGAATCTAATCATCTCTCGAGCCTAATACTCATGAAACGGAACGCCGACATGACGATGAGGCGATCGAAGTATCGAACGATACCGGCGTCCGTCTACAACATGAAAAGATAAGACAGGTTAAAGTTGAAGGAGGAATAAAAGAAACGAACCGAAGGGTGCACGTGCTATTGGCCAATTACGTGCCTTTGCTATGAATGAACTTCTTTCTCTCTCTTTCTTTCTTTCTTTCTTTCTTCTTCCAAGATAAAAGAACCAGAAAGATCTCTTCTTCTTTGACCATCAGTCTTTGCGTGTCAGTAGGCATAAGAACAAGTAAAAGAAAACGGTCCGTGACATGAAAATCGAATATATCTCCCTTCCACTATTTTTTTCTTTACCCCCCCTTACTCTGACCGGCCATTTCCAAGTGAGCAATGGCTTCCTTGGGAAACAGGACTTTTGGCTATTTCCAGTTTCTCTTGGCGAAATAAATAACTTTCTCTCTCTCTCTCTCTTTCTTTTCTATCTCTCTCTAGATTTTTTTTCCTCCTCCGCGGTCAAAAAAACTAAAATTCAGTGCATGATATCGTAGAAAAATGCTGAATTTTTGTGTAATTTTCCTTTTTTTAAGCATTGTTTAGTCCTAGAGAAAAATTTACGGCTCCGTTTTTTTTGCTGTGAAAGATATTTGATGCCGTGTTTCTTCTTTAATGGGTTTACCCTATTGGAATTCGAATAAATCTCGGAAACAAACAGGGTTACAGTATTTAGGTGCGGATTAATGAATGAAGATTTACTGTGTTTCGATGCCGGATTTAGGAAGTTACGAATGGTATCGGCGGACTTTTGGCGGACACAAAATATTGGGGGTGGCGTGAAACGGGATAGCATACATCGATTAGGTATTTCAATTTATGTGTATCCCCTAATTTAGGGGCACGCGGGAAATAATCAACAATGGGGGACAACTGTTGGAGTAACGAAGTATAAAACATTAGTTATGACTAAAGATTATATGCACGAAAAAGTTACGAAATATGCTCTAAAATTATGCAAATATGCACTTAAAAATGCCAAAATATGCACTTGAAAATGCCAAAATATGCACTTAAAAATCCCAAATATGTCCTCAAAATGCCGAAATATGCCTTTAAAATACCGAAATATGCCTTTCAAATGCCGAAATGAGCTCTTAAAATTCCAAAATATACGATAAACCCTCCCAAAGAATATGCACTAAAAATCCTGAAAATGTTAAAAATTCCGAAATATGCACACAAAAAAAAGAGAAAATAGGCACCATGCATAAAAAAAACAGATGTGTTTAAAATGCATCTTTTCTATTTCCTAGAGTGCATATGCATTCATTCACAGAAAAAAAAAATATCCCCCCCGTAAATGCAAATAATTGCACAGCATATGCAAATAATTTTTACATATTTTTTGATTCTATCACTCTCGATTGCAGTTTGTTGTAGCCCTGCTCAGTAACGAAAATACCCTCCTCCTTCTAACCAGATCATGGACCACCGCTGTGTCTCCGCGAAGAGATTTTAGCAGGTGGTCGAAGACTTGCGCCATGCTGGAAGCTGTGCATGTATGTGCTGAAGACCTAACGTAAAGTCTGTTTCCATGTAATGATTGTTATGCGTGGTTCTGCCACGTGACGTCAATTTTTCTAGCCTCGCGGGAAGTGTATTGCTTGAATGATCGCATCGTTGTAGGCCTGTTGCTCTCTCTCTCTCTCTCTGTGACGAACTTACGGGAAGTTCGGCTCGCAGTTGGAAACTACAGCCGAGCCCCCCCCCCCCCCCAGTTCTAGTTATAACATAATGTACAGAAAAGGGGGTATAAGCAATGCATTTCTAGGAGTACGCAAACTTACTACGCATACATAAATACGTAAATACAGAAACCCACGTATTTCTATTGTGGGGTAGGAACCCCTTTCGCATTTACAACAGTCTCAGAGCTGCATACCCGACGACGGGTTCCCTTCGCCTTCTGCGCATTTCTGGTGGGTAAGGAAGCCTCCAATGCAGTTTAAGGAACAAAAAGAATTTCAAACATTGCTATGGACACACAAGCTTTTTACTCATTTCGAAAAGTGAGCACTCTTATCACGAATTCTAGTGGTACGCAAGTCTTCTAAGCATTTCTATTAAGCGCACCCCCTCCTGCACACTTCAAAAGGGTGCGTACCTCCCCCTCCCCCATACGTATTTTCAATTGCACGCTCCCCATGCATTTGCGTGGTCGTGCACGCTTGCTACGCATTTCAACTCAAGTATCCTATTAATTACTAGAGCGTACTGAAGTCTCTTAAGCATTTTTAGGGGCACCAAAGCCCCTCTTTCATATTTCTAGGGGTGCCAAATCTTCTTTCACATTTCCAGGGGTGTCAAGCCCTCTTTTCTGCGCATTTCTATAGGTGCAAAAGCCTTCTACTCATTTACGGAAAGTATGCGTGCTTTTAACAAATTCCAGTGATGCTCAAGCCTTTTACGCAAGCTTCCTATGCACTTACGTATAGTGATACGCAAGCCTAATACTCATTTCCATAGACGCGCAAGTCTCTCTCACAAATCTGTAGCCCCCCCCCCCCCCATGAATTGTAAGCTTTACTAGGCTATACTAAAGCCTTTACGCTTTTCTATAGGCACGAAAACCTTCTAATCATTACGGAGTGTTTGTGCTCACTTAAAACGAATTTTATTGATACGCAATCCTTCTAAGTGTTCCCATTGACACGCAAGCCGTCCGTGCATTTCCATTGATATGTCATGCATTTCCATTGACAAGAAAGCCGTCCATGCATTTCCATTGACAAGAAAGCCGCCCATGCATTTCCACTTACACTCAAGCCTCCCACGCAAATACATAGGGCGCGAAAACCCAACGCATTTCTAGTGGCACTAAAACGTCTTCATTTCGCGTAGGGCAGGTGCTCTTTATACGCATTTCAGTGGTGCGCGAGTCCCTCGCGCATGTGTTGCATTGAAGCACAAAAAGCTAGGAAGCAGATTGTAATAAACATCGATATTAATGTATCAAATATGTTTAAAAACATGTGACCAAAATAACTGGACATAAATAATCCGATTATAGTAGGCCTATACGTTTTTGAAATTCAAGTTACGGCCCTGATGCTCAGTATCTACCTGTCTCTTCTGCGTTTGATTGATTATATACCTTTATAACTAAAATGATGGCACATAGGCTATACACAATTGCAATTTCTTCAGGTAGCTTCGCAGTATTAAATAAAAATGCAGTCCTTGCGGAAAGCGCCATCTGAAACCGAGCTTGGAAATACGGTCAGGTAGGGAAAATACTCATCAAGGGTATAATTACATTACAAGGTTCCAAAAAGCAGGGTGGGGGGGGGGGGGAGGTTTCAATTAAACTCGGCCGAAATATCCAACAACCTTCAGGGTGCTCCAACCTTGATTATTAATAAGGCACGGAATTCTCTCCTCGCGCCGTCGTGAGTGTCCGCGGGCTACTAGTTGGATAGTTTAAAGCCGTGGGTATAGAGAAGGGTGGCAAAGGGCCCGCGTACAAGATTCGTGATTTCGTGCCTGCCAGTTAAAATATGTGTGTGTGTGAGAGAGAGAGAACTAAGTTATATGAGGATATGCTAATGTGGCAACGGAGCATCATCATCATCATCACGACCCAACGCTACCATCAATTTTCGCCTCGAGGCCACCATCATCATCGTGATGGCCGCAGCAGCACCTGCGAAACCGATGGCCACTCGGAAAATGCAAACAACGTGTCCGCGTTTCCTGGAAACAGCGGGAATTATGTAACAGGATAAGGAATTTCTCTCATGTATATATACACTGTACATATACCGCACGCACGCATGCCCGCCGGACGTGCGCCTAACTGAGAATAATGGCCGGCTATAAACGAGCTGACCAGCACGGCGATTGACCGAAAACGGACAATAACAGCTATCGATGGTCGAATCGCAAACCGCTGCAAAAAATAACACATATTGCGCGATTCAATTTCGATGAAGATTCACGAATTTTAATTTTTTTTTAAAAATTCAACAACTTCAACATTAATTTCATACCAACTGCCATTTTTTTTTAAATTTAGTGAAGAAACAATTGAGTTTTTATTTTAACTATTTTGAATTGCAAATTTAGTTTATGATCTTAAACAATTTCAAGCATAAAAAACACGGAATTTCGAAATTTCAACTTGACAGTTAAAATTTTGAAAACTTCATGAATTGGGGGTTTTTTTTCTTATCGGCAATTTTTAAAATTTAATTTTAACAATGTAAGGGGTTGGAAGTGACAAAGTCCATTTCGGAGCAGCTTTGCAGCAACAAAATTTACGATTCGGAGCAGCAAAATGTAGAATTCGGAGCAGATTTTTATAAATTGGAAGAAGCAACACGGTGTTTGGCGATTCAGCACTCATTAGTTGGCGAGATTGGTGATCTGACACTCGTTATTTGGCGAAATTGGCGATCTGACACTCGGAATTTGGCGATCTGACACTCGTAATTAGGCGATCTGATACTCTTAATTTGGCGATCTGGCACTTGCTATTTGGCAATATTGGTGATTTAAAACTCGTTATTCGGCAACATTGGTGATTTAAACCCGTTATTCGGCAACATTGGTGATTTATTCGTTATTCGGAAGCAAAATTCGCTATTTGGCACACAAAAATACGAAAATACACTATTGGAGCAGGGTGGCGCAAGATGTTTATTTTGGCGCAATTGGCGCAGAGTTCCCACCCCTGCAATTTGAAAGCTTTGAAAAAGAAACTTTTATAATTCGAAAATAGTTTAGTCACATTTACACATGTTTATTAAAACTGGCAAAAAAAATTTGATTTCAAAATTAAAAACTAATTTTAAAGTTTAGTTAAACTTTGTTTAAACTATACAGAGTGTCCTGTAAGTGATAATGCGTCCTCTATCTCATCAAGTGTTTGTAGAGATATACAGTCGAATCCCGTTTTAACGAATACCGTTATAGCGAAAATTTCGTTTTAACGAACACGTTTATAATTACCCCCCCCCCCGATAAGTTTACATAGGAACAATGAAAAAAACTTGGAATTCCTTAATAACGAAATTTCGTTATAACGGAGTGGTTTCTCCGGTTTCTTGGAGTTCGTTATAACGGGATTCGGCTGTTGTTTCAATTTTAAAATCAACCGTTGCCGTAGAGATGGCAAAAATGCGTAGAATGTATTCGAAAATTACTCTGTATACCAGTTTTGAGTGGAAAATACAGTGTGTAAACAAAATGAGAAATTCAAATTTTTTTAAATGGTCCTCCCTGTCCTTTAACTTCAAATTAGAAATTTGTCCTGTCTGATATTTGAATTCAAAAATCGGAGAAAGGTTCGGAAAGAACAGCGTTAAATGCGGGTAAAACGGTTTTTGTGGGCATTTAACGCTGTTCTTCTCCAAATTTGCTCCGTTCTACGAATTTGATTATCTCCGCGAACATTACACTTAGAAACTTGGAAATTTTTTTCATGGCCTCAGGAAAGACAGGACAAGAACTTTCTAATTGGAAATTGGAAGAAAGCAGGGCCGTATAAAAATTTAATTTTTTATTTTATGACACACTGTATTTTCACGCCCAAAACTGGTACAGAGTAATTTTTGAACACGTTTTGTACGACGAATGGTTGGTGAGATAAAGGCATTAGCACTTACAGGACACGTTTTCCTTATGCCCTAAACTAGTGTTCCACAAAGTGGGCAATATCGCCCCCCCCCCTTGCGTCCAAGGGGAGCGGTAGAAGCTACAGACATAGGATCCTATGGGTTCCTTTGAGTTGGGAAGAAGCGGTGAGAGGAAAAAGTTGCTGATGAAGGGGGCGATGGAGCAAAATGTTTGGGAAACTATGCCCTAAACATTTTTTTATAAACAGGGCAGATTTGGTTTTGACACCGTATCCTACCACTTTAAAAGCTTTTGCCCTTCCTGGTACAAGGGGCACCAGATCCTTCCTTCCGCTTTTCCCTAGTTTCGCGCCTGCCCAAACTACATAAATATTCAAGCATTAGGGAGCCATTCAAGTTTTGCGTCAGCAAATTTTTATTCATTTTTTTGACCCCCCCCCCCCTCCTCCCTCCGTCAGCAAAATTTCGTCATCATATCTGCCCCCGCCTACCAACGCATAATGGCGGGATCAGAGACACGCGGAATCAGAGATACGCGGGAAAGGGGGGGGGCGCACACGAGGCCCCCCCCTATAAAAATTTAATTTGAAATTTAATTAAAATTTCGGAAAGAAATACCTTTATACCTTTATATCAGGCCCGTCATTTGGGGGGAGGAGCAAAACCCAGGGGACCGTTGGCCCCCTGGCTTTTGAAAATACACTAAAAATTGTATATATATATGCGTACATTGAGTACATGATCTTTGCCCCCCCCCCCCAGGAAAAAGTTCAAATGACGGCACTGCTGTTAATTGTTATTATAAATTTTATTATGTTACACAAATGTTATTATAAAATTTCAACGAATTTCAAGAACTCAAAATTTCTTTCTGAGAAATTCATCGCGACCTATCCTCTGAGCCTTATATGATAGATCCTGGGCCAGAGGATCAAATGTGGCCCTGGGGAGGTAACTTGATGTGGCCTGCCCCCCCCCCCTCCCCTCCAAACCTAATTTCGTAAAAATGAACTACTTGGAACATGTACAGATCGCTTAAAGGACCCGTGACACAGTTAAAGAACACTTTAAGCGATTCGTCGCACATTTAGAGATCCCTTGAGTGACATGCGGCACAGTTTTAGAGCACTTAAGCGGCACCCAGTGCGGTTCTGCATCCGATTCAAGTTACCCGCGGCCCAGTCCCAGATTACTTGAGTGATCCGCGGCATAATTACGGGTGATCCATGACACAGTTCCAGAGCATTTGAGCGCCTCAGACACAGTTGCAGATCGCTAGAAGGACTTGTGGGACATTTGGAGATCACTAGTTCAGGTGCCCACAAACTATCGAAAGGTTTTTTCCGTTTTTGGCGCACCATGTCATTAAGAAATATTTCATTATTTCATGAAATGGGGTGGTTGATGACGTAAGCATCATCCAAACCCCCCTTGTAATCAACAGTAAGCAAATTGGAAACCCCTCGCCCTCCCCTCGATGCTGACGTAATACTTTAATGACCCCTTACTCTTCATTCAAAACTTGGAGCACTAGATGCGCACGCAGACGGTCAGGTGTATGTCAGGTATCAGCCAAGTACAGAACATATATGCATAATTTCGGCGCAGCTCCATATATGAAAGCGAATAAAATGGAAGTGAATTGCCCAAAGTGATGATAGAGCGTTGCTGTGCCGTATTTAACCACTTTACGATCAATGACGTAATATTGCGTCCAAAACGCCTGTGGAATAAACTCAAAAACGCTCTCTCTCGGTTTTCTTTCCTCTCCTCGTCATTACGGGGCTTTGTTGCAACCCTACGAAGTTGTTCTTTTTTACATTCCTTCTATTTCTGTGCAATTATTAGTGACTTTTTTCCCCCACGTATGATGTATCCTTCTACTATATACATATAAGAACAAAAGAGAACAGGTTGGGTGAGGGTGGAAAGGGAAATCTACTTCGCATACGTACTCTCTCTTATCTTTCTCATCTATACTATATACTATTATATCTATACTATACGATCTATAGGCGATAGATGCCGTGATTTGTTCGATGACTCTCGGAAATATCAAAATCTGTTGATACCGGTTTCGGTATTGCGCAAAGGAATGCGATTGGCGAAGAACTGGTGGAGGGTTGGACAGAAGCTTCCACAGAGGGTTACGCCCATCCAGACAATAGCGCCACAAACTTGATACTATGAAATAGAAATTTGTGGAATGTTCCTTTTCTCGAAGCTTCGACAGGCCTATAAATAGTAGGGGGAATGTGGGAATAAGGGATGCCAAGCTCGGAAAGACAAAGACTGGATGAAAAGTCAATTGTGATTTAACTTAGCGAGAAAGTTGTTAGCCCTCGAAAGATTGGCCTGTAAATACGTGTATAAATTGCTGTTCTGTAAATAAATTTGTGTTTGTCCGCCAAACCGCTTCTTGTTTTACAATCTCGAAGTCTTGTGGAAAATTATCCGGAACACTATTATAGTGTTTTCCTTTCATATATTTGTTATTTCCTCTTCTTTTCCGTCCACTTTTTTTCCCTTCAACTTCTTTCCCTTTCTCTAACGTGCGGTTAGGTAGGCACAAGGTTACCAAATTTATCGCCCATTCGTCAAATAGAGGTTATCCGAATTTCTCACCAGTACATTGTAATCGAAAGCGTTAAAAGAAGAAGGACCGATGGTACCACTGTATTTTACTTTATTAAATGTGTTAAAAGTTCCAACATTAAAACCGATTTAAAGCAACATCGTAATTCAGCTTCAGAAACAATCGACGGGATTGCAGTAACTAAACTTCTGCTCTATGACACGCCTTTTTCATGGAGCAATAAAAAAAAGATGTTGCGCCATCTATAGTAATTTTTCCACGAAATTTTAAATAAACCTTTGCGAAGTAGTTTCCTCAAATATTCCTCAGAAGAAACAAGCTGAAAGCAGTCTCTTTTAAACGTTTGGAAACAGCGTCCATAAATTTCAGCGCCATTCTAGAACGTCCTAAGGAGCAGCTATTGCGCACAAAGAAGACGTGGGTTTTCATTTGAATCAGGTGAGGGAATTTTTTCGACTGAAATGGTAAATTTATGAACTTTTTGTTTAATTTCTACTTGATAAGATAAAAAGCAATAACTGGAAAAAGAACAGATGAAACAATGGAAAAATTATAAAGTCATACTTTCGTGTTTTTTAGGTTATTATTCCTTGCATATTTTCACGATTTGGAAAGGTTTCAAGATTGGATTTTCACGATAGGTCATAAAAAGAGCACTAATCAAAATCACGAGATCAATAGGCTTTTTGGACATTATGCCGACGTTAACAAGCAAAAAAGTGCCATTTTTCTCTCCACCTTCAAAATCATTCTACTTCAAGCAAATATTGACGAATTTCATTTGACTTCATATTTATTTTCGAAACATGTCTAGGACTTCGGGCGCACCCTGTATAAATTAATTAATACATGGATTTGTCTATCGACTTTTGTCATCGATCTGTATTGAGTCTGGCAAACGACGGATTGTTGAATCGTGCCCATCACGATCTCTATCCACCGTGTCACAGCCCTATAACCAAAAACAAATCAACAAACAACACGGCTTCCGTAACAACAACAATCTCCCCAACCCCCGCCCCAAAACAAGCGCAATCGCAATGAAAGCAAACAACGGTGTTTTCCCGAAAACTGACCGAAAAGGAGCAAACTCCTGTTTCCGCATCAGAGAATCCGCCTGGGTATATGTGTATGTGTGTGGGTGGGTGGTCATCAATGCCGGACAATCACCGCGGGGCAACCAAAATACCATCGCAATTGCGAGGATCGCCCTTAATGCCGCAATCAGTCCGAATAACGCCGCTTCATTGGCTTTTCTCTTGGCCATTGGATTGGTGAGGAAGGGATGGGGGGGGGATGCCCTCAAGGCAAGTGATGATGATGGTTGTGTGGTGGTCATTTCTCTATATATATCTATATATCTTTCACTATGGCTGCTGCCCACGGATACCTAATTTAGATCATTATCGAATTTAATTTGTGTCTCATGAGAATAATGATCAATACTTGGGGAACGAATTAATTGATAAGATAATCAGATAATTTCTGGTTTATATTTTTATGCAATTTTATACAATTAAGAGCGCACTCTTAAAAAAATGTGGGGCGTTGTTTTTCCTAATTTGGAGATGTATTTTCAATAATAATTTATCTTTATTTTTCATAATTTAGAGCTGTACGTGTTCAAAAAAATTACAAGGCTTTATTTTCCTCCCTAATTTAGAGCATGGTTTCAAAAATTATAAAGCTTTAATTTAGAACTAAATTCTAAAATTATTAAGTTTTGTTTTCCACAATTTAAGAGCTGTAATTTCAAAATACACTCGGTTTTATTTTCCTTAATTATGAGCATAAATTCAAAAGTTATTTTTGAGCTTTATTTTTCATAATTAAGAATGAAATTTCAAAAAATTTTAAGCTTTATTTTCTACAATTTAGAGCGTGAGGTCAAATTCATTAAGCTTTATTTCTCCAAGTAAGAGCGTAAATTAAAAAAAATTATCAAGATTTATTTTTCATTATTTGAGATGTAATTTCGAAAATTTTTAAACTTAATTTTTTACGATTTAGAGCTGTAATTCCAACAATTATTAAACTTAATTTTTCGCGGTTTAGAGCTGTGTAATTTGGAAAATTACTAAACTTTATTTTTCACGATTTAGAGCTGTAATTCCATCAATTATTAAACTTAATTTTTCACTGTTTAGAGCTGTAATTTCAGAAATCGTTAGAGTATGTTTTCCACAATTTAGAGCTGTAATTTCAAAAATTATTAAACTTTATTTTTCACGATTTAGAGCTGTAATTTAAATATTATTAAACTATTTCTCACGATTTAGAGCTGTACTTTCAGAAATCGTTAAAGTATATTTTCCACGATTTAGAGCTGTAATTTGGAAAATTACTAAACTTTATTTTTCACGATTTAGAGCTGTAGTTTCAAAAATTATT
Organism: Pholcus phalangioides; assembly: GCF_987345545.1. NCBI lineage: Eukaryota > Metazoa > Arthropoda > Arachnida > Araneae > Pholcidae > Pholcus > Pholcus phalangioides. Next base: position 10,982,861 of record NW_028301617.1, on the reverse strand, counting down.
AGACTTAATATTTCACGATTCGTAGCTGTAATTTCCAAATTTATAAAGATTTATTTTTCATGCTTTAGAGCTGTAATTTCGAAATTTATTTTTAGTATTTATTTGTTTATTTATATAAATTGTTATGGAAGGTCTTGCAAGGTTCAGCGAGGCCTTACTGAGCTTTATTTTTCATAATTAGAGCTGTGATTTCAAAAATTATCAAGCTAAATTTTTGATAATCCAGAGCGGTATAATTTCAAATAAAAATTATCAAGCTTTATTTTTCCTAATTCAGAGTTCTAACTTTAAAATATATGAGGCTTTATTTTCATAATTGAAAACTGCAATTTGGATAACATAAAAGTGTAATTTCAGTAAATTTAATCTATGAAGTTGCAACACAAAATTTTTTTAACACGTAAAAATTTCTTCCATGCTCTTTTGCATGCTTTTATTCAACTGCCAAAGATTGTCTTTGTTTTGCATTTTAAATGTCACGCGTTATTTTCTCTCCAATGTGGCGTGTTGAAAACAATAGATTTCAAACAGAGACATGTGAACTCTCTCTCTCTCTCTCGTCAACTGACGTCAAGAACGGGAAACTCCGAGACCGCGAAGTAAAATAAATACACGGTTTCGGTACCCGGTGCCAAATAGAGCCCCCCCTCCCCGCTATCCCACACCGAAGCTAAAATTATCCGCGTTTGTTTATAAACGGTGCTGTTTGTTGTTTCTTCGTTTTGTTTCAATCGCGTTGCCAGAGTCAAAAATATCGAGACACTTTGACATCTTCCACGATGTCGCATGACACTGTCTTGTTCCAAGCATTTGCTATATTGCAAAATTCCAAGTCAAAAATATGTCAGTGTTTTGCGTGAATTTTTTGCGCTATTCAAATTGTGTTTTTTTTTGGCGTGAAACGGAAAATATATTGATTTTTGTAATGCATTATTGTAGTACATAATTTTTCTTTTATGTACAGGGTGTCCTGTAAGTGCCAGCGCGTCCTTTATCTCATCAACCGTCCGTCGTAGAGGTATGATTCGATTCCAATTTAAAAAATTTCCAGAAGGCATTCAGAAGTCACCCTGTACCAGTTTTGAGGGTGAAAATACTGTGTGTAACACAATAAAGAATCTTAATTTTTATACGGTCTCTTTGTCCTCGAACTTCCAGTTAGAAAGTTGTTTTCCCTGTTTCCTTCCTGGGACCAACAGGAGAAAAAAATTATTTCATGTTTCTGAGTGCAATATTCGCTAAGATATTAGAATTCGAAAATCGGAGGAAAGTTGTGAAAGAACGTCATGAGCTAACAAAGCTCCTTTATATTTTATATTTTGGGAGACACTGTATTTCCACTCTCTAAACTGGTACAGGGTAATTTTTGAACGCCATTTGAGAATTTTTTTTAAATTGAAACTACACATCTACGACGGACGATGGATAAAAGCTGCATTGGCACTTACAGGACACCCTATATATATATACAGGGTGCATAGGTAACAGCACGCGCGGCCTTTTACTAGCGAACCGTTGGTCCAGGAAAAACATTACACAGGAAAACATGTGTAACTAATTCTCCTAGAACTACAGCACAAACATCAGATGGAAGTTCGTCTTGCGAAAACATAACAAACTACAAATTCCTTCAGTCATCAGGAACACGTTTTACTTAAAACACGGCAAAAAGAGTTCTGAAAGACAAACTCTGTTGAATGAATCAGGAAATTTCGGCTTGCAATAACATGAAAGTTTGATTTGAAAACAAAACTAAAATTTTCAATTGGAAAAATTTCGGTTAGAAAAAAATTAGGAAAATTTCTTTTGAGACGACTGAAAACAACTTCATCAGGAAGAATTTTAATCAAAATCGGGAAGATTTTAATCTCAGCAAATTACATATGCTTAACATATTAATGTTTACACAGAAAAACCCCCACTTGGTTTGAACTCAAGACTGGATCAAACCCGGAAATCAGGAACGGGAAATTTCCCATGACATTCACAAACCTAAGAAAGCCATTTTCCAAAAGCAGTTTCATTACTTCGCTTACAGAAACTACAATAACTTAAATCGCGATTTGAAAAATGATAAAATTTTAAACTCTTTTAGGAAATCCATTTACCCACTGTATAAATAACCAATAACATACAACTTCTATAATTTAAATGGAAAATAATTAGCTTCAGAAACTATTTCAAAATTATAATAAACTTGAAATTTATAATTTTTTTTTTTTTTTTTTTTTGAAATTACTCATGGCGTGGGAAAGTTGTCTTGGATACATATATGTTGCATAATTTTTTTTTTATTGACATCCATTCATATCTTCCGGTGCCCCAAAGGTCCCAAAACTAGTTAAAAATGGATATTTTCACAAAAATTTATAAAAATTTTTTTTTTTGAAATCACTTTTGACGTCGGGTGGGAAAGTTCTGTCTCGGGCATATTAGTTTGCATAATTTTTTTTATTGAAATCCGTTCTGGTGGCCCAAGCGCCCCAAAAATAGTTTGAAAAAATTCACTTTTATGAAAATGTATTAAAAATTGTATAAATTAATGAAAAATGCTTATAAATTTTGCAGAGTATTCAGGTATTAAAGTATAAACTTATAAATAATTTTATAATAATACATGAAGTATAGATTCAAAAATCGAAGCAATAAATCATAAAATTGAGCTTATATAATGACTTTTTAAATTTTATTAATTTGAAGATTTACATATTCATAAATTTTGTAATGCTTTTTGGTAATAAAATGTTTGATATATGGCTTCTTGATTTTATCCCATTCAATATGAAGCCGTGTCTCTTCTCCACACACACTTTCCGACCACTAGGCGAATGCATCTTTCAACTGCATTCGCCTATGGCATGAATATTTTCGCCATTCCTTCCAACTTTTACTGTGCTAAATAATTTTATACATTTAATAATGAACAATAAATGATTTTTCATTCTCTGCCTATACTATTTTCCCTGCGAAATAGATTATTTGACTCATTTTTTTCATTCAAAATTTGCATTAAAATCGATTTTTATAAAATATTTAAGTGTGTTGGAGGCACCGGAAGAAATTAATTGAATTTGAACAAATTTTGCATTCATGCTAGTATGCATAAAAGACAACTTTTGCACCCCAAGCCGATTCTTTTATCCACATTACGATTTTTCGATCCACCCTACCACGTATGTTGTTCGTGTATGTTCTCGTATATGTGTCGTGTTGTATTTAATTCTTGTATTGTATATGCGTGTGTGTGTGTTAATAAAATTTCAGTTTCAGCTTTCAAAAATATCAAAGTTTTGATTTTTTAAGAAAAACCCGTTAAAAAAAAGACAAATTTAATTTCAGATTGTATGGGCATCTCTTTCTCAGCCACCTCGTTGGCCATTTTGCCTGTTGTGGCCTTGCATTTGTATTTGAATGAAAATGTTCAGAAAGAAGAACTGCTGGACTTTCTTCCCCCGGAAAGAATGGATAAGTTCAATCACAAAGCATTGGAAAGTTCAGTCACAAAGCATTGGAAAGTTCAGTCACAAAGCATTGGAAAGTTCAGTCACAAAGCATTGGAAAGTTCAGTCACAAAGCATTGGAAAGTTCTGTCACAAAGCATTGGAAAGTTCTGTCACAAAGAATGGGGAAGTTTTTACAAATAATTAAAAAAATGTTCCATTAGAAACAGGGGAAAAAAAATGTATGCACAGTTATTGTATAATAATAGTGCATATATTGCATAATGCCAGAACTGAACATTGAAGGAACTTTTTTCAATTCTTTCAAGAGAATCGAAAAGTTTTGTTTTTGGAAAGAATCGAAAAGTTTTGTTTTTGGAAAGAATCGAAAAGTTTTGTTGGAAAGATTTGTTTGGAGAAAAAGTAGAAAGTTTTGTTTGGGAAAAAGATTAGAAAATTTTGTTCGGGAAGAATTGGAAAATTCTGCTGCATAAAATGAGACAGTTCTGTTAGAGATGAAATGAGAACTTTAAACTTTCATTTAGAAAAAAATGGGAAAATTTATGTTTGATAAGAATCACATAGTTTTGAACGAAGAACTAGAAGTTTTGACAGAAATAATTGGAAAAATTCCATTATAAAAAATCAGAAAAAGAAACTGTTGGACAGGATTTTTTCCAAGACGAATGGGGAAGTTCTAACAAAAATACAATTTAAAAAACTCGAGAATGTTTGATGAAAAAAATAGAAAATTCCGACAAAAATTCTAAAATTCTGTTAAAAAAGTAAGAAAGTTCTGTTAAAAAAGTAAGAAAGTTATGTTAAAAAAGTAAAAAAGTTATGTTAAAAAAGTAAGAAAGTTATGTTAAAAAAGTAAAAAAGTTATGTTAAAAAAGTAAAAAAGTTATGTTAAAAAGAATACGAAAGTTCTGTTAAAAAGAATACGAAAGTTCTGTTAGAAGGAATACGAAAGTTCTGTTAGAAGGAATACGAAAGTTCTGTTAGAAGGAATACGGAATTTCTGCAAGAAAGAATACGAAAGTTCTGTTACAAAGAATACAGAAGTTCTGCTAAAAAGAATACGGAAATTCTGCTAGAAAGAATACGAAAATTCTGTTACAAAGAATACGAAAATTCCGTTACAAAGAATTGCTAGAAGTGCTTGAATATACGGAAGTTCTGTTACAAAGAATACGGAAGTTCTGTTACAAAGAATACGGAAGTTCTGTTACAAAGAATACGGAAGTTCTGTTACAAAGAATACGGAAGTTCTGTTACAAAGAATACAGAAGTTCTTCTAGAAAGAAAGTTCTGTTAGGAAGAATACGGAAGTTCTGCTAGAAAGAATACGGAAGTTATACTAGAAAGAATACGGAAGTCCTGTTACAAAGAATACAGAAGTTCTTCTGGAAAGAATACGGAAGTTCTTTTAGAAAGAATACGGAAGTTCTTCTAGAAAGAATACGAAAGTTCTTCTAGAAAGAATACGAAAGTTCTGTTACAAAGAATACAGAAGTTCTTCTAGAAAGAATACGGAAGTTCTGCTAGAAAAAATACGAAAGTTCTGCTAGAAAGAATACGAAAGTTCTACTAGAAAGAATATGGAAGTTCTGTTACAAAGAATACAGAAGTTCTTCTAGATAGAATACGGAAGTTCTTCTAGAAAGAATACGGAAGTTCTTCTAGAAAGAATACGGAAGTTCTTCTAGAAAGAATACGAAAGTTCTACTAGAAAGAATATGGAAGTTCTGTTACAAAGAATACAGAAGTTCTTCTAGAAAGAATACGGAAGTTCTGCTAGAAAGAATACGAAAGTTCTACTAGAAAGAATATGGAAGTTCTGTTACAAAGAATACAGAAGTTCTTCTAGATAGAATACGGAAGTTCTTCTAGAAAGAATACGGAAGTTCTGTTACAAAGAATACGAAAGCTCTCGAAAATTACTACTTTCCAATCACGAAACAAATAATGTATATTTTTTTAAACCGTAAAACATTTCGATCGTATTCACATTAAACTATAAGTTAACATCGAACTACAAAACTCGACATTAAACATAAATCTTCAAATTAGTTGCAAGAAAGTAAAAAAAAAATACAAATTCAACCAAAAAACAAAAAAAAATAGCTTCTGAAAAAATTTCCACAAGTTAAATATTTAGAACGAAAAAAAGTGTAAAAGAGAAATCCCTTTTTTTTTTTTGTTAACGAATTTCTAGTTTTCATGTTGAAAGAAATGAACATGTTCAAGGTGACTTTCTTACTTAATCACGATGTAACGATGGAACAAAACTTAAAATCGATCATTTCCAGCCGGAAAAAACACACAAAAGCGGTTTTTTTTCTTCTGTTTTACCTTATCCCCAAGAAAAAAAATCTACTTTCCGAGTCAGAAAAATATTCGCTGTTTTTTTTTTTACTTAAAATAAAAATTTCTATACGCCCAGGGGGCTAACAGAGGAGAAAAAAAAAAAAATACACATATATTATATATTCTTGGAAAGTCGTAAGAGACAAAAAAGAATTTTTCTAACGCTATTTTAAGAGTTTGGTGTGGTTTTGTTTTCCTGTTTTTTCGTTCCCGTATGTAAATAAAGGTGTTGATGTGCGGGAGTTTTCCTTCCCCTCATGTTAGGCAAATTTTTTATTTTTTTTTTTCCGGGGAATTTTTAAAGGAAAAACTAAGGAAATTTGGAAGGAATTTTCGTGTTTTCTTTTTTTTTTTGGCGTTTTGTGGTAAACTTTCCTCGCTTTTTTTTTGTTCTGACTTGACGATTGTCTTTCGTTTACTTTGTTCCAGAAAATTCCATAACCGAGAAAATTCCGGGACAAAGTGATATTTAATTGTGGTGAAGTTTCCGTCCGTTTCTCAGGCGAGAATTTTGGACTTACGTTGCCATTTATTTCTGCGATTTAATGCTTGAAATACGGCACGGGACTGATTTATTTTAAGAGTAAGTTCAAAATTTTTAATTGGTTTAGAGCAGGGGGTGCGCACACACAACCTTTACGGTCCACGGTGCAGATTGATTCTGTGATTCTGCCGCTTGCGGGCCGGAAATTTGTATATATATTAGGGGTGACTATGTGGCCCGTAGTTTTACGGGACATTTGCAGTCATTTTCGTCGTCCCAATCTCTTCATAAAAAAAAAATGTCCCGTTTTTTCTTCCCCTTATTTTCAACAAGGCTTACTTGAAGCTTTGAAAACAAGAATTACAAATATTTTTATAACTTATGAATTAAAGACATTGACAATTATTCTAGCTGTAATTGGCAGCTTTACTTGACTTTGACAATATTGGCTTAAATTGGCAGCTTTACGTGCCTATCACATTTTTTTTGGCTGTAATTGGCAACTTTACTCGACTTTGACAATATTTTTGGCTTAAATTGGCAACTTTACGTGCCCGTCACATTTTTTTTTTTTTTGGCTGTAATTGGTGACTTTACTTGAATTTAACAAGTTTTTGCGATGATTGGCAACTTTTCTTGTACACTTGACAATTTTTTTTTTCTTTTTGCCATGATTGGTGATAGCCCGTATGGATTCCGGTTTCCCAGTATTTTCATATTTTTTCAACAACTCACAGATAAATGATTTCTAGAGCAAGAAAGCCATGGATCGCAATGATAGCCAGGCAAGAGAACGCATAAGGAAATCATTTCTAAGGTGAAGGTAAATGATTTCTGATGACCACATCTGACAGAACCACTGACAAGTTGGTACAAGTTTATGGAACCGGTGATTAAATGAGGTGTTGGTGCGTGGACAATATTTAATGACTACAGGATGATTATAAGAGTCAAAATTTTGAGCATTGATGAGTATAGCGTCACTAATATATAGTGTCACTGGAAAGCAAATTAAGAGGTGAATAAGTGATCATAAATTACTGCTAATATTAACTATACCACTCGTCTTCAACCCGTTGCTCGCGAGCAGCATGGTGCTGCTCCCTGAAGTACCCAGAGTGCTCGACACTCGTGTCCAATTTCGTGCTCGCGAGCACTTGATCAACGTTCCAATTAAAACACCTTGTAAAACTCTCATTGAATGCATTCATATGTTAAACTTGCCGTAAGGGTGCTCTTGTTTTGATGACGGGTACAGGCAGTGCTCGCGACTAGAAAAAACGTTGAAGACTTCTGAACTATACTGTTATGAAAATTATGTAAATAGTCATTTTTTTACCATGTATTATATCATTTTTCGCCTGTAAATAATCATTAATCCATTTCTCTGTAAATCTCGCCAAATTGAAAACGAACTTGGCAAGTCTGACGAATTGTCGATTTCTTAGCGCCAAAAGAAATGCAACGACCACGCGAGAACCATCGAGATTTCTCTAGAAGCTTTCGTTTACCTGATTAGTGGCGCTGTTCCGAGGAATTCTAGTCGGAAGACAGGGTCTTATCTCTCTATTTGTTGGTCGTGTTTCAAATCGAAAACTGGACATATTTCGTGAGTCGAAAACGGCAAGTTATGGCCAACTATTACCCTACAGTAGGCCAAAACTAAACCACCATCTCTTCAATCTCAACCCAAAATGACGCCAAGAGAAAATCACCATCGTTGCCATGGCGAATTCGACTGTTGTTCACCCGCCACAATTTCTCCGCGCTTTGGCCGAATGGTGATCGGAATCGTGAACGCTGCCCGGAATTGTGTATGGCTGCGTATTACGTTTGTGTGATACAGATACGCCTACACGTTTGATACGCGTGCTGCCATCTACTTTTTTTCAAATAGGTTGTAAGTCTGAATGCGCGTATTCTCTGAATGTCATGGGACTACTGTCACTTTGTCGGGCTCAAAAGATTTAGGAAATCGAACAAAATCAGATCCGAAACGCATACACATAAAACTACTGTAAAGACCGTAAGAATAAGCACTAAAAGCTGTATTTATCATTGAAATCACAAATTATTTTTTCTATTTCTCAATAGTTTTTACTTACAAATGTATTAAATTCTCAAAGTAAAGGAAAGGACTCCAAAATTTCTGATAGATCTTGGTTAATAGTCAACCCAGCCATACCCGTGGCTCAGCTCTCACACAGGAGTGGTTTGAGACCCCTCGTAGAAAACTACCCAATGACCCCCTCCTCCCACACCCCCTAAATTTTAGGGGGCCACAAACAGAAACAGAATAAAAATACACCTTGATTACACTGCGAGTTACATTTTGACTTCTCAATAAAGCAATAGCTTAAACTTCCGTCGAAGACAGGTAACCGACAGTTCTAGGGTTTTGACACAGATCCCCCAAGCCAAGTCATTATCTCATAAGTTCGGGCCCTGGGCGAATAAGATTTTTTTTTTATTTGGAGCTCCTTATATAGTCCTGCCCCAGGATGAGGGGGGGGGTGGGTCATGCCTATAATGAAAACAAACAATTAATTTCGAGGCCCTTGGCAAGTGTCCATCTGTCTATACGTGAAATATGCCCTGCCCAAGCCCAGAGTGCACGTGGGCTTGATGCCCGGGAGCTGGACGGACTAGAAAGCGCGCTTGAGTTGTCTGTCACCTTAGCGATGTATTTAAAACTACAAAGGAGAGGTGGCAATAAAATTCTTCCCGGGGCTCCCGAGCTGGAGGATGACCTCCTATATAACAACTTATATAGGAGGAATCCTCCAGCTCGGGAGCCCCGGGAAGATTTTTATTGCCCCACCACCCCCCTCCCCCCTTTGTAGTTTTGGAGTGTGGCTGGAGCCCTTTGAGCCCCACTATTTCGGAGGAAGGGAGGGGCACTATTATATAGTGTAGTGGTTTTAGCCTTCCAATGCCGGGGAGGGGCACTCAATTCTTATCGGTGGTCGATGGGCTCGAATTTATTTTTTGCCAGAGGTAGGTAGTAGGTCGGGTAGGGGGTGCGTGCGTGCGCGCGCGCGGGGAACGTGTGTGTGTGTGTGTGTGTGTTGTTTTTTTTTATTTATATATATATATATATCATAAATATAGTACGCAGGAAGTTTGATAGTCTCGGGTGCTAATGTTAATCTGGCTTTTGCGTCAGGGTGACGAGGTCACTGGAGGATCTGGAAAAATCATCTTAGAGAGCCGCCAAAGCCGTTTTCGCACCGGCCCGCAAAATATTTAAGCCCATCCCTGCCCCCACCAGACTCGTAAACATTAGAAAGCATCATCATCCCCATCGCCGAACTGCATAGTGCTACGCAACGGATCACAATCTCAATCTACACAGCTTATAAAACTCAAAAAGAAACCCTCCCTCATCGAAAAAACTGCTACAGACACGGTTCTCCACTTTGAGCGAACTCACGGTACCGAAACAAAATTTGATACCGCGAATCCTACCCTACCCAGTGTGGAGATAGAAACCGGTATTTGGGAGGGGCTGGGGGAATTCCCTGTGTCCAGTGTACCGTGTTATGTACACTGGGAGAACTCTTTCTTTGAAAAAAAAAAATCAAATAGAACCCAAGGTGTTGAAAGAGCGGGACGACTTGAGAAGTTTCAGGAATCTCCGTTTCTTTTTTTTTTTGCAGTTTTTGGAAGAAAACGGCTTCTTTGTGTGTCTCAGCGAATTCCTCAAAAGAAGCCAAAGAGCCGCGATCAAAACCCGGGGCTTCCCCCCTTTCTCTTGCACAGATGAATGCGCCGGAGCAATCTATCCATCCACTGGATGCCATCCATCCCCCACTTTCCGAGTGAGTATCGCGTACGCATGGAAGTAAATACGGGAAAGAGCGCGTCGTGTATACTATGGGGTACCTACCTACCTACCTACTTGAAAAAGGGACTCAGCCATCTGCACTGAAGCAGTTAATGGGGGGGGGGAAGAACTCGGGGCTGAGGAATTCCTTAATTTTCTCGAAGGCAATGGAAAATAATAATAAAAAAATGCCGATTTCCAATTCACTTCTTTAAAAGTTGAGGGGTCGAAAGCCATTGGATGCGGTTGCATCGATTCGCGGTATAACTTTCTTTTTCAACTGGAAGAAGAAGAAGAATCGAAACTATTTGGCGTTGTTCTCTGGAAGGAGAGACGAGTTGTGGAAACTTTCTTCGATCTTGGAAGATTTAAGAGGCACTTTATATCCATTGGCGCAAACGGGTATTGGACAGAGGGATGCTGAGCAACGATCCGATAAGGTAGGAAATTAAATCTTACGGTGTTATCACTCAAAATGCAAAAAAAAAAAGTAAGTTTCAAGACTAATTAGCATGGTTAGTCCAGTGGAAAATAGTGTCTGCTATAGCGCAGATCGCTCGCCGGATCAAAAGCACGTGGTCTCCCTCATCAGGAGCGAGATCTTTCCTCTTCGAGTTGATTTATCGTTTGTCATTTTTGTTTTATAATCCGCGAGCCCTTGGGTGAGCATTTAAGACCCCTTCTCACTATATAACTGGGTCCAGTCATCCTCCTCGGGAAGCAGTAATTTATAGCTTTCAATACAAAGGCTATGTAAGCTCTTACTTCTAGCTAAGTATTGAGCTGGAAACATGACTTAGCGCCGGGACACATAGTCTTGAGACTTTCCTGCATAGAACCCGCTCCCCCGAGAGCGAAGGCCGCTTCTCACTATGACTGGGTCCTGACACAGGGTCAGATAATTAAGGTAAAATATAATAAAAAGTCTTTGTTGGACATAGACCGCTAAATGCTACCGGTAAAGCGTGTGTCCCACGATTCTTGGTCGGCGACGCAGGGTAAGGTAATTAAAGTAAAAGAGAGATAATAAAAAGTCTTCGTGTGTAGGAAAGCCCGTACTTGTTCGGAACAAACACGCGCCGGCTGCGGTTTTTGCGGTTTTATGTCCCCCAGAACAAAGACTTTTTATTATCTTTTACTTTGATTACCTTACCCTGCGTCACCGACCAAGAATCGTGGGACACGCGCTTTACCGATAGCATTTAGCGGTTTATGGTCCAACAAAGACTTCTTATTACCTTAATTATCTGACCCTGTGTCAGGACCGAGACGCGATCAAGCGAGAAGCGGGCTTCGCTCTCGGGGGGAGCGGGTTCTATGCAAAAACGTCTCAAGATTTATGTGGCCCGGGGCTAAGTCATGTTCCCAGCTCAATACTTAGCTAGAAGTAAGAGCTTACATATTTGAGTATTTACCCCCGGAAAATCATGGTGTTACATTACATATACCAGACAGGCAGACATGGTCGCTGACCGATCAGAGGGACCATCCTGGGTTGGTCTGTGCTCTTTCCTAACGGGTCGGACGGTCTCGGAGAACCTGATGATGTCAGACTCGATGAACCAAAACGGAATCCTTGCTAGCATTCATCACGAACTAGCAGAAACTAACGGAGCAGGTCGTTGTAACAACACATCACAACAACACGCACGCGAGAAGTCACAGCACAGATCGCTATCCCCCGCGGGATTCAGCCGTATCTTCGGCTACCTTTCTTCGCTTCAGCAGAATTCAAAATCAATGTCTTAGTACACATTCCTCCTCCTAACCAGAACGTGGCCCGCCGCTCTATTTCAACGAAGCGGTTTCAAAAGCCTGGGCCATGCTGGGAAACAGTACGTATACCAGACGTCATTATGTAGTCCTTCTATGGCAGAGGTCTTCAACCCTTTCTCTAGTCACGAGCACTGACTGTACCCCCCCCCCCCTCGGGCAAAGTTGACATGCGAGTACATGGTGTGTAACTGGAACGTTGATTAACTACTTGCGAGCACGAAATGGGACAAGAGCATGGAGCACTCTGGGTGCTTCAGAGAGTACCGTGGTGCTCGCGAGCAACGAGTTGGAGATGCCTGCTGTATGTGGCAAGGGTGTTCAACCTTAAGCGGGCCAATCTATTTGTTGAAAACATGTCACGGGCCACTTAAATTGAGTGATCTGGAATACTGCCGCAGGTCACTCAAGTGACCTGTAATCATGCTGCGGGTCATTCAAGTGATTTGGGAATGTGCCGCGGTAATCTGTAAATATGCCGCGGGTCACACTCAAGTGATCTGGAAATATGCCGCGGGTCACACTCAAGTGATCTGGAAATATGCCGCGGGTCACACTCAAGTGATCTGGAAATATGCCACGGGCCTATTGAATGATATGAAGGATGTCCGTGATAATGATACGAATGATATGAAAAAATGCCTCTTGAATGATCACCTGTGCGGCTGTGATCTTTAAATGCGACGCGAGTTTATCACAATTCCAGATCATTTAAGTGATCTGGAACTGGGTTGGGTGTCACTATTTCATTGATCTGTAAATATGCTTTGAATCACTTAAGTTATCTGTAAATGTGTCACAGGTCACTTAAGTTAGCTGTAAATGTGTCACAGGTCACTCAAGTTAGCTGTAAATGTGTCACAGGTCACTTAACCCCCCGGTCCCGGCCAACGCGAATATCCGTTTCACGTATTCTGTAAAATTTCACGGGGTTCGCAATTATCGCACTCTGTTAAATAGCGGATAAACTACCCCGAGATTTCATTAAGAAAAAATTCAAAGAGACCACACGCTTCTGGAGGGTTAAGTGATCTGGAACTGTGCCGCGCTGACCTGTAAATATGCCGCGGGGTCACTTAAGTGAGCTGGGAATTTGTCGCGGGACACTTAAGTGATCCGAAACTGTAGTGATCTGTCCCCCCCCCCAGCCTTCTAGGCGTTATATATCTCGAGTTGCTTCTCTGCCAAAAACCCCGTAGATTTAAGAGAATCATTGCCTCTCGAACAGAAAAATTTTCGCATACTAACAATCAGATCCCGTTATAACGAACTCCAAGAGACCTTAGAAATCACTTCGTCATAACGAAATTTCGTTATATAAAGGAATTCCAGGTTATTTAAAAATGTCCCCATGTAAACTTATCCGTGGAGATTAGAAAAGTGTTCGTTAAAACGAGATAATTTCGCTATAACGGTATTCGTTAAAACGGGGATTCGACTGTATTAATCATCTTCAATCTTTGATAGGCTTGAAATCCCTCATAACTTCTGTTTCATTCGACGCAAACGTTTCCGCACACGTGTATTTTTTCCCAGACCGCAATGCGGATCCAGTTCCAGAAAATATGACACGGTTCGTCCATGGGTTTTGCAATAACGCTCGCCAATATAAAACCCCGGTTCTCTTTCCCACGCGCGCGGGATTACTGTCACAAACCTTCTTTTCGTGGCAAACCCCCCCCCCCCCCCAATACATTTCTCGTTCGTAATTGACAGGTTTTAAGGCCCCCAGAGGCCCCGATATTTTATACCTCGGAAAAACGGTATAAGGACCCTTCTCTTCTCCCCATAACTCAGGCTCAGACATAACTAAGGTGCGATATATGAAACGCTGTTGCCGAAGATTTCTTCGGTTTCGTCTTTGGCGTAATGAAATGAGATAGAAGATAACCAGTTTTTATACAGGCTCGCTCCAAGAACAATGGCATTGTGCGAAGATGGCGGTAACAATGAGCGCCCAAAAACCATTTCTAATGAGAGAAGAATAACATGGCGGCGGCGGTGTCCCCACGGAACAGGTCTGTGCGTTGTCGGTGACATGCTTAGTGAAGTGAGGTGCGTTTAATTTCGGATTATATATATATATCTCCGTACTGTCGACATCCCTTTTCGCAAACGATTAAACAACGAAGTCTATTGTTATCCCCCCCCCCTCTTTTTTATTCTCGGGATCTCAGTCCACACAATAATAACAACAACAACGACACGTTTGCACTCGACACTCCTGCCAACACGATGAGCGTTATACCGTATCTTTTTACGGGTCCCGTTACCAGCTGCGTATTTACGGGGGTGGGGGGGCATTAGCCAACACCTTCTGCGGCAGAAAGCCTCCCCCTCTCGAAACTTCAACGTCGCTGAAGTCATTCATTTCACCTGTGGCCATCGGATGTAGCAGGCCGAACGCTTGGGGGTCATTCAAGTGTTACGTAAGCAGATTTTCAGCCATTTTTGACTCCCTCCCCCCCCCCCACTGTCAGCAAAAGTCAGCAAAACACTGACACACCCCCCCCCCCCGTGAGAAAAATTTCGTCAGCAGCTTGGAATATTTCATATCTTCAAAAATGGCAGCTGATGACGCGTAAGCAACCTTCAAACCCCCCCTCCTCCTTGTCATCAAAAGTCAGCAAATCCGAACCCCCCCCCCCCCTCGATGCTGACGTAATACTTGAATGACCCCCCTTGCGAAAAATCTTTACCTTTCTTTTGCAGTGTATCCAATGACGAATGGACGACTTCGGTGACGTCACGAGCTTCGCGCGGAGGCTTTCTGCTGTAGAAGGATTTGGCTTAGGGGGGGATCATTCAAGTATTACGTCAGCATCAGGGGGACCCGATGCTCAAAAAAAGCATTCCCGTGACCTAGCGATGCTAACCCTGCAAATCGTTTTACATTTCGGTTATTTTTCCGGTTTTTATGAATTTTTAAAGTTCCTACGCGGACTTTTTTTGCCCGCCCTGTATTATAATTCATAAGGTATGGGGTCATTCAAGTATTGCGTCAGCATCAAGGGGTGGGGGGGTTTCCGGATTTGCTGACTTTTGATGACAAGGCGGGGGGAGGGGGGTTTGAAGGTTGCTTATGTCATCAACCACCCCGTCTTTGAAGATATGAAATATTCTAAGCTGCTGACGAAATTTTGCTGACGCGGGGGGAAGGGGTCAAAAATGGCTGAAAATCTGCTTACGTAATACTTGAATGGCCCCTTAGCGAGTAATAGCCCAAAGCGGTGAGTTCGGAGAGGCGGGAAAGTTGAGGGCGCAGTTTCCAAGAAAATTATTATATTCGGAGAAGGGCCAAAGCGTTGTTTGTGCTAAGTTGTAGTTCGTTTCCTGGTAATTGGGCATTTTGTTTTTTTTTGGAACTGTATTTTGTTATTGATAACTGTGCATTTTAGTTTGTGACTGAAGCTGTGCATTTAGTTTGTGATAACTGAAACTGTGCATTTAGTTTGTGATAACTGAAACTGTGCATTTAGTTTGTGATAACTGAAGCTGTGCATTTAGTTTGTGATAACTGAAGCTGTGCATTTAGTTTGTGATAACTGAAGCTGTGCATTTGGTTTGTGATAACTGAAGCTGTGCATTTAGTTTGTGATAACTGAAGCTGTGCATTTAGTTTGTGATAACTGAAGCTGTGCATTTAGTTTGTGATAACTGAAGCTGTGCATTTAGTTTGTGATAACTGAAGCTGTGCATTTAGTTTGTGATAACTGAAGCTGTGCATTTAGTTTGTGATAACTGAAGCTGTGCATTTAGTTTGTGATAACTGAAGCTGTGCATTTAGTTTGTGATAACTGAAGCTATATATTTTATGATGATTAGAGCTTTTGTTTAGCTGTTGTCTTTGTTTGGCTCTGGCTTTGTTTAGCTGTGGCTTTTATAGCTAAGGTTTTTTGTTTTCGATAACTGAGCGTTTTGTTTGTGATAAGTGAAGCTATACTTTTTATGGTAATTATAGCTTTTGTTTTTTGTTTGTCTGTTACCTTTCTATTTTGTATAGCTCTGGCTTTTGTAGCTAAGTTTTTTTTTTCTATTTTCGATAGCTGTGCATAATTACGGTTTTAGAATTTTTCGATAACAGCTTCCATCTGTTTTTATTACAGCTTCCGTGTGTTTTCATTACAGCTTCCGTGTGTTTTTATTACAGCTTCCGTATGTTTTTATTACAGCCTTCCTATTTTCAGATTACAGTGTTTACCTTTTTTATTACAGCCCTTTCTTGTGGTTTTAATACAGATTTTCCCCTATAATAACTGCTCGACAATTCATCAGTTGAACGTTTACTTGAACGTTTTCGCCTATCACGACAGCAAACAATATTTATGACATAAACACAGTTTTATAGTATCTACCAGGACTGCAGCTGTTTATTTTTCAAGATACAGTAAAACCCTTCTCGTTTGCAGATACCGGTGGGAAAAAATCGTCCGTAAAAGAGGGGAGTGTCCGTTACGAGGGGGGGTTTCCTCTAATATTTTTATTCATTTGCACGTTTTGTGCCCCAAGCAAATTATAGTTACTGAATACAAATTATTTATTACAACTAAAATCAACTTTCTTATTACAGCATCATTTCTACAACCGCCACCTTACATATAAATGTGAAAGTATGTATATTTGTTTTTTATACAAATCTACAATTTTAGACCGATCGTCGCCAAATTTTGCATATATATACCAAACAGGACCGGAACTATTGAACCATAGTCGACTTTAAAAGTTCAGCAGAGCTGGGCAAATGCCCGAAACGGGCGAAAAAACCGTCGGACAACAATCGTTCCTGGGGCCCCAACAATCACTTTCGGAAATGTTTACTTCGGTTACCGCGGTTCCCTAACAGTGCGTTTCAGACGTGCGCGTAACTTCACAATGGTCTGTCACTTCTCTGATGCTCTGCCAGTATTACGTATAACAGTTTATTCTTTCATAATGGCTCGTCACTGTTTTTTTTTAAATCCCCCCAGCGAATCGAAGGAAACAAAGACATTGCCGGGTATTTTTGATAGTGCAATATAAGAAACGGAAACATTCAGATTCCAACGACAACCGAACTGCGAGGACGCCAACGCCGCGCTAAATATAGTCAAAATACACGTCGATTCCGTATCCGGAAATCAGCGGGACCAATAGGAGGAACGGGAAAGGTTAAGACACATTGGCATTTATATAGACCCGCAGTTTTTTTGTTTTTTTTCGATTGCCCCTGCAACAGCGGAAAGTATACCTCGAACTATTCTATTCCTTACCACCCCAGCAACAGCCACGCGAAGACAAGACAGAAAAGTGCCACTAAAGCTACAAATAGCCAACGACATCGAATGCTTCCCTAAGCGAATTCCTCAAAGGCTCCGTCCGGGAAACAATAGAATACAATCTCTCTGGCTCTTTTTTTTTTTTTTTTTCCTACTTTTCTCCCTCTTTTTTTCTTATTTCCCTTTCAGCCTAAAAAAAAAAAAAAAAAAAAAAACAGAAAATTCACCACGAATTTCCCCGAAAAAAGAAAAAAAAAAATCCCTCCGAAAATCCGACTTTAGGAAGAGGAGAATTCCGCAAAGAGCTCTTTTCCTCTCTCTTCTCTCTCTCCCTATTCCATTTTTATTCTTTCCTCTTGTGCTTCCAGGAGGTTTAACACCCCCTAAAGAAGGATATCTCGGTACCTTATATAGCGTGTACATATACATATATATCCCTCGATGTATCTTCGAACCTATAAAACCGGGAAAAGGTATTTTCAGCGGGAAAAGGCGGTAAGAAATTTTGAAAATACCGTGTTTTTCATCCATGGAACAACTTTTTTTCCTGGATGTGAGAGGCTTATCGAAGACGAACGAAGTCATTATGATGGTGCATAATTTCCCGGCATGGGCTTGTACGGATTAATTAGTGAAAATTCCATAAAATATGCACGTCGAAGCACATTTATTTCACGTTATTTAACGACTCTGTTCTCCCCCAAAGCAGAACGTGCCGAAATCTGCGACGCGTGCCGCAGAACAATTAGCGCTACTGCAGAACAATTCAGAAGAATTTTAAGAAAAAGTGCAAAAAAAAAAACCACTATTACATGTATGGATATTTTTACCGCGGAACATTTCCAGTCAACCGAGGGCTCGTCGCAGAGCAGTGCTAAACGTTCTGCTTTGGGGCCCCGTTCTGTCAAGAATACAATACAATACAAATACAACGCCACAACAGGCAAACTGCCCAACGAGGTGGCTGACTTAAGAACATCATGGATCCCCGAAACTCACGAAGTGTTGTTTTCGTGTGTCATGCGGCACACCGTTGGAATGAGACTAGAATTTTCTAATAGTTGTCTGTGATGAGATCCCAAGGAACATCAGCGATACCCTGAAATATCGTGGTTCACTGGGATTATGGATCAATACATATTTGCATTTACTCTCATATGTATCCATATTTGTAAGTTCTACGCTTTACTGTGGTGATCCATGAATTACCACAACGCTGGTTTAGTTCTGTAATGCATTTTGGACTGCGATGTTTTGTGAGAATATTTTGCGTCTAGTCTCTCGAATTCCCACTGCCTTTGTGATCCAGGATATCCATCGGATGGACTGTGATGTTTCATGGGAATATTTTTCACCATATCACTGTAATTATTTTGCTTCTGCCCCCGCCCATTTAACAGGACTGCGATGTTTGTCATGTTGTTCTTTCCTGACAATTTCCACTCGATGTTAAACACTCGCTGTCATTTCTGTTCAGTGCTTGCTTGTGCCATGTCTGTATGTTTCCTTTCAGGTGGCAGAAGAGCTGAAACGAAGTGATTATTGGCAGTCGAGGATGCCACGATACGTACATCTACAGATGGATTGGTGGGGACAGAGTGCAATGATGACATGGACAGACACACGAGCCGCTGGAAGAGGACGGGCATTTGGTTCCGTTCTGTCGCTCCTTTTGGCGATGAGTGGCGGACGGGGGTGTTCTTTCGTGGGCTGGTGGAGCCGAAGGCCGCCCGGATGTTTCTGCTGGGGTGGACGGTCCACCTGTGCTCCTTCTTGACCGGGAGGGGGGTTTCCAGGAGTGTGGCCGCTACTGCTTGGGATGGAGTGGGGTCCCGGTGGCTTGCGAGTCCGGGGGATGTTCGCCGGGTCCGGATGCCAGGAGACTTCTTCCAGCATGGCCCAGCCGCAAGGGACAGAGTGGGGGCCATGTTTGGTGTTATGGTTGGGAATGGATTGGTGGGGACAAAGTGCAATGATGACATGGACAGACACGAGCTGCTGGAAGGGGACGGACGTTTGGTTCCATTCTATTGCTCCTTTAGGCGATGAGTGGCGGACGGGGGTGTTCTTTCGTGGGCTGGTGGAGCCGAGGGCCGCCGGGATGTTTCTGCTGGGTCAGAGAGACTTGGTGGTGCGATGCTGGGGTGGACGGTCCACCTGTGCTCCTTCTTGACCGGAGGGGGTTTCTAGGAGTGTGGCTGCTACTTCTTGGAATGGAGTGGGGTCCCGGCGAGGGCAGACCCCATAAACCGCTTATATCCCGCAAGGGACAGAGCGGGAGGCCATGTTTGGAGTTATGGTTGGGAATGGATCCCTTCGTCGGGCAGCTGAGAGACCACCGGACTGCTGATACGAAGGGGGGGGATGTGTTTGATTCCAGCTCGAAAAATGCAAATTGTTGGCGCCCGAGTGGTGCAGTGATAAGATTGTTCGTCTTCCACCATAAACGCTACCATCAGGGTCCACGAGTTCGAATTCGTGGGAAGAACATCGAAAACAGGTTCTTTACCTGCCGAGCCCGGGGGCACCGATAGATGGCGCCTTCGTTTCCTACTGAACCACCTGCTAAATCTCTTCGTTGGGACAGAGGGGGTGGGACATGTTCATTTCAACAACATCCGGACTTTGATTACAAATAATAGTATTTTACCAAACTAACGTGTAATTTTAATTACAAAACCATACTAATTGATATAAATTCGAAATAAATCTGCATAACGTAATTGAAATTTTTTAGAGAATTTTCGGAATTTTGAAAATTTAAAATTTCCATAGGTAGCAACGTTGTAGAAATGAAAAAAAATTTAATATCCAAGAAGAAATAAAATTTTATAGAAATTCGTAATTTCAAATTTCATAAGCAACATCCATTTCAACAGTAAAAATACCGTAAAAAAAAGAAATATTTCAGTTTTTAACTGTTGTACACACAGCATTATGTAACACGTTACGAGATAGCTCTCCGATATACCCACCCCCGGTACTCAGCAAATTCCTGAAATTCCGAGCAAATAAATGAATTTGAATCGAATTTCGATCTTATTTTTTACATAAGGAAAAGGGGGGGTTGCGTACGCGTACGTAAAATGTAAAATTCGCCTCTGGTGAGATTTCATTGCGAGATCTGTTGTGTTCTTACCACGGTCTTGACATAAGTTGATTGAAAAAAGAAAATTGAATAGGAAATTTTCTTACCCGTAATTTTCCGTGACTACGCATACGGAATTTAGAAGAATCCTTATCAAATTCCATGTTGGAGGGAATCGAATTTTCCAGAACAAGGAGAACCAATTGATTTCCTCTTTTTCCGCAGACACGGGGGGAAAAAAAAAAAAATTTTTTTGAATACGTAATTTTTCAATTTTTCTTTTTAGTTTCCTCCTATTTCTCCGGATAAAATAAAGGGGAAAGAAAAATTCTGATATAGAAATTGATTATAAATGTCATATAATCAAATTTTCTTTTGAACATCAAATTTAATATTATGTCTCGGATATATAGGGCGATAGAAATTGAATTATACAGCAAAGAGAAAGGATTTCAAAAATTTTTTTTTTGGAAAATTTCCTATTGTGTGTCTTTGATTTGATTTAAAAAAAATTTTTTGCTAGAATTTCGGTATTTCATTTCGTTATATTGAGGATTAATTTGTGTGATTTCGCGGATTCTCATTTGGATAATGCTGATGGATTTTTTTTTTTGTGTGATGTGGTGTACAATTTGTTGTGATTGCTGGTCTGGGATATTGCTAGTGCTTTGTATGAGAAATGAAAAATTCTAGTTATACGTGTTGTGACCATATGTCCCGTATTATACGGGACATTATACTCGTGTTTTCAGTCGTTTTTTGGCCGTCCCGAGTTTCTTACGGAAATGACTAGTCTTTTGTTTTTTTTGTTTTTTTTGTGAAGCTTAAATGGATTTGCAGACCTGCCAACTCTCCCGATTTAGGCCCCTTTCACACGGAGCGGATGCGGACGCGGAAGCGGACCCGGGTCCGCATACCCTTTCAAACGAGCGCTGAAGATGCGGGCGATTCGTCCGCATCTTTAGTTCGAAATTCGTGCATAAAAACTGTTTTTTCGCAATTTTTGTAATTATTTTTCTCCTTCACCCCTGATTCAGTGCCCATAGGCGGCCTAGAGGCATTCTTTGGTGGTTTTTATCATTGAGCCTAAAGATGCCTCCATTCCGATCCTCACAAGTAGTCGATGGGAGAAAATATCTTAAAATATTTTCAAAAAATTTTGAAAAAGAATCTGTCTTTTCGGAAAAATATGAAAGAAAATTCCAAAAACACATCCAATGTTCGAAAAATCCAATCCAAAAACATCCAAAATATTCGATGTTCCAAAAAAAAAAAAAAAAAAAAAATTCAGCAAATATCAAAGAATTTGCAAGTATAAAAAAAGGGAGGGGTTGGGACTTTCAAAATGTCTGTGCTTAGAAATATTCACATCACAATTCTGTCTTAGGCCGGGATTACACTATAAAAGTTTTGTAAAAGCTCTTTGATAAAACGTGAAAAATTCAACCATTAAGATCACCGGTTGCATTTGCTTGAATGCAACCGATGCGCCTATTGGTTGAATTTTTTAACTTTTATAAAAGATCTTTTACAAAACTTTATAGTATAATCCCGGCCTCAAGTACGGATTACACTATAAACATTTTATAATAATTCCTTTAAAAAAGCAACTAATAAATTTATCGGTTGCACTTGCAATTTATTAGTTGCTTTTTTCAAGTTTTATAAAATAACTTTCATAAACCTTTTAGAGTGAAATCCCATCCTTAGATTAGTCACTTCTGAAATATAAAATTTCATTTTTTTAAGTTTATAGACTAAATATCGAGTAAAATATACTTGTAGGTATCGGGGAACCACCAAAAATATTCAAGTGCTAGGGTCTTCAAACGGCCCTGAGTGAACAAACCGTACGTGGATAACGTTGTTTAATAAAAGTATTTTTTTTAAAGTTTAAAAAAATTAACAGGTTAAAAATTAAAAAAAATAACAAATATTTAAAATAATATTTCAGATATTCATATTTTTAAATAATTTTAAAAATTTAAAAAGAAAAAAATTAAAATGTTTAAATTAAATTTGAAAGTTATTAAAGTATGTAGTCAATTAAATATTCGTAATGAACAGAACGGCTTATAGTTTTGGTCCCGTCAGTGGCAGGTTTTATTGTATAAAATTGTGAAATATGGACAAAAGGCAGTTAAAGTTGCTATATCTCAATCTCAGAAGGAAACGAAGGGATACACGTATGAAGGTACATTATATTAATGAGCAGGGACCATCATAAGATGTTTTTAAGGGTATTTATGGCAAATAATTAAAAAAATTCCGTGCAAAATCACCTTCAAAAAGTAGCCAAAGATGCGGACGAATTCGCTCCGCATCCGCATCGTGTGAATAGCTCCGAATAAACCTATTGTCAAAACTTCTATGTGCGGATGCGGAGCCCGCACTTAGGTTTTGACACATGCGGACGACGTCCGGACCCGCATGAACATTTCCTAGGTGCGGAGATTTTTCGGCTCGTCTGAAAGGCGCAGTATATTCCAATTGTTAAAACTTCTTCCGGACCCGCATCCGCTCCGTGTGAAAGGGCCCTTAGGCGGGAGACTCCGGATTTTTCATCCTTCCTCCCGCTCTCCGGATTTGTTAAAATTTCTCCGGATTTTGGCAGAAAATTAGATTTCACGTTGTCGTGGCGTCGATAATTACCGTCGTCGTTAGGGAAAAAAACTCGTAGAGGACAGCCGTAGTCATTTTCATCGAGCAGCCGTAAAAAAAAAAATGTCTTTGTGACCGCATTTAAAGCAACTGGCAAAGACGCGACTTCGTTTCCGTAGCATTTATCGGCAGTCATTTATCAGGGGCATGACCTTCGTTGACGAAATTCCTGTATAATCGTTATTGTATTCCATTAACAGCCGCGCGGTAAACACGTTGTTTCGTCCGCAGCTTTGTAATTTGAATTTTTTTTAAATCGTTTCTTCCGATTAAACATCTTCAGAAAGAAGTTAAAGTTTTACATTTAAGCTATATACAGCTGAATATAAAGCCTTTAAGAATTCATATACCCAAGATTATCAATCACTGATAGCATCCACGAAAGGAAACACATACTTTATAAACAGTATGTAGATGTGATTTCTCTATTCTGCATGGGAAGGACTGGCATGGAATTATATTCTTCTCAGGGGCAATGCTGAACCTGCCTTGGGGGGGGGGGGGGGATATAACTTTTTCTTAATTTATTAAAAAATATTAACAAATTTTGATCGAGTCTATGAGTGTCGAGGAGTGGGGGGGGGCGGTACCCCCTCGGAAGAATCTCCGGATTTCTGGATTTCAAAAGTTGGCACGTCTGGATTTGTAATTTTTTATACTGAGAACATGAATGAAGATAATTTCCCATAGCGGTCATTCAAGTATTACGTAAGCAGATTTTTAGCCATTTTTGACACACACACCCCCCCCCACCTCCCGTCAGCAAAAGTCAGCAAAACACTGACCCCCTCCCCTCCACGCCGCTGTGGTGGTCGAGTGGTCATAGTGACGGACTCGCATCGCGAGGATCCGGGTTCGAATCCCACCCCGTGCCACAGTGGTGGTCGGCTGAAGTTGGTTTTCTGTGGTTTCCAACTTCAAGGCGCGAATGCGAGCCGATCTCCCCGTTGAAAAAGTCTCGCCACAGAGAGCAACAGGCCTGCAGCGTAACAAATATTCAATCATTACACTTCACTCACAATTTGAAGTAGAGATGGCAGCAGGGCCGTCTCAAGAGCATCATGCCCCCGGGGCCATTGGTTTTCATGAGACCCTACCTCATAAATTCTAGAAAATTTCAACCGAATCTAATTTTTGTGAGGCCCCTCTTCTCCTGAGGCCCCTGGGCTGTACCCGGGTGGGCCCATGCGTTAAGACGGCACTGGATGGCAGCACTGAAATATCAAGCACAACAATAGCTACACACTCAGACTGTTAGGTGCACTCACTTTGTTCCAGACTCTACCACGAAGCTGGGCTGGAAGAGATCTCGGCAACGGGATAAGTCCGGTGACAGAGCCTCTGGCGTTCATTCATTCATGACCCCCCCCCCACCCCTTGCTAGCAAAATTTCGTCAGCAGCTTAGAATATTCATATCAAAATGGTGGTTGATGACGTAAGCAACCTTCCTTCAAACCCCCCCCCCCTCCCTCTTGTCATCAAAAGTCAGCAAATCCGAAACCCCTCCCCGTCCTTGATGGTGACGCAATACTTGAATGACCCCATACCTTATGAATTATAATACAGGGTGGGCAAAAAAAGTCCGTAGAAACTTTAAAAATTCATAAAAACCGGAAAAATAACCGAAAACGGTTTGCAGGGTTAGCATCGCTAGGTCACGGGAATTTTTTTCAACACAGGGAAAAAAAACAGCTGATAGGTGTCAACCCATTTCCAATATCATCCATCGAATCAGCCCATTTGAAATCACACAACCCGGGTGAATAATTTCACCAAGTCTTGAAAATGCTTCTGCACATAGGCGGAGATTTGACTTGGAAGTTTCGGTGGGGGGGGGGGGGCAACATCATTATTTCTGGGGGAGCACGATGATGATGATGATGTCAATTCATATATACATTAGATCAGCCAAATCCACCTTTGATGCTGGGGGGGGGGGCAGTTTCCCCCCCCCCGTATCTCCGCCCATGCTTCTGCACTTGAAATTGACCATTAAAAAAACATTCCATGGAACGTAGATATTTTCCCCTGTATATTCACATATTACTTATACATTCATTCTACATGTATTCTGTGTTGTTAATTTGTAAGAGAACATGCAATTTTGAAATCGGGTGATTCTGTCAAAGTCACCCTGTAAAAGTACTAACTGGATATCGTCCGTCGCACGCGCCAGAAGCACGAATGTACAAATTTTCCTCTTTTTTTTCTTCAGCTGTTTGGATACCCTGTTTTGCTATTGCCTAACTTGTGCCTGAAACTGTGTGTCCCTCTATTTAAACACACGTTACAAAACATTTTAAGGAAATAACTTCCATAGAGTAACATGGGTAGAGTGAACATTCAAATGCCATTTCCCACGTTCTTTTCTTTGCAAGGACATTGCACATTCGTGATTCTGTCACGCCGGAGCCGATATATCGATTATTGTACAAGTAGAATTTGATAAAATTACATGGTAATTAGCTCAGCTGAATAAAGACATTCTTTAGTTTTTACATATTTTTAAATTAAAATGAATTTCTTATATTCGAAAGTTTTTGTTTTGGAGATTCTCTCTCTCTGGGGATTCTTACCATTGCTCTAGGCCAGTGTTACCCAAAGTGGGCAATATCGCCTCCTGGTGGGCGATGGAATGGTCCAGGGGGGCGATAGAAGCTACGGACTTAACATAGGATCCTATGGGTCCACTTGAGTTGGGGGCGATGGGAGTATAAAAATTGCTGATGAAGGGGTCGATGGAACAAAAAGTTTGGGAAACTATGTTCTAGGCCAGTGGTTCTCAACCATTTTTGACTTACGGAGCCCTTTACGGTCTGTAATTTCTATGGAGGAGCCCTTTTTGTGAATAGTTTTTATGGTGGAACCCTGTAAGCCTCTTTTTTTGTTTATTTGCTTACCAAATTTTGCTAATTTATTTTATTTCCCTCGAGTGGCCGCGGAGCCCCTGGGAAGTGCACACGGAGCCCCAAAGGAACCGCTGCTCTAGGCTTTCAAAGAGCACGGCGGTGCTCGTGAACAACAGATTGAACGGCAGGATTAATATCGTCCCGGCTCTTGTTTTGCGGAGTTGATGTTAATTCCCCCAATTAAAAACTGTTTGCTGCCACAGCCCCCCTTTCAAAAGTGGCAGCTTTCTGCCAAACAGAGGGAATGTTTCTGGTTCCTTACTAGATGTTTTCTCACCGTACATCAAAATATAATATATTCTAGCCGATTACCATCAACCTTGTTGACGGCTTGAACAGTAGCTGAATTTATCTGATCCTCTCTCTCTCTTACTGTTTTAGACGTCATTCGATAAATTTTCGGTCATCCATCCTCAGTTAAGTCGAGTGTTTCCAGAGGATCGTCAACTCAGTCGATTGGAAAACGTGAGCTTTTCTACGAAGCGAACACGTCGTCCCAGTGCCAGGAGGGAAAAAAACAAAACAAAGAACACAAAGCCAAGGATGACGCGTACCATAAAGCGGGAACTTTCCGAAACTCGTGCGTCACCAAAGGAACCAAAAAAAAAAATGAGACACAATTTCAGCTTGGAAACAACTCAAGGTCTTACTGTACCCATTATTACAAGCGGAGTCCCAATTCCGTTGCCAGATTTATGGCTGGGAATTAGGAAGAGAATCTAAAAGGCACGGACATGTTGATTGAGTTGATCATGTGAACCACTGGGAAATAAATAATGACTATTCGTTGTTATTATTATTATTATTACACAAATGAAATGGAACCGAGAAACAATCACGTGACGTCAGAAACAATTGTCTCACACAAAGTATTAGCTTTCCCATAATCACATCAAAAATAGCGAATGTATCTAAAAATAGAACCAAGGACCTTGCTCTATTGCTGATGAGAGTGTGTTGGTTCCCTCCTCCTCCTCCTCCAACTCGTGTTCCATGACGACGTCATTCCGAAGACATTTCCAGTTCATCCCCGCGCCACACGTTTGAAATAAGCCGAAAACAATTGCGTCAAAGCTGGCATTTTGCATGGAACCAAAGGTCAATTAAATTTAGCAGGAATGACTTATCCTGCCCATTGCGTTCATCCCTTCCCACCCCGAAAAAAAATATATAAATAAATGATTAATTCGCACGTGTTGTGTATCGGGGCCAGAATATTTACTGTAGCAGCGCCACCTATCGGGCAGCCAAAAAAGAGGTTGAATTCCACAACGTGAAAACAACATCAAGGCGCTACGTGTCTAAGATTACTTCAAAAAAAAATTAAACAGAGAGAGGGAGAGAGACGAAACGCGTGCGTGGTGTTTAGTGTTGGGATTTTGATGGAGCGCTCGCGAATGAAATCGGACACGAGCATCGAGCACTCTGTGTGCTCCAGAGAGCACCGCGTTGAAGATACCTGGTCTAAATCAGCCTTTCTTAACTTTTTTTTTGCCCGCGGCCCCCTTTGAAGCACATTTTTTTCTCGTGACCCCCCCCCCGTCTTACCCAGTCTTCGACCCTCATCTAGATGCAAGATCCTTTATACGTATTGAATTGATTTTTTAAGTTTTTCAGTGAGTTTATATTCAGCACCGTCTCAACACCATGGGTTCTCCTAGGCAAAGTGATGCTATGGTAGTCCCTTAGCCAGAAATAAACAGCCTACGTATTTCCTACTTATTTCCAAAATTGATTGTACTATACAAAATATCATAAGGTGGGGGTCACTTATGGACACGAGACCCCCGGCATGACCCCCTCACAACAGTGGGACTGACAGAGCTGCAGCCCAGGACCTGATATGGTTTTCATCACATTTTATTTTTCACACTACAAATTTAATATAGAGGCTAGCTTTTTCACAGAACCCTCTCTGTGAAGAATCTAGCTGTGGGGTCTGCGAAAAACCCCCGTTCTAAGGAACTTGCTCAAAAATGTAAGCGGTGAGGTCCGGGTGGGTCCATGCCCTAAGACGGCCCTGGGTTTTGGGTGGTTTTGTTGGATTCTGTAAGTGTATAGTCACTAATATACAATCATTATCTCTTCACACTTTAATTTTCCTTCTCAGCTCTCTGCAGCCCTCCAAACCACCTGTCATGGTCCCTTTCTAAATTTCCTTCCGTGGCCCCCCTCCTGAAGTATCCCAGTATAGGGGGGGAGGCCATATGGCCCCACCGGTTGAGAACCACTGGTCTAAATCACGAATGCCTTTCCCCATTCCAATCTCTTGCTACACAGACGTTTTCTAAGCCCAAAAAAAAAACCCGGATACAGCGCATCCGAACTTTTCCGGGCACCTTAATCTATTTCCAGACACCAAACTCGCGATTTCCGAACGCATCCTTTTGACACATGAAATCTCTTTCCGGATTAATTATTCATATAAAATATTTGAATTCCACATACACCCCCGCCCCCTCCCCTCACCCCCCCCCCCAACCTAAATTATACAAAAACTGATAATAAATATTTAAATATTTTCCCGAACTTCCAGCAGCAGTCGGAAAAGAGTGGGAAAAAGTAAAGTATCAAGGGGGAAAAAAATCTCGACAAAAATGAAAAAAAAATCCCTAAAGCCTAAGTCAACCGAAAATAGAAATCCCGTCACATTTGCATTACTTTTTTCGACGTGAAAACGTCTCCAGAAATAGAAAAGTGCGGAGGGAAAAGTGTTTAAAAAAAAGGGGGAAAATCATAACAACAAAATAATAAAGCAAATAAATAAAGGGAAAAAAATTTCAAGGGGGGGAAAAAACGGCTCTCAGTCTATCTCGTCTGAGAGAAATATACATTTCCCCCCCCCCCCTAATAGAAATCTTTTTTTAGGGGAACACGAACGAAAATAAAAATATTGTCCCTTATATTTCCCGCTTTTTTTTCCTGTTCTGAACATTATAAAAAAACTGGAAAAACTTTTTTTTTTCTCTCTCTCTCTCTCCGGATAACAGGGAAAACTTTGACGCATTCCCGGGAAAAAGTAGTCAGAAATTATGCATGAGGTGGAATTGTCAGTTTTTCCCTATCTTGCTCCCACCTTCATACTTACCTATGCATGCTTTCATCAAATTGGCAGATATTGGGGGAATGCGTATTTCATGCTGCACTGGTTCTAGTCATCAGAGACGGAATACACGTATGAGATTTCCTTTTTTTTTTTTTTTTGCTATCCAGAATCCCTCCCCCCGCCTCAACACCAAAGAACAAACGGAAATTAGGTGCTCTACATACTATTTGGGGTCCTCCTCGGGGGGATTTCAGGAGAAAATATACTTCTTATGCCGTTATTTTCACCCCAGTTTCTTAGGTACACCCATGGTTGTCCGGTATTTATGGTCTTTCTTCTTCGGGAATGAAAGATGATGTCTTAGAAAAACCTCCAGGGCTCTGTAATTGATCATTACGATTAATTCCCTCTTTGTGTGTGTGTTTTTTTCTCCCTGTAGGGATCTTCTGTAAAAGATGCAGGACGCGGACACCTTCGACCCCAAACTTTCCGGCAATACGGGGGGAAAATAAAAATCTGATGGACGCCGGGGATTAGGCAAAAGGGCATACAGGCCGTAGAGGAGTTAAGCCGAAAGTCATACTTGATAGAAGTCAAGAGTACGGTATCTATACTGTATAATGCCTTTAGGGCGATGACGAAATTGTAAACACGCCACCTGGCTTCAATTTTTTATAGGTCAAGTTTTCGTCAGCATTCATACAATCCACATTCTTATAGCTAGGGAGGGGGTCATTCAAGTATTACGTCAGCATCGATGGGGGGGGGGTTCCCGATTTGCTGACTTTTGATGACGGGGGGGGGTAGGGGGGAGTTTAGATGATGCTTACGTCATCAACCACCCCGTTTATGAAAATATGAAATATTCCTAATAGTATCCTACTCGGTGCGCCAAAAACGAGAAAAGCCTTTCGATAGTTTGTGAGCACCTTAACTAATTCTTCCTATTCATAAGTCCTAGGAACATGTCCTATATGTCCTAAGAATGCGTCCCCCCCCCCCCCCCTCTATAGGACCACTTTAGTGATCTTAAAATGTCTCACAGATTCCTTCTGGTGATCTGGTGAAATGTGCTTGGGTCGCACAGGTTTTCTGAAACTGTGTTTACAAATCACTCCGTAATTATGCCGCGGATCACTTAAGTAATCTGGGAATGGGCCGTGGGTAACTTTAATGACGTAGAACTGCACTGGGTGCCGCAAAAGCGTTCTAAAACTGGGCCACACGTCACTCAAGGGAGCTGTAAATGTTCCACGGATCGTTTAAGTGTTCTGGAACTGTGTCGTGGGTTACTTAAGTGATCTGTGAATGTGCCATGGGCCTACTTGATTGATCTGAAAATACGCCACGGGCCGCTTAAATGCTCTGGAATTGTGCCACGGTTCACTTCAGCGATTTGTAAATCTGCCGCTTAGTTCATTTTTACAAAATTAGGTTGGGGGAGGAGCAGGCCCCATCATATAACTCCCCAGGGCCACATTTGGACTGCGGGCAAGGGTTTATCATATATGACTTAGAGCAGAGCTTCTCAACCGCCGGGCCCTGATATCATTCATACCGTGCCGCGAGTGATTAGCCGTTTCATTTTTCCTCATTCATTTTCCTTTGGTCGTGTGTTTGACCGGGCCTTCGACTCACAAAAATGAATGAAACCGGGCCACGGGCTTGAAAAGATTGAGAACCACTGTTATATAGGGTAGGTCGCAATGAATTTCTTAAAAAAGAAATTTTGAGTTCTTCAAATAGCATTGAGTTAACAGAAATTGATTATGTAAGAGTATGATTATACACACATATAATAGTATTTCCTTTCGAAATTTTAATTACAAAAAAATAGCTTTTGCATTAAAAAATAAATTTTTTTCGGGTACGAGGAAAAGAGGGAGGCCACGAGCCCGCCTCCCCTTTTTCCGCGTACGTCTCTGATCCCACCAATATCCGTTAGGATATGCATAAAAATTTGCTAACGTAATATTTGAACGGCCCCATTATGCATTTAAATGATATTTCCCATGAATCTAATAAAAAATTTTTTATAAATTGCTCCATTCGCATCCCCATTAGCCTCTTCGCGTACAAAGTTTTAACGAGAAATTTACCTCT
The DNA here is from genome assembly GCF_987345545.1 of Pholcus phalangioides. Lineage (NCBI taxonomy): Eukaryota > Metazoa > Arthropoda > Arachnida > Araneae > Pholcidae > Pholcus > Pholcus phalangioides. The sequence goes on along the minus strand of NW_028301617.1, from coordinate 10,951,905 downwards.
ATCTGTCGAATCGGCGATAAATATGGTAACCTTATCCTAACCTAACCACACTATGGAAAAAAAGAAGGGAGAGAAAGAAAAATATATATAAAAGGAGAAAAGGTACGATATATATATATAGATAATACAGTTTTCTTATAGCCCTCTTTTCACCCTCGACCTACGCGTTCTCTTTTGCTCTTACATGTGTGCATAGTAGAAAGATACATTATAAAGAATGAAGAGAAAGAAAAAGCCACTTCCACACATAGATAATAGACAATAGTGATTATAGGGTTGCTGTGAAGCTTTCGCGATGGCGAAGAGAGAAGAAAGAAAACACACGCAGAACTTGTTTGAATTTATTCCGCTGGTGTTTGAACGTAATATTACGCCCGTGATTGTAAAGAGGTTAATGCTCAATCAAGCTGTTAATTGCTATTATAACGAACACTTTTATAGAGACTCATTCAAACCAAAATTTCAAATCAATGTCATCACGAACCCACACTTTTATGAATGTTTTATTCCGTTCAGATCTTCATCAATGATCCTCCACATCGCATTTCCTCCAATAACTGATCAATCAACATCTTTATTAATGCTCATCTGATCCAAATTTTCTAAACCGCTCATTCAAATCAATCTCCATTAATGCTCATTCTAAATCCATATTTATCAATTGATCATTCAAACCCCGCTGATTTATAAACCCTATATTTTATCAATACTCATTCAATCCCCATACTTGTCGATGCTCATTCAAACCCTACATTCATCGATGCTCATTCAAATCCCATTTTCGTAAATGATCATTCCATTCACAAATTTTCATCAACAAATCATTCAAAACCCATCTTCATTGATACATAGCTAATCAAAATTCTCGAAAATGCTCATCGAATACCACATATTCATTAATGCTCATCCAATTTCCATATTTTTCGAGGTTCACTTTCAAAGCACATTTTTATAACTGCTCTCTCTACTCAAATATCCATCTTTAGTGATGCACATCTAATCCACATTCTTACAAATTCTCGTGCAATCCACATATTTTTATAAATGCTCATTGAAACACCCATATTTTTCGATACTCATTCAAATCACCATTTGATCAATGCTCATTTCATTTCACATTTTCGTCAATGGCTCATTCACACTCCATTTTTATCAATGTTCATCCAATCAACATTTTCGAAAATGCTCATCCCCAATCAGCATTTTTGTAAATGCTCATCCAATAAAAAATTTAAAAACTGCTCATCCGTTCAAAAAATTTAAAAAATACACATTCAAACTACATTTTCATAAACGCTCTCATTCCATTCAAATCTCCGTCAAAAACTCATTCAACCCTCGTGTTTATCTCAATATTTGTCCAAACTCCATATTAATCGATGGGCTCATCCAATCCACATGTTTAAAAATGCTCATCGAAAAACCAGATTTCCATCGATGCTGATTTATTATCCACATCTTCATTAATTTTTATTCAATTCACATCCTTATCAAAAATCATTCAATCCACATCTTTATCAAAAATCATTCAATCCACATCTTTATTAATGCTCACGTGATTCAAAACTTGATCAATGCTTCTACAATCCACATCCTCCCGAATATCCATGGAATAAGCAACTCACTGCCAACCAGAGACTAGTTATCCATAAAATGGGCGCGGTAGCCCAGTGGTCGATAAGATACTCGCCTAATAATACCAAAGGATGTTTAGAGGTGTCGCGAGTTCGATACCCGGTCCGTCCTTGTCAGAAAACTTTCCTGACACAGGGGGTGCAGCAGAAACGGCGACATGACCACAGAAAAAATTGCTACCGCAGCGAGTCCCCCATCGAGGGGTTAGCGCATCAACCTCTCGATGAGTATAAAAAAAACAAGCACTGCCGTTCGGAATCGGCAATAAATTGTAGGTCCCGGTCTAATTAGCCCTCGTGTGCAGAAAACGACCGTGGTGCGACAAAAATGATATATTATCCATAAAATCCAACCAAAAGAATATCCACTCTCCTGGACCAGATTTTGATCGCATTTTTTCTGCGAAATTTCTCCAGAAAAAACTTCCAGGAACGATCGGGAAAAACAAAACAAAAAAAGATACGCATATCACGGTTAATGAGAAACAAACAAAACGTTTCTTAATCTTCCGATATTTCCAGGAAGCAGGGGAAAAACAAATTCTCCAGAAAATTATTATCATATCCTTGAAACCAGAGGCAACTACAACCATTTCTTCATGCAAATCAGTCCCGGTTTAACGTAACACCCCCCTCCCCTCCCCCTCACAAAAGGGAAGTGCGAATTCTCCGGAACCGAATTCAATTCCGCGAGGAAGTGAATACGATTTAGGTACTGCGGGGTGAAAAAAAATATCCGGTAGAAATTCATACTCGTGTAACAAACATCCCGGACAAAAACTCCAGGAAAAAAAAATATATATACGCTATATTGAATTCTCACAGCTCCAAAACCAAAATTTTACTGCCATTTATTTTTTTTTCCTACTGCTATATCTACCTCAAAGCTTCCTTCCTACAGGTAAATTTTCGAGCCTGGATCTCTCCCGCATGTGTGAATCCGGTTTTTCCCCCGGAATATCCTGGATACCATGGAATATTAAATTTTAATTTTTTTTTTTTTTTACTCGCAAAACCAATCCTTCCAGGCATGTGTTGGTAAATAAGTGAGTAATCATACCGAATGCGACTGGAATTAGGATATCCTCTTGTAAATGCATATACATATATATGTACGGGATCCGTATTTTCCTCCGGATACGTATAAAACCTGGAATAAACTCTCTGCCCGGGAAAAAAAAAAGAGATAAATTTCAAAATTTTCTGGCTATAATATTTTAGAAAGTTTCTTGTGTGCGTGCGTGTGTGTGTGCGAAAGCAACATCCTCTCTCCATGATCGATGTATTTCTCTATCCGATGTAACATTTCCTGGTTTTCTCCTGACCTTTCCAGGATCTCGATATCACACAACCACAGGTTTCCCCCCCCCCCACCCTCCCTGGGAAAATATTTTTTCCTGTCGTATATATATTTATATCTTTATCTTTTCCCCGTGCTTTTTTTTTTTTTTTCATTTCGGGAAAATTACGGAATTTTATTAAGAATCCCAAAAAAAAGTTTATGGTTGATTCCTGTTTTTTTTTTTTTTTTTTTCTCTTCTCCCTGTACCCGATCGTCAAACTTTTTTCCTCCCCGGTTTTTACTGCGGGGGAATTTCATTTCCCGGACATTTTTTTTTTTTCATTTCATTTTTAGGAATGGGATTTTACGGGATTTTTTTTTTTTTACGTACGCGTTTCTTACATACGCGTACGTATGTATGTTATACGGCCGTGGTTCGCCAGTGCGGTCATGAATTCGTTTTTATGTATTGGTTTCCAGTTTTGAGAGTGAAGTTTGTTGGAATAAGTTGTGGATGAAATTGAATTTTTTACTAATTTAAATTTAAACGAAGAGTTTTGTGGTAATAGCCGCACCCGTCGGTTACGATATCTGATTAGTTTAATGGCCGTGTTCAGCGGGATAAATAGCAATGAAAGAATTTTGATACCTTTGTTTTCAATCCCCTCTAGTGTATCAATACCCACGCTACAAATTATCGATGCTCATTTCATTGAGAAATTCATCAAAGCTCGATTCATTCCGAAATTCGTCAAAGCTCAATTCATTCGAAAAATTTTCAAAGCTCAATTCATTCGAAAAATCTTCAAAGCTTAACTCATTCTAAAATTCATAAGGGCCCCGATTCATTCAAAAATTCATCAAAGCTCATTCCATTCAAAAATGCATCAAAGCTCATTCCATTCAAAAATGCATCAAAGCTCATTCCATTCAAAAATGCATCAAAGCTCATTCCATTACAAAATGCTTCAAAGCTCATTCCATTCAAAAATGCTTCAAAGCTCATTCCATTCAAAAATGCTTCAAAGCTCATTCCATTCAAAAATTCATCAAAGCTCATTCCATCCACATATTTATCAAAAAGCTCAATCCATCCACATATTTATCAAAAAGCTCAATCCATCCACATATTTATCAAAGCTCAATCCATCCAGTCATTGATCAGAGCTAATTCCTAGCTTCCCCGATGTTCATTCCTCATTCCATCCACTTTCTCATAAATTTTCATTCAATCCCAGCATCTGCATTAATGATCGTGCCAACTCTAGCTCTATCAAAGCTCATTCAAACCTATTCATCAATTGCTTATTCAAACCTTAAATTTATCAATGCTATTCAAGTCACATCCGTATATATCAGTGCTCATTCAATCTAGTACATCTATCCACACCTTTACCAATGTTCATTCAATCCACACCTTTACCAATGTTCATTCAATCCACACCTTTACCAATGTTCATTCAATCCACACCTTTACCAATGTTCATTCAATCCACACCTTTAGCAATGTTCATTCAATCCACACCTTTACATGTGTTCATTCAATCTCTATCTGCATCAAAGTTCATTCAATATGCATCCCCATCAGTGCTCATTCGATCTACATTTCCATCAATGCTCATTCAATCCCCATCTAGATCGCCATAAATGATCATTCAATCCCCATCTACATCTAAATTCTCATTCATCATTTGATGATCATCATCAATGCTCGTTCAATACAAATCTGCATCAATGCTTACGCAAACCTTACGCATTATTATCCATTCTCGTTCAAACCCCATCTGCATAAATGCTGACGCAAATCTTGGCTCTATCAATCCTCACTCCAGTTACATTTGCATCAATACCCATGCATATTCTATCGCTGTCAATTTCATATTCAAACCTGATGTTTGTCGACATAAATTCTCATTCAATCAATCCATATTCTCATTTGTCCGCATCGATGCGTGATGACTGTTCTGCCACCTCATTAGATATCTCCAATTTCACACAGATCCATCGGCGTACGCAAAGAGTGGGGTGTAGGGATTAGCCCCTCTCCCCCTCCCTTCAGCCTAGATTGTAGTTTATTTCTGCAGCAAAAGAACGTACATGAGGTGCACGTACGGTTAGAAGTTGGCATAGTCGTATTAAAATACGTAACCCCCGGGGAAGGAAGAAAAAAACCAAATTTGAACCCCTTCATTCTGAGGAAATTGCGCAGGGTCTGTCCAATTCCACCTCAAAAGCGTGAGTTAATCAAATAAAGACGAGTTTTGAGACATGGTATCTGTTGCCAACAAACAACAAAACAATGGTCAAAATGACCACGGGCGGGGGGCAGGGATGATGATACCAGTCGAAATCAACGTTTGGAGTTATGAGCCTTCCTTCGTACATCAGAACAAATATCAGTCGAGATATAATACTTTTCTTATTAAAAATACATAATCACCATAGACGTACGTCATCTTGGACCTAAGAAATTAGTTTTGAAAATTCCAAAAGACACTGCCCGGCATTCATTCAGATAATACCATCCGTCTCAATCGTTCATCTACCAAATGGGTTTCAATTCGTCTCTCTCTCTCTCTCTCTCTCTCTTCGTCCATACTTGGAAACTGATCAAAGTGAAATATCCAATCATCCAATCACACTCTCCTCACTCTCCAACAGCGGCAGCAGGAAAAAAAAGAGTACACACACACATATACAGAATACGTTCTGACGTGACCGGCACAATACTAGTCACGTACTACTTCACACGCCTACGCAGAAAAAAAAGAAAAAACGCGGACGTGATTCCAGGAAACTTGGACGAGACACGTCCGAAATCAATCACGGACTACTGGTCCAGCAGCAGCAGCAGCAAAGGAAATCATAGTCACGGACCAAGCGTTAAAACACACGTGAGGAGAACCTCCTCCTTTTATATATATATATATATATATATATACACGTATTTTTGAGGACACGGAGCTGGACCTCAGAGGGAAACGTTGGCCACACGTACCCACTTCCATACCCAGGATATCGAACCCACCGAGAATGGTGTATGTACCCACGCATCCCAAGACCCACACCACGGTTTTTTATAATGAACTCAAAAAGCCTTCGAGTAGAGAGAGATTCAATGGAATGAAAGAAAAAATTTTTACAGCCATTCCTGAATTATTGAGTATATATTTTTGCCATCGTCGTGCCTTTTATGGTCGAGCCACTCGTACTCCGGAAAAATAAATGTATAAAATTCGATTTCCGAAGTACATGTATTGCCAAAATGCCTCTACCTGAAGGTAGAACCCGGAAAAATTGAGTTATAGATATGTGTATGCTGTTGTGTGGTTTCTAGGGGGGGGATCGAATCCCTGGTGTGGATGGGAATCCAAGATGGAATGACATTGATTTTGTGTGTGTGTGTATGTGTTTCAGGTTGAACACCGCCTGAATGCTGAATCTCTGGAGAGATTCGATTAGGATCATCCACCTAACGGATATACGTATTTGCATTGATGCGTTGGACGGTCGTTTTAGGTGCCCGTTTCGGGCAATGCTCGGTTTTTAACTGATTTTTTTTTTTTTTTTACTCCTTGTGGGCCACGTGAGCTTTCGAATTGTCTTTGAAGGACTGACCTCGTCATCTATGATCATTCAATCCAAAAATCTTCATCTACGATCATTCAATCCAAAAATCTTCATCTACGCTCGGTCAATCCATTTCTTTTATCTCAATGCTCATTTCTAATCCACATTTTATATCAATGCCCATTTAATCCACATTTTTTATCAACGCTGATTCAATCCACATCTTAATCTATGCTCAATCTACATCTTAATCTATGCTCTTTCAATCCACATTTCATCCCTGTTCGTTCAATCATCTTCATCCATGATCATTAATTTATTTTCATCCATGCTCATTCAATTATCCATCCATGCTCATTCAATTATCCATCCATGCTCATTCAATTATCCATCCATGCTCATTCAATTATCCATCCATGCTCATTCAATTATCCATCCATGCTCATTCAATTATCCATCCATGCTCATTCAATTATCCATCCATGCTTATTCAACCTATATAATTTATTCACGCTAATTCACCAAATGTCGTCATTATGCTCATTTATGTTCATCATTAATTTTCATTCAATCAACATCCTCATTTATGCCCATTCAATCTCCAACTTTCTCGACGATCATTCCAGTTCACATCTTCGTTTACTCATCCAATCCACATTTCAATTGCTCATTTAATCCCCCCATCCATCCAATCCACCTCTTCATTCACTCATTCAATCCCCCTCTTCATTCACTCATTCAATCCCCCTATCCATTGATTCATCTCATCCAATCCACCTGACCATTTATTCATCCACATCTTCATTTATGCTCATTTCATCCACACAGTCATCGATATTCGCATTCAATCCTCATCTTCACGAATGCTCATTCAATCCTCATCTTCACGAATGCTCATTCAATCCTCATCTTCACGAATGCTCATTCAATCCTCATCTTCACGAATGCTCATTCAATCCTCATCTTCACGAATGCTCATCCAATCCCCCCCCCCATCAATGCTCATTCAATCCCTATCTCCACCAATGTTCATTCATCAAATCCCCATTCAATCCTCATCTCTATCAACGCTTATCCAATTACCTATTTATTCAATATAATATATATAATTCAATATAATATATTCAATATTACCTATTTATCACACACATGCGCACACACACACACACAATGCTTATTTAACCTCCATCTCCATTTATGCGCATCTCATCCACACCTTCATCAATGCTCATTAAATCTATATATTTTTCAATGATCATGAAGAACAAGCACCCATTAATTCTCCACCAAAATCATCATTAATATGCAATCAACAGACGTCTTCATCGATACTTAGCCAATCGAGGCATTAACATCAAACTGGAGTCTGATAAACGAACCCTGTGTAAACCACTTTCAAAGATTCAAAGACACCAGCTGCAGCCTTGGCCCTTCCTAAAAATTCAATTTTAAGTCCTTGGGGTGGGGGGGGGCGAAAAATCGGATTATTCACACCGAATAAATTCTTTAACCGTTTATGAATATCAAAATATTTCGAAAATTTTCAAACATTTCATAGTTCCTCAAGCTACCGTTGAGTCGTTGAACATTGAAGGACCGGACACACCCCGCTTCCCATCTCAAGGAGATATCGAGGCGTTCCCGAAAGATGGGTGCATCCGGAACAAGTCCAATTACAGGAGTATAAGTCAACGGAATAATTATGATGAATCATGATCTCTAAGAACCGAAATCTCAATTGATATTATAGCGTCCTTGGCACGTCTGGACTCGGTAATCAAAGTTCCGTTGGTGGCGGTCCGTCAGCGTTCGTCGGATGTCACAAGTTATAGTCGTACAACGACAAATCGATGTCTTGTTTGCGTCACATGGATTCCTGGTCCAAGTGTCCATGTCAGCCAATGTTCGGACACCCAGGTGTTTTTAGCTCATTTTAGGCACACATCCCTGTGCCGTAAGTATCCTACATCTTAATTCTCCTGGGCAATTAGGAGATTTTCACCATTCCCGAAGCCTAGCTGGATTATGGGTGGCATTGATATTCACCACGTTTATACATGTTAAGTGTTTATAGTCTCTCCAATAAAGTTCGCCGTTCAACGACGTATCAGTTCCGTGAATTTCCAGTACCCCCCCCCCCCCCCCATGTAGCCGCAAGTTGTAGACTCTCCCTGGTATCAGCTTTACTGGTCTGGAAGGCTGAAATTCATCCTGCTTCTTCCGTAGTCCACCCTCCTTATCGTGCAGCAAATATAGGTTACGGTCTTACCCATGGCTCCCACATCCTGAAGCAGGGCCCCTAGGCTGGGATCTTTTACGAGCCCACCACCCAGACTTTCATGAGGCCAGTTTATGATGAATTTATAGCGTGAAAAAACAAAAAAAAAATGATGAAAATCATCCCAAGACCCAGTGGGGGCCATCGTCTTACCATTGAGTCAAATGAACGAAAAATACAGTATGTTATTTCAATACGTGCAGACCCAATTCTTCGTGAAAATACAGCCAAAGACTTGTTGGAATCAAACTGATGAATACGGTCCCTGTTTCTCTGAGAATCACATCATAAAGATGCGTTAAATCCCTGGTTTCTAGAGTGTATTTTCCATCTCATTCCGTTCCTATGGAAAGTATGCTTTTTTACCTACACATATAAAGCCAAGGTGAAAAAGCACTGGGAAGCTCGCGCAAAAGTGTTAGACAAAAGAGATCAGAAAAGCTGATAAGGAGAAATCCTCAAAGTCCTGTCTAGTCTCCGGGGAAATTCGGTAGAGCCGGAGTTTTCCCCGACTGAAATGTTTGTTGTCTCGAGACTTTTTCCCATTATATAAAGACACAAAAATCCAAGCAGTGAAGATGATATTTCCAAACGATATAGAGGCTCAGTTCAGGTTTGAATTTCAACCTTACTACGTATTTTGTGTTAATGTTGGACATTTCAATCTTTGATGTGGGCTTGAGATATCCATTTCTGAATATTTGAGGGGATTTATTCCTACATCGTACAATATGAAGTTACTGTTTCGCGGAAAAAACGTATTGGCTGATGGAATCTTCGAAAGATCTCTCCCATCAGATATTATTGGAAAATAGGATGGAAAAATATCTGTGAAATACTTCTAGACAGACATCCATATATTGTCTACTAATGGTAGATTGAATTTTTGCCTCGGATAATGCCTTAAAAATATTTTGGCTCTTCAGTGGCTGGTACAACTCAAATTGGCATTTAAAAAGCTCTTTCAAGCAGCACAGGATCCGATCACGCGATCGCCATGAATAAGTCGAACGTTTGACAAGACGTCACTGAAGAGAAGTCCTAATACATAACCACGCAGTCTTTCGAGGAATCTTGTATTATGTATTTCGTATATGATTGCATCCGATTATGTTTTTTTCATGCCGGGTCTTGGAAAAGCCAACTTCGTTTATAACGACAAAAGTACGTCACTATAACCGAGTTTGTTTTTGACTGAGCTTCATATACCTTTTCCCAAAAATCATTCTAATTTTCAAATTCGGAAATGCATAAATTGCCTTTAATATCTGCGAAATTCATCGCAACCTAAACACGAAAATGCTAAGCGAGAAACATTCCAAGCACACACGTCATTTATAAAGAATCATGCTTCCATTTTTAATAAGGGCAAATCCGCAGAGCCTCCCCCCCCCCCCAGACAGACAGACATCGCACGCCCAAACGATCACACAATCGCCCCCCGCTTTTAAAAACGTTTATGAATAATTACTGGAAATTACTTTAATCATTGATAATTAGGCGAAAGTTAATTACGTAGCGAGGCAAAAGCTTTTCCTTTTTTTCATATTTCTACCTCCGACACCACGTCGGCCATTTCAATCACGGAGGCAGCCATCTTGTTTTTTTTCCTTTTGTTTTCTCATGTGTTCAGTGTTGTTGAAGAGAATGACATGGCGCAAGAAAAGAGAGCGAACACACCGATTAAAGGCGCATTAATTATTAGTAGAAACACGACAAGGAGTGTTCCTTTTTCTACGTCTGACACGTGGTGTGATATATACGTACGCATAGAAAATTCATACGCGAAGGTTCATGTTTTATTGAGCGGTTTGCGGAGAGTCGCGAATTATGTGTGTGTGTGTGTTCGCGGTAAGGGAATTTTCCATGGGCGCGGTCAATTCAAGGGGTGGGGTTCACAACCAGAGTAACATCTGTCTCTGGGCGTTTTTAAGGCTTTTCTCTTCTTTTTTTTTTGGGGTGGCTGGCATGAGGAAAAAGAGAGCATGCTTTCCATGTTCAGTGGATTAGTTGCATGCGATATTTTCTGGATATAATTGATTAGTATGGAAGCTCATATTACGAGATTTTCCTCTTTTTTTTTTTTTTTGTTCTAACCTCGTTTCCATGATCACTAACATTAACGTCTTCATGTAATTCACACGATATTTTTCGAACAAAATAAGGTATAGATTATGGTTCATGTACGGGAACGGAATTGAATATGGAGGAGGATTTATTATTGGTTCCAGTTGTGTTAAAGATAATTATTATTATTTTTTTTTTATTCTGTTGGGGGAAATATGTGTTGTGAATTTTCGATGAGAAATGAATAATTAATGGATAATCTAATGCGAGGTGAGATGCAGAAATGATATTCAATATTTTTAGAGTTGGTCGGAAAGCGTGGTGAAATTAGATTGATATCTGGGGGTGGTGTTTTTTGGCATTTGCGAAATAATGGGCTGATTAATAATAATGAAGCACCATAACGTGGTGCGTCGTGGAATAATATCTGGCACGTCAATGAAACAATTTCGAAACTTTCACTCGTTAAGGAAACTATTTCCCGTTTCGCAGCACGTTAAGGAAGCAATTTTCCGTTTTGCAACACGTCACCGAAACAATTTCTTGTGTTCTTGAGGAAATATTTTTTTCAATTTATAACACGTAAAAGAAACATTTCTAGCTTCCGCAAGACGTCACGGACCAATTTACAATTTTCTAGCAACTCACCGAAGTAGGCATTTTTTTGCGACATAACCGGGACAATTTCAAATTTTTTAACCCTCACCGAAACAATTTATGTATGTTTCTTTTTACATCGGGACTCGAATGCAATTTCAATGTTTATGCAACGTTCTCTCAAAACAGTTTATAATTGGACTCGAATCCCGGTCTCTCGCTTGCCGGACGAGTGCTCTACCATCTAAGCTATGGAAGCAGGTAGAGTATTTCAACCTTGGAGCGTATATATATATGTTGAAAGGCACCGTACATGGACGGCGTCAACAATCCACATCTTCATCTCCACAAATAACCAGTCTTTCGATGAATCTTGTATTGACAAGTGGAGAGGACGTTTCTATATGCATATGGCCATCTGGTTGGCCTTTGTCATTCACGAGCTATTAGTTGATTGTTGACGCCGTCCATGTACGTTGCCTTTCAACATATATATACGCTCCAAGGTTGAAATATTCTACCTGCTTCCATAGCTTAGATGGTAGAGCACTCGTCCGGCAAGCGAGAGACCAGGGTTCGAGTCCCCGTGGGGGGTAGTGATGAATTTTCTTCTTCGTAATCTTCATCACAAATAACCAGTCTTTCGATGAATCTTGTATTAACAATCATTTATAACCTTTTAAAACGTCACTGAAAAACAATAATTTATAATCTTTTCCAAAGTCACCGAAACAAGCCCGATTCACACGATATTTTCTGACCAGAAAAAAGTGGAGGAGGATTATTATTCGTTCCAATTGTTAAAGATAATTATTTTTTTAATAATTTCTGTCGGAGGAATTATGTGTTGTGAGAATTTTTGATGAGAAATGAATAATTAATGAATAGTTCTGATACGAGGCGAGACACAGAAATGATATTCGAAACTCGTTCGCCGATTATTAGATTATTTTGGGGTGTTTTTTTCTTTATGTAATAATAATAATGGTATTGTATTGATCCCGTGATGCGACATTTTAGCAATTTTCACGCGTCAAGAAAGAAATATTTTGCGCTTTTTAACAACATTGATAAATTAATTTCGAATCTTTCACTGGTTAAGGAAGCAATTTCCTGTTTTGTAACAAGTCACCGAAACAATTTTTCATTTTAAGGAAACATTTTTCAATTTATAACACGTCAAAGAAACATTTTTAGATTTCCGCAAGAAGCCAAGGAAATATTTTACAATTTTCTAACGCATCATCGAAGTAAACTTTTTTTTTTTTGCAACATATATAACCTGGGCAATTTCGAATTTTTTAACCGTCACCGAAACTAATTTTTTACATCACCGAACAATTTATGCAATGGATTCCGTTTATGACGTCTTTATTAGAAAAATCGTCATGGAAAAATGTAAGCGGGTAAACGCTTATAAGCAGGATTGAATGTAAATGTATATACTTTTTTTTACATCGGCACTAAAACAATTTGAATCTTTTTGCAACATTCACCGAAACAATCATTTCTAACCTTTTACAGCGTCACCGAAACAATAATTTTTTTTTTTTTTTTGCAACGTCACAGAAACATACATTTCTAATCTTCTTCAACGTCACCGAAACAATAATTTATAATGTTTCCAACGTCACCGAAACAATAATTTATAATGTTTCCAACGTCACCGAAACAATCATTCCTAATCTTTTTCAACCTCACTGACACAATCATTTCTAATATTTTTCACCGTCACCGAAACAATCATTTCTAATATTTTTCACCGTCACCGAAACAATCATTTCTGGTCAACGTTACAGAAACAATAATTTCTCATGTTTTTCAATGTCACTGAAACACTAATTTCTCATGTTTTTCAATGTCACTGAAACACTAATTTCTAACCTTTTTCAACGTTACCGAAACAATCATTTCTAATCTTTTTCAACCTCACCTAAACAATCATTTATAATATTTTTCACCGTCACCGAAACAATCATTTCTGGTCAACGTTACAGAAACAATCATTTCTGGTCAACGTTACAGAAACAATCATTTCTGGTCAACGTTACAGAAACAATCATTTCTGGTCAACGTTACAGAAACAATCATTTCTGGTCAACGTTACAGAAACAATCATTTCTGGTCAACGTTACAGAAACAATCATTTCTGGTCAACGTTACAGAAACAATCATTTCTCATGTTTTTCAATGTCACCAAATACATATACAAATACAAAAACAACGCCGCAACAGGCAAAATGCCCAACGAGGTGGCTACCAAGGAGGTCACCAATACACTAATTTCTAACCTTGTTCAACGTCACCGAAACAATCATTTCTAACCTTTTTCAACGTCACCGAAACAATAATTTCTAATATTTTTTAACGTCACCGGAACAATCATTTTTTATCCGTTTCAGCGTCACCGAAACAATCTTTTCTTCTTATGTTTTTCAACGTCACCGAAACAAGCACATCCCAACAAACAATTTGAAGTGCGGTTTTTGTGGTTGGAATAAGGAAAATATAGAGTGCTTTCCACACACACACACACACACACACACACACACACACACATGTTCGGTGAATTAGTTGCACGGGATATTTTCTAGATATAATTGATTAGTATGGAAGCTCATATTACGAAACCTTCTAACAAGCTTTTTTTTGGTTCTAACTTCGTTTCCACGATCACTCTAACATTAACGTCTTCGTGTAATTCGCACGATATTTTTTGAGCAGAAAAAATTATAGATTATGGTTTAGGGAACGGAATTGGAGGAGGATTATTATTCGTTCCAGTTGTTAAAGATAATTTTTTTTTTCTGTTGGAGGAAATATATGTCGTGCATTTTTGATGAGAAATGAATAATTAATGGATAATCTAATATGAAGCGAGATGCAGAAATTATATTCAATATTTTTTTTTCCGTTCGTCGAAAAGCGTGGTAAAATTAGATTAATATTTGGGGTTTTTCGTGAAATAATGGGCTGATATCATCATGGTCAGTCAATGGAATAATTTTTAACACGTCAAGACAATAACGTGTTTTCTTATATATACACTGCTCAAAACAAGTAGGGGAAGCAAGCAAAAAAGTGAAGAAAACCGTGCGAGACAGCCACGTATTGGCATACAATGGATAGTACACGCGCATCAATGCGCAATACAGAAAAAAGACGTAAAAAAATTTGGAATTAAGCTTTAATTCTTTGGAAATATGGAAAAAACATGAAAAGATGATTTAGGGCAAAAATTTGGTTACATGTAAACGATAAAAAAAAGTACTGTTTAGACATGATGCATGAGTTTTAATATGGCGTGTGGTCTCCTCGAACAGCTAAGACTGCTGCACACCTGTTTGCCATGGATGCGATGAGGTTATCGATCAGACTTTGGGGAATACTGTTCCACTCCTCAAGAAGTGCAATCTGCAAGTCTCGGACAGTAACAGGCGGCCTTGGTCGCGCAGCAATGCGTCGTCGATTCAGGTTAGGAGAGCACGCTGGCCATTTCATACGCTGTATTGTTTCAGCTTCAAGCATGTTCTCCACCAGACGAGCTCTATGCGGTCGGACATTATCATCCTGGAAAACAAAGGAATCTCCAATGGCTCCAGCGTAAGGAATGACATGAGGACGCAGTATCTCGTCTGCATACCTTCGGGCCGTCAAAGTGCCATTCCGAATGATATGCAGGTCCGTACGTCCGCCTATGCTGATTCCACCCCATACCATCCAACCAGCTCGTCTGTATTGTGATCTTTCACGAATGAATGCGGGGTTATTTCGAGTGCCCCTGTCCCTACATACCAGAACACGTCGGGTGTCACACTCCAGACTGAATCGGGACTCGTCTGTAAACAGCACTTGACTCCAATCATGTTGCTCCCAATCTCGATGTTCAGCAGCTCATCTTCTTCGGGCCGCACGGTGGCGTGGGGTCGACGGAATGCAGACCATTGGCCTACGTGCATAGAGCCCTCCCTCATCAAGCCGATTACGTACTGTTTGGATGGGCATCCTTCGTCCTGTTGCCAAGAGCAACCGTCTTTGCAGCTGCGCAGCATTCTCTGTTCTGTTTCGACGGGCTGTTAACCGTACATACCGGTCATCGGTTGCTGTAGTGGCGCGTGGCCGACCTTGCCCTGGTCGACGTCTAACATTTCCTGTTTCTTGGAATCGATTCCACAGCCTTGCAACAACACTTCTGGCGACTCCAACAGCGTCCGCGACACTACGTTGTGTTTGCCCGGGTTCCAGTCTGCCTATAACACGCCATGCCATGGATTCCGGTAAATCACGTTGTTGAGACATCCTCAAGTCACCTTGTCTCAAAAAAAAAAATACTGCGCAATCGAATTTCACAGTTACGGCAGTAAAACAGACGTTTCTGCAACATCCCGATTTCTGCCCTTATCTCCTTTTTCTGGTTTTTGACGTCATGAACTTTGATTTGCATATGAAGTTTTCTTCTTCCTTTAAATTATGGATGATTCATTTTATGTTACTTATCGGTATACATCTTTGCGTAATTTTGTTAAAACCATGTGCTCCCCTAATTGTTTTGAGTAGTGTATATAACACGTCGATGGAAAAAATTTCGGATCTTTCACTCGTTAAGGAAGCAATTTCCCGTTTTGTAGCACGTTAAGGAAGCAAACGTTAATGCCAGGTTTACGTAGGAGTAGAGTTTTCGCGCCGTGTGCAGCGTGAAAACGCTGACTGGTTAAAAACCTGAAATTCTGGTTATTTTGACCAATCAGCGTGTGCACGCTGCACGCGCCGTAGAAACCTGCTCCTAGGAAAACCCGGCTTAAGGAAGCAATTTCCCGTTTTGCAACACGTCACCGAAACGATTTCTTGGTTTTTAAGGAAGTCGTTTTCAATTTAAGAGCACGTAAAAGAAACATTTTTAGGTTTCTCGAGACATCAAGGACCAATTTACAACTTTCTAACACATCACCGAAGCAGCGTCCGAATCGAGATGCCTATTTTCACCCCGTGAAATTCATTTTCATCACTCGAAATTTTCTTAGGGGGTGAAAATACTCCTCAAAATTTAAGTTGAATTTTTTTTTTTTGAAAATATATGCACGAGACAATAAACATAAAGTGAATACCAAGAATTTGGACGTTAGCCGTGTAGAAGCTCCAACTTGATTATACAGGCTTGATTATCAGGCCATCTGATTGTCAGTGCCGTCTCAAGGCATGGGCCCACCCGGGCACGGCCCAGGGTCCTCAAGCGAAGAGGGGCCTCACAAAAATGAGATCTGGTTGAAATTTTCGAGAATTTGTTTGGTAGGGCCTGAGAAAAATCAATTGGCCCGGTGGCCCATGATACTCTTAAGACGGCCCTGCTGATTGTCACTTAGATCTGATCCCTGTATATAATGCTCGTTACATACCTTTATTTTTCAAAAAAAAAAAAAAGGACTGACACCAAATCTTCCAGCCTTTTTTAGAGGCAGTGTCCGAGTTCAACTTTGTTGCAAGCGTTTGTCTCTTAAAAGATGTTTTGAACTTGGTCGATGAACTATCTGTTGCTTTTCAAGCATGCAACCTTGGTTTTTTCAACTCTTATTCGGAGGTTGAAATTAACGAAATTCCGAATAGAAAAATTTCATGAAAACCCTGGAATATGTTTGAAAGACTTCAGAATTCGAAAAAGGAAATGAATATTACAGACAAATGAAAATTAAAAATATTCAATTTAGATCAAAATTCCATGAAAGCAAAGAACAATTTTCTCAGCCATCTGATTGGAAACTTGGACAGCATGTTTGAAGAAAGTACAATGAGCATTTTCATTGACTTTGACGTAGTTTTGAATCCTATGACATAACATGTGCAAAAACTTTCGAGTACCAATGATTTAAAAAAAGTGATGCTCTGTATAACGTTCAAAAACGAATTACAACCCAAGTCCTGATGACGCAATGGACAGTTTAATGTGTCTCTATTGTAAAGGAAATGAGAATAAATACCTTGTACAAAGATGAAAATATACTTCCTAGAGAGAGAGAAGCGTCACTTAGGGAAGAATGATTATTTGTAAAAGAACTATATTACATAAATACAAAGGAATGAAAAAATGACAGAATTTTGCGAATATATCAGTGAGTGCAGAGAAGGTGGCGATAACACGCCTTTTATGTATCGAGAATATAGAAATTTGATCGCAGTTGCTTCGCCTCTTTCAACAGCATATGAATGTGGTTTTGCGACATGAAATCGTATATAATCATAAAAGAAGACTCGACCGGCTCGGTGATGACCATCTGGACACCCTAATAAGATTATCATGCGAAAGGCCCTACTTTCACTGTCCCTGATGAAGGCGGTCACTGTGATTTGGATTTTGAACTGGCTGTTTAAGATGTGAAAACAAAAGAAAAAATTGTTGAAAAAAAAACGCAATGATTAAGTTGGTTCTTGTTATCTCATATCTTTTTACATATTTGTATCAAATAAATATTTAATATGAGTAATTCGTGTCATATATTTCACAAAGTTTGAAAGTTTTGACGTATTTTTTCGATCATGTATCATGAACTTATTCATTACGTATCGTTTTCATTATGTATCATTTATACAGGCTACGAATGTCGTGGTGTTTCATATGGTTCTCGCGGTGTTTCAACTCCAATTTAAAATTATTTTTCGCCGTTAAACAAAATTACCCCCGCCCCCTTATTTTAGAAAAATACCCGCAACATAATGCAAATACAAATACAGCGCCACAACAGGCAAATTGCCCAACGAGGTGGCTGACTTAAGAACATCATGGATCCCCGAGCCATTTTTTGGAGGCCCTACCTACTACTGCTACACCACACCCCCAACGAATCGGTACATGCGGGAATGTGCGTGTACGTGTAGTGAAACCTGACGTGAAGTTTTTTTTGTTTCTCTGTAATGCTTGTTATGTGTAGTGCTGCCATCTGCCACCAGTTTTTCTAACTATGAGTGAAGCGTTATGATTGAATGATTTATCGTTGTAGGACTGTTGCCCTCTGTGGCGATACTTTTTAACGGGGAGATTGGCTCGAATTTGCGCCTAAATGTACCGGGACAATCCCAAATTTTTTAACCGTTACCGAAGCTGATTTTTTACGGAGCCACCGAAACAATTTATACATAATTTTTATTTTTCTACATCGGCGCTAAACCAATTTCAATTTTTTTTTTTTTTTTTTTTTTTTTTTTTTGCAACGTCCCCGAAACAAATACATCCCAACAAACAATTTGAAATGCAGGAACCCAAAGCGTGAAACGTTCTGCAAACGTTGCCACGAGGATTCGCCAACATCCTCGCCAATCCCCCGCTTCCTAAATCAAAATAGCACCTCCCCAACTCAAATAATATATTCACGTGAATTTCAACTTCAACTATGAGTATATCAAGATTTCAAAAAACTTCATATTAATCAACACTGACAACCCCTAAGACACTTCAGACCAATAAGCATTACACAAGTGACACATTTCAAACACCCCGGGAACAAAAAAAACGCACCAAGGAAAGCAATCCATCTCCAAACACTGAGAGGAGGGGAAAAAAACCTCATTTCTCCCATATAATTCATATAAATCCTCACTCTCTTCTCTCTCCCTCTCTCTCGGGAAATAATACGAAACGAGAAAACACACACACACAAAAATAAATTATAACACTAATAAGCACACACACACGCGCCACGGGAAAATCTCTCATCGTTCAAAAGCAAACACACACACAATTCTACGGGAAAACATATCTAAATTAACCCTCGAAAGTTTCTCCCGCAGTGGCCGTACACCAAAACCTCCTCACGAATTGTTGATGGAGAAATTGGGTTTGGTAATTTCACGGATGAAAAATTCTCTCTTAACAAATTAAACATTATGGAAGGGACACACACAGAGAGAGAACTTTCCAGAGGCAGCAGCAGTAGAGAAGAGAGACGGGGGTACCGTAAGTTTGTCCAGAGTTCAGCAAACCATGGCCCCTCTCCGAGAATGTATTTGTGTGTGTGTGTGTGTACAGAACGTGTACATGATCCGCAAGGGTGGAAACGAACGTTACCTTGCTGACAGGAATAGTACTGAGGTAGATCGTGGAGGTCACGCAAAGTGGTAACTCTCTCTCTCTCTCTTTGATTCCGCATGTGTGTGTCTGTGTGCTTTACCGTGTTCACTCTCCGGTATTCCACAGTACTCCCCCACCACACACGTCTCTGAGTTCTTAATGAAGCTGTCCGAGCCACGCCAAACTGAACAACTCTGAAATCTCCTTGTATTTAACCGGCTCTTTTGCTATTCCAACATGCACAGATCGTGATGATCAAGGACCTCCCAGACACGCACACTTTACTTTTCTGGACGGATTGTGTTTTGTGGGTTTCCCCAAGCAACCGTCATGTATTTTACGGCGGAATAATATCTCGGAATGGATATCGTTTTTGTGTATCGATACACACGCGGTTGTCGGCGCACTGTGTAATTATATACGATTCGGACGATTTTTAAAAGTCTTTTTGACGGACAAATGGACTTTGTTGTCGGTTTTCTCGTGGAATATAGAATACGGTTTCGTTTTTCTTTTGTTACTTTACATGGAAAACGTCACTAACCTGAACTCTGCCCAGTTTAAAATGTGGATTTTGGATATGCATAATTCCTTTGGGCAAACATTGTCGCTGTCATTGTTGTCGCACGTTCACTGAATGTCCTCTGTTTGCCGGTATTCGTCTCCTTCGGACATGGTCGTTTGCTTTTTCTTTATTATTCGATTGTTGGATATGTAATGGCTGCTCTTGTTTTCATCCTGTAAAGAGAACAATAATATTCGTTGGAATGATGGTGGTTTTGAATGGAAATATACTTTTGTATTGTATTATTATATGTTATATTAGAATGCAATATTGAGAATGTATGTATATAGCTTGGTTATACTCTGGCAACATACAATGTAGCTAAAATTAGAATTCCTTAGTGCAATTACCGTATTTTCCTCTGTATTATCCATGGATTACCTGTTAAAAAAATCTGATTAAACATCTAAAAATGCGGATTATCTACCGTTGCGGACAATCTGCATGATATTATCAGCCGGTGAAAGATGGTTCTCTCCTAGTTATCTACTATTCAATGAAAGCTCATATTCAAGAGAACGTAAGAGACGGCTGCAAAAATTGTGGCGCATGTCTTTCAGTCATACCTGGCGGTTTGACTAAGAAGTTGCAGCCCTTAGATTCAGGAGTAAACAGGTCGTTCAGAAGCAAAGTTAGAGCCTATTGGGAAAAGTGGATGACTGAAGGAATTCATTCCTATACAGAAGGCGGAAATTTACGCCGAGCTTCCTATGCTGATGTATGCCAGCGGATGTACTTCCGCTTGGAGATGTACATGGGTTAAAATCGGAAATTCCATTTGGCTACAATAAACTTGATGGCTACATAGACTTGTCCATCCCACTATATGCATAAAGAGGAAAGGAACAATGACTATTATGAGCGATGCGATTGATCTAACGGAGGCTTGCGTGGCAACTGCACGGATTGGGGCAGTAGTAAGATCGGTGCCTTCAACCGCGACTGATCTAACGGAGGCTTTCGTGGCAACTGCATGGATTGGGGCAGTAGTAAAATCGGTGCCTTTAACCACGACTGATCTAACGGAGGCTTCCGTGGCAACTGCATGGATTGGGACAGTACCAAGATCGGTGCCTTCAACCGCGATTGATCTAACGGAAGCTTGCGTGGCAACTGCATTGATTGAGACAGCCTGAAGAATATCTGCAACCGTTTTGGAGCGAATGCACAACAACATTCCTCCTTACTTAGCCGAAACTTTTGGTAGGGATTGGGAAAGCTTCCAACACCGTCGAAACAATATGAGAAATGTTGCTGCTCGACCTAATATGAAGGGATATTGTTGCTGTACGTATTGATAGGTAGTTAGTCGTTGGACCTTGTCTAGAGACTTCGACAGAGAGAGATTTACATTACTGAAAAAATACCAATACGTTCTGTCGATGACCTCTACAGGCATACGTAAAGGTGAGTCCAGATTAGAATAAGACAAAATAGACTTTATTTTGGTAGTCTTTGCGCATTATTATATAACAGGCACGGATCCAAGGCGATCGGTCGAGACCATCTCGTATTTTTCAGGGCACACCAATTTTTCCTCTAATCGGCTCTTGAGAGGGGCAATCACTCTCCCTGCACCCTCTTTCGATCAGTGTCTGATATGCATAGGGAGGAGAAAAGCTATTTACTCTGAGGCGGAATAGGTATGTAACCAACCCGGGATATATATAAAGAACATCATCTAGCTGAGTTGCATTGCGTCCTCACAACAATGCGGCCACGTTGCCACTACTGAAGTGATCAAGCCGTGAAACTTCATTGCACCCCAGCTCAAGCTTTCATTATGACCACAAAAAAAAACAAAAAACAACGTGAGACCCTTTAACATCCACGATATCCTAAAGCAGTTTCATAAACTTTTTGTCCACCGCCCCCGGTCTTCAGAAATTTTTTTCTCATCGCCCCCATCTCAAGTGAACTAACTCATAGGATCCTATGTTATACCCGTAGTTTCCATCCCCCCCCCCCGTACCGTTTCACCGCCCATCGGAGGGGGTGATATTGCTCCCCTTTGGGAAACACTGGTGTATATCATAGTTTCCCAAACTTTTTATTCCATCGCCCCCTTCATTAGATTTATTTTTTCTCTCATCGCCTTCCCAACTCAAGTGAACCCCATGGGTTCGTGGGATCCTATGTTAAACCCGTAGCTTCTATCGCACCCTGGTGGACGACGGAATGGTCCAGAGGGGGGCGATATTACCCAGTTTGGGAAACACTGCCCTAAAATCTGGTTCCTTCAACGTAAACCTCATTTTCCATCCACCGGACCCGAAAAATCCAAGCTAATCAACTTAACTACAGCCGAAGGGGAAAAAAAACTCTCTCCCAGAATCTTAATTCAAATTTATTTGATTGCTTATCCCTTTTGAGATTTTTTTTTTCACGTGAATCTCTATCTTATCTCTCTCTCTTGCTGACCTCACACATTAGCAACGCCTGTAATATCTCTTTGAGCCTTTAAAGAGTTTGATATTCCATTTCTCTTTAAAAGACACGTATAAAATTGGGGCAAGGGGGGGGGGAGAGAGAGAGAAGCGCCTTCACTCTTTCTCTCAAAAGGCAAAATGGCATTAGTTATTCATTAAATTTTCGATTCATCCTAAAGTCCAATAAAATATTCAAGGGATGTAATGCGTCGATGACACTAATGACATGCACTTTGACGGCTTTAAAAGCTTTCTCTTTGATTATCTCATTAGAGAGAACGGAGCTTGTTATCTCTGTTATCTCAACGCGATTCCTTCTCTCTCTCTGGGATCTCACCGGCGCGTGGTATAGTATATTTTCCTCTCGACTCAATAATTTTCCAAGACTGGGATTAAGATTTTCCCGAGATGAAGGAGGCTGTAACTAATAATAACAAGTGCGAGTGTTGGGGGACCGGGGGGGGGGGGGAAATGTGATGTTTTCTTCCGCACATGAACATCTGCACATGTCGCGTCGAGACATAATGAGACGTATGTATGATTTGTTCTCTGGATGGGAAACCTTCTTAAGAATTTATATTGTCGTGCAATGATGCCCGACATTACATTTTTCGAAATTATCTAATCGATCCCGCCTGAGCATTAGTCTAGAATTCCACGTCTAGACTCTCCCCCAAGAAAGAAAGATTCACCGTATTGTAGGCCTATTCTTCGGGGGGGGGGGGATGATTATCATCCGAGTTGTTTCATCCGTCAGCAGACTGTCTGTCTTGCTGACGGATGTCGGGAAATGTCTGGAAATCGTTGACGGACGGAACTGTGATCAACACCACGTCCATCGATTTCTTGGATCTTTTTTTTTTCGGCCGTAGTAGACATCTTTTTACGTGCCTTTGATCATTTTTTGGCTGTATAATTGGCAATTTTACTTGAATTTTTTTTTTTTTTTGGCTGTGATTGTAATTGCCTTTGGCAATATTCGGCTGCAATCGTGCTTGCCTTTAACAATATTCGGCTGCAATCGTGCTTGCCTTTGACAACTGTTTGTCTATAATTGGCAAAGCTACTTGCCTTTGATATATATATATATATATTACTGTAATTAGTACAGATACAAATTACAGCAAAAAAAAAAAAAAAATATATATATATATATATATATATTTTTTTTTTTTTTTTTTTTTTTTTTTTTTTTTTTTTTGCTGTAATTTGTATCTGTACCCACCATTGATAAGTTTTTTGGCAGTAATTGGCAACTTTGTGTGCATTTGGCAATGCTTTGATGATAATTGGCGATATCCTGTATTTTTATACAAGAAATATGGTCAGCCTAGGTATGGTATTTATCGTATTGCATGTGTTAAGCGTATCGATATATTTCTAATTCCGGTATTACACTATAAAAGTTTGACAAAATTCCTTTTATAAAACTTAAATAATCTAAACAATAAAGCTCATAGGTTACATTCGAGCAAATGCAACCGATAATCTTATTGGTTGAATTTTTCTAGTTTTATAAAAGGACTTTCAAAAAACTTTTATAGTGTAATACCGGCCTAACAGAACACTTTTCGCGGCACGTGCACCACTCTTTGGTGGTCCGCATTTGGCCCGCGAGTCGAAAGTTGTGCACCTCTGCCTTAGGCCGGTATTGCACTATCAAATTTTAATAAGTTTCTTTATAGTAGTACCAAAAAAAATTCGACTAACCAATAGGCTAATAGGCTGTTTTTTTTTTCCAAGTTTGATAAAACAATCTTTTATCAAACTTTTATAGTGTAATCCCGGCCTTATGGAAAATTTCCTCAATTCAGAGATATTTGGCATTTTTTTTTTCCTTTTTTTTTTTTGCTTCGTCCATTACATTAAGGGGAGCTATAATTAAAACGTTACGCCAAATTTTTGGTTCCAAATTGGCGACGTTTCACGATCATGCGATATTGCTTCACGGGTAATTCAATTAACTACTTACGGACATTTGTTTTTATGCGTCCCGTTTGTGGACCCGAAATGAGCTACCTTTTATGAGTTGCAATTTCCCGTTCGCGGGTGATTCGGGAAATTATTTGGCACCAATTGGTGAATGTGTTGGGGAATAGGATGTGTTTCTTCCACACACACATACACATCTACAAATGTCGCTTCGAGATATAATGAGACCAGTGGCGTATTTATAGGGTGGCTTAGCGGGCTGTAGCACACGGCGGCAACTTTGAGGAATGAGTGGCCAAGAAAATTATTAGAATGGGAGAAAAGGGCGGCGAAGTTTGTATAATATCCTCAATAAATCTATCTCTGCCCAAACAGCAAGGGACTGGTTCAGCAAGTGACCTAGAGAGTTTGCTAGCACGTGAGTGAGCGAAAGGGTAATTTGGAGCGTGAGCAAGTATGTTAATGACCAAACGAGCGACCTGCAGAGCGAAGGACCAGATCAGTGAGTGACCTACAGAGTGACGGACCAGATCAATAAGTGACCTACAGAGTGAGGGACTAGGTCAGCGAGTGGCTAAAACAGTGCGCGTGCATGTGTGACCTAGAGTGTGTGCGAACATGTGAGTGAGCAAAACAGAACCAGTGTACGAGCATGTGGGACCTAGAGTGTGTGCAAGCATGTGAGTGACCAAAACAGTGTGCGAACATGTTAGTGACCATGTGCCAATTAGCCACCAATGTGCAACCATGTGGGTGACTGAAACTGTGAAAGCACGTGAGTGACAAAAATTGCGCGAACGTGTGAGTGACCAAAACAGTGTGCAAGTATGTAAGAGTGACCAAAACAGTGTGCAAGTATGTAAGAGTGACCAAAATAGTGTGTGAGCATGTGGGTGGCCGAAACAGTATACAAGCATGTGAGTGACTAAAGAGTGACTTTAACACAGGTGAACCTGTGGGAGTTTGGGGCGGGGGGAGGGAGAAGGAGGGCTATCGGGTTATTACATCCCAGGGCGGCGAATTTGAGGTAAGAGCAGTCTAGAAAATTAGACTAGAATGGGAGAAGAGCGGCAAAATTCGTGTAGCCCCCCCCCCCCCCCAACAGGCGGTTAAACCATAAATGCGCCTCCGAATGAATATATATTTGTTCTCTGAAACCTGTGTTTAATAATTGTCGTGCGATGATACGCCCGACATTGTTCGAAATTATCCAATCGATACTCGTGGGCATTAGTCTGGAATTTCTCGGCTAGACTTCCCGGAAAAGAAGGATCGCCGGGTACTGTTATCTTACGGGACGATTATCCGAGCTGTTTCGTCCGTTAGCAGACACTCTCTCTCTCTCTGTCTCAGTTGATGGATCTCTGGAGAACGTTGACGGACTGGTGTACCCTTGATGGAACTGCGATCAAACACCCTCCCATCGATTTGTTGGATTTCCAATTATTTCTCACGGGGTGATGAACGACCAGCCGCGGAAACAAGGACAGATGGACACCGGTGAGCTCTGTTACGGCGTTTCCCGGCCTTTGCGAACCCAGGGACAAGTAAAGTGTCCAAAAACAATTCGATGGACCACTAACGTACAGCATGAGTGGTGTAGCTATTCGTCCCGCATTTTACGCGCGCGCGCGGGACTGTTTTCGGGGGAAATAAATCTACTACACTGCACGCATCTCTTTTAACACGAAAACTCTCTTAAAACAAAAACAGGTTACAAGATTTACCGCTGAAAACTCAAATACAGATTGCCCAAATCTGTCGCCAAAACCCTGTACGGGAAATGGTTCAGTATGATCAAGCTATAGAACTATGAAGCTGGAATGACTGTAGCTAGAGAGTGATTCATTCTTTTTAAATACTTTTCATTTCTTGGATAATTCTCGCTCTCTCTCTCTCTCTCTCTCTCTCTAGACGACAGAGGAAAGCGCTCTAGTCACAGCAATCTAGATGAATCTAGAGCTCTCTCTCTCTCTCTCCCTTTCTCTATAGACGACAGAGAAAAGCGCTCTAGTCACAGCAATCTAGATGCATCTAGAGTTTTCGCTCTCTCTCTCTCTGGACGACATAGAAAGCTCTCTAATCACAGTAATCTCGATG
Organism: Pholcus phalangioides; assembly: GCF_987345545.1. Classification (NCBI taxonomy): domain Eukaryota; kingdom Metazoa; phylum Arthropoda; class Arachnida; order Araneae; family Pholcidae; genus Pholcus; species Pholcus phalangioides. The sequence continues at coordinate 10,925,395 of NW_028301617.1, read as the reverse complement.
TATCTAGAGCTCTCTCCCTCTATCTCTCTCTAGACGACAGAGGAAAGCGCTCTAGTCACAGCAATCTAGATGTATCTAGAGCTCTCTCTCTCTCTCTCTATCTGTCTGTCTGTCTCTCTCTCTCTCTCTCTCTCTCTCTGGACGACATAGAAAGCGCTCTAGTCACAGTAATCTAGATGTATCTAGAGCTCCCTCTCTCTCTCTCTCTCTCTCTAAACGGCATGGCAAGCGCTCTAGTCACAGCAATCTCGATGTATCTAGAGCTCTCTCTCCCTCTATCTCTCTCTGTCTCTCTCGACGACAGAGGAAAGCGCTCTAGTCACAGCAATCTAGATGCATCTAGAGCTCTCTCTCCCTCTATCTCTCTCTCTCTCTCTCTCTCTCTCTAGACGACATAGAAAGCGCTCTAGTTACTTGCCGTAACTAGAGCTATATATCTCTCTCGCTCTCCCTCCCTCCTCTCTCTTTCTTTCTTTCTCTCTCTCTCTCTCTCTCTCTCTCTCTCTCTCTCTCTCTCTCTCTCTCTTTAGACGATAGAAAAACCACTCTAGTTACAGCAATCTTGCCGTATATAACTAGAGCTATATCTCTCCTCTCTCTCTGGTTTGCATATCCATTTTTCCTCATTCCCATTCCCTTTATATCCCAAGCTCAAAATATATAAACTCAATAGAAATTTTCCTTTTTCTCCAGGACAACTCTCAAGTGCTCGAGGAATCATTTATTTATTATAGGAATGGTGAGGAAAATGACTTTCTTAATCCATTTATTCAATTGTTTTTCGATTCCTCTTATTATTTTTTTTTCCTCCTCAAAGACACAAACACAGATGGCTCAGAAAAAACAAGCAGGAGTCGAAAAAATAATCGGGAAAAAATCCTGGAATTTCTGTCACGATTCTCTTGGAAAAAAAAAGAAGGAAGAGAACAAGGATAGCCGTCTGGAAAGTGCTTGAAAGTATACCATACGTCGAAATTCCATTTCTTAGATAGAATAACAAGCGTCCATTTTTTTTCTCATACTCCGGAAATCCTGGAATTGTCCAGGAGAAACAAAAAAAAAAAGATACATATATGTATCAGATAAGGAAAAATCGTTCTTGATGTTACAAAATAAATGTATGGTTGTTGTTGTTTGTTTTTTTTCCCCCCTCTCAATTTTTTCGTCCGGGTAAATTCCTGGAAAAGTTCGCACTTTTCTAGAAAATTCCGGGACAAAAAAAAAAATAGAAACCTTATGATCGACGTTGGATAACGATTGAGCCGTATGTTTAAGCTTGTTCCCGTTTTTTTTTTCTTGTCGAAAAAATCCGGGTTTTTTTTTCCGGGAAAAATATTTTTATGGTTTTTGTTTTTACATTTTCACTGCTGAAGGTATCTATGCCATACAATACCAATACGCCAAGAATAAAACTTCCATATTGGTTTAACAAAATCAAAGAACTCGTCATACAGAAAATTTTTCTTCGATTGGGGGAATATTTGGCGACTTCGGGTCGAGGAATACTTGGCGTATCGGCGATAAATATGGTAGCCTTGTGCTAACTTAACCGCATGTTAGAAAAAAACGAAGAAGAAGGGAAAGAAAAAAAAGAAGAAAAGGAAAAACAATATCATTAGATAATTCGATAACCGAATATGCTTTAGATTTCTCTCTTTTCCACCCTATTGTGTTCTATTTTTATATTATATACTGTACTAGCTATAATAAACGGCACTGCCCGGATTTTCTTCAATTATTGAGAGGACTTTTTCAGTCCTCTCAATAAAAAACATGGTGACATAAAAAATGATGACAAAAACCATTATAAAGGAGTAAACTACTATACATAATACTGGCAGAATTAAAGAAGTGACAAACCATTGTAAAATATATGCATGTCTGAAATACTAGGGAACCACGGTAACCAAAGTAAACATTCCGAAAGTGATTGTTTAGGCCAAGAAACCATTGTTGCCCGACGGTTTTTCGCCCATTTTGGGCATTTGCTCAGCTCTGACAAACTTTTAAAGTAGCCTATCTCTCAATCCGGGTCCCGTTTGGTGTATATGCAAAATTTGACGATGATCGATCTAAAATTGTAGATTTGTATAGATAACATACACACTCACACAGAAAAATCAATTTTATATATATACAGGGTGATTCAGAAAAGATGGGAAAAACTTTAAGAGGTGATAGTACACACTAATACAAGCAATTGTCAGAAAATGCATGGTCTATCATGAAACGCGAACGTGCGTTTCGAAACGGCCGTGGCACAAACGTTAAAAGATTTTTCCTGTTGAAATTTATCGGGAGAAAAAGAACACCATGCATGCAAATGTAGCCTGGGGAAGAAGAAGAAGAAACCATGTGCAAATCTGTGTCACCGTGAATAAAAGGCGCGGACTCGGTATCACTAAAGTGCGCCATTGTCCCGTACGTTACAATTGTTAGAACGGTTGCGCGCTGGAGTAACTTCACAGGACGACTTTTAATAACTATGACGCAGATTTGCACACGGTTTCTTCTTCTTCCCCAGGTTACATTTGCATGCATGGTGTTTTTTCCCCCCGATAAATTTCAACAGGAAAAATCTTTTAACGTTTGCGGAGCGGCCGTTTCGAAACGCGTTTGCGTTTCATGTTAGACCATCCATCCATTGATGACAATTGTTTTCAATTATTCATACATTTCAATTGTATTGGTGTGTACTATCGCAACTCTTAAAGCTCCCCCCCCCCCATCTTTTCTGAATCACCCAGTAGATAGATATATATAGTAGAAAGATACTTTTTTTCGGGGGGGAGGGATCGCTAACAGCAGCATAGAAAAAAAGAGGAAGCGGGAAAAAAACAACTTCGATTCCTAGGGTTACAATAAAGCTTCGCGATGAGTAGGAGAGAGAGGAAAGAAAACGGAGATTTGGATTGAATTTTCCAGTGGCGTTTGTAAAGGATTGCTGAAAACTGATTAGGGTCGTTGGCTGGATTTCAATACTTTGAACTTTTTGCTCCGAAATACATAATCTCTTAAGCCGTGTTGTTTTTGCTAAGACAGGGAATCTAGTAAAATTTTTAGCGTCACATTTCAATGGTTGAAGATATGAATATTTCCCACTCTGATCACGAATTGGTGACATGTATTTTATTTTGATGAATAATTTGATGAAATTCTCAGTTTCAATTAGCAATGGTTGTCTGGATGACCATTAGTCAATTGTGAGAATTTTTTATCCTCACCCTAAATATTCATAGGTTGGTCACGCGAGCGACTTACACTTCCTGACGCGACCGCGGTGGTAAGCTATGGTACCCCGGGCGACCGATCAATCAACACCGACGAACTCTTAAAGAGTTTCAGGTGGCGCCGCACGTTTACTGCTCAGATGTTGACCTTACTGGCTACCGTCGCCCACGGTTTGCGCAACTGACTGGCACATCATTATGCTGTCCCGTTACTCAGTGACCATCAAGCGCCGTTGAGCGTTCTCCATCAACCTGGCTAGTTATAACGAAACGCCAACGCTATACTTCTCAATATCAAGCTGCCCTTGTGGCTATGAAGGACCCATCTACAACCCGGGAGCTTCCCACGGCTATTACTGGATTTTACACTCTTTATATACCTACTTAGCATTATTTCGCTTCCCATTGTTGAGGTCGACGATGGCCGTTCGAATTCACTGTTGGTCAAACCATACATACACGTGCTTTGTTGTGTTACAACAATACAAGCGTTGACTTGGAGACGCTGACGATCAAGATAGTACGTATGATCTTCTGTATAAAGACTATGCCACAAAGGGGGATTCGAACCCCACTGATGGTATACAGATGGTCGGCGGATAGCAGGCCCGTCATTTAGGGGGGAGCAGGGGGGGCCGTTGCCCCCCCCCTGGCTTTTAAAAATACACTAAAAATGGTATATATATATATATATATATATATACCATTACATATGTGTATATGTATTACAATGTATATACAATGTATATAAAAGGTATTACAATGTATATACCATTTATATATATATTATATATAACAATTATATACAATACATATTATATTAATACATATATATGTATACACATTAAGTACATGTGCTTTGCCGCCCCCCCCCCCGGAAAAGTTGAAATGACGGCCCTGGCTGATAAGCCCATCAGCGTGATTCTGAGCCACACAAACCGCTTTTGGAAGAGTAGATTATACACACTCACGCGAGCGCGCGCGCTTGCGCAAAATTTCCCATTAAAATAACCTACGCTGTGTTAGCCACTCCTCAAAACCGGATTTTCCACGGATTGAAGATTCATAACGCTGCAGTTGTGGCTTAATACTCAACTGACGATAGTTGATTCTGCCGTGCTGAAGTAGTTTCTCCCTGACATTGGCTGCTTAAGAGATGTCTATTTCTTTCAACTATTTTACTCGATGGTCAACAGCACGGGTCTTCCACGCATGTTCTGTGGGCCACATGATACTTTCGAAGCTACTTGCAGTGGCCCAGTAGCTTAGATACCTTACATAGTACTTAATTAGCTTACATAGCTAAAGACTTTGTAGAAATTTGTAGAAAACCCACAAGAAAAAATAGTCGACGCTCGTTATAACGAACCCACGTTATAACGACTGATGGGATAAGTGTCCCAAGAGCTATAACGTGAGCTCGTTACAACGAGCGTCCGCTGTATATTTTTCTTGTGGTTTTTCTCACATTCAGCATCTCTACAAATTCTCTAGCTATGTAAGCCTAGTGGACCACTGCAAATAGCTTCGAAGGCGTTTCTCATCTTTGGGGATGGTTTCTGAACGTCCCTTGTGTACGAGATTCCGGATCTTCAGCAGGGGGAGGGGGAGACATGCATTGTGTAATATAATTGCATTGTATATCCATTAATTCTTCGGGGTGGGAGGCTAAGCTCTCTTACAAAGTATATTGATGGGTGAGGGGACCCAAGCACCCTGAATCATCGGGTTTCGATGTCTTTGACCAACATGGTCTGTATAAAATGCAGGACGATCCGACGAACCTACACAATAAATCGCATTTCCCGACGTATCAACCTTGAGTCCGCGCCTACCTTGGACTAGAGTTCAGTGAGCTTCTTTCTTGTGGGCATGGCCGTCTCGACATCATGGGGGTCCCTGGCAAAGGGATGTTCTAGGGCCCCAAACTTAGCTCGAAGTAGCAGCTTGCATATTTGCATACCTGCAATCGAAAATTAGGTTACGTGCCCTGTGCGACCAAGGAAAAATCGTGCCCTGTGCGACCAAGGTAAATATCGTCGTGCCCCGTGCGACCAAATCCTTTTCTATTGTTCACTTCCACAACAAGGGGCCATCCCTCATGTCGTGGCATTATAATTGAATTGCTATCCTATCTCTGTAATCCATCTACTACAGAGTGAAGTCATTTTTATTCGGCCCTGACGGTGGGGAGGGGCGTTATTCCGAAGAATGGCTGTAATATCAATTAAGACAGTTGTTTCCAACGGTGTGTCGCGTGTCACGTTTTAGGGTACTTAGAGATCAGAAAGGGTTGTCCGCTGACTTCTTCAGATATTCTTTTCATAACTTATGGTTTTCGCACACCGAAGTTCCTGTGGAGAACACAATATTAGAAATTCAGCCCATCACATCATTTCACAAGCTGTTCTCGCACTAGACTCCTGAGACAGTTGCGGTAGTATAACAACTTGATGAAAATGAGTAAAAAAGTAGGTCGAAAATTTGTATTTAAAATATGATCATATTTGACGATGACTAGTTCAGTGTTTCACAAACACTTTCGCTACAGGCCATTCGATAACATATCGTAGGAAAGACTCGGTCATTAGTCATTACAATTAACAGTCGTTACAGTTTTGTGAAAAAACAAGTGTGAAAATTTTTTTCTGAAGCATTGGGCGATGGGACAAAGAAGGTTGGGAAACATTGATCTAGTGCAAAATAGAAGTTTTGTTACAGATTCATAAAAGGTGAACAAACGTCCCGTTTTCAGGGACAGTACCGGTTTATGACTAATGTTTAGAGGTGTCGCGAGTTCAATACTCGTTTCGTCCTTGTCAGAAACTTTCCTGACGCGGAGGGGGTACTACAGAAACGGCAACATGACCACCGAAAAAGATTGCTGCAGCAGAGTCCCACATTGATTGGTTAGCCACGGTCTCCCAAACTTTTTGTTCCATCGCCCCCTTCTTCAGAATTTTTTTCCTCTCATCGCCCCCCAACTCAAGTCAGCCCATAGGATCCCATGTTCAATAAGTAGGTTCTATCACCCTCTTGGACCATTCCATCGCCCACCAGAGGGGCGATATTGCCCACTTTGGGAAACACTGGGTTAGTGCATCAACTATTTGGTGAGTATGAAAAAAGAGTCTGTCGTTCGAAATCGGCAATAAATTGTCCTTGTCTAATTAGCCCTCGTGTGCAGAAAATTACCGTGGTTTGACAAAAGTGATCAAATGACATTTTGAGCTTCTACAAATCACTGTAGAAAAAAATCATTCATCATGGCGTGATGATCATATTTCGTTAGAAAAATATGGAAAATTAGAATTTTATAAAGAAAATACGGGACATCACTGAAGATGTTGGCAAAACTACCAATGGTTTTAAAATTTCTGAAAAATTAACGAGGGGTGAGCAATGACGGGATAATAGAAATCGCAGCGAATTGAACTCTAATTAACCGAAAAAATGTTTAGTATGGAAAATAAACGATGGGATTTTGATAATTATCAAAATATTTTACAAATTATGAAAATTACTTTCATTCACAATTTCAGTAAAGATTTTAAATTCAAATTAGCATTGTTGAAATATATAGAAAAATTGTATAAAGGAAGTCGAAACGGCCAAATTTACGTGAAAGTACGAGAATGTCCCGTAAAATAAGGGACACGTGACTACCCTACTGTTAATATGCTATAAATTAATGTAAAGTTGAAAAATGCGATTTATACTTTTAATACTATTTCTATGGTTGTCATGTAGCCTTCTACACTTATTATAATAAAATTATTTTCCAATTATGCTGATGTATGTGGGATGACTATACGTCCTGTATTTCGCGGAACATCACCGTATTTTCACCATCCCGACTTTTTGGAAAAAAATGTCCCGTTTTTTTATCTGGATTTTCAATCAAGCCAACTTTAATTTTTATTCTTCATTGAAATCAAGTATTAAAACTATCTTCCCAATTCCTAACTCATAAACTATAATACAATAATTACGACTATAAATAAGAATCAAGTAAACAGTTATTTTCCGGATATTATGCTGAGGTGAACTCGGAAAGAAAAGTCATCCCGTCTCCGCCGGGACTCGAACCCAGGCCCTCTTGCATACCTACCTTCCTTATTTCACGCACTGTGGCGGAAGGCAGGGTCATGTCTCCAGTGGTGTAGATGGTAGCATGCTTGCCCGGTATACAAGAGGGCCTGGGTTCGAGTCCCCGGCAGAGACGTGATGACTTTTCTTTCCGAGTTCACCTCAGCATAATATCCGGAAAATAACTGTTTCCCTGATATCTTGAGCTGAGAAAAAGCCTACACATGCTACTAAGTAGCACGAAAGTGGCATGCTTTCATGCTATTTAGTAACATGTGTATCACGGGCCTATTTGCTCGTGGTTTTTCTTGAAGAATTGATTTCAATCCACTGTCTTTTACTGATAAATGCACTGTCTGATAAATCTATGACAATAATAAAATATGATTTCAAATGGAATCTATCAAAATTATCGAACTTCTCCAACAGTGACATTCAGAATTTCTAAGTGAAAATTTTTCCGTTTTATCTCGAATGCAATTTAAACTCAGCAGAGAACTGGTTACGCAATTTCTCGGCTAATAGAGATGGATTCAAACAATGAGGAATAATGTTTGCACATAATCAAGACCTAAAATAGATTCTTTTACATGTAAATTTGCGGATGCGTCCACGAAAGCCTCATCATTGGGGGAATTATATAATTTATGTCAAAATATATTGCCATATGTTCATATTTTATAATTTATCCCGCAATATTATTTCTTTCAGTATTTTAACGCTAAATTAGTCGACATATCAGCTCAAAATAGTGCACTCAAAATGTAAAAATAATTTTAGCCAGGTTTTCGGGTAAAATACCTCACTATGCGTCGTATAAATGTGAAAATCCCATAAAGGAGATAAAGAAGGTCGTATAAACGGTATCTACTATATTCCTATAGTTTCATCTATATTGGTGATATGAGGGAAGTTTCAATACAAATGAAGAAAGGAAATCTAATCGAAAGATTACTCTATTCACCAAGATATCACAAAAGAAAGGATTTGTCCAAGTAAAGAATGGAGAAGGATTTGGTCGCTCAGGGCACGGGTCGCACAGGGCACGACACCGAAAAGTATCGTACAAGATATAATCCTGTGCGGCACCCCTATGGACATAAGACACCAGGCCATGTTCACGTGTGCTGAGATGGCCACGGTTCTATGGACAGCTCTGCTGGATTCTAAAAGCACTCAATTTTTCCCACCACATTTCACTGAAAAGCTTCATTTCCCTTCACAACTCCATGCGGCCCTCTAACATGCCCTCTCAACCATCCAGATCAGGGCCTTTAGACTGGGATCTTTTCGGCGGGGTCCCCAAGCCAGACTTTTCACGGGGGTCTTCTATAGTAAATTTATAGCATGAAAAAGCAAAAAAATTATAATTTTCTCGAGCCCCCCCCCCCATCAGCCCCACCCTCGTGGAGACCATACCCTCTACACCACTTATCATGGGCCCTCCCATTTAACTGATTTTCACCCGTGGCCCCCTGCAATATCTCAGGACCACAACGGGAACCATGTGGCCCAGGGATGAGAACTGTTCTATAAAAGCAAGCAAAATCATTTCATTTTCATAATTAATTGATAATACCTCAATATAACGATTATCTAACCAAATGAATATTATGTATAAAAAATTATAATTAATTAATTATCTAATTAATTTTTACAGCAAAATCGCCCCGAGCCACTCCCCTCCCTCCAAAAGAAGAACCAGGAAATTTTTTCCAAATAATCATAGACGGATATATATATAAACAAAACTCAAATTCCCATTTGCATGATTATTGATGGGAGGAAAAAGAAATAATCATGATGATGATGATGATGATAATTAATCTCGAACACTAATTATCTCGTGACATTTCCAGATGCAAACAATCAAAACTCTCCAAATAAATATCGTTTCGGTTTGTTTTTTTCCTTTAAATCTCTGAATTCGGTTTCGAGATTTTACGAGATTTGGCTTTTTTTCGATGGAGAAACGCATTCAATTAGAATGAATATTCATTTGTTATGGCTTTTTATTTCATCGATGAATAATTCATTATCGAATTCCCTCCTCATTCTGGAATTGAATTATTAATTTTTAATGAGTTTTTTTTTTTTTTTTTAAGCCGCTGTTGCTGGAAAATTGAGCTTCTTGACTCGGAATCGATTTGAATTCATTAGAAAGGATTCCCGGATGTCTTTCTAGAATGTCACCCATCATCGATGAGGAAGTATCGGTATCTAACAAAAAAAACAAAAAGGGATGTCATATGGTAATCGAGTTTCGGGTATGAGGAGAAAGGCTTTCCGGGCTCTTTGGCTTCTTTGTTTTAAGATTCCAATTAAATACGGCGAAACTCTTGTAAGACGGCCACTCGGCGTTCCGCAAGTAGAAGTGGCCGTCTGCGGAGGTGACCGCTGAATAGAGGTTTTATGAAACCAAAAACACTGGGGTGGGGCGCGTCAATATAACAGTTTCAAATGCCACAAATAAAATCTTATGCTCAATTTACAGTGCCCGAAAAAAAAAAAACAGATATGCAGGGTGAATCCGACCTATATATATATATTCTTATTCTGCCAAATCCGACCTGAATATATTCTGCCAAACAGAAGGAGGGGATAGACGAGTCCAAGTGGATCATGGAAACGACCTGCCAACCGTGTCTCCTTCCTATCTCGAACCGTTTTCGAGTTATGGTGGATAATCGATTATGGAAAAGAAAATGCGTGAAGTGTGAGTGAAATTTTTGTTTTCAGTTCTCCCAACGCGTTCCCAAATAATTGCATTTTTTCAGGAGCATGGGATCGTCCTAACAAGTACGGGGCCCCCCCCCCCAAAAAAAAAACATTTTGGAGGCATCCCATCTTCATATAAATATTTTTGGAAGGAAAGGGTCCAAAAAAGAGCTTATATGAGTTCAAGAATTCCTCAAAAAATACCAGCACAAAATACAAAAAATTTGCGCAAACTGAACAAAAATTTACAAAAAAAATATAGAATTGAAATAAATTAATAGTTACCGGGAACTATTTGAAACTTCAGAATTAATGGAAGAAAATACTTGGGTAATTAATGAAAATGCTGAATTATAATGGGAGGAATAATTTGAGAATAAGTGAGAGAAATTGTTTTGGCATCGGTGAATATACTCTTATTTGATGAAAGAAATAATTCCAAAATGAATCGAAATTCTTAGATTCAGTGAGTCTTCAATAATATATGGGTCCCCCATCTTTTGCCCCCTCACATTTTAAGACTCCTCTAGGGACCCAGTTTTCGGAGGCAGTCAAAAGCTAACTTGGTGAAGTTCATGAAGAAGGCAAGACATTGTTAGGGAAGAGAAGTTTTATGTACGACAGCAGTTTCTCTCTTAACCTTTTTTTTGCTAGTGGCCTCTTTTGGACCATATTTTCTGCTCTACCCATGCCCTTCTTGATTAGGGCCGTTCATCTTCAGGAGCGAGACCCTTAGCACCAGTCATGTCGACAGATTCGCACGAGATTACACTTCAGAAAGATAATGTTCAATGAAGACTTTGGTGATATTGAAGCTAGTCATTTGGAGCAGTTGCTTTTATGATAAATCTAATGGTACATTTATAATTTTGGTAAATCTAATGGTGCATCTATAATTTTGGTAAATCTAATGGTACATCTATAATTTTGGTAAATCTAATGGTACATCTATAATCTTGGTAAATATAATGGTTCATCTATAATCTTGGTAAATCTAATGGTACATCTATAATCTTGGTAAATCTAATGGTACATCTATAATCTTGGTAAATCTAATGGTACATCTATAATCTTGGTAAATCTATCACTCTAATGGTACATCTATAATCTTGGTAAATCTATCAATCTAATGGTACATCTATAATCTTGGTAAATCTATCAATCTAATGGTACATCTATAATCTTGGTAAATCTATCAATCTAATGGTACATCTATAATCTTGGTAAATCTATGAATCTAACTTGGCAAAACAAATTCTGAGCCAATTGGTTTTTTAAGAGAGAGCGAGCCAGAGCTCTATCAGCCTCCCCCCCCCCCTCTCCTTAAAGTGGGGGACTCTACAAGTACGCAGGGCCGTCCGAACAGTGCCATGGGTTCCCATACGAAGTGATATTCCCAGTCCCCTACTTTTCTGGAAGTACCTAACAATTTACATTCTTCCTCTAAAAATTATAGTAACAGATCACGAACATTGCCACACGTCATAGTAACATTGTCATGGGGGGGGGGGGCCCATTTGTCACTTGAGGTCCCTGCCGTGCTCGGAGTAGGTCCATACGTTAGAACGGCCCTGCAGGTAAGCCTACTGGATTTAAGAAAGTTTCGAAACTTTTCCTCACCATATTTCACTTGAAACCTTTATGTATTCACATACGCAATTTTTATATAGCTCTCTATGGCCCCGCTTCCACTTTGATTTTCAACCAGAGGCCGGAAAACAATGAAAGCTCACATTCTGTTAACCTCGAATGAATCCATATCCACCTTAATTAGCATAAATGAATCCATATCGGGATCTCTGAACAGCTACGGCAATTAAGCTAATTGATAGCAATCGGCGTAGCGCTAATTAATTAATCTTCTTTTGCCACGATCCCATAATTTCAGCAAAAGTCGTGTCGGAACTGATTATAAAAGCGTCCTCCATGTAAGCACATTAAGAAGTGATTCAAAATCCCATGGAAAGAATATATATATATATATACATATTCAAATAAAAATTAAAGCGCTAACAAAAGTCATTAAAGTTAAAAACTCTCCGAGAGAAAAATAAAAACGCGAGAACTCATGAACTCGTTAAGAACTTCTTCAAAACAATTTCCCGCACAGAACGGACGAGTATTCTGATGGCGATAACGACACTTCACAAACACACGCACACGCGCGTAACACGTGGACGGAGGGAGAGAAAATGGCGCCACTAAAAAAAACAAAGATGGCGGAGTTTCTGAAAAGTTTCTGATTACAGAAAAACACAAAAATTGTTTTTGAATATGTAAAAATACTTTAATCTCTCTCATGATGACTTTTTTTCTCTCTCTCTCTCTCTTCTCTCTTCATATTTTCATGAAAAATAAAATATTTCCTTCACTTGCAAATGAAGTGGAAAACGTGGAGGGGAGAGAAAAAAACAAGATGGCGGATGGTATGGTGACGTCTTCTCTCTCTCTCTCTGTCTCTCTTTTCTAACTCTCTATATGTTGTGTGTGTGTGTGTGTGTTTTGAGTGTGTCATCTCCAGGACTTATTATAATATGAGGAAAACGATTCTGTAACGAGGTGTGAATTTTTAAAATCTCGTGAATGATTATTATTCGTACGAGAGATGGAAGGAGAGAGAGAGAGAGAGAGTGAAAAAAAAATGACTTCATTTTGAAGAATTAAGGAAAGCTGACAAAAAAAAAGGATTTTAATTAGAGTTTCGTAATTAGCGATTCGTCTTTCGTGTCTCTTGTTTTAAAGCTTCATTAATTAGGGACTTTTTTTTTATTTATCTCGTTTGGTGTGTGTGCGTGTAGTGGATTTCCGAATACATTATATTTCATCGTGAGTTATATGCGTACTTGAGAAGAAATATTGATGAGAATTTCTTTTCTTTTTTTTCCGGGAAATATTTCCTGGTAGTTATCTTTCTCTCAAGTATACAGTCAACCTTCGGCTTACGAATGGTTCGGTTTACGAACTAGTCTTGGTTTACGCACTTGGCTTGAACACACACAAGTCGGCGAAGAGCAAGACTGACTTGCATACATGAAAAACGGACTGAATCCCGGAAAAAGCATATTTTAGATCTCTGTGTGTCTTTTTTATTTCACAGAAGAGTTATTTGAATAATTAAATTTCTTCATAGTAAAGTTCCCACCACGATGACTCCTGTTATCTATCCCATGGAAACTAAAGTTACGTTCAACTCCTCCGCTTTGAAGAAGATCCTGCTCAACCACACACAGATAGAAGAAGTAGAAAGCTATGTATACCTGTGTCAAGAAATTACCATGGACAAAAGAATCATTAATGAAATAAACAGAAGAATCTCTTCAATTAAATGAACAGAAGAATCATTAATGAAATAAACAGAAGAATCATTAATGAAATAAACATAAGAGTCATTAATGAAATGAACAGAAGAATCATTAATGAAATGAACAGAAGAATCATTAATGAAATAAACATAAGAGTCATTAATGAAATAAACAGAAGAATCATTAATGAAATGAACAGAAGAATCATTAATGAAATGAACAGAAGAATCATTAATGAAATAAACAGAAGAATCATTAATGAAATGAACAGAAGAATCTCTTCAATTAAATGAACAGAAGAATCATTAATGAAATAAACAGAAGAATCTCTTCAATTAAATGAACAGAAGAATCATTAATGAAATAAACAGAAGAATCATTAATGAAATAAACATAAGAATCATTAATGAAATAAACATAAGAGTCATTAATGAAATGAACAGAAGAATCATTAATGAAATGAACAGAAGAATCATTAATGAAATAAACATAAGAATCATTAATGAAATGAACAGAAGAATCATTAATGAAACAAACAGAAGAATCATTAATGAAATGAACAGAAGAATCATTAATGAAATAAACAGTGGAAAAAACTGTTTAATTCTGAAGAACCACTTGCCATTATGCCTGAAAAGAAAAGTGTTCAACCAGTGTGACTGACTTATGGACTACCAGCACTTATGGAGCTGAAACATGGACACTCACAATCAAGATAATACAAAGACTACAGACAACACAATGAAGAACGGAAAGATGTATGTTGGGCATCGCAAGGAGTGACAGAAAAAGAATCATTTGGATAAGAAGCCATTGATAAGATTCCATATGATATCATGGAAAGAATTAAACATTTGAAATGAAAATGGGCTGGACATATTGCCAGAAGATAGGACAGCAGATGGACCACAAGTATTCTAGATTGGTGGTGTTAAACGTCCGAGAAGGCGTCCCCCCACGCAAGATAGATTGACGAGATCCGAAAAGTGGCTGGAGTCAACCGGATGGTAAAAAGCGTCAGACGGAGTAAAATGGAAAAATTTCGAGGAGACTTTCATCCAGCAGTGGATTGAAAATGGATGGTTATCTACACCAATAGTTTCCCAACCTTTTTTTTATCCCATCGCCCCCAACGCAATCTAACCCATAGAATCCTATGTTATGCTCGTAGCTTTTACCGCCTCCCTGGAGCGGTGGTTCTCAACCGGTGCTCCACGGAGTCCTTGGGGCTTCTCGTGCACTCTCAAGGGGCTCCGCGGGCTTGAGAAAGAAAAAATTGGGAATCACTGATTTACACCATGTGTCAATAGGTCATTTTAAACGTTAACCAAATCATTTTTTATAGATGTTTTGCCGCAGTATGCGGTATATGGAATTAAATTTAATAGATAGAATTTAATTTTAATTTAATAGAATTTTCCCAAATAAAATTCTCAAACATTATTTTAATACCCTGCATTGCACAGTTCTTATTGACAAAGCTGGGCAGCAAGTGTCTTACAGAACCATGAATTTGTTAGGCGGAGTTTTTGGGGGCTTCGTTACTAAGATTGTGGATGGCAACGAACAAGCTCCCTGTAATGATTATCATTTCAGCTATTGATAAAAGTAATCATATCTAGGGTTGCTTTTTCAGTGTTAGTTTTATGATTTCCATTGGCTTAAACTGTTCCGATGTTTGAAGGTATGACTCTAATGTGATCAAAGTTAATTTCTTTTTTCAAACTGGTGACGTTGTACGGGGCATGAATCTCTAAATCTGTCCTTGGAGCTCGCGTGCACCGAACGGGACCGTACATGGACGGTCGGACCTAACTCAGGCCAAAGCTCACAACTGCTGACAATGCCACCAGATGGCGACTTATCCGAGGATGATGTCACGGACGTGGGTTTGATTCCCCGCAGGGGCAGTTGAATTTTCTCTCTTACCAAAATATAACTTCGCATCAGTCAGCCGTTAAAAAAATAAAAAAACTTTGCATGGGTAGCAGAGAGTGACATCATCCTCGGGTAAGTCGCCGCCATCTGGTGGCATTGTCAGCAATTGTGAGCTTTAGCCTGAGTTAGGTCTGACCGTCCATGTACGGTCCCGATCGGTGCTCACGAGCTCCAAGGAGAGATTGAGATATTCGTTACCTCTGTAGTCTAGTGCGTTCACCCGGAAAATGAAAGGACGTAGGTTCGATTCCCAAAAACTCCTTATCCGAATACACACTTGACGAAAATGCCTTAAAAACACCATTTTTTCCACCTGGTGGTCGGAAATCGAACTATTTTTATTTTATTTTATAAGTGACCATGGGAAAGAGATTTATAAAATAAAACTATTTCGATTTTCGACCACCAGGTGAAAAAGTAGCGTTAATGGGTCCCGTCCATAACGGGACCGTATATGGACGGCCGGACCTGACTCAGGCCAAGCTCACAATTGCTGACGCTGCCACCACATGGCGACTCTCCGCTCCGATGACGGCACTCTCCGCTACCCACACGAAGGTTTTTAACTAACTGGCTGTTCCGGAGAGGAATTTTTTGGAAAGAGAGAAAATTCAACAGTCCCTGCGGGGAATCGAACCCACGTTCTTTCTTTTTCTGGGTGAACGCCAGTGTCTCTCCACCGCCGAGCCGCGGCCTGGTACTGGGCCGTGACATGATTCATACCGGGCCACGACTGATCTGCCATTTCATTTTCCCCCCATTTATTTTCCATTAGTCGTGCATTTGACAGGGCCTTCCACTTACAAAAATAAATGAAACCGGGCCGCGAGCTTCCAAGGGTTGAGAACCACTGCCCTAGACCACTAGACTACGAAGGCAACGAATCTCTCAATCTTTCCTTGGAGCTCGCGTGTGCACTGAGCGGTTAGGGCGTTTACCCGGGAAGTGAAAGGACGTGGTTTCGATTCTCGGCAAAGAGGAAGTTGAGAATTTTCTCTCTTTCCAAAAATTCTCATCTTAGCAACAGCCAGTTATTAAAAACCTTCGCGTGGTAGCGCAGTGTGACATCATCCTTGCATGTTTGCATATGTTTGACAAATATGTGAGATTAATATGTCCATATGACATGATAAAAGTATGACCAAAAGTTCACGTCAGCCTCATTGAAAATAAAGGTGATAACGGAAAATTTCATTGGAAAAGCTAGAATGCCCGAAATTACGGAAATGGCCTGTAAAATACGGGTCATATGGCCCGTGTCCGGAAAACTCACCGCCAGCAATTCACCACTAGAAAAAAATCACCGCCGGAAAATTCATCGCTAGGAAAATTCCTTGACTATTAATTCACCGACAACAGTTCGATGCGAGTCAGTTAGCGTGGGAGTGAGCGATTGAGTTAATGAGTCAGTGAGAGGAGTGAGTGAGTGCCCTAATGAGTCAGTGAGAGGAGTGAGTGAGTGCCCTAATGAGTATGTGAGTGAGTGACCTAATGAGTATGTGAGTGAGTGACCTACTGAGTATGTCAGTGAGTAAGTGACCTACTGAGTATGTCAGTGAGTAAGTGACCTAGTAATTGAATGAGTGCCCGAGTGGCATGGTGGTAAGATGCCCGTCTACCACCGTGAAGGTTGTTGTCAGGGTCCCGGGTTCGAACCCAAGGGAGGATATCGATAAGATATTTTCCCTAACGAACTCGAGGCGACCACCGATAGACAGCGCCTTCACTTCCGACCCATCTCACGAATGGCAGTAAATAGCGATATGGCCAGAGTTGGTGTTTGGTGAAGTAGTAATTGAATGAGTGAGATGGTGATCTAGTAATTGAATGAGTGAGTTAGTGATCTAGTAATTGAATGAGTGAGTGACCTCGTGAAAATGTGTGTGAGTGCCTTATTAAAGAGTGATTGAGAGAGTGAACTAGTGAGTTGTCGGTGAATTTTCCTAGCGGTGAATTTTCCGTAAACCCATACGACCACTCCATACATACAAGTTTCCGGCCCCGCGAGCGACAGAAACTCCGCACATCTCTCCGGCCCGCGGATCGTTCGCGCGCACTACCGGTTCAAGACACTTTCACTGGTCCTCGTTTCCAGAAAGGTTGACTAACACCGAACTATAGCACTGGACATCTCATTCGATGCGAGCGAGACGTCATGTTTCAAATGGTCGCAGCCCTTATCGAGAAACTCCTCAAGAACAAATAAAAAAACGGGGGGAAACCGTAGAACGAAAATATCTCCGAAGCACTTTCGAAATATTTACAAAGAGAAAGAGAACCAAAAGGAGAAGTATCTTTACTGCTTGCTACTTTATTCCGCCAACCATGAATAAGCAGTCTCTTCTTGACCATCATATCTTTGGGTATCACTTTACTCTCTCTCTCTCTCTCCTTACTCCGCATCTCTCAGTTGAACAACAACACTATGGCTATATCAATCCAACAAGAAAGGGAAAAAAACTTTAGGATTTTAGCTTCAAGCTGAGGACGAGAGTGGCAAAAAAAAACTCATATATGGGAGAAAACAGCTGTCTCTCCCATGCTATGTACCCAAAGAAACAAACAAAAAAAAACCAAACTCCTCAAAAAACTCTTCTGGGAGGGATTGCAAGGGAGAAGGAATCTCTCTCCGAAACGGCCACTTTGAAACGTCAACCCACCATTTTGACACAACGTGCTCGGAATCCGAAAGTTATCGCCATCTCTCGTCTCTAGTACCTTCTTTTCCCGTTTTTTTTTTCTGTCCCGGAAAAAAAAAAAAATAAGGGATCGAAATGTCCCGCTCCTTTTTTTCGGCGAGTGTCCGTCCGACGTTGGTTCTAGAATTCTTGTCGGAAGGAGAAGAAAAAGGGACGGGAAACCGTTGTTTTTCCGAATGAAACAAAATCGGAAATATGGGATCTCGATATTATGTAAATTGGGTTTTTTTATCCGGAAAAAATGCTATTCTTCCTGATGTAAGCGCCATCTGTTGAGTGAGTCTTCGGCGAAATCCGATAAAACAGCTGGCCCGAGAGATGATTCCGTGCGCCCCCCTCCCCGATAAGGCAAATATGTAATTATCGAATCAGGGTTGATAATTTTATTCGATTAAATTTGTGATCATCGTTTGAGCTACTCTCGTTCCAACAGCGGAAAATTATTACTTTTTTGCGTGTTCTCTATACAAATCTGCAATTCTTTTAGATCTATCGTCTCGCCAAATTTCGCATGCATAACCAAACAGGGCACGGTTTGAACGATAGGCTACTTTAAAAGTTCGCCCGAAATGGGCAAAAGAACTGTCGGCCAACAATGGTTCCTATCCCTCAACAATCGCTCTCGGAATGTTTACTCTGGTTACCGCGGTTCCCTAGCAATGCGTTTCAGACAGGCATATGCCTTTACAATGGTTTGTCACTGCTTTAATGCTGCCAGTATAATGTATGATAGTTTATATGACTTAATAATAGTTTGTCACTTCTTCAATCCTCTCAGTAATTGAAGAAAACCTGGACAAAGCTCCGGGGATTATAGCTAATCTATACATATAAAATAGATTTTCTGAGCGTGCGTGTGTGTGTGTTCTCCACACAAATGAGTAAGACCAAAAGAGTGATCTAAAGTGCGTGCAAACATGTGAGTGACCAAGAGAGTGACCTAGCGTGCGTAAAAACATGAGAATGACCGAAAGAGTGGCCTAGAGAGTGTGAAAGCATATCAATGACCAAAAGGGTGATGTAGAGCATGAGCAAACTTGTTAATGGCCAAAATCTAGCGTGCGTGCAAGTATGTGAATGACCAAAAGCATGAGCTACAGAACGCGGGACCAGGTCAGTGAGTGACTGCAGAACGCGGGACCAGGTCGGTGAGTGACCTACAGAACGCGGGACGATCTAGAGCGTGTGCAAGCACGTGAATGATTAGAATAGTGGCTTTAAAGCCCCGTTCATATGGGAAATAGAAAAAGCGGGTTTAAAACCCGCTACAAGAATTTTCACCAAGGAAAAACTCGTCAAGCGGGTGCTTGAACTCCCAATACTACCGCAATATCAGTACATGTCAACCGGGCTAAAAAGTGTGTGAGCGGGGGAGTGACCAAAAGAGTAATTCAGAAACGCAAATATCCTTGCAGAAATGGAGGAAGGCCTAGCTTGTTATAGGGCGACGAATTCGAGGAAGGAGTAGTCACGAAAATTAGACTACAATAGGAGAAGGGCAGCAAAACCATAAATGTGCCTCTGCGCTTAAGCACCTGCCATACATTCGTTATATATTGCAAGGTCGGCACCAGACATGAGGCAGCCGCCTAAGTAGGCATGTTTACATCACATATCGAAATCATTATGAGAGGAAAGCGCGAGTTATCACAATAATTTTTGAAATCCTCTGTTCAATTCTTGCCTATTCATTGCCCAAATTCCTCTCACTACACCAAATTTCCCTTCCAAAAAGTGAAGCCGGTCTCTACAGATAGGCCGGACAGCCGAGCTATAACTTTTCCAGGTCGAAATCGCATAAGTGATGGGAACCTGGGTTTATCTCTGGTTCTTCAGGTTCTCTACAGAAGCTGGTGTCTGGAAAAATTAGGATCCTTCTCTTCTTCGTGAAGGATCTTTTCACACTTACCAACATTTTTCCAGTTGGCTTTCTTTTATTGGCCGAATTCCCCCAGCAAGTTTTGAATTCCTTGACCATCTTCCGCCAAATGCCCCTTTCGGCCAACACCCTGCTAGAGCTAAGGCTATCTAGTATGGTGCTGTTCGGTATGCTAAAAGTGCCTAAAAGACGCCTAGGGACGTAACAGTGAGCTTGCGATGCAGTCGAATCCCGTTACGCGGTCGAATCTCGTTATAACGAACTCCAAGAGACCAGAGAAATCACTTCGCAATAACAAAATTTCGTTATAAAGGAATTCCGGGGGGGTTCTTGCATTCTTCCTATGTAAACTTATCTGGGGGGGGATTAGAAAAAGTGTTCGTTAAGACGGGATTCGGCTGTATTAAGATATGCGTGTTGGTTGCTTTGAAGTAGTTCTTTGTGGGGCTACTCTGGGGAGCCGTGGTGGAACGTTGACTAGGGCAAGGAAGCTGCGTTTGAGGAAAGTTTGAGAAGTCACTGCTAGATATATATATAACAAACTCCTTTTCCTTCAAACAAATTGCCATAAAAATTTAGCTTTACGTCATTTTTCTGCAGCGGTATTAGCGATGCTTCAATTAGTTAATGCTTCGATTATGATTAATAATTAATAAAAATATTATAATTTTTATTAATTATTATCATTTATCAATTTCTTAATAATAATAGATATATTTTGCTTGTTTTAACCCAATTTATATCCCTGTTGTAATTTGACAGCTCAAAATATCGCTAGAAACGTCGACATAATATTAGTGCACAAGTTTGTCTCCGACAAAGAACACCTTAAAGCGTTTTGAGTTTTGCCATAGGGTAACATATTGGCCTTTTAGAACGTCCGAATGATGTTTTTGGTCGATGGTGCCGGTTATTCGCACTAAAAGACCAGCACTGGATGATCCAAAGCAGCCCCCAGAATACGAGGAAGAGTGCAGTGGAGATATAATAACCAAGAAGACCCAGTTATATGGAGTTATATTCAGACAGTGTCTCTGCAATTAAGTGACGTCTTTATGAAGCCCCCCCCCATCTTTTTTTGGTTCTCAACCGGTGCTCCGCGGAGCCCGTGTGCATTCCTCAGGGGCTCCGCGGCCGCTCGATGAAAATATTTTAAAAAAACAGTTAATTTTTGAAAAAAATAATTATAAATACTTTTAAATAATAAAAATAAATCAGTGACTTTGATGAGTAAGTAAGAAATAGGCCTACGGGGCTCCGCCCCATGGAAATTATATGCCAAAAAGGGGGCCCAGAAAAGGTTGAGACCCGCTGTCTTAAAGTTTTGGGCGATTTTTTC
This sequence comes from Pholcus phalangioides, assembly GCF_987345545.1. Taxonomy (NCBI): domain Eukaryota; kingdom Metazoa; phylum Arthropoda; class Arachnida; order Araneae; family Pholcidae; genus Pholcus; species Pholcus phalangioides. Next base: position 10,904,201 of record NW_028301617.1, on the reverse strand, counting down.
TGTGCTTTGTCTTCAAAGTCTCCACCGCAGCTCCTAGGGATGTCGCCTACCTTTGTCAAGGACGTCGCGGTGAGCTGTTGACATCGGTAATTACCTATTTAGTGTTTTGAGTGGCTCCTTTTTAGACCATTCTCATTCTATTCGGGGGGAGGGGGAGAGGCACAGGATAGAAGTTGCCACGGCAAGGGTTCCACCGGTGGCAGACGTTTGAGAACTACTGCCATAAATCGTGAGTACGACTTGCTTTTCTCCTGGGGGGGGGGGGGTGTCGCGATCCACACTTTGGGAACCACTGTATTTAGGGTTTACGGACACATGAAGAAACACAAAACTCTCTTCATGAAGTCGTATCCAAAGAGTTCGCTTCAGGCGGCAAACTTTCTAGAACCGGCCCTGCAGTGTTGGATTCAGATCAGGTGTGACTGCGACAGCCATTTTGAAATTCTCATCATTCATTGGCAGTGAACCCACTACTTCACAATCTTGGCCGTGTGCTTGCGATCATTGTCTTGTTGAAAAATCCATCCTCGAGGAATTTGAGTTTTGCCATAGGGTAACATATTGGCCTTTTAGAACGTCCGAATGATGTTTTTGGTCGATGGTGCCTGTTATTCGCACTAAAAGACCAGCACTGGATGATCCAAAGCAGCCCCCAGAATACGAGGAAGAGTGCAGTGGAGATATAATAACCAAGAAGACCCAGTTATATGGAGTTATATTCAGACAGTGTCTCTGCAATTAAGTGACGTCTTTATGAAGCCCCCATCTTTTTTTGGTCGAAGACCCCACAAAGAATCCTTTGATTTTCGTTAAGAATAGAAAAGTCCGACTTGACTTCGTTCGGGAACACCAAAGTTGGACTCCCAAACAATGAGGCAAAGGTGGTCTTTTGGTGTGATGTGGCCTTCAGACCACCCATGGCCCCCGCTCTGTTCCCCTATGGTATATAAGCTACTACTACTAAACCACACATGCACCTCGTCCATATTCCTCTGCGGAACCTCTAACGAATTGGTACATGCGGGAATGTGTGTGTACGTGTAGTGAAACCTGATGTAAAGTTTGTTTCTATGTAATGCTTGTTATGTGTCGTGCTGCCATCTGCCACCAGTTTTTCTAACTGTGAGTGAAGTGTAATGATTGAATAACTTATCGTTGTAGGCGTGTTGCTGTCTGTGGCGAGACTTTTTAATGGGGAGATCGGCTCGCATTTGCGCCTCGAAGTTGGGAACCACAGGAAACCAACTTCAGCCGACCACCACTGCGGTGACGGTGGGGTTCGAACCCGGATCCCCGCGATGCGAGTCCGTCATTATGACCACTCGACCACCACAGCGGCAGGGGATATAAGCTGGTTCGTCTCAGGAGCAGCTTATATCCCCCTAGGGGGACAGAGTGGGGGGCCATGGTTGGTCTGGAGGCCTCATCACTCCAAAGAACCACCTTTGCCTCATTGTTCGGGAGTCCAACTTTGGTGCTCCCGAACGAAGTCAAGTCGGACTTTTCTATTCTTAACGAAAATCAAAGGATTCTTTGTGGGGTCTTCGACCAAAAAAAGATGGGGGGCTTCATAAAGACGTCACTTAATTGCAGAGTCACTGTCTAAATATATCTCCATATAACTGGGTCTTCTTGGTTATTATATCTCCACTGCACTCTTCCTCGTATTCTTCACCAAATGTTGTTTCACATCAAGCGATTTGCATAAAATGATTTGCATTCAGTTTCAAAGGAGGAAAAACCGGTCGTCCGATTTCTTTTTGAAAGCAAACTGTACATTCATTATTATCATTATCATTATTATTATTATTATTATTATTATTAGTGAAGGAAATAACTCACAATGTTATCAGCACCACATACTGCCTTTTATAACCACACAAATTGATCGTAAAGAGCAAAAAATAGGCAATTTCTTTTTCCTATTTTTTCCCACCACCTCGTTCGGCAAATTGCCTATTTTGCGAAAATGATAATTGAAGAGAAATTGGAACATTTGTAATATTCAAAGTATGAATGAATTGGATGGAATAATTCACAAAAGAAACTGATTTTTGATGCATTACATCTGGTTGGACACGCACTCAGACAAATGAATACGTTTATGGAGATACATAATATATATACATACAGGGTGGGCAAAAAGTCCGTAGACACTTTAAAAAATGAATATAAACCTGAAAAAATAACCGAAATATAAAACGGTTTGCAGGGTTAGCATCGCTAGGTCATGGGAACTTGTTTTAAGACGGGGGGAAAAAAATAACTCAAGAAAACAGCCGATAGGTGGCGCTGGTACGATAGACTTCGGTGGAAATATGCAAATGAGACGGTTATAAGAAGTTGCAGATTCTAATCCACAACCTCTTCACCGTTGTAAACAGTGTATGTTGACCCTGCTGCGCTCTGCCGTTGCTGGATTTGTGACTCGCCTACAATGTGTTATCCCCTGTGGTGGTGGTCATGTGGAACTCCTCCAGCGTGGCTTCGTTAACCGCTTATATCCCTATCTTGGGACAGAGTGGGAGCCATGTTCTAGTTTGGTGGTGGTGGTCATGTGGAACACATACTGCTGTAATAAGTGATTTGGAGGCATTCTGTTCATTATTTGCGTATCTTTTCTTTGGCTCGTGTACGTCAGTGCCACCTATCGGCTGTTTTTTTTTCCTGTGTTAAAAAATTTCCCGTGACCTAGCGATGCTAACCCTGCAAACCGTTTTTTATTTCGGTTATTTTTCCGGTTTTTATGAATTTTTAAAGTTTCGGCGGACTTTTTGCCCACCCTGTATATGAAGGGAATGCACTGCCCAGGGTAGAAGTTTAGCCACTAAATTGCCCGTGTTTTACCATGTTACTTATGAATACAGTCGATTCCCGTTTTAACGAATACCGTTATAGTGAAAGTCTCGTTTTAACGAAAGCTTTTCTAATCGCTCCAGATAAGTTTACATAGGACACAAATGTAAAAATCTGGATACTTTACAACTAAATTTCCTCACAACGAAGTGATTTCTGCGAGAGTTCGTTATAACGGGATTCGACTATGTTATTATAAATGCAAATTAGAGTTTTCCGGGTCATTTCATTGGTGCGGCCTATACGCCAGAATGACACGCGTAACGTGGCCCGCGACGCTGCAGCTGACCGTGAAGTTGACCCTTGAACAGAAAGAAGTCGGCAACCCCTGCAATAGAACGTTACGTTGAGAGAGAGTGAGAGACCTCGTCCCTCCCCATATACATACAACATGTACGGAAAACTTGCTGAACGAAGACATATCGGTGTTGCAGGGAAGGAAAATTCATCTCTGCCCTCACAAGAACTAGGATCCAGGTCTCTCGTTTGCCGGACGAGTGCTCTACCAACTAAGCTCTATGAAGGCAGATAGAATCCCTCCCCCTGGAGCGTATGTTGGCCTATATGCTGAATGGCCCCGTGCAATGGACGGCGGCAACATTCTGCTAATAGCTCGCAAATGACATTAGGGCCACCAGATGGCAACGTACTTGTAGTGAGACGTCACTCTCCCCTGTTAATACAACAGGGAGACATTTTCCGAAATTTGTTCATCTCTTCATTCAGCCAGTTTCCCTTATCTGTTGTATTAGCAGGAGGAGACATATACGTTGCCATCTGGTGGCCTTGATATCATTTGCGAGCTATTAGTAGAATGTTGCCACCCCGTCCATTGCACGGAGCCATTCAGCATACACATACGCTCCAGGAGGGGGGGGGTGGAATTCTATCTGTCTTCATAGAGCTTAGTTTGTAGAGCACTCGTCCGCAAACAAGAGACCGGGGTTTGAGTTCTCGTGAGGGGGCAGAGAAGAATTTTCTTTCTTCGTTCAACCAGTTTTCCGTATCTGTTGTAAGGCCGGGATAACACTATAAAAAGTTTGATAAAAGATCTTTATATAACTTCAAAAAATTCAACCAATAAGCGCATCGGTTACATTCGAAAAAATGAAATCCCGACTTTGATTCCACTATAAAAGTTTGATAAAAGTTATTTTATAAAACTTAAAAAAATGCAGCCAATAAGACTATCGGTTTCATTTTGCGCGAATGTAACCGGTGCGATTATTGGTTGCATTTTTCAAGTTCTGTAAAAAAACTTTTATCAAACTTTTATAGAGTAATCCCGGCCTTGGAGGAACACGGTGATAAATATGTGACTTTCCGACAGATTTCTGAGATATAGAAGAATCGAGAGAGACTTAAATCTCCAGTCACGCATGTTTAGAGCATAACCATGTCGAGCTTGCATAACTTTAGCCATAGGAAATGACCATGGAGACAATCGGGGGGGTCACTCGGAATGTTCTATTATGTCCGCTGGACGACTGCTACTGTCCGCTTGGCTGAGCAACGCGATCCACGATGGGATGGATTAAGAAACATTTTCCTTTTGTTTGAGGAAACAACTCTTATGAATGAATATATTACAAGACCAATAATCCTTAGAATGAGCATTCTTCCTAGGATTAACGATCGTTTGAACATGAAACTTGAGGATACAATCGAAACAGACCTTAAGAAAAATAAGGGTAGACCGTGTCACATTGGCACGGTCGCAAGTTACGTCGTGAATACGTTCTTTGTGTCGTGTACCGCATGGTAGATACTGACTTAGTGGTATGGGCATAGTCGGATATGTGTTTGAAGTTTCTAACGGGAGATATCATTTTCGTCTCTATTTGCGTTATCTTCCTGAGTTTAAAACAATATCCTTACAAATGCGGGCCGCGAGCCTGGTGCCCAGACAGTAAGAGGTATCAACATCCGTAGGGTATTATCGGATTTGTCTTTGGAATATCTGACAGGCGATACCATTTTCATCTATTTTGCCTCGCGAACCTCCCGAAATACAGCATAAAAGAATTTCGTTACTAATACGGGATGCGGATCTGGTGCCCGAGACCGGAACAGGTATCGAATAATATCGATAATACGTCTATAAACGGATATATCTCGGACGCAAACGGAAGCTTTCAGAATATGTCAGTGATTTTGATGTCTATTGGTAGATTCCGTTGAGACAAATCCAACGATACAACTCCGGTTTTGAAATCTCTTTTGGTCTGGGCACAAAGCCCGCGGCCCGCCTTCATAACGAAATTATTTTACGTCATAACCGCGAGAGATTCGCAACACAAATAGAAGACCACGGTATCATCTGGTAGGCATTTTTAAGAAACCATACAACGATATACACTTTGGTTTTATAATACGTCTTCCGGTCTGGGCACAAGGCTCGCGGCCCGCTTACGTAACGAAATTGTTTTATGTCATAACCGCGAGAGATTCGCAACGAGAAATAGAAACCCACGTGGTCTTCTGCTAGTCATTCTTGAGACGAATCCAATGGCACCGCTCCGGTTTCGATACCTGTTCCGGTCTGGGCACTAGATCCGCATCCCCGTATTAGTAACGAAATTCTTTTATGCTGTATTTCGGGAGGTTCACAAGGCAAAGCAAATATTCGTCATGGAACAATTGGGCCAGGCTGGGCCAGTGTGTGACCAGCATATGCTACTGCTGCTTCTGGTGGAACGTAGTACAGACAGAGAACATCATGGGGAGGGGGGGCTTCCTCCGCAATGTTCTCCATTCAGCATGGGCGGCTCGAGCTTAGCTGCCGCCCATAAAGAAGACTTTTACGGGAGGCTGACAGGGCTTTGTTTACCATACAATTTGTTTACCAATCGGAGTATGAGCCTCCATACGTCCCGCTTTTAAAAAGATTGTCCTGTTTTTTGGTCTGGAATCATTTTAATGTTGTTAATTATGCCAAATTTCTCAATTCACGTCACCAGCTGAGTCATTATTATTGACACTTATGCTGTAAAGTGGAAGTATAACGAGGCGACTTTTATGTCGAAAATTATCTTTAAAGGGGCGTTTCTGGTGCACCAGACAAGTAAGAAGTTGAATCCTTGATTTACATTCATTTGACCATTCCAGAGAAATTAGTAGATTAGGGCATCGAAACGCCAACTTGACCCGAATTCTTGTTTCTGGTATTACTGTCCCAAGCTCTGTTTTTTTCCCTTCAGTTTTCTCAACAACTGTGTCGGCAAAATATGGTTCAAAAACATGATCTCACGCGCAGAAAGGCGTATTTACAGAGAGGGGGCTTCGCGGGGCGGCAAATTGAGAAATGAGTGGTCAAAAATATTAGCACGTAATGGAGGAAGCGTGACGAAATTCGCGGAAAACTTATAAATCTGCCTTTGTCCAGAGAGCGTAGGACTAGGTCGGTGAATGACAAAAAGAGCGATCTTGAGAACAAGCGACCATCTAAAGAGGGGAAAGAGCGACGGAAAAACTAAGGCCGGCATTACACTGTAAAAATATGATAAAAGTTTGTTTATAAAACTTGAAAAAAATGCAACCGATAGGCGGATCAGTTGAGTTCTCTCGAATGTAACATGTGCTTGTTGGTTACATTTTTAAAGTTTTATAAAAGAATTCTTAAATAATCTGAAAATGTGCCACGGGCCGCTTAAATGCTCTGAAAATGTACCACGGGACACGTAAATGTGCCGCTTAGTTCATTTTTACAAAATTAGGTTTGAGGAGGTCAGGGGCCTCATCAGATAACCCCAAGGGCCATATTTGGTCCGCGGGCCAATGCGATTCATCTTTATATGGCTTAGTGGGTGGGTTGCAATGAATTTATTAAAGACAAATTTTGAGTCCATAGCCTTCAAATAACATTGAAATAAACAAAAATTGATTATAATAACATATCAAGATATTTTCTTCCGAAATTTTCATTTAAAAAAATAATTTTTTGCGTTAAAAAAATAACTTTTTGTTCGTCGGAGGGCACCCCGTGTACGTCTCTGATCCCACCAATATGCGTTAGGATTCGGCGGGTAGAGCTGATGACGAAATTTTGCTGACAAGGGGGGGATGGGGGTCAGAGTTTTGCTGACTTTTGCTGACAGGTGGGGGGTCAGAGTTTTGCTGGCTTTCGCTGACAAGGGGGATGGGGGGTTCAGAGTTTTGCTGACTTTCGCTGACAAGGGGGAATGGGGGTCAGAGTTTTGCCGACTTTTGCCGACAGGGGGGATAGGGGGGTCTGAGTTTTGCTGACTTTTGCTGACAATGGGAGATGGGGTCAGAGTTTTGCTGACTTTTGCTGACAAGGGGGATGGGGGTCAGAGTTTTGCTGACAAGAGGGGATTGGGGGGTCAGACTTTTGCTGACAAGAGGGGATTGGGGGTCAGACTTTTGCTGACAAGGGGGAATGGGGGTCAGAGTTTTGCTGACTTTCGCTGACAAGAGGGGATTGGGGGTCAGACTTTTGCTGACAAGGGGGAATGGGGGTCAGAGTTTTGCCGACTTTTGCCGACAAGGGGGAATGGGGGTCAGACTTTTGCTGACAAGGGGGAATGGGGGTCAGAGTTTTGCTGACTTTCGCTGACAAGAGGGGATTGGGGGTCAGACTTTTGCTGACAAGGGGGAATGGGGGTCAGAGTTTTGCCGAGTTTTGCCGACAAGGGGGGATGGGGGGGTCTGAGTTTTGCTGACTTTTGCTGACAATGGGAGATGGGGTCAGAGTTTTGCTGACTTTCGCTGACAAGGGGGGAGGGTCAAAAATGGCTAAAAATTTGCTTACGTAATACTTGAACGGCCCCCAAACACATTTTTTTTCTTTTTACCCTAATCTGGACATCCTACGCAACACTAAACTCAACTCCCACATGCAAAACATAACTAAAGAAAAACCGTCCCTGTGAATTCCTTTTTTTTCCCGTGGATTCATCTCCCGCTTATGAAACGTTGAGGGGGAAAAAAAAAACGTTTGAAAACTTTTCAAGATGGATACCATGTTATATATATTAGTTGAAAAAGACGAAAAAATAAGACTCTTCAACACACGTAGGAGCTTACCCATTTTTCCAGGAAAAAAAAAAAAACATGGAAGAGCCTAGGCGCAGAAAAGGGAAATCCACACACACACGCGCGGGCGCGCGTAACACATCGTGGCTGTCACGTAGTATGAAAATGGAGATGGATGACAGTATGTTAATGAGATGGGATATGAAAGAACTTCTCTTCTCCGAAAGTTGAAAACGGTTCCATTTTTCCTCGTTTAATATTTTTTCCCGTTTTTTTTCTTTTTTGCTCTGCTTTCTGCCGTTTTTAATGCGCGTTCGCGAAGGAGGAGAAGAGTCTTTGAAAGGTATCAATATTGAACAAGATATTGATGATGGAGGTCCTCTCTTTGCATTAATGGCGGCGTGAAATGTACACTGATGTACAAAAAAAAAATATTATTAGAAAGCAGAAATGTATGTGTGCGTGCGTGTGTGTTCGAGCCGGAAATCGACCATCGGTTCCCGGATCCTTTTTATCTAAGGGAATTCCGGGTCGAATGGAAATCAATTACATATATGATAATCGTACTGTACGCTTTCGGTTTGAAACTGAAGCTTCCCGTTTTCTCCTGATTAGGTATGTCTTTCCCTAAATACGTACAGGGTGATTATAATTAAAGTTTCCGTTTAATCTCGAGTAGTTTTTTCCTCAGAAACTGATTATCCGAATACAGCGCCAATTTTTCAGAATATCTTAATGAGACCATGTAGGAAAGAGAGATTTTTGCATCAAGAAATAGTTCGTTTTTTGACCACCAGGTCAATAAATGGCGCTTTTTAATGAGTTTTCCTTTTCCTTTCGTCGTCCGTATAGCTTATGTGCCACGTTTCAATGGAATACGTCTTCCAGAACGGGCACTACATAAGGCTGAGTAGTTTAATATATTGACACTGCTCAGACCTATGCAGCGCCCGTCAGTATACTCACACTACTCAGACCTCTGCGTGAATCATTAAATGATACAGTGATGAGTGAGTGCAGAGTTCGCGATCTAGAGATACAGTGAGTAACCTAGTGAGTGAGTGTCATGGTGAGTGACCCAGTGGTAGACCGAGAGATCTAGTAAGTGAGTGAGTGAGTGACAGAATGAGTGGATCTAGTGAGTAAGTACTTCACCTGGTGATTGATTGAGTGCTGTGACAGAGTGAGCGACCTAGTTCGTGATTAAGCGAGTGAGAATGGGCGACCTAGTTAGCGGATGACGTACTGAGCGAGCCACCAGGTGACTGAGTGTGTAACAGAGTGAGCAGCCTGGTGAGTGAATGACAATGCGTGCGCTACCTAGTGAGCAAGTGGCCGGTTTCGCTCATTCATTCACTCACCCGTTCACTTGCTCACGCTATTTACTCGTTCATTCACTCATGCCGGTGAATAGTTTGGCGGTGAATTTCCCGGACGCGGTCTCGGTTCCAGCTCTCCCTTATGATAATTTCCAGTCCCACAACTCGGACCTCCAGAGGAATCCAGGACGGAAAAAAACCAGCACGAAACCGAGATCATAAACCTACGGCCATTCCGTGCGGCACTCGATCAGTTATGCACCAGAAGGCACGAAATCCGCCATGATGGACGATAATTTAATGCTTCCATGCTCCATAAATATTAAGCACTTTTTAGCAAATACATTTAATACCACATTTACGACCAGCTCAGGTGTCACCTTCAAAAAAAAGCCAAAAAAAACCAAAAATCGCCATCAGAGAAAGATACTCTAAAAATAGGCTCCCGAAAATGGGAATCGATATCTTAAATGTACTAGTTTCCGAGTATACCACGAAGAAGAGAAAAAAAAACGGGAAAATCCGGGACCAATATTTCCGCACGGAACGGGGAGCCGGTATTTAAAAATAGAAAAATAATCGCCAAATATTTTCTTCTCTCCGAGGAACGGGCATTGGAATGGGGGGGGGGGGAACGGCCCTTATATGAATTATAACGTTCTTACGAGATTATTATGATCATTTTTTGGCAAGATTTATCTGTTATCCGGGTTAACTATCGGGAATGGTTGTCCCGGAGGCGCTAATTAATCATCTTGATCTCTGCGGTGGAGTCTCATACAAGTGTACGTGAACCGGAATCATATATCATGGATAGAATATATTAATTAATGGCTTCTTTTCTAAAGGATTCGCTTTTTTCAATGGCCGGTGCCGAAAAGTTAATTAAGATTGTTATTGTTATTAAGGTTATTAAGATTATAATTATTTACTCTTATAAAGATTTAATTAATTAGAGACAGACTATACCTGATTTTTTTCGGTATTAGGAATGATAATGGAAGGTGAGACCGTAGGCATCTTCAACCTGTTGCTCGCGAGCACCACGGTGCTCCCCTTAAGCACGCATAGCGCTCTATGACCGTGTGCAATTTCGTGCTCGCGAGCACTTCATCAACTTCAGGATTAAATAAACACCTTGTACAAATTATGTTCAAGGATTAAATTCATCCAGATTCCATATGCGTGTGTATGTTAAACTTGTCGTAAGGGTGCTCACCTGTTGCTCGCGAGCACCACTGTGCTCCCTGGAGCACCCGCAGTGCTCTATGCCCGTGTCTAATTTCGTGCTCGCGAGCACTTCATCAACTTCAGGATTAAACCAACTTGTATAAATTATATTCAAGGATCGATATCCAGATTTCATGCATGTGTATGTTAAACTTACCGTAAGAGTGCTCACCTGTTGCTCGCGAGCACCACGGTGCTCCCTGAAGCCCCCATAGTGCTGTATGACCGTGTCCAATTTCGTGCTCGAGAGCACTTCATCAACTTCAGGATTAAACACCTTGTACAAATTATATTCAAGGATTAAAATCATCCTGATTTCAGGTATGTGTATGTTAAACTTGCTGTAAGGGTGCTCACCTGTTGCTCGCGAGCACCACGGTGCTCCCTAGAGCACCCACAGTGCTCTATGCCCGTGTCTATGCCCCTGTCGAAAAAAATGAAATTTTTATTTTCAAATCGCTATAATGCGGAAAACTTGCCTCCTGTAATAAGAAGAAAAACGACGTAAAAAATTTTAAAATTTTCCGGTCGCGCATTGAACTTCAATTTTATGGAAATTGACGAAATCGAATATTTTTCTTAAATTTTTTAGTATTAGATAAAATTCTATAATCGACACGCTAAAGTTTGTTACGCTTATTTTATGGTTCAATAAAGCAAAATAAATTAAAACATCATTAATATTTCAATGTTTATTGGTCGCGCAGCGTGTTTGAAAAACAGGAATTTACCAAATTTTTGCAGGTTTCATTGTGCGGCAGCTTTTCGTCCGTTTTGTCAGAATAAAACGACCCCAGAATTCATCACAAAGAGGGGGGCTGAACGTTCAGTTCCACCCACACGCAACCCAATCAACCATCCAAAATAGGCGTGTGCATATAATTTACATTATATATCAAAACTAGTCATCAAAATTAACACGTTCAAAATATGACTTTTCGGAGAAATCAGTCATAACTATAGTCTTGATAATAGCGTAGATCTGATGTACACTTAAGCTTGTCATGTCTATACAGGCCTCGGTAACAAGTTTGATACATCTCTGGACTGTTCTGGGTCCGTCGGATAAACCTTTCGATGCCTCTGATGTGGTTAGTGTCGGAATTGATGAATGATATAATATCATCACATACTTCCCGTAGCATTGGGGGAAGGCAAGTATTCCGGTTAATAATTCCAGTGTATTCGGTAGCTTTAAATTTTTTCTTACGTAGCACGAAGTGTCTAATGGTTTTTCCTTTAGAGGCGGATTGTCTTGCTTTAACCCTTTATATCCGACATTGAGAAAAGTAGAATAAAAGAAAAATTAAAAGTACCGTCTGGGTATAAAAAGGGTTAAAGTTCTTCTATATCCAAGTTCTTTCGAATGTCATCAACAATCATAGCCAACAATAAAGTTTCAGGGTGTCCAAAGAACGCATTGGGTTCAACTATTGTGGATTAACAACTTTAAGTACCACAATTTTTGAACTGCTGGAAAAACATGTTCAGCGCGTCATTGAAAAACTTAGGGTGGAACCACACAGTCACGTACGATTTCAAGATGAAGAGAACTTCTGGTTCGCAAAAGGATTTGGCTAACTTAAGTAGTCCTACAACCTTAGCACTCTATTGGCCGCATTTAGCCATTTAGAATGTGACAGACGACCAGGATCTCGAATTCACAAATCCCCTGGAAAATTTCCTGGCTTTATTGTTTTGGCTATGCCTAATAAATACAGTACTACTGGTCTTTTCTCAGCATCTTTCTGTCTACTTCTAGAAACCAACAATCTGCAGATTCATGCTCCAACACAGAGAGAGCTTTCACATCCAGTAAGCTGTTATCAAATAGCCACAGAAAAAGATTTTAGCCCTGTAGATGCACCATCTATATCTGTAGTTCCCGACTTCGAGGCGCGAATGCGAGCCGATTCCCGTTAAAAAAAATCTTGCCATAGAGAGCAACAGGCCTACAACGGTACAAATATTCGATCGTTTCACTTCACTCACAACTTCAAATTTAGATGATGGCACTAAACATTCCCGCACAACACTAAATACGGCTCAGATTGTTAGGTGCACATACTTTGTTCCAGACTCCGTAACGAAGCTGGGCTGGAAGAGATCTCGGCAACGTGATAAGTCCGATGGCAGAGTCCTGACGTTCATTGATTCATTGCACCATCTATATGACGGAAAAATACGACGGAGAGGAATTTCGTTGAAATGAAGTAGATGCACGATTCACTGTAATGAGTGGTCTTTCCACGTGATCCAGTCAGACTCAGACAGTTGAGGGATATGCCTAAATTGTTACCGAGGCCTCAACTAAAGGATGTGACGAATTCCAGTCAATTGTAGTAACTATTTTTCAAATATAGTGTGAATTACACACGCACACGTCTAGTTTGGATGTTTGATTGGGTTGCGTGTGGGTGGAACTCGACGTGCAGCCACCTCCTAGTGATGAATTCTGGGGTCGTTTAATTCTGACAAAACGGACGAAAAGCTGCACAATGAAACCTGCAAAAATTTGGTAAATTCCTGTTTTTCAAACACGCTGAGCGACCAATAAACATTGAAATATTAACGATGTTTTAATTTATTTTACTTTATTGAACCATAAAATAAGCGTAACAAACGTTTGCGTGTCGATTATAGAATTTTATCTAATACTAAAAAATTTAAGAAAAATGTTCGATTTCGTCAATTTCCATAAAATTCAAGTTCGATGCGCGACCGGAAAATTTTAAAATTTTTTACGTCGTTTTTCTTCTTATTGAAGGAGGCAACTTTTCCGCACTATAGCGATTCGAAAATAAAAATTTCATTTTTTTCGACCCCACCCTATTGAACACCTTGTACAAATTATATTCAAGGATTAAAATCACCCAGATTCCCTAGGGTATGCATACGCGTGTTAAACTTGCCGTGAGGGAGCTCACCTGTTGCTCGCGAGCACCACTGTGCTCCCTGGAGCACCCGTAGTGCTCTATGCCCGTGTCTAATTTCGTGCTCTCGCGAGCACTTCATCAACTTCAGGATTAAACCACCTTGTATAAATTATATTCAAGGATTGATATCCAGATCTCATGCATGTGTATGTTAAACTTGCCGTAAGAGTGCTCACCTCTTGCTCGCGAGCACTTCATCGCCTTCAGGATTGAACACCTTGTACAAATTATATTCAAGGATTGAAATCATCCAGATTTCATATGCATGTGTATGTTAAACTTACCGTAAGAGTCCTCACCTCTTGCTCGCGAGCACCACGGTGCTCCCTGAAGCCCCCATAGTGCTCTATGACCGTGTCCAATTTCGTGCTCGCGAGCACTTCATCAACTTCAGGATTTTAAACATCTTGTACAAATTATATTCAAGGATTAAAATCATCCAGATTTCATATACATGTGTATGTCGAACCTCCCCGTAAGGGTGCTCTTCTTTTGATGATGGGTACAGGCAGTGCTCGCGACTAGAAAGAAAGGTCGAAGACCTCTGCTGTATGGCAAGGTAACTCAACCAGTTGGAGAGTACGCCCCACTTCATAGGTTCAAAAACTTGTCGCTGGTCACTCAAGTGATCTGCAAAAAAGAATCACTTAACTGATCTGGATACCGTATCAGGACCGCGACACCGTTCACGGAAGTGATCTTTACTCCTTAACTGCTCCGAAATTATACCGTGGTGATCTGTAAACTTGCGCGCGGATCACTCAAGTGATCAGGGAGTGTCCCGCGGGAATTTCGCGGATCTGGAAATGTGTGCTGCGACCCGCTTGAGTGACCTGTAAATGTGACGCGGGCCACTTAAGTGATCCAGGAATATGTCACGGGTCACTCAAGTGATGTGGAACTGCTCCACGGGGGTCGCTTAAGTGAATGTGCCGTTTAATTCATATTTACAAAATTAGGTTTGAGGTCGCGGGCCACATCCGATGACTCCGAGGTCCACATTTCGCCAGTGGGATTTATTAATTGAAACCTCCTTATACTAGATTATTATCATCATTTCTTGGCAAGATTCATCCGTTATCCGGGATAACTATCGGGAACGGTTGTCCCGGAGAAACGTTAATTAATCACCTCGATCTCTGCGGTGGAGTCTCGCACAAGTGTACGTGAACCGGAATCATATATCATGGATAGAATATATTAATTAATGGCTTCTTTTCTAAAGGCTTCGCTTTTTCAATGGCCGGTGCCGAAAAGTTAATTAAGATTATTATTGTCATTATTATTTACTCTTCGTGGGGGGGGGGGAGATTTAATTAATTTCTTATGAATAAAAATTTCGAAATCCGCTTAATTGATTTCTTTTCTTCATATATTTGCTATTGTGACGAATATCTATTGGGAATGACAATGGAGGTTTCTCGTGGACTATAATCGTTAATTATAATCTCAATTATGTGAAGTTAAATATAGACGGTATTTTTTTTTCAATTGACTCTTAAGAAGCCCCTTAGATGGAATTGGTTTCGATCGAGTTTTGTCGCTAGTGGTAACTTGCGAGTGACAATAATGGAGTCGATTTGCTCAGCGAACCTGGATCCGCTGAGCAATCGAACTCGCTCATACTAAGGTTTTTAACAGCTGGCGGATGCGAAGATATATGTATAGGGAAGAGAAATCTTCGCATCAGCCAGCTGTTTGGCTGATGCAAAAACCTTAGTACGGATAGCGGAGAGTGACGTCATCCTCGGATAAGTCGCGATCTGGTGGTCAGTAATTGTGAGCTTTGGCGTGAGTTAGGTCCAACCGTCCATGTACGGGTCCCGTTCAGTGCAGAAGAGCTCCGAGGAAAGATTGAGATATTCATTCGTTGTCTTTGTAGTCTAATGCCCGGAAAGTGAAATGACGTGGGTTCGATTCCCCACCAGGGCAGATGAATTTTCTCTCTCTTCCCTATATATCTTCATATCTTCACATCAGCCTTTACAGTGAGTCCCTGACGGCTGGGATGTACAGCAGCATCTTCAACCCGGTGCTCTTTTAAATACCCAGATTGCTCGATGCTCGTCCGATTTCGTGCTCGCAAGCACTTGGTCAACGTTACAATTAAGCAACCATCTTATAAAAATTGTATTCAAGGATTGAAATCCTCCTGATTTCATTCATTCGCACGTCAAACTTGCTTCAAGGGTGCTCTTCTTTTGATGATGGGTGCAGGCAGTGTGCTCGCGACTGGAAAAGGGTTGAAGAACTCTACGGTATAGAGAGGAGATCTTAGAGCCCCTATGTTCGACTTTTCGGGGGCACAGTCGGCCCTCGGTTCCTGTTCACGGACGAAAACGCTCGTCCACATCGGGCTCGCCTGGCCAACGATTATCTGGAAAGTGAGGATATTCGGCGTATGGATTGGCCAGCCAGATCTCCTGGCCTAAACACTATTGAACATGGCTGGGGACGCTCTCGGGAGGAGAATTGTATTTCGCCATCCCCCCCCCCCCAAGAGAGGGAGCTACTGCGTCGCTGCAAGAGTGGGACCCATTGGCTCAGGGACTCCTCAACTGCCTAGTGTTCAGCTTGCTGTCGCGCTGTGCGAGCGACCTGTCCGACTGTGAGAGGGGGGCCATACGCGATATTAGACTCATTTACGGTTCGATCTCGCATCGTGGATTTTGAACATTCCTGAAATGATGAGCTTTACTGACAATCATGCGTGCGTACTATGACTTTTGTATGGTGCATCTCTTTTTCTCTGTTATAACTGTGTATTCGTATAAAATTTCATTAAAAGTCTCCCATTAGTTTTTCGGAAATTCGCCACATAATGTGATAATTCTCTTAATTTCGCACACGAATGCACTAAACCGCCGATGAACCTCGTCGATATTCCCCTGATGAATTTCTAAGCAATTCGAGGAGCAATGCTGGAGGTATATATATGTGCTTACAAGCAGAGGTCCTCAACCTTTTTCTAGTCGCGAGCACTGCCTGTACCCATCATAAAAAAAGAAGAGCACCCCCTTACGACAAGTCTGGCGTGCGAATGGCATTGAATCAGGATGACATTTTCAATCCTTGAATGAAATTTGTACAAGGTGTTTAGTTGGAAAGCATAGGCGGAGATAGACTTGGAAGTCTGGGAACACGGTCATTATTACTGCGAGGGGGGGGGGGGGGGCACGATGATGATGTCATTCTATATATACGCACATACATTAGATCTGTCGACTCCATCTTTGGCGCTGGGGGGGGGGGTGAATGCACCCCAGCCTTGACCATGCATGCCTTGAAGTTGGGAACCACAGAAAACCAACTTCAGCCGACCACCACTGTGGCGCCGGTGGGGTTCGAACCCGGATCCGAGTCCGTCACTGTGATCACTCGACCACCACAGCAAGGCGCGTATACAGTAGCGAGCGGATCATGGAATGAAAGCATTCACAATTGGTGGTTTAGTAATTCGTATAGTGTTGTGAACGACTCTTGGGCTGTTTGAAAAAACTGGACCCACCACCGGGCTATAGCCCGCTAAGAGCCCCTCCCCCTTCCTGTAAATGCGCCGCTGTTACATGAAAGCTTTTTGAGGAATGAATTTTGAAGCATTTTCCAGAGAAAGCTTTTTAAGAGTTGGAGCTCTCACTCATCGAACTTGGAAACTCCATAGCAGCGGTTCTCAACATTTTTTGACTCGCGGAGCCCTTTTCAGTAATATAATTTCTATGGCGGAGCCCTGCTTGACTCGAGGAGCCCTTTTTGTACATAATGTTTAATGGCAGAACCTTGTAGGCCTCCCTTATTTACTTATCTGACAAATTTACTGATTCGTTTTATTTTCCTAGAGTCGCTGCGGAGTCCCTGGGAGGTGCGCATGGAGCCCTTGGGCGTCCGCGGAGCATCAGTTGAGAACCACTGCTCTATAGAGATGCAGGAACAACCCCTTATCCGAGGGGTGAGAACAAATTGGAACGCTCGTGTGCTTCGAACTTGGAACCTTTTTTAGAGAGGAATTTGGAACCCTGCCGATGGAATTCCCACTCAGCAGCCCAAGTGGCTTAAATGTTAACTTTTAACACCATTTGATCCGTTCATGGAATCGCCTTAAAAAGCTCCTGGTATATCAAAACAGGTCTCTCCGGCCAGAGACGGATTCATGGTTTTTCCCGCCTGTAGGCACTACACGAATTTTACCGCCCTCTTCTCGCATTCTAGTCCAATTTTCTTGACTACTCTTTCCACGAATTCACCGCCCTGTGCTATAACCCGTTTAGCCACCCTGCGCTCCTGAAAGTACACCCGGCTCTCCGAGTCCTTGTTTCGGTCACCGACAGGCTCCCGTACTCTTTTGTTCACTCTCATGCTCGCGTACTCTGTTGGTCACTCTTGCGCACACACGCACACACACACACACTCTCTCTCTCTAGGTCATTCTCATGCTCACACTCTCTCTAGGTCACTCTTTGGCCATTCACGTACTTGCACACTAATTTGGTAACCCACATGCTTTCACACTGTTTTGGTCATACGCATACTTGTGCACGTTCTCCGGGTCACTGTTTCGGTCATTCACGTGCTTGCACATGCTCTAGGTCAGTGTTTCCTAAAGCGGGCAATATCGCCCCCCCCCCTGGTGGGCGATGTAAAGGTCTAATGGGAGGATAGAAGCTCCGGGTATAACATAGAATCTTACGGGTACGCTTGAGTTGGGGGGGGGCGATGAGAGAAAAAACTTCTCTGAAAAAGGGGGCGATGGAACAAAAAGTTTGGGAAACTATGCTCTAGGTCCTTCTTTCAACCATTCACATTCTTGCATACGCTCTACGTCACTCTTTTGCTCACTCACGTACTTGCACACGCTTTTGTTTACTCACATGCTTGCCAACTCTCTCGGTAACTCACTGACCTAGTCTCTCGCTGCCTGGGCAGAGGCGGATTCATGGTTTTCAAATTTTGCCTCCCCTCTCCGTTATGTACTAATTTTCTCAGTCACTCATTCCTAAAATTTGCCACCGTGGACGATAGCTCGCTAAATGACCCCCTCCCCCGTAAATACGCCACTGTCCCCGAGAGATATTGGATAAAATTCACTCACATATATTCGCATGTAATCCATTTCCCCCCCCCCCCCAACAGCTACATTCAACCGTACATCGTCCAGGACCAAGGCCGTCTTAAGAGCATCGTGGGCCCCCCGGGCCAAGTGAATATTCTGAGGTCCTACCAGGCAAATTCTTGAAAATTTAAACCATATTTCGTTTCTGTGAGACCCTTTTTCTCTTGTGGCCCCCGGGCCCATGCCTTAAGACGGCACTGTCCAGGACATCATCGCCAACCCGAGACGCTGACGTAATCTCTCAATCGATCGAACATATTGAGATTTTTATCTCTCGCATGCGGTCCTGTCGTAAACACCCCCCCCCCCTCCCCTCAAGGGAAATCCAACCATTAATAGTTAGATGCGGTACAGCTGACCGCCATTAACTGACTTCCCGATATCAGATTATCAGATAACCAAACCTATTTACCAACCGCAAGGAGTTGCAAAAGCACCCAAAAGAAAAAACCTCCCCTCCAAACACAAAGAATGGAATAGGCGCCATGTTTTGGTAATCGGGTAACCTTCCATTGCCCTTCCTTTTTTATTCGAGGGAGGGGCCGGCCATTCAGTGACTAGTCCGGCCATTTTTTCTTTCTTTCTTTCTTTCTCTTCCTATCCACGCATATATGCGTATAGCTAGCTACCTCGCTTACCTGCTGTTGTCTGGTGGTAGGTACGCCGACCTGTTTTTATTTTTTTTATATTTATATTTCTTTCAAACCTGCCCTCCCCGTAGCCTGAGAGTTCCGGCACAGCGTAACACAGTGAGCGGGCAGCCAGCAGGGTTTAGTAGTAAAGAAGAAAGGTAAGAATGGACGTGGACCGGTTGAGAACACACACACCACAAGCAAACTAGTAGTTCCAAGGACGAATTTCTAGAATAAATTTTTTTCGTCAGAAAGAAGAATAGAGAGAGATGCCACTTTGTTCCGCCAGAATCAACAGCGATGAATCGGTAATGGAAATTTTTGCAACGGCAATCGAAAAAGGGAATGCGTATTGCTTTTTTTGCAGAAAACTTCCAATTACCGCGATTATTATTTTATTCTGGTTCCTGTTTTCGAGTTCTGTGGCAATCCTGGTAAAACATGTGAAAGAAAAGGAAACTCATCTTCTCCCGTCATGCTTTGGAGGATCAGAAAAGTTCGTTGATCTGAAAAATGAAATCGCGGACCGGATTTTTCGTTCGATTTTTTTTTTCGTATAAATGCGAGAATCCCACAGATAGCCCCGACCTTAGGATCATTAGGGGCCATTCAAGTATTACGCAAGCAGATTTTTAGCAATTTTTGACCCCCCCCCCTCCTCCTCCCCATTGTCAGCAAAAGTCAGCAAATACTCACCTCCCCCCTCCCGTCAGCAGCTTAGAATATTTCATATCTTCAAAAAGGGTGGCTGATGACGTAAGCAACCTTCAAACCCCCCCCCCTTTCCCCCTTGTCATCAAAAGTCAGCAAATCCGAAACCCGTCCCCCGTCGATGCTGACGTAATACTTGAATGACCCCTTACCAAATAATGGCATTTTAAAATAAATACAGGGTGGGTAAAAAGTCCGGTGAAACTCTAGAAATTCATAAAAACCGGAAAAAATAATCGAAATAAGAAATGGTTTGCAGGGTTGGCATCGCTAGGTCACGGGAATTTTTTTTTTTTTTTTTTTTCAGACGGGAAAAGAATAATTAAAAGTAGAGATCGTCATGGCACATTCTACAACGGCGTAAAAACGATTCCCGGACAGCTCTCGAAGATACAAGGTATGCTTTTGATGTCCGCCGCAGCGACGACAATCCGCGCTATGAGATCCTCGTCGGATCGCATAACGAGGCGTCGGTGTCGCATAAACGAGTTGTTTAAGTCACACGGATTCAGATCCGGTGAACGTGGAGGCCAAGGTGGCGCTTACGTACACAGGTCAAAGAAAAGATACGCAAATAACGAACAGAATGCCTCAAAATCATTTATTACAGCAGTATATGTTCCACATGACCACCACTACCACAGAGGATAACACATTGCAGGCGAGTCACAAATCCAGCTACGGCAGAGTCCACATACACCGTTTACAACGGTGAACTGTTGGTGGATTAGGAGCGCAAGTTCTTACAACCGTCTAATTCGCATATTTCCACCGAAGCCGCTCGTACCAGTGCCACCTAGCGGCTGTTTTTGAGTTCCCCCCCCCCGTCTTAAAAAAATTCTCGTGACCTAGCGATGATAGCAAGCTCTTATAACCGTCTCATTCGCATACTTCCACCTAAGTCGCTCATATCAGCGCCACCTAGCGGCTGTTTTTGAGTTTTTTTCCCCCTCTGTCTTAAAAAAATACTCGTGCCCTAGCAATGTTAACCCTATGAACATATATATATATAAGGGGTGTACTGTTAATTGAAACCGACATACTCAGAGAGTTGTTAGTAGGCATCAAGAGGAACAAAAGTTGCAACGGGACATGGTGTCGCAAATCACGTCGAGAGGGTGGAAATCGCGAAAAACGCATTCAGTCGCGCGACGTCGCGCTGGAACGACAAAAAGTACGATAATAACTACAAAAAAGATTTATTTGATTAATTATTACAAGACTTGTTGGAAAAAAGTGGCGGGCGGTCATGGCACGGTCTACAACGGCGTAAAAACGGATTCCCGGACGCGCTCGAAGATACCTGGTATGCTTTTGTTGTCTGCCGCAACAACGACAGTCCGCGCTATGAGATCCTCCGGTGTGTCCACACGCGTCGCATGAACGAGTGATTTAAGATGACCTCCATAGGAAAAAGTCACACGGATTGAGATCCGGCGGACGTGGAGGCCAAGCACCGGGTCCCACGCGTCCAATCCACCTCCTTGGGTATGTGAACGCGCAATAGTGCTAATATACGTCGTCCGCAGCGCATATTTTCGGGATTATTATTACATTATTATGTTTCGGGATTATGCGCGTGTTTTCAGCGCAGTTTCGGGGCATAGGGGGAGATAGACTTGGAAGTCTGTGGGGGGGGGGGGCACGGTCATTATTTCTGGGAGGGCACGATGATGATGATGTCAATTCATATATGCATATATACATTAGATCAGTCAACTTCACCTTTGAGGCTGGAGAGGCAATGCCCCCCCCCCCCGTATCTCCGCCATGTTTTGGGGATTTATCGCTGGTATTTCAACATGCATCGTCCAAAGTCATCTGGAACCTGCATAAAGTAAGTAACGGGTGCATCGTGAGTCACATTGGAAAAATCGTTCCGGAGATAACCAAACCGTAACTTCAAGAAACGCAATGCATCCTCGGTTGATGATGTAATAACTTCGGCACGCACATGCACCCACACACACACACACACACACACACAGAGATACTGTTTGGCTAGTCCCCCTTAAGGCGATCATTATGACGTCATCAGTGAATAATACATTATGTTAGCCGAGGGTGCTATTCTGACACATTCGCTATCTTTGAGCTAACTGTGTCGTTAGTGTTACCTGCTATAGTCAATCGCTGTTCCTTATCCTGCTTTTCTTTTAAAAACGATTAGGCTGCGCCCATAGTGGGACGAAGAGGTATGAGTTGCAAGAATTGCGACTAGGAAGAAAAAAATTGCATAGGGGGTGGAAGAAGAGATGTCCGCACATAGTAAAGGAGGTGGAGGATAGGGAAAATGGCCGGGGGGGGGGTTTGAAATTTAAGGGTGTGATGATGATGATCCCTCCGCAGGAGAGGGAAAGGGGGAAAAAAGGAGAAACGGATCAATCAGCAGATCGAGGTAAAAACAAACATGTTCGTCCAAACCCACCCCCTCCCCCGTACCTCGTTGATTGGCCTCTTTCTCTCTTTTGTCTCGCTCCTCGAGTGCGTGCGGCGCAGTTCAAAACAATAAAAGTGTTTTCGTCGCTAATCTCTATTACACACCACCGTACCTCTTGGACACCCCACTATGTGCTCGGCCTCAGACGTCACTTGAAACGTCAAAACAAGTTTTTTAATCAAAAAGATCAGTCCACCATCCTTTCTAAGTGCCTTATGCTAAGCTACCGTTTTTGTCTCGATCATGAAAACTCCTATTATCAGCTCGCGATGCACCACATTTTTGTTGTAGTTAACCCTTGACTATCTCTAAACCCGTCGTACGGTTCACGCCGTCATAATCATTGACTTAAAGAGACTGAATGAATCCTGGTTCTCTCATGGATTGCAATATAGGGGACGTCTTCGGCGACGGAAATCATTTCCCACGCCTACATTTTCTCGTACGGTCTCGCAGCACCCGTTTCCAGTCCACGACTAACCTCATAAATCACACTGGTTATGATTCAAGAACATAATCACAAACATTCGAAAAAGCTGACTCCCCGCTCTTCTCTCGGATAAAAAGAAACGCATAATCGAGAAAAGACATGGCGCGAGCTGTTTGCTTCCCGTCAACAGCGTTTGGCTCGTTCTTTCTCTCCTCTAGGTTTTTCCTCGAAGGTAAGATAGACAGACATTGCTAACACACGCATTTATATTTATACGTCTCTCAAAACACGACACTCACGGTCGCTTGTCAACGCTAAACATTTCTCCCCCCTCTCGACGGGACGATGCCAGAGCCATCTACCGGAACCGCCGCCCCCCTCAAAGCTGGTCAAATATTGATCACACACACACAAAAAAAGGTAAGGCAGCAGCAGCAGGGTTGTCACACACACCAAGCGGAAAAGAAAGGTAAAGGGTGTGTGGCGTGTGTGTGTGTAGCTGGCGTGTCGTGTTTCCTTTTCCAGTTTACTATCCCGAGAAAATTTCCTGGGGAGTGTCTTGATGGAAAGAAATGTTCCGGGACATCAAACGTTGGAAGCGATTTTCGAATGAAGACTCGAGTTTTGTGAGTGTGTGTGTGTGCGCGTGTTTCCTCCTGTATATGAGGATATCGGGAGCGTTGAAGGATGGGAATTACTTGAAGTAAGATATACACACACATATACGTACGAAGAAAGACCTATCTATCTCTGGGAAATAGGAGCAAAAAAGAAAAAATGCATCGAGATTCTTTCGTCGCATTCCATTTTCAATCAGATGTCCCGTATCGGAGATTGGAAGAAAAAAAAAAGGTAAAAGAGGGAGGCATTGCTGTGTCACGTGTCCCTTGAGGACTTGAACATGTCGATGCTTATACGTATCCTCGAATATGTACCGTGAATATCGACATAACGCTGTACAGTCGAGTTCTTAAAAACAAAAATACTACGGTATGTGTTTTTTAAGAGAGTGTCTTGAAAAGGGAAGCGAGAGTTTCGGAAATATGGAAGGGAGACATTTTTATCATGAGTTACTCGTACTGTGCTGTATGCTGCTGCGTTTCGACTCCCGGGATGCTACTGTCGAATCCCGCTGTAGCGAGCCGCGGCCTTATTATAACGTGCGGGATCAGAGTAAATGAAAGAAATAGTTTCAGAATGAATGAAAATAATGAAAATTTAGAGTAAATGAAAGAAATAGTTTCAGAATGAATGAAAATAATGAAAATTTAGAGTAAATGAAAGAAATAGTTTCAGAATGAATGGAAATAATGAAAATTCAGAGTAAATGAAAGAAATAGTTTCAGAATAAATAAAGGAAATAATTTCAGAATAAATGAAAGAAATAATTTCAGAATAAATGAAAGAAATAGTTTCAGAATAAATGAAAATTTTCAGAATAAATGAAAGAAATAGTTTCAGAATAAATGAAAATTTTCAGAATAAATGAAAGAAATAGTTTCAGAATAAATGAAAGAAATAGTTTCAGAATAAATGAAAGAAATAGTTTCAGAATAAATGAAAGAAATAGTTTCAGAATAAATGAAAGAAATAGTTTCAGAATAAATGAAAGAAATAGTTTCAGAATAAATGAAAGAAATAGTTTCAGAATAAATGAAGGAAATAGTTTCAGAATAAATGAAAGAAATAGTTTCAGAACAAATGAAAATTTTCAGAATAAATTAAAATTTTCGGAATAAATGAAAATTTTCGGAATAAATGAAAGAAATAATTTCAGAATAAATGACTTCCAAAAATTATGAAAGTTCTATTCGCTTTTAAATGCGAAAACCGTTTTTTCACTCTTTTAATGCTGTTTTTTCCCACAACTTTCCCCCATTTTCGAATTCGAATATCTCAGTGAATATTATATTGCACTTGTAAAAGCGGATTTTTTTTTATTTGGCCTCAAGAGAGACAGGGCAAGAACTTTCTAATTTGTTTTTTGAGCACAGGATGTCCGTATAAAAAGTTAAAATCTTTATATTATTTATATTATTTATTGAATATTCATGCATTACTAAGGGACTCGGCGACCTCGGAACGTTGTGGTGGGAGGGGGGGGGGCTCACGTGGCCTGAGCCCTCTAGGTTACAGTAATACAGTGCCACCGAGGTGCTGTATTTAATGAACTTTGAATTAAAATTTTATTCAAAGTTCTCCCCTTGGCAAAGCTGAACATTCATCACTACTGACGAGCTTTAAGCCAATGTTGAAATGTCTGTAGGTGGCAAACACTAAAATTTACGCACAGTATTAGATACTCACTCGCACTGTTGGGTACACGTGCCGCGTACATTTCCGGCGCAACTCATTTCGGGTAGTAAATTTCCGATGGCGATAGACCGGAGTTGTGGGGATCTGATACTATGATTTTCGAGTGTAGGAATGCATACCCGTGTAAGCTGTTACTTTTCAGCTAATTATGGGAGCGCCTGAACATCACTTTGCTCGAGGACCCATAACGTTGACGTGGCCATGCGTAGAACCCCGGAAGAAGGAAACTCGCAGAACTCCAGCCCCCAGGATAGGCACTGACCAAGGGTGACGTACCGGAAGAGCATTTATCGTCCTCTCCTTGAATTGTCCAGTATTTTACACAAAGACCTATTTTCGCCTTTATAATTCGGCTCTTGAGGGAGGGACGATCACCCAACACAATTTCTTGTAAAAAGGGAGTCCCGCTCCTGGATGGAGTGGGTAGGAGGCCGGTATAAGATCGGGGGGGGGGAAGCCACGGTAAGAAAATATAGGCCGTAGGGGAGAAAAGTTTGAGGAAACACTTTTCTATAGGACACCCTGTACATTTCAGCAGAGAGAGAGAGAGACGCAGTTTCTGACATTTTTGTAAATAATTGTTAAATATGATATTTGATGATGAAGAAATTCTGGAGAGGTAGGGCTTCGCTGGGTGGTGCGCATGTGCAACATCGGGAGCCACAGCTTGGTAAGGAGCCAGATGGCAGAATTGCATCAAATCAGGTCGGAACGAGCGGCCCACAGGGACACCACTAATGCTAAGCTGCTTGATGGGTGGGGGGGAGGGGGGGGGGATAGTGCCCTGATCATGGATAAAAAGAGGAAAGAGGGCTGGATGTGCCGGACCGGGTGTCCTTCGAATGCATCTCGGGGGGCTTCCCGGTCGGACACCTTCAGCACTCTCCAGCACGAACCAACTCAGCCGAGTAAATGGCTAATATCCCTAGCGGGACAGAGCCAGGTCCCTGCCTGGTAAGAAGAAGAGAGAGAGAGAGACGCGTTTCCAAAGAAATTCCTAATTAAACCGAAGAAATGACCTTCCGTCGCGTAGATGAACTTCTCCGTTAATTCCAAATATCCAATTACTAGCTAATTTAGAGCTTAATTTTTCAAAATAAAGTAGAAGCGACTGTTCCTAGAGATATCATTGTGTGTGTGTGTTTCCTCCTCCACTAAAAATCGAACCATTAAACTTCCCTAAAAAAGGAAAAAAATCCCCGAAAATTGTCTCATTTTCCAGTAAATCCCAAGATTACTGCGAAAAGGAGAGGAAGGGGGAAAAATATTCCTGTGTGGAAAATGAAGGACAATGGGAAGAGCATTTCCCCGCTTATCTCAGTGTAATAAACGGGGGGAAAAAAAAGGAGATAAGAGATATGACTGAGAAGAAAATATAAGACATAAGAAAGAAATGTGAGAGGTAAATTGCCTTTTGTGTTGAGTGGCTTTAAAAGCAATCAACCGCTGTCATCCTCTCGGCAATGGTATCATAATGTCTGCGCTTTTATAATACGCTGCTGGATAGTCCTGGAGAGTTTTGTAAGAGAAAGAAACTGGAGAAAAAAAAATGGTAAATTTTTCCCAAAGAAAGAGAGAGAAGGCCACTCTTTTTACGTATACAAAGGAATCTGTATCCATGATGATACTAAAACCTGATGAGCTACCGTTCTCATCAGGGCAGCTCTTACAAGACGAATGCGGACCCGGAGACTTGACAATTTGGGCCCCCCCCTCCCTCTTTATATGTGTGTACTCTGGGGGGGGAATAATATGCCATCTAAAAACTCATAAGCTATCACAGAATACGCAAGAATGCTGGAAAAATATCCATACAAAAGAGCATTTATCATGTAACTAAATGAAAATGATACATGTATGTATGCAAAGGTTCTTTTTTTTAACAGCTGTGGCTGATGCGAAGTTATATTTTAGAAAGAGAGGAAATTCAACTGCGCCCTGCAAGGGGAATCGAACCTGCACCTCCTAGAGATAGAAGGCCTCCGCACGCTCCTTGTGTAAGTAGTCCATTTTCCCTCAGAAATATTCAGGGAAAAAAAATTCCCCGCTCGTGCCAGTATCATCGTTGTGAGTAAAAGAAATGATCGGGCTCAGAATTGGCGATTTCTATGTCCCCACATCCAATCGCTATGCGCTATTTGTGAACCAATCAGGCAGATTCTACGCCAAAATAAGAAGAAACGAAATAGGATGCTGTGTTTCAAAATGTGGCAAACTTGCTCGGGGGCCATTCAAGTATAACGTAAGCAGATTTTCAGCCATTTTTGACCCCCCTTCCCCCACCTCCTTGTCAGCAAAAGTCAGCAAAACACTGAACCCCCCCCCCCGTCATCAAAAGTCAGCAAGCCCGAACCCCCCCCCCCCGATGCTGACGTAATACTTGAATTACCCCCTTGGTAGTCTGAATAGCGTTTATGGAGGTCTTCTTCCTCTAGGAGGTGCTGATCAAAACCACGTCCTTTCACTTTCCGGGTAAACGCACTAGACTACAGAGAGACAACGAATTTGTCAATCTTTCGTTGGGGCTCGTGTGCACTGAACGGGACTTTACATGGACGGTCGGACCTAACCCAGGCCAAAGCTCACAATTGCTGACAATGCCACCAGGTGGCGACTCATCCGAGGATGATGTCACAGACGTGGGTTCGATTCCCCGCAGGGGCACAGTTGAATTTTCGCTCTCACCAAAATATACCTTCGCATCAGTCAGCTGTTAAAAAAAAAACCTTTGCGTGGATAGCGGAGAGTGACGTCATCCTCGGATAAGTCACCATCCGGTGGCATTGTCAATAATTGTGAGCTTTGGCCTGAGTTAGGTCCGACCGTCCATGTACGGTCCCGTTCAGTTCACACGAGCTCCAAGGAGAGATTGAGATATTCGTTGCCTCTGTAGTCTAGTGGTCTAGGGCGTTCACCCGGAAAGTGAAAGGACGTAGGTTCGATTCTCCCCAAAAACTCCTTATCCGAATACACACTTAACGAAAATGCCTTAAAAACGCCACTTTTTTCACCTGGTGGGTTTTATAAGTGACCATGGGAGAGAGATTTATAAAATAAAAATATTTCGATTTTCGACCACCAGGTGAAAAAGTAGCGGTTTTTTTTTTTAATTGAACTTTCCCAGATGGAATACGTCCTCCAGAACGGGCGGCGCTACAATTAATCAGAGAGCAGCATAGGCAGTTGATGATAGAACGAGTGGCCTGGTGAGTGGATGACAAAGTGAGCGACCTAGTACGTAAGTGAGTGAGAGACAGGGCGACCCATTGAGTGTGTGTTATAGAAGGAGCTACCTAGTGATTGACGGAGTAACCTGGTGAAAGAGTGAGAGCGAGCCATCCCTAGTGGCAGGCCGGCTCATTCATTCCTTCACTTGTTCAGTCGATCATTCATTCACGCATGTCGTACTGATGTCGGTGAATTTCCCGGACCCGCAAAAGAAAAATTAATCGCCCCCCCCCCCACAACTTATCCCGCAGAATGGAGGGGCTCAGTGCGATCGCCCTGTCGTACACCCCCCCCCCCCCTAAGGGCAGCTCTATTGTACATGTGTAATATTCAATGTTTTCCCCTCTGCATATTGATTTTCAAGTTTGGTCAATGTGTTTATGTTAACATCATATACCCTGGAGGGAATAATCTCTGAATAATCCGTTTGGAGCATCTACGAAGCCTTGTATTGCAATGGGATAATCTGGGATAATTATCTGTCAACTGAAACAATATGCGAGGTATTGATTCGCTGTTTGTTATGATAAATAACCCCCGAAATAATTACTGTAGTTAAGTGATGATTAGCGTACCAGAGCCTCAGGCTGGTGCGTTCCGGATGAGACATGGATTAATTTCGCGAGTTACTATGGGTTTTCTATTTGCTTTATATACAGGACTGTGTCCATAATTAATATATGGACCTATTTTAAAGTGGCCCTACAGGCGAAAACAGTCATCAGAAAAGTGTGAAATTTTGTGGAGGATTTCATGAAGGGAATTTGTTTCGGGGGGGGGGGGTGTGGTTGCACGTGTCGCCACCAGAGAGCGTTTCACTTTGAATACTTGTATTAAACTTGTAAATTGCATTTTCACTTGGATGGTGCAGTCAATACCCCACAACTGCCGAATTTGGGAACCAGAAAATCCGATTCCCGGGCCTTAATCCATGCGATTTTTGGCTTTAGGGGGGCATTTGAGACGTCCAGTAAGTCGTGACAATCCAAGAACTTGACCTGACCTTAAAGGCAGCAAGCATTTCACGCCACGCGTGCTGAACATCCCCCCCCCCCCACACACACACACTTTGGTCAGTTGTGGAACATGCCATCTTACGATTTCTCATGGTACCTGAAAATGATGGCCATCACGTGGAACATGTTTCGTTGCAGTAGCAATCGTAAAAGTGTTTAACAATTGCTAAAATTGTAAACGTTTGCCTGAATGTGTCGTTTCTTAATAAAACACCCTCTGGTGCCGACACGTGCAACTAATTCCCGCCGTCTCCGAAACAAATTCCCATCACACTTCACTTCATGAACTCCACAAAATTTCATAATTTTCTGATGAATGGTTGCCGCCTGTACTTTAAAATAGAATCTTTCAATTATGGACGCCCTTTAAGTATTGGAAATGCTTGTAATTTTATAAATGCCCCTCCCCCCCTCCCGCCAAGGATCAACCCCTAGAAATACGATTTTACTTAAAATCTGTTGCCTGTTGGGTTCCGTCTACTGATCGCTTCTGCGCCAAATATCGACTAAATGTCTCATATGGACACAAAACAAACGTTGTCCAAATTCAATTTCATACCGCATATCACCATGTCGATTCACAAACGCCGTGTAAGAACCCTGCAGGTAATGTATGGACCAGTGTGGTCGGCTCTGAAAACCCCGCATGTAATCGGGGTTTGAAAACGCGTTCAAGAAATGCACACCGCACGTCACTGACATGCTACCCGAATCTACCTACCATGGGTCACCAAAACAAAAGGTAGGGTTTACCTGAGAGGACAGTGGCGTATTTACAGGGGGGGGGGGACTATAACTATAACCCAGGGCAGCAAGTTCACAGAGGCGGAAAATTTGTGGAATGAGTGGATGAGAGAATTAAAAAAAATGGGAGAAGGGCGGCCAAGTTTGTGTGTGACCCTCAATAAATCCGTCTCTGGCCAGACAGCAAGGGTAGTCCCTGGTGAGCTTCCTTGTGAGCGACCAAAAGTGACACCTAGAGAGTTTGCAAGCACGTGAGGGAGTAACAGGAGTGACGATTCAAAAATCAGAGAAAAGTTGGGGGAAAAGGAGCGTTGTCCGTTAGTTTTTGCTGTTTTTCCCATAACTTTTCTCCGGTTTTTTGAATTCGAATATCTCAGCGAATATTGCACTTAGAAGCATGGAATTTTCTCTGTCGGCCTCAGAAGACACACGACAACCTTCTAAATTGGAAGTTAGAGGACTGATTGGCGATATTTCTGAAGTACGAAGGTTTTTTAACAACTGGCTGTTGCGAAGATGAATTTTTGGAAAAAGAGAGAATTCTCAACTGCTTTTCAAGAGGGAATCGAGCCCACGCCCTTTCACTTTCCGGGTGAACGCACTAGAACTAGACTACAGAGGCAACGAATCTCTCAATCTCTCCTTGGAACTCGTGTGCACTGAAAAAGGGACGTCATACTTGTATAAGTCGCTATCTGGTGGCGGTGTCAGCTGTTGGTCCGGCCGTCCATGCACGGTCGTTTCAGTGTACACGAGCTCCAAGGAAAGATTGAGAGATATGTTGCCTTTGTAGTCTAGTGGTCTAGGGCAGTGTTTCTCAACCACCGGGCCGCGGCCCGGTTCTGGGCCATGACATCATTCATACCGGGCCGCGACCGATCTGCCGTTTCCTTTTCCCCCCATTCATGTTCCGTTAATCATGTGTTTGACCGGGCCTTCCACTTACAAAAGTAAATGGAACCGGGGGCCATATGGCCCCCTTGTGGTACTGGGATACTTCAAGGGGGCCACAGAAGAAAATGGAGAAGGGGACCATGACAGGTGGTTTGGAGAGCCGAGAAGAAAAATTAAGGTGTGAAGAAATAAAGTTTTTATATTAGTGACTAACACTTACAGTGAGAGAGAGAATCCAACAAAACCACCCATAAACTAGGGCCTTCTTTAGGGCATGGACCCACCCAGGCCTCACCGCCTACATTTTGCAACAAGTTCCCTAGGATGGGGTTTTTCTCAAGTCCCCGGCTAAATTTTTCAGACCCCCTTCCCTATATGAAATTTATTGTATGAAAAAAAAAATAAATGATGAAAACCAGATTAGGCCCCGGGCTGTAACTCTGTCAGTCCCACTCTTGTGAGGGGCCTCATGCCCATAAGTGACCCTACCTTATAATATTTTGTATAGTACAATTAATTTTGAAAATAAATAGGAAATATGTAGGCTGTTTATTTCCAGCTAAAGTATGGGACTACCATAGCATCACTTTGCCTAAGGAGGGGGGCCCCATGATATTGAGACGGTCCTGGTAGAACTTGGACTAGCGGGGAGATCAGTAAATTCTAGGCTACTGGTCTGGAGGCCAATTTTCTTTGCAAAATTTTCGTACAGTATAAATTTACTGAAAAAAATCATTTCAATGCGTATAAAGTGTCTTGCTTCTAGATGAGAGTAGAAAACTCTGGGTAAGACAGGGGAGCCACGAGAAAAAATATGGCTCAAAGGGGGCCACGGGCAAAAAAAGGTTAAGAAACACTGGTCTAGGGCGTTCACCCGGAAAGTGCAAAGGGCACTCTTCGCACAAAAGGCAGTTGAATTTTCTTTCTTTCCAAAAAAAATGTATCTCCACAACAGCCAGTTGTTAAAAAACCGGATAACGGAGAGTGACGTCATCCTTGTATTTTTTGAAGTAGTCGGCACATTTTCGGTGTTTCAGATACAAATTTCGCCAAATTCCCAACGACAAACGATGACGTCCCGTATTTTTCCCGTGTTTCCTCACTACAGAATCACGAGAGTTACGGCGGAAAGAAAGACCATTATCGATCCCACCAATTGATTTCAAGAATTCCTATAAACATGCAACAACCAACCGAACTAAAACAACCAAAATAAATTGAATATAAGCGTCAAACAAAAACAAAAAAGCACAAACCATTCAGAAAATCACGCAAACGTACCAATTTATATAACTCTCGGGGGGAAAAAACCCCACAAAAATCCATCTTTTCCACTTCAAAGCTCTACAATCCAGAAAGAGAGAGAGAGAAAATTTGCTTTTCCTCACCATTTAAACTAATGATAAAACGCTCACTTAAGAGAATAGACTTGACGGGCGCGGCCATTTATTTCCAACCCAAAATGAACCTTAAAAAAAAACAACAACAACGAACCGAAGGAGGAGGGGGGGGGGAAGAGAGAAAAGAGCTTTAAATTTCCATAAATGAATTAAATAATTGGGTTAAACAATCAACGAAACAAACTTTCGCCCCCACGGTTGCCAACATATACTAAATAAGAATTCTTCGAGTTCCATTCCCTCTTTCGCGTACGTACGACGGCAGCAGCAACACATTGTGCAAATTAAACAGTGAGGAGGGGGGGAGGGGGTGTTCCTCCAAGGGATTTGATGATGGCGGTGGGGGCCACAGAAAACGAACGCGAAAAACCCACGACCACCAACACAAACTCAATTAACGTCGCCACAAACAACCTATCGCGGGCATTAAGATGCAAATTAGATGAATGTGCTTCTTATATTCCCCATTGTTTTTTTTAAAGGAAAGGATGAGCGGAAGAAACGTTTTTTGAATCCATCCCATGGAAATGATGTTATTCGTTTCCGAATAATGAATAATATTTAATGATGTAAAAAAAAATTCATATTTTTATTAATTTTTTTTCCCCCCAAAAAACAAATTTTTTAGTTTCGAAATATTGAATTTTTTTTTTTGGCAACAACGAGTAATTTAATTTCAAATTTGATCGATTTGATGCCGACGGCGTGAAGCGTTTCCAAAAAAACAAAATTGAGCAATTTATAGAGTAAAGTTCTTTTATAAAACTTGAAAAAATGCAGCCAATAAGGCTATTGGTTACATTCACAGGGGTTTTCTTTTTCATCTTTTATCAAACTTTTATAGTGTAATCCCCCAAAGCAGAATGTGCCTCCAATATTGAACATATTGGAGTCGTATTTGACTTGCGTTTTAACAGAAGTCGTATTTGACTTGCGTTTAAACACATTGGGAAAGTATTTTTGCTTGATTAGATGTTTAACTTTATTAACGTAGTATTATGCTTGATTAATTGGAGTCGTATCGGGCGAAGATTGGCGACGCAGTTGACCTGATGGAAGTCTTACTGGGCATGATTGGAGGCGCATTGTACTTGATTGAAGTCCGCAATCAAAGGAGTGCGGTGGAGGGGGGGGGGGAGTGGAGTGCCGTCTGGTACCTCGGGCGCTGAGTTTGAAAAAATAACGAGGAGGGGACGCCTAAATATATGGGTAGTGGCCACAGAAGATAGAGCGAATTTCCCTTTCCAGTTATGGCATTGGTGATTGGCATGAGTAAAGTAATATTGAGCATGGTTGAAGACATATTAGGCAATGATTGAGGAAACTCATTTGACTGGATAGTAATTGTATTGGGCATGATTGGAGACGCACACATTTTACCTGATTGAAGTAATATGTGGCATATTGGCATTATTGGATTCCTATTGAACATGAATGGAGACGAATTTGCTTTGACTGAGGGCGACGGGACGCATTATGATATTTGGCATATTTGGAGATTGATATTTGGCATATTTGGAGATTGATATTTGACATATTTGGAAATTGATATTTGACATATTTGGAAATTGATATTTGACATATTTGGAAATTGATATTTGACATATTTGGAAATTGATATTTGACATATTTGTAGATTGATAATATTTGACGTATTTGGAGATTGATAATATTTGACGTATTTGGAAATTGATATTTGACATATTTGGAAATTGATATTTGACATATTTGGAAATTGATATTTGACATATTTGGAAATTGATATTTGACATATTTGGAAATTGATATTTGACATATTTGGAAATTGATATTTGACATATTTGGAAATTGATATTTGACATATTTGGAAATTGATATTTGACATATTTGTAGATTGATAATATTTGACGTATTTGGAGATTGATAATATTTGACATATTTGGAAATTGATATTTGACATATTTGGAAATTGATATTTGACATATTTGGAAATTGATATTTGACATATTTGGAAATTGATATTTGACATATTTGGAAATTGATATTTGACATATTTGGAAATTGATATTTGACATATTTGTAGATTGATAATATTTGACGTATTTGGAGATTGATAATATTTGACGTATTTGGAAATTTATATTTGACATATTTGGAAATTGATATTTGACATATTTGGAAATTGATATTTGACATATTTGGAAATTGATATTTGACATATTTGGAAATTGATATTTGACATATTTGGAAATTGATATTTGACATATTTGGAAATTGATATTTGACATATTTGGAAATTGATATTTGACATATTTGTAGATTGATAATATTTGACGTATTTGGAGATTGATAATATTTGACGTATTTGGAAATTTATATTTGACATATTTGGAAATTGATATTTGACATATTTGGAAATTGATATTTGACATATTTGGAAATTGATATTTGACATATTTGGAAATTGATATTTGACATATTTGTAGATTGATAATATTTGACGTATTTGGAGATTGATAATATTTGACGTATTTGGAAATTGATATTTGACATATTTGGAAATTGATATTTGACATATTTGGAAATTGATATTTGACGTATTTGTAGATTGATAATATTTGACGTATTTGGAGATTGATAATATTTGACATATTTGGAAATTGATATTTGACATATTTGGAAATTGATATTTGACATATTTGGAAATTGATATTTGACATATTTGGAAATTGATATTTGACATATTTGTAGATTGATAATATTTGACGTATTTGGAGATTGATAATATTTGACATATTTGGAAATTGATATTTGACATATTTGGAAATTGATATTTGACATATTTGGAAATTGATATTTGACATATTTGGAAATTGATATTTGACATATTTGGAAATTGATATTTGACATATTTGGAAATTGATATTTGACATATTTGTAGATTGATAATATTTGACGTATTTGGAGATTGATAATATTTGACGTATTTGGAAATTTATATTTGACATATTTGGAAATTGATATTTGACATATTTGGAAATTGATATTTGACATATTTGGAAATTGATATTTGACATATTTGGAAATTGATATTTGACATATTTGTAGATTGATAATATTTGACGTATTTGGAGATTGATAATATTTGACGTATTTGGAAATTGATATTTGACATATTTGGAAATTGATATTTGACATATTTGGAAATTGATATTTGACATATTTGGAAATTGATATTTGACATATTTGGAAATTGATATTTGACATATTTGGAAATTGATATTTGACGTATTTGTAGATTGATAATATTTGACGTATTTGGAGATTGATAATATTTGACATATTTGGAAATTGATATTTGACATATTTGGAAATTGATATTTGACATATTTGGAAATTGATATTTGACATATTTGGAAATTGATATTTGACATATTTGGAAATTGATATTTGACATATTTGGAAATTGATATTTGACATATTTGTAGATTGATAATATTTGACGTATTTGGAGATTGATAATATTTGACGTATTTGGAAATTTATATTTGACATATTTGGAAATTGATATTTGACATATTTGGAAATTGATATTTGACATATTTGGAAATTGATATTTGACATATTTGGAAATTGATATTTGACATATTTGGAAATTGATATTTGACATATTTGGAAATTGATATTTGACATATTTGGAAATTGATATTTGACATATTTGTAGATTGATAATATTTGACGTATTTGGAGATTGATAATATTTGACGTATTTGGAAATTTATATTTGACATATTTGGAAATTGATATTTGACATATTTGGAAATTGATATTTGACATATTTGGAAATTGATATTTGACATATTTGGAAATTGATATTTGACATATTTGTAGATTGATAATATTTGACGTATTTGGAGATTGATAATATTTGACGTATTTGGAAATTGATATTTGACATATTTGGAAATTGATATTTGACATATTTGGAAAT
Source organism: Pholcus phalangioides (assembly GCF_987345545.1). NCBI lineage: Eukaryota > Metazoa > Arthropoda > Arachnida > Araneae > Pholcidae > Pholcus > Pholcus phalangioides. Next base: position 10,867,977 of record NW_028301617.1, on the reverse strand, counting down.
TGATATTTGACGTATTTGTAGATTGATAATATTTGACGTATTTGGAGATTGATAATATTTGACATATTTGGAAATTGATATTTGACATATTTGGAAATTGATATTTGACATATTTGGAAATTGATATTTGACATATTTGGAAATTGATATTTGACATATTTGTAGATTGATAATATTTGACGTATTTGGAGATTGATAATATTTGACATATTTGGAAATTGATATTTGACATATTTGGAAATTGATATTTGACATATTTGGAAATTGATATTTGACATATTTGGAAATTGATATTTGACATATTTGGAAATTGATATTTGACATATTTGGAAATTGATATTTGACATATTTGTAGATTGATAATATTTGACGTATTTGGAGATTGATAATATTTGACGTATTTGGAAATTTATATTTGACATATTTGGAAATTGATATTTGACATATTTGGAAATTGATATTTGACATATTTGGAAATTGATATTTGACATATTTGGAAATTGATATTTGACATATTTGTAGATTGATAATATTTGACGTATTTGGAGATTGATAATATTTGACGTATTTGGAAATTGATATTTGACATATTTGGAAATTGATATTTGACATATTTGGAAATTGATATTTGACATATTTGGAAATTGATATTTGACATATTTGGAAATTGATATTTGACATATTTGGAAATTGATATTTGACGTATTTGTAGATTGATAATATTTGACGTATTTGGAGATTGATAATATTTGACATATTTGGAAATTGATATTTGACATATTTGGAAATTGATATTTGACATATTTGGAAATTGATATTTGACATATTTGGAAATTGATATTTGACATATTTGGAAATTGATATTTGACATATTTGGAAATTGATATTTGACATATTTGGAAATTGATATTTGGCATGTTTGGCGATTTTTGACATTTTGGAGATAATTATTTCTAACTTTGTTTAACCTACCTTTGTTTTTCTTCATTCTGGAGACGAAAGTGACTTTATAGGAATCATTAAATTTAATTTCGGATCTGATATCCCTGAAATTAGATTTAGATCGGGTATTTGCTATGACTGATTTTGTTCAGAGCTTCACTGGACTCGTTTCTGATTAACTGAATATTTAAGTTAATTGGGAGTCGAACAACTAAGTAAGCAGTATACAGTTATAATGCACTGTAACTTGTGATCGGAATCATATTCGGCTTTATTGGGAATCATATTTAGCTTGATACCAGAGTCGTATTTGACTCTTTTGGAGTTTCATAGGAGTCGTACGTGACTCGATCTGAGTCATATTGGAGTCGTTTCATTTTGACTGAAGATTAGAATTGGACTTGGATTTGAGCCTTATCGATAGAGCAAGGAAATTCAGACAAAAAATGCCATAAACGTCTTTTCTTTACCTATTTTCAAACTTTTTTGTAAAAATGATTTTTTTTAACTTTCCTGCCAAAGTGCGTATTTTAACAGTTTTGAGTTCATATTCAATTACAAAGGCTATAATTTGCAAAACTTGGGTATTTTGAACATTGGGAAGAACGGAATCGCTCTTTTTAAAATTTTCCAACTCTCAGTAGGCCTACTAATTACCATCAGAAAGCCCGTCCGCCCCACCCCTTCCAGCCAGGGCCGTCTTAAGAGTGTCATGCCCCCCCCCCCGGGCCAAATGATTTTTCTGAGGCCCTACCAGGCAAATTCTTCAGAAAATCTCAACCAGATTCACATTTTTGTGAGGTTCTTTTTTTCCTCTTGAGGCCCCTGGGCCGTGCCTGGGTGGGCCCATGCCTTAAGACGCGCGGCACTGCTTCCAGCCTCATTTAAACGCGAATAAGTGATCCGCGAGATAGACTTAGTGCTACCACATGCAATTAAATTTGCTTTCAAATGAATGCTGCCCACGTTAGAAAAGACCCCACAGATAATTTTCCCTACGAGCTCTGGTAAGGGTAGGGTCTCTCTTCCCTACAGGGTCCCGCGCTTGTGGTAAGTCCCGCATATGTGGTAATATAAAAAAAAATATTTTTTTTTACAATAGAATAAGGTAGCTATGGGTCCCGCGCTTGTGGTAAGTTCCGCATATGAGGTAATATGAAAAAAAAAATTTACAGTAGAATAAGGTAGCTATGGGTCCCGCGTACAGGGCCCCGTGCTTGTGGCAAGTCCCGCATGTGTGGTAATATAAAAATAAATATTTTTTTACAACAGAATAAGGTAGCTATGGGGGGGGGGTCTCTCTCTCTCTCTCCCGCGCACAGGGTCCCGTGCTTGTGGTAAGTCCCGCATAAGTGGTAATACATATTTTTTTTTACAATAGAATAAGGTATAATAATATGTGGTAATATAAAAAAAAATGTTTTTACAGCAGAATAAGGTAGCTATGGGGGTCCCGCGCACTGGGTCCCGTGTATGTGGTAAGTCCCGCATAAGTGGTAATATAAAAAAAAATATTTTTTTTTACAATAGAATAAGGTAGCTATGGGTCCCGCGCTTGTGGTAAGTTCCGCATATGAGGTAATATGAAAAAAAAAATTTACAGTAGAATAAGGTAGCTATGGGTCCCGCGTACAGGGCCCCGTGCTTGTGGTAAGTCCCGCATGTGTGGTAATATAAAAATAAATATTTTTTTACAACAGAATAAGGTAGCTATGGGGGGGGGGTCTCTCTCTCTCTCTCCCGCGCACAGGGTCCCGTGCTTGTGGTAAGTCCCGCATAAGTGGTAATACATATTTTTTTTTACAATAGAATAAGGTATAATAATATGTGGTAATATAAAAAAAAATGTTTTTACAGCAGAATAAGGTAGCTATGGGGGTCCCGCGCACTGGGTCCCGTGTATGTGGTAAGTCCCGCATAAGTGGTAATATAATTTGCAAACCCATAAAATTTGCAAATTCGGTCACGGGGAATTGAGGCGGGCCTGGATTTTATTGGTTGGTAAAATGAATACAAATGAAAATTTTTCATGGCACTAGCAGCGGGGGATGACCGACAAGCTTCCAAGTCGGGGGGCCCCCCATGTTTACAGATTTCATTTTGAGGGGCCCTGGATGAATCTCATTCTTTTCTGTTGTTTAACATCGTAGAATTTGCAACAGCGGATGCCCGAGATAAATCCAGTCTGGGTCCCCCCCCCCCTAAAAATCTGCGTATTTTGGTCCCCGCTACTGGATATGGGGCCCTGGATTTTATTCGTTGTAAAAAGTTGATAAGAATGAAAAATTTTCGCGGTCCCTCACGGGGGGGGGGGGATGTCCGACATGACTCCATGTCGGGGGCCCCCATGGAAATATTGACAGGTTCCAATTCGGGAGCCCCTGTATGTATCTCATTGCTTCTTGTAGTTGAACATTGTAAAATTTGCAACACATGGGTAGCCCGGGATAAATCCAGTCTGGGGTCTCCACTGAAATTCAGCGAATTGGAGTCTTGGGGACCCCCATGGGGGGAAGTTTTCTGGGGGTACTTGATGAATCGCATTTGTTTTTTTTTTTGTTGCTTTATTATTGCAAAATTCGCTTCTTCAGTAAGCTGGTGCTTTCACGTGTCACAAGATATGTTGTGAAGAAAAAAAGGGGGATTGGCCGCCAAAGACGGCGGGGGAGGCAGAGCCCCTTGCCCCCTAGTAAATTATAAATTCCTTTTTTTTATTGTGCCTATTTTAGGCATTTTTATAGCGCCTTTTTGCTTGCCTGCCGGGACCATTTTTAGTGCCAAAGCTTCAGGGCTCTACTTATTGAACTTATTGAATTAGAACCGCAACCAGGGACTGATCTCGGATCAGGTGCCGCCGCGGTGCCAATTTTTCTTTTTTGTTTCAAAGGCTTGATTGAAATCATTTCCGAAAAACGTGGTTTTCCCCCCAAAAAAAAACGACCGCACCGCGAAAATATTCCAAGTGACATGTTTCAAGTGAAGTAACGAACTTGAAATTCCGTGATCCTAATGGGCGTGTGTTACCTCGTACTTACTTTTAACCATTAAAAGCATGCTGCGAGTTTTCGTTGGCACGTAACATGAAAAGAGAGGAGCGTTGCCGACTTGGAGAGGCATGGATTGATGGAAAGCCTTTGTGCTCTCTGAGTGTTCAACTTAATCGTTCCCGATCCAGCCTAATGATAAGTTGGCACGCTCACGACCCGAGGATCAGAAGTTGGCTTAATGTGGGGGGGGGGCGTATATGGACCATGATGATTAGTATGCATAATTTTCGTATAATAATTTCAGCTCTTGTGCTTTTCGTATAATTTGTACTCAATTTTCAATATGGACATCTTTTTGATATCGGCTCTGGATTCCTCGCTGAAACATCGCGTTCGGAAATTAAGATGGCGGTCATAAAACGGTCTCACCCCCCCCCCCCCCGTAGATTTTTATGGAGTCTTATTCCCTATAACAGCCCTGGAATGACTTTATAACTATTTTTCAACATGGGTGGAATTACTTGGCCTGAGAAGATCTAGTTCACACATGCTCAACCCATGGCCAGCGGGATCAAATGCGGCCCTCGGACTCGTCTGGTGTTGCCCGCGACCTCGAACCCAGTCTTGTCAAAATGAACTAAGCGGCGCATTTGTAAGTCACTCAAGTCACCCGCGGTTCAGTTCCACATCACTTAAGTGGCCAGCGGCATATTTGCAGCTCTTCCGAGGGGGGCCCACGGCATACGTCCAGTGCACTTAAGCTGGGGCGACCACCGATAGATGACGCCTTCATTTCCCAGCCAACTCCACTAGTTGGAAATTGCCATACGGCGATGTATGACTGGAGTTGGTATGCGGTAAACTAGTGCACTTAAGCAGCCAGCGGCAATTTTCACTATCACTTAAGTGACCCGCAGTATATTTACAGATCACTTGGGTGATATGCGGCACGGTGCCGGAACATTTTTAGAACCCTCAAGTGAACCGCCGCGTTGTTCCAGATCACTTAAGTTACCACCGGCACAATTACAGATGACTAAAAAGACCCGCACTGCAGTTCCACGTCGTTTAAGTGGCCCGCGGAACATTCTCGGATCGATTAATCGGCCGGCTGCACATTTCAGATCACTAAAGTGGCTCGCGACGTATCCCCAGGCCACTGAAGTTACCAGCGGTTTATGTACAGATCACTCGAGTGTCCCGCAGCACAATTCCAGATCCGTGAAACGACCCGCGGCACATTTCTGTATCACTTAAGAGACCCACGGCACATTTCTGTATCACTTAAGTGACCCGCGACACATTTATAAATCACCAAAGAGGCCGGTAGTACGTTTTCGAACCAATGGAGTGGCACATACTCTCCAAAATGTTGAGCACCTATGATGTAGTTTCTAGTTCCATTCGGTAAACCATGGTGCTCACGGCTCGGTCTAAGCCTCTTACTTTAGCATTGACGAGCCCAGATATTTTGTAAAGTTGATTTCTCAATGGAACACTCTTTCCTACACCCCTTAGTTTGCACCTACTGAGAATCAGAAGTAAGCCTCGTTACAACAGATATGGCATTTTCAAGGGGGTTTGGCAATTTCTGCTGCGCCGCTCAAAGTGTTAGTTAGACCAGTTTTTCCCCCATTAGTGGTAATACCATAGTCTTAGGGGCGGTAGAAGCTAGGGATGTAGCATAGGATCTAAGATGTACGCTTGATTTAGGGGATGGGGGGGGGGGAAGATGAAAGAAAAAGTTTGGGAAACTTGAAACCCAAAACAGCTCAATGTCAATTATGGAATGCAACTTACACATAAAGCAGTGTTTCTCAAAGTGTACGTCACGGCTCTTAGGGACGTCACCAATGTTTGTGAAGGGCGTTGAGAGAACACACCATTAGGAAACGTTGCATAGCTGCCAACTTTGGAGAATGAGAATTCGGGAGGTTTTCGCGCGGATCCAAATTCAGTACAAAAATAAATATGTAAAAGGGATATTTGAAAAGATTTTAGGGATTTTTCATTAGCAAAAGGGAAGCTTTAGGTATGTTTTCCCGTTGCAAAAACCGTGACACCGTGCAATCATGGCCAACCACTAGGTAAAAGTTCTTGGGTAAATTACCTCTCAAAAATCAAATCTCGCAAACCAAAAAATCTCAGTCGGGCCCGGACCGGGCCTTTTTGTAAAGCAGATACACGCGATCGTGCCAATTTTGGGTCTCGAAAGGTCGAATTGAAGCTTGCTGATTGGCGAATTTTGTGTTTTCTCCCCAAAAAATGATTTTTTTTTTTTTTTATGATTTGACGAAATATAGCGACAATTTACACAACTCTTATAAAGCAGCAGCAGTTTTTTTTCGGGTAAATTCTTGGGGAATAATTCTTTCCCCTAAATGTAGGGATTTTCTACAATCACGGGCGGAATTCGGGAGATAAAAGAATTTTTCGGGAGTCCGGGAGATGAAAATTCGGGAGTCTCCCGGAAAATCGGGAGACTTGGCAGCAATGATATTAATATGTGTGTGCGTGTGTGCCTATTTCTGCTTCGAAGTGATTCTTTTATAAATGTGAAAATATCTGCTAAACTATTCTGGGCAGCCGCAGAGGAATCACGAATAGCGCGCTCAGAAGCCGCTAGTGAACGTAGAGGCTTAATCAGGCTGTCAGTCAAGACCTCACAAGCTAATATCGAGCACTATTCAGTTTTCCGAGGTGCTCGCGAATAATAAAGCTCGCTAGACACAAATGAAATGATCCTAAAACACATAATAAAGAATTGAGTTGCAGTTTTGCCATGAATTCCCCTGTTTCCATCAAGCGTGTTTGCATATCATGTTGGGCCTATAAATACCCATAGTAAAGAAGGCTCCAAAGGGTCTCCCCATTCATACCCCTCGCCATTTTTTTTTTCTCTCTTACCCCTGGGCTCATCATTTCTGGGACCCCAAATGCATCGCAGCAAAAGATCAGATAGTTCAGAAGAGAGAAAAAAAAAAAAGAAGTCCGAAGGAGAGGTGCAGGTACCCCTTTTGTTAACCACGTTCTTGACAATGAACCTAGTCCCACCCTTCGAATAAATAACGATTCGACGGTACCTCGTGCTATTGCTGCTGTGGGGGAAAGACTCCATATAACAAGGCTGAGGAGGGATAGGTAGGACCAAAGAAAAGAACATTATATTATAGAACTGCTTTTATTTGGCCCCTTCCTTCCATCCTTCCCAGCGCACAATTCTCTTCTCCATCCGGGGCAAAAGACCTAACATAAGAAATTACAACCCCAGAGGATGCCAAGATGATACAGTAGCCACTTGCAGAAGCTCCCGCAAAGCGCATCACCAGTCTAGAGATAATAATGGGTCGTAAAAAGAAGTGAAAAAAAATTGACTCACGAACCGTTGCCACCAAAAAAGGATGAAACTAATAAATAAGAAAAAATATAGAGAGAGGAAAGAAAAGATTGTTCTTTCATTTTATTTTATTTTTTTTAGTATGTGTGCATTTGGATGTTAAATTATGGCTATTTATCTTGGACAGTAGCGTTTGTAAGTGTCGCCAACGGAGCCAAAGTATCATAATTGAATTTTAGGTTTGTTTGTTTTTTGTTTTTTTAACATTCTCTAAATAGGGCCATTCTTCATTAATAACTGGTTGTTGTGCGGTTTCTCAGCTGCATTTTGTTTTCCTCAAGAATCTTGGTTCCATCGTGGACGGTGTGTAATCAATTTTCGTTCTGTGGCGACGACTTCTGGAAAATCTCAACAAAATGGGTGCAAGTTCCTTCCCATAACGTTATTTGGCAGGTTTCGTTTCGGACTACTATCAAAAGCGGCACGAATAATTTAGGTATGGCTCCTGGTGGTGGATACTCTTCTCCGAAGTCGAAGAATATTCCAGGGATATTCCGAGTATGAAAGAGAAAGAGTAGGCCGTGAACCAGGAACGGTCATTCTTTTTTTCGGGGGGGGGAGGGGGATTGCGGACCATTTGAGTGATTTAGAAACTTGTCGCAAGCCACTCAAATAATAGAGTAGGACAGGGCAGGGGAGTAGCCAGAAATTTCGTTCGGGGGGGGGGGACCAAAGTGACAGAACAATGGATTTGGCCATCTTTTTCCCTTTTTTCGGTCATTTTCTCACATTTCGGGGCCCCCCCCCCCCCCGCTACGCCCTTGGGACAGGGGGAGGGGTTCTCAAAATTTTCCCTTCACCCGTGGCGCCCCTTTTAATCAACGCTTATCCGAGGCTCCCCAGAGCAGTTTAAAAAAAAGCATCTCTTCGGAAAGCCTTCGTCGGGGCCGTCGTTCCGCGGCGCTCCTGACAAAAGTTGGCGGCACAACAGGCATAGGCGGAGATTGACTTGGAAGTCTGCGGGGGGGGGGGGGGGCACGATGATGATGATGTCAATTCATATATACATTAGATCAGTCGACTCCACCTTTGACGCTGGGGAGCAATGCCCTCCCCACGTCACCCCCCTCCCCGTATCTCCGCCCATGACAATAGAACGCGACACACAGCTTGAGAACCCCTGGACTAGAATATTAATCAACTAGAATGTTCCGATAGTTTCTTGCCGGACACTAGAATGTTTTAGTAATCTGTCGCAAAATGTTTTCGCGCCTTGTCACAGAATGTTACGGTCGTCTATCGCGACCACAAGAGTGTTTTGGTAATCTGTTGGAGAATGTGTTGGTCATCTGTCGCAAAATATATTGGTCATTCGTCGCAGAATGTATTGGTCATCTATCGCAAGATTTTGTTATTTGTCACAGAATGTTTCGTTGATCTGTCACGGGCCACTAGCGTGTTTTGGTAATCAGCCACAAAATGTTTTGGTAATCCGTCGCAGAATGTATTGATCCTCTCAGAGAATGTTTCGGTCATTTGTCACAAAGTTTTGGCTATTTGTCGCAATATTTTCGTCACCTGTCACAGAATGTTTTGGTAATCTGTCGCGGATACTAGAACGTTTTGGCGATCGCCCGGTTGACATTTACTTATGGTGTGATAAACGGTAACAGGCCGTAATCAAATAAAAGGTTTCATACTACTCTTAATGGAGGTTTGTTTTTTTTTGGATATTTTATAATGCGCAGTGAAAAATATCTAAAACCAACATAATTTATAACATAGGACGTACCTACGCTGGATGACGGTGCAATTTTAATATTTTAATCATAGGGCCGTTGGAATTAGTAGCAAAAGCAACAATTAAAGGGGGTCCCAAATTTGGTCACCAAAAGGGTCACGAAAGGATAAAAAACCAGTGTGAAAATTATTCGGTTCATTTTTGTAAAACTTTGGGCCACAGAGTTCAATGACTGGTTCCATGCGGGACCATTTCATCATCATCGGATCCCGAGCAAGGACATGTTCTGGGGTTCCGTAATTTCAGCTGGAAACACAACATCCTACATGGTTTACTCACTCACACTCGAAAATAATAGTATGTACGAGATCTCCGCATGCCCCCCCCCCCCTCCTGTACCCGGATTTGCCCATCCGTTAAGATGGCCTTGGTTCTGCGGGTGAATCCGCTAAATTTTCCGAAAAGTAATCGCAATTTGTTTTTTCAACCTTATTTCACTCGAAAGCTTTATTGTGGCATCCCCCCGCCCCCCGCAGACACCCGTCATAACCACCCTTCCGCATGATTTTCACCTGTGGACCCCTCAGACTATCCCAGGACCCAAAAAGGAAAGCCGGGGGGGCATAAGGAATTTATAACCACCGATTTAAACCAGGAAATTATCAGGAACTGCACCGACGCCAAATCCTGTCATTACGTCATTCTAACGAACATATTTATCATCATCACGATACCGTTGAAAGTTTCGGTTACAAACGGTCGGGGCTGAGAGATCGTTGGACATTTTCCACACCGTTAAGAAGTATGTATCGCGTTCCCCCTGGCGTTGAAATGCGTAACGTCACAAAAAAAAAAAACACTCTCTCTCTCTCAGAAGAAAGAAAGAAAGAAAAATTCTTTCTCCAAAAGAATAAACACTAATAACACGGCATCATGGAAACTAAACACGCGAAACTGGAAAAAAAACGGAGAGGAAGATGGAAACACAAGAATGATGCCAAAGAAAAGAACTCATAAATGTTCTTCTACCTGCCAAGGGTGAATGATAGATCATCATCACCATTTTGATGGCCAGAGAGAAACAGAAAACAAAGAAATATAATAAAAATGGACTCGTTCATCGAAAGGCCATAACACATGACGGTTCCGAAACCATCCACCCCTCTTGCCGAGAGGAACACCTGCAACTCTCCAGAAAACAACAACGAACTAAAAAGAAAATGTTCGGTTAATCTTTATATATTGTTTAAAAAACAAAATGGTGGCAGGTGGGGGTTTTCTTCTCTTCTTTTCTTTCTGTTTAGAAACAAGATTGAAACAAAATAAGAAACAAGAAAGAGATGCAACATTTCATAATAAGGAAACAAAAAAGAAGAAAAAGAGGAATAAAACAAGTTTTCCTGTGTGTGTTTTTTTTTTTTTTTTTTTTTTTGCGCTTTCCGGAAAAAGAGTTTCGGGAATGAACGCCTTCGTGGACACAAACATATTTCAAGCTTGGTCTAACTTTTGTAGCTCTAAAAGTTCGGAAAACTAAACAAAATATATATATATATTTTTTGGTCTTTTCATATCTAATAAAAACGCCAAAAGTTTATAGATATGATTGTTTCGTTTCTTTTCCCCGCAAGTTTTTTTTTTCTTTTACCGGAAAAGTTTCCGACGGTAAAGTTTTTAAGTATTATTATTATCATTATGGCAGGTATAAACTATTTTTTGTCCTACTTTTAGGATATATAGTGATCGTTGAAGCATTCAAGACCAATGAATTATGATTTTTTTTTTTCATTTTTTGACCAATATGTTTCGGGTCTGGGACGTAATCCCGACGTTTTGAAACAAAATTATTCAATTTAACCGGCTTTATCTTCCAGAAATTATCAACGAAATTCTGTGCCGCAACATTGCTATTGTCCCGATAACATCTGGATTCCCTTGGCACCAAGAAAGATCGCCTGTGCCACAGATCGCGAGTTTCTTAACGTTTTAATTCAAATACGATAATATAAGTCCACAACAAGGCAAAATGCCCAACGAGTTCGATGAGAAAAAAGATGCCCGTAGATGACAATTCGCAAAGAACCCTCTTGATGATTACGATACAGTTCTGCGGAGCTCTTGATGATAATGATTCGGTTTTCCGGAGCCTCTAATGATCAAGAAACTTTTCCATGGACCCCCTTGGTGATTACATGACCGCTCTACGGACTCCGTGCTGATTACGAAGCCGTTCTACGGAACCCCTGATAAGTACGGCACAGTTTCACGGAGCCCCTAATGATTGAGAGAGTTTTCCACGGATCAACTTTGATCACAACACCGTTCTACGGACCCCTTGGCATGGCCGGAATTAGAGGAGGGAAGGGGAGCAACTGCCTCGGGCGGCAAAATTTAGGGGGCGGCAGTTTTAGGTGGGAGCTAAGAACACCGTGTTGTAAAATTATGGAATTATAAAGTTGTGGGGGGCGGCAAAGTCATGCTTGCCCCGGGCGGCAAAAATCCTAGTTATGGCCCTGCCCTTGGTGATAACGTGGCCGTTCTACGGCCCCTTTGGTGATAACGTGGCCGTTCTACGGACCCTTTGGTGATTACGAGGCCGTTCTACGGACCCTTTGGTGATTACGAGGCCGTTCTTACGGTACTGTTTTACGGAATTCTTGATAGGTGCGACACAGTTTTACGGAGGCCTCAATGATTAAAAACTTTTCAACGAAATCCTTGGTGAAAATGAGACAATTCTACGGAACTCTTGGTGATTACGGGACCGTTCTATGGCACTGTCATACGGAACCCTTGATAATTACAAGGCTACTCTACGGAACCTTTGATGATGATTATGAGACTGTTCTACAGCACCCTTGATGCTTACCAGACTGTTGTACGGAACCCTTGCCGATTACGACAACGTTTTAGGGAATCCTTGACGATTATGACACTGTACTACGGAATCTTGATGAGATCACAAGCCTGTTCCACGGAACCCAAAAAAGAAATTTTTTTTTTAATCCAATATAGCTATTTGTATAACAACACCAACCATGATCTCCCCCACCCACTCCACATCCTAGCAGAGCCCCTAGGCTAGGATCTTTGGCAGGCCCCGCGAAACTAAATTTATAGTGTAAAAAAAAACCGGATGAGAATCGTCCCAGCTCCCCGGACTGGAGCCCTGTTCAGCCCCACCGTTGTGGTAGACATGGCACCAATGAAAAATACAACAGCTTTTAATGAAAGTCGTCGGAGTTGAAAACCTGGTAACCTAATTCGAAGTTCCACATTTTAAACTGCGCAAAACAATTAGGGGAAATGCAGTTTTTATTCAATTGTGCATTTTAAACACTAAATTTTAATAAATTTAAATAAATCATGCATATTCCCCTAACTGTTTTGAGCAGTGTAGCATGATCAAGAATCAGTTTCAATGTGGAAATTTTCCCACGCACGTTTTTATAACGAAAAATCGAATTGTGGGAAACGATTTCATAATGAATTGTTGAACATTTCACACAATAATTTAAATTGATATCCGTATATTATACATGCCATACATGAATGAAATCTTGATTCACGTCCGTAAAACCTGAGTCGGGTTCTAGTTAGCCTACGGATCTGATTTCCCTGTTCAAACGCGGATAATCTTATTAATACAATTCTACGGAACCCTTATGGATTACGAGACCGTTCTACGGCACTGTTATGCGGAACCCTTGATAATTACAAGGCTACTTTACGGAACCTTTGATGATTATGAGACTGTTCTACAGCACACTTGATGCTTACTAGACTGTTGTACGGAACCCTTGATGCTTACTGGACGGTTGTACGGAACCCTTGCCGATTACTACCATGTTTTAGGAAATCAGCTCTCGGTATTCGCGGATTTCATATTCGAGGTTTTTGTATTCGGTGGTGTTTTCCCCAGTTTTCTGGAAAGCACTTCCACACAAGTGCTAAGAACACGATGTAAATTGTACGCGTCAAATGTTTTTCCCGTAGTTTCTAGGAGACTGTTGTTTAAATGTTCCTCTGAAAGTTAAGAACTTGGAAAAAAATTCGAAATATTGACATCGTTTACTTTCACTGACGCGGTTCCCCGTTATTAATGTCATCGATGAATCTACAATCAGGTACATCGAGGAAAAAGAACTTGGAATTTGGCCAGCCGTTGCTGTAGCTACACCTGCTACTACATAGCTCTGATCCAGAATCTCGGAGGCTAGACCCAGCAACGGCACATTCTCCACATGTAAAAAATTGCTACAGGAAGCCCTGTCACTATACTCCAACAAATTTACCGGAATGGACGATTACCGGCTAACAAACAGGCCGGTATAACAGCTAACGGGCATTAATGTTGATAATACTCTTCCAGAAAACATCACTGGACGGCCCCTTCTACTCCAGTGGCCCCGAAGCAGATGCCTATAAAAGGCCAAAGTTTATGGTTTACGTCATTCGCGGATTTTCCGCATTCGCGGTGAGCACCGGAACGTAACCCCCGCGAGCACCGAGGGACGACTGTACTTATGAATGCACTAGAACAAATTTTAAAATCATAATTTTTCATAAGAGCATTTTCTTTTCGACCCACCACTAAAAAGAAAGCGAAAAAAATCGTTTCATTCACGAGTTTTTCCCTCATAAACTCGCAATTATTGCAATATTTATATTAACTGTAATAATATCTGTATATATTTTTTTCATATAGTATCGAATACGAGGTAGTTATTGTTATTTTGTCCCTCAAGTAAACGAACTATGACGTCATACTATCCGGAAAGCGCCATTGGTTGATGAGACATGGCACTTGAAATAATGTTACAAAAGTACAAATATCAATTTCGAAATTAATAAGTATTTTAAACATTCCCCACACACAGAAAACAATTTACTACATTATTTATTTCTGTTACACATACTCGTATTTAATATTAAAAGACATTAATGTAATTCATTTTCAAGACGCGTTTGTTTCAAAGGCATTCAAGTCGGTAGGTGAATAGGTGTTTCTTCCGTAATCAATTCAATTCTTCTTTTTTATACGAAACGAATAAGATTGATTTTAACATTGATCATTTTCTGCACGCGAGGGCTAATTATAGGCCGTTACCTACATTTTATCGCCGATTCCGAACGGCAGCGTCCAACATTTAGCCTGTTTTTTGTATACTCCTGTAATCAATCCCTCGGTGTGGGACTCCGTGCTATGATCATGTTGTCGCCATTTGTGTTGTACCCCGTGTCAGGAAAAAAATTTTATTTGATTATCGTTATTTTATTGGTTTTTTGACGTATTTGCAATATTTGATACTCTTTGCAATGTATATTTTCCAGTTAATTTATAATATATATAATTCGCATTTTAAGTGTTTTAATATAACATTATATAGAATTTTTAAATATTTTTCTATATTGTTATTATTTGCTAATATTATCAATTTTTTTTTTCAATTTATAACCAAATTTTTCGACGTTTCGATCAAAATTTATGATTTTTAATCTTAAAAAGAATCCAAGAAAATTTTCCGTTGTTCGCGGTAAGTAAGTTTACGACGTCAAAAGAGAATCAATTTACGTCAATGTTTACGAGTGTTGAAATGTGTATCCAAATTGAAGAGAACAAATTTCTTTTCCCCTGATGTTTGAAATAAAGCGAATGAAAATCGGAATTTTTACGGAAAAAATTGAATCGCAAGTTTTGGACAAGAATCCAATTTCTCTCGAAATAGTATCTTCAGTTTCCTCAATTGAATACCCCGGAAAGTTTATCAAATGTCAAAAAATAAGAAATACATAATAAAAATTTTAGATATCGTATCAAACTAAATTCATATGGATTTGGGAAATTGAAATTCAAAATAAATGAAATGATTCAAGTTTTTTGGAACATTTCAGAAAACCCCGCATGACGCGAAATTAAAATTACTCCATCGCAATAAAACAATTCAATTTTCACGTTTTTCGCCACAGCAATGATTGTTATCCGCAACAATTAAACTCCTCAAATATAAACTAATATAAATTTATATCAATTACAGTCTAAATAACGATAATCAGACCGCAAATCGAGCCCATTGTTGCACAAGAAACCATCAAAAACACACTTTCTTACGTCAAGTTCATTCACTAAAACTTTCCATTATTTGAATGTTAATTATTTCCTGCGAGATAAATAATTATTATTTAATAAGTTAATGATATATAATTGAAATAATCTCACCTTTAATACTTGAGAAAAACTTTCTTCTTACGCGGAGAAATAGAACATTTGAAGAGAGATATGTATACGTTCACTTGCGATTCATTTCTCACGAATTATCAAATCTGTCAATCACATGGGTAGGGATTTACCGAGTAAATCGATCAATTAATTAATTAATTAATTAATTGATCGTCGTCGATTTGGAATGAATTTCTCGTGAGGCGCGGGAAGCCGCGGCGTCACTGTCATCTTTCCTTTTTTTTTTTGTTTGTCTGGAGGAGAAACTTTTCCTTGTGTTTTATTCAGCTTTTGTATATTATACAGAGCACAAGTCCCCTTTTCGAACTCTCGGGAGCGCGAGAGGGACGCGCGCGCGCGGATGCGAACTTTCGCGCAGACTGACGGACTCGGTGTTGTTACTAAAATAAGTTGAGTCCGGCGAGAGAGGGCGACGCGCGATTGGAATCTTGGCGAGTTCCTTACCTGACTGTTTCCAGCCAATGTCGCCAAGACGGAGAAATGTTTTTTTTGTTTTCGTTTTTTTTTTTCGTTTCCTGAGAGAGAATTGACGAATTTAGTCAACTTTTCTTGCGATTGTAGGTTTTTTCCGGGATGCAAGGTGGAATCTTGTTTGAGTAGATCATGTGTATGCTCAACCCACGGCCCGCGGGACAAATGTGACCGGTGGCCCTCGTAATCTTCTGATGCGGCCAATGATCTCAAATCTAATTTTATACAAATACAAATACAAATACAAATACAACGCCACAACAGGCAAATTGCCCAACGAGGTGGCTGACTTTAGAACATCATGGATCCCCGAGCCCCTACCTACTACTGCTACACCACACATGCACCCCCCCCCCCCGCGGAACCCCCCAACGAATCGGTACATGCGGGAATGTGCGTGTACGTGTAGTGCAACCTGACGTAAAGTTTGTTTCTGTGTAATGCTTGTTATGTGTAGTGCTGTCATCTGCCCCCAGTTTTACTAACTATGAGTGAAGTGTTATGGTTGAATGATTTACCGTTGTAGGACTGTTGCTCTCTGTGGCGAGACTTTTTAACGGGGAGATCGGCTCGCATTTGCGCCTTGAAGTTGGGAACCACAGAAAACCAACTTCAGCCGACCACCACTGTGGGGTTCGAACCCGGATACTCGCATCACGAGTCCGTCACTATAACCACTCGACCACCACAGCGGCTTTTTTTTTTTGTAAAAAAAAAAAAAAAAACATATTTTCAGATCGGATAAAAGTGACCTGCAGTGCAGTTCCAGATCGCTCAAATGTCCTGCGCCACATTTCCAGATCACTTCCGTGTCCCGTAGCACATTCCTGGTCATCTTCATTAACCCACGGAATATTTACAGATCAAAGCGGCGCAGTTCTAGGTCACTCAAGTGAGCCGCGGCACATTTACAAACCAGAGGTCCGTGGAACAACTAGAGATCCCTCAAGTGGCAGGCAACAGTTTTGTCCCTCAAGGGACATAGTCTTGGTCTTGTCTTGTTCTTCAGGCAACAGTTTTACAGCGCTTAGGCGACCCGCGGTGTAGTTCTACGTCTCTCAAGTTGACCCGCGGCACAGGGCCGTCATTTCAACTTTTTCCGGGGGGGCGGCAAAGAACATGTACTCAACGTATGCATATATATATACCATTTTTAGTGTATTTTCAAAAGCCTGACCCCCCTGACCCCCCAATGACGGGCCTGCCGCGGCACATTCCCAGATTAATTAAGTGATCCGACACATATTTACGGACCATTTGAGCGACGCGTGGCACATTTCTAGCTCATTTATGTGGCCCGCCAACACATTTCTAGAACACCTAAGTGGCCCGGGCACATTTCCAGATCACTTGAAAGATCCGAGGAACATTTGGAGGTCACTGAAATGGCTCTATGGAGAACTTATCAAGGTCGTAGGGGGAGAATATTAGTTCAGGTGCCCACAAACTAGAGAAATGTTTTTCTCGTTTTTGGCGTACCGAGTAAGATGCCATTTTTAAGAAAATATTTCATATTTTTATAAAGGGTGGTTGATGACGTAAGCATCATTCAAACTCCTCCCCACCCCCGTCATCAAACCCGGACCCCCCCCCCCCCGCCTTTCGTACATTATTTTGGACTCGCTATGCTATTTTTCTGCGGAAAAAGTCGTTTTTATGTCAAATTTTAAGCAGAATTCGTGTTCGAAACATGATTGCCCCCCCCCCCCGAAAATTCCCAAGAATGGAATGCTTTGTTATTTCCACAGCACGTTCAGCTGATAATGGGTGCAGGTCATGAACCAAAATTAAAAAAAAAAAAAAAAAAAAAAAAAGGACCGTATGATACGCTCGTAAAGTTGCACTCGAATTTGTTAATGTGCTAGGGCCGTATTAAGAGCATCATGGGGTCCCCGGACCAATTGGATTTTCTGAGGCCCTTACCTGGAAAATACTCGAAAATTTCAATTGTCATTTTTGTGAGGCCCCCGGGCCGTGCCCGGGTGGGCCCCCATGCGTTAAGACGGCACTGTAAAATGTTCGTGTGAATTTTTTGAAATTCCATTCTACATATCGTCTATATAGCATTATAATTAAGCAAATATATGCGACTAGCTATAATACCCGGTGCTGCCCGGGTTTTCTTCAATGAGGCTGTTTGGATCACGTGATATCTCCCTCTTTCTTTGAGGGACATGCAAACCGTGTCTAAGTTAACCAATATGGCGACTTGCTGCGCGACTTCATGAAATAAACAAATCTAGATTTAAAGAAACGTAGAAATGAATAGTTTTTCTTTTTTAAGGGGCGCTAGGTATTTCGATCCCCCTCCCCCCCCCCCTGAACTTCAAGTTACCCGTCTGCCTGTTTCAGCTTTCAAAAATGCTTAATTGAAGCTGTGGAATTTCTTAGATGTACTTTACGGGCCCATAATTAATTTTAAAACATCCTAAACTATGAATTTATGCAGTTCAATATTAAAAGACAATACCTAGACATTAATTTTCATGCTTGAGAAGATTTAAATAAAAAGTTGAAATCAATGTCATTGCATGGATATCCAACTCAAAAGTAGGTCCAGCTAATTACTTAATATTTCATCTCCCGGGCTTCGTATATCTCTAAGCGAACTCAATGTTTCAGAAATCGAGAATTCAATACAATTTTTAAAATTATTTATTTGTCAGAAAACCCCACAAAATTTCAGCATTTCTACAGTAAAATCGGCAATTTTAACACTGATTTCTATAAGGATCATCCTTTGCCTGTCCCTCAAAGTGATGCTGATGATGATTATGACGTCTATTCAAAAAGCCTCATTACTGAGAGTATATTGAAAATGTGGCAAACCATTATAAAGGCATAAACTATTGTACATATATACATATGCTAACAGGATTAGAGAAATGACAAACAATTGTAAAGGCATATACACGTCTGAAACGCATTGCTAGGGAACCACGGTAACCAAAGTAAACGTTCGGAAAGTGATTGTTGAGGACCAAAAAACATTGTTGCCCTACAGTTTTTTTTGCCCGTTTGGGGCATTTGCCCTGCTCTGACGAAAAGTAGCCTATCGTTCAAGTCGGATCCCATTTGGTATATATGCAAAATTTGGTGACGATCGATCTAAAATTGTGGATTTATATAGAGAACATACATACACACACACACACAGACACACAGACAGAAAATCAATTTCATATATATAGATAGACAGAGTTTTTGATTCATAACCTCAACAATATACAGCAGAATATCGTCTTAAAATTTCGTAATGATACGATGAATATATTTTTAGAAATCATGTTTCAAACTCAATTAAAATGTAAAAAAAAATAGCATTCTTAGTATAAAACACGTTTAAAATTTTCATTCACAGATTTACTTGTATGTAAAAATACAATACTAAAGTCAGTGGCGTATTTACAGGGGGGGGGGTCTTAGCGGGCTATAGCCCGGGGCAGCAGATTTGAGGAATGATTGGCCAAGAATATTAGTAGAATGGGAGAAGTACGGCAAAATTTGAATAACCCTCGTTAAATCCACCTCTGCCCAGACAGCTAGAGGGTTAGGTCAGTGAGTGACTAAGAAAGTGATCTAGAGTGTTTTGCAAGCACGTCAGTGAGCAAAAGAGTGACTTAGATTAGGGAGTGAGCAAGCATGTGAATGACCAATAGGAATGAACTACAGAGGGACCAGGTCAGTGAGTGACCTAGAGCGTGTGCAAACTTGTGAATGGCCAAAACAATGACCTAAAGTGCGTACGAACATGTGAATGACCAAAAGAGCGACCTAGAGTGTGTACAAACATCTGAATGGCAGAAGATTGACCTAGAGAGTGTGAATGACCAATAGGAATGAACTACAGAGGGACCAGGTCAGTGAGTGACCTAGAGCGTGTGCAAACATGTGAATGACAAAAACAGCGACCTAGAGTGTGTAGAAACATCTGAATGACAGAAGAATGACCTAGAGTGTGTAGAAACATCTGAATGACAGAAGAATGACCTAGAGAGTGTGAATGACCAATAGGAATGAACTACAGAGGGACCAGGTCAGTGAGTGACCTAGAGCGTGTGCAAACTTGTGAATGACCAAAACAGTGACCTAAAGTTCGTACAAACATGTGAATGACCAAAACAGTGACCTAGAGTGTGTACAAACATCTGAATGGCAGAAGAATGACCTAGAGAGTGTGAATGACCAATAGGAATGAACTACAGAGGGACCAGGTCAGTGAGTGACCTAGAGCGTGTGCAAACATGTGAATGACAAAAACAGCGACCTAGAGTGTGTAGAAACATCTGAATGACAGAAGAATGACCTAGAGAGTGTGAAAGCATGTGAATGGCCAGAAGAATGACGTAGAAGATGTGTAAAGATGTAAATCGTAGTTTCCCAACCTTTTTTGTCCCATCGCCCTTCAGAAATTATTTTCTCCCATCGCCCCCCCCCCCATGGCCCCCACATAGGGGGGGGCTGACAAGGCTCTAGCCCTGGGGCCCGGGACGGTTATCATAATTTTTTTACTTTTTCACGCTACATATTAACTACAGAAGGGGCCCGTTAAAAGTCTGACCCAGGGGCCCGCAAAAGATCCCAGCCTAGGGGCCCCGCTACAGGATGTGGGGGCCATGCCCCCCCCAACGCAATCTAACCCATAGGATCCTATGTTATAACTGTAGTTTCAACCGCCCCCCTGGAACATTACATCGCCCCCCAGGGGGCGTTAATGACCACGTTTGGGAATCACTGGTGTAAATGATCAAAAGAGTGACCCAACAAAGAACTATGTCGGTGAGCAATCAAAAGAGTGTGTGGAAGCATTTGAGAGACGAAAACAATGTGCAAACATGTGAATGACTAAAAGGGGTGACGTAAAGAGTGTGAGCATTGGAGAGACCAAAAGAGTGACTCTCAGAAACACAAATGTACTTGCAGGAGTGGAGGGAGGTCAATTGGGTTAAAGGACAGGGTGGCAAAGTCGAGGAAAGGGTAGTCAGGGAAATTAGACTGGAATTGGGAGAATTGGTGGCGAAATTCGTGTAGCCCGCCGGCGAAAAACCATTAATGCGAATCCGACTAAAGTGAACGCAACTTCGATTCATTTCAATAAGCGTCGTATGAAAAAGGGGCCCGTGTTTTGGAATCACAAAAAAAAATTAATAAAAATTGCTTAAAATTGCTAAAAATCTATATTTTCTTCTAAAATGACGTTTTCAACGTATTCGGCGAATTTCCCCATCACACGAACCAATCAGCTTCGAGACTCGGCGGCACTGGATATTAGCATAATATTTTTTGAAAGGCAAAATCCAATTTGCATGCGTTTGCGTAATAAAACGATATCGCATAATTACATGACAATCGGAATCTGGCAACAAGACAATTGTAAACAGTGAAGACGCTGGCCAGCCGATGTGCGGATCGATCCAGCACCTTCTAAAGATAGAAGGCCTCCGCACTGTTTGCCATAAACATCATTCAGACTACCTAGCAAGTTTGCCAAATTTTGAAACACAGCACCCTATTTCGTCTCTTCTTATTTTGGCGGTGAATCACCCTGATTGGATCACAAATACCGCACAGCGATTGGATGAGGGGCATAGAAATCGCCAATTCTGAGCCCAAGATCATTTTTCCCTTACCAATCGACTGGCACGAGCAGGGAATTTTTTTTCCCCTGAATATTTCTGAGGGAAAATGCACTACTTACTGACGTCACAAGCAGACTGCGGAGGCCTTCTATCTCTAGGAGGTGCTGATCGATCCCGGATGTCATGACAAGGTAAGGTATGTACATATATATAAAAAATGACTATAAAAAGGACCCTTCCGACGACGACGTTGTTATTATCAGCAGATATCCAGACGAACTAGAAGAAATGATACAAGAACTGGCGAACTCAAGTATTCAGGTTGGCTTGAAAATGAATGGGCAAAAGACCAAAGCTATGTTCAACCTACTCCTTTGCTTCAAAGAAGAACATCCTGCTCAATAACACAGAGATAGAAGAAGTAGAAATCTATATATACCTGGGACAAGAAATTTACCATACAGAATCATTAATGAAATAAACAGAAGGATCAGGATCGGGTGGAGCAGTTTTTGGGCAAAAGCTGTATAATTCTGAAGAGCAGCACCTCCTGTAGATAGAAGGCCTCCTCAGTCTGCTTGTGACGTCAGTAAGTGGTCAACTTTCCCTCAGAGTATTCAGGGGGAAAAAACTTCCCTGCTCGTGCCAGTATCATCGTTGTGAGGGGAAAAAAATGATCGGGTTCAGAATTGGCGATTTCTATTCCCCACATCCAATCACTATGCGGTATTAGTGAGCCAATCAGGAAGATTCTACGCCAAAATAAGAAGAAACGAAATAGGATGCCGTGTTTCATAATGTGGCAAACTTGCTGGGTAGTCTGAATGGCGTTTATAGCAAACAGTGCAGAGGCCTTCTATGTCTAGGAGGTGATGACCGACTTATGGAGGTGATGACTGACTTATGGAGCTGAAACATGGACACTTACAAGCAAGACGATACAAAGGCTACGGACAACACAAAGGAGCATGGAAAGATGTATGCCAGGCATCACAATCAGTGCCGTCTTAAGGCATGGGCACTCAAGCGAAGAGGGGCCTCACAAAAATGAGATATGGTTGAAATTTTCGAGAAGTTGGTTTGTTAATGCCTCAGAAAAATGAATTGGCCCGGGGGGGCCCCATGATACTCTTAAGACAGCCCTGATCGCAAGGAGAGACAGAAAACGAATCACTTGGATAAGGAACCACGCAAAGGTATATGATATCATCGAAAGAATTAAACGTTCAAAATGGAAATGGTCTGGACATATTGCAAGAAGACAGGACAACAGACGGACCTCGAGTATTCCAGATTGGTGCTCACGTGGTGTTAGACGTCCGAGAAGGCGTCCTCTCGCAAGATGAGTGGCTGGAGTCAACTGGATGGCTTGAAACATCAGAGTAAAATTGAAAAAATTTTTAGAGGAGACCCCCTTCATCCAGCAGCGGATTGAAAATGGTTCATGATGAAGATGAATATAAGATGGGCTGTCGATTTAAAAAAAAAGAAAGGTTTCCAGAACTCAATAATACATTGGATTCAGTGGAAAGTGAATCCGAAATTTTCAAAAATTTACCCAAAGTCGGCCCGCGGTCGCGGCATTCGGAAAATTCCGACGGAGTCTCTCCGAAACGGTCGATAAAATGCCTTCAAAGTGCGTAGAAAAATCTCGAGGTAAAAATTTCGAGCAAACTAACAAATTACGGTCATCCACAACCATCACCGCTTAATATCCACGTCCTTTTCTTCTCTCTCTCTCTCTCTCTCTCTCTCTTCCATGTCGTCCATAATCATGGAAACAAATGTTATCCCAAGAATGGATCATTTGTTAAAATATGGGGGTTTTTGTTTTTGTTTCGCTTTTGTTACGAAACGTAGGAAAAAAAAAAAAAAGTGAAAAATCTTAGGAGGAAACTTGTGTTTTGACCTTTAGTTTTGAATAGGAACGGGAGAGAGAGAGGGATACATACACATACTCTGTATTTCTGAGGAGAAGAAAATGTATATTTATATAGATTCTGTTTTTATATATATTTTGCTTTCGTTCTCGTTGTGTGTGTGTGTGTTATCTCGCTCCTTACAGAATCATCCTCAATTTATTACGGAGAAAGGAAAAGTCATGAAAACCCTCTCACGAATTGCCGTTGTTGTAACGCAGTTGTTTGTTCGGTATAAAGCTGGATAGGAATACAGAAAGAAAAAGAATACAAGGGAGTCAGAGAGAGAGAGAGAGAGAGTAAGCATTTGTTGTTGTTTCAAGAGGGCAGCACGAAAAACCCTCCTGTGGTCCTCCTTTTGTTTTGGAAATATGCCCAGAGAGGAGGAAAAAGTATATGGGGGAGGAAAAAAAAAGTGAAGTGCAGTACTGGAGAAGGAGATAAAACGGAGAGAGGAGAGAGATAGAGAGAGAGAGAGAACAAGGGAGAGAGAGGAGATGGAGAATTGGAATACTGGGGTATCGCCGTTGTATTCTCGGTGCTATTTGTCCTACTTGGCACTGTTGGGGAGCTTGGCTGAGGCGTCAATCAAATTTATGTCCCGTTTTTCCCCTCCTTCCAGAAAATTCGAATGTGTGTGTGTGTGTATATATATATATATATGAGCAGAACAATGGAGGGAACGAGTAATTAGTGGAGAGGGAGGAGAATATTGTTGTTGTATTTATGCTTCCTTATAGCAATTGTAAATAACGTGACCGGTCATGTCATTCGTTATAAACTGAATTTACGCTTAAAGAGAACTAAATTTTTATTTATTTTTCATTTCAATGATTTGCCTTAAAATAAATTATACGGGTATGTTTAGCGTATTGTGTGTGCTCGATATGTTTAATATGCATATGGACCGAATAGAATGCTCGGATTCATTCTAGAAGAGTTCTCTTAGCGTTCTCCTAAAGCCGTTCTTCCGCTTTTCCGTGGCTTAGCTCGTCCTGGACTGGAGCATGTTGTATAGGTTTTTTTTTTTTTAAACCGTACCTTTTCAGGAGTGACATGGACTTGGTTGAAGAGCGGTGCAGACAAGAGCTGCGCGTGCTCTTATTGGCACATAAGGCTTGAGTTATGAATACAAATAAAACGCCACAACAGGCAAAATGTCGGACGAGGTGGTTGTGAAAAAGATGCCCATAACAAATATTGATGTCATATACAGTCGAATCCCGTTATAACGAACTCCAAGAGACCGGAGAAATCATTTCGTTATAAAGGAATTCCATGTTTATGCATTGCTCCTAGGTAAACTTATCTGGAGGATTAGAAAAGTGTTCGTTAAAATGAGAATTTCACTATAACGGTATTCGTTAAAACGGGATTTGACTGTATTTCAAAAATACAGCAACCCAATTAAAAACAAAATCACAAAAATTATAAATAATATATACACATGATATACAATGCCCATAAGGAATATTATAGTTGTCTTATTCTAAGTATGAATAGCTTCTCGACTTACCCCAACATGTTTATCATACTTCTCTTTAAATGTGTCAATTGTGTTACAATTTACTACCTCCGGGGGTAAGCTATTCCATTTATTGACAACCCTATTAGAGAAAAATTCCCTGCGACACCATAACCTCGCATTGTCCCTTACCAACCGATACTGGTGTTCCCCTTGTAAAAGCAGTCGATTGGCGGTGTACTAAAAGTTCATGGTCCATCCTATACATCCCATTGAAAATTTTGAACACTTCGATCATATCTTCCCGACTCCTGCGCTCATCCAATGGAAACATATTTGAAAAATGTGAAGTCTCTCTTCATAAACCTTAGAGTCCCAAAAGGGACAGAGCGGGGGCCCATGTTTGGTGTTTGCACAAACCTTACAGCATACTCCAGTCCAGGACGAACTAAGCCTCGGAAAAGCGGAAGAATGACTTTAGGAGAACGCGAAGAGACCTTTTTGAAAATCAAACCAAGCATTTTATTTGATTTTTTGACCACCGCTGAACAATGTTCAGAAAACTTAAGCCGCTCGTCAATGAGAATTCCCAAATCGTTGATCCTAGTTGCATCCGGGATAGTGACACGATTCAACTCGTAAGAGAACCGTGGGTTGTTCGAACCAAAATGAGCGACCATGTACTTATCAACGCTAAACGCCATGCTCCATTCATTTGCCCATGCTGCAATCCTGTTTAAGTTGGTCTGGAGCAACTCCCTATCGCTTTGATTCCCGATTACCCCCGTTAGCTTCACATCATCTGCGAATTTGCTAGTAATCCCATTGATACCCTGATCGAGTTTATCAATAAAAAGGGAAAAAAGTATGGGGCCAAGGACACTTCCCTGAGGAACTCCACTTGTAAATGAAGAGAGACCTCATTTTTTGAAAATGTTTGCATTTGAGAAACGCAGGTGTCAAAGGATATGAGCGAAGTGTTCAAAATTTTCAATGGGATAGATAGGATGGACCACGTGATGGACACCGTCAATCAACTGCTTCGACAAGGGGGCCACCAGTTTCGATTGGTAAGGAGCAATTCTAGGTTTTGGTGTAGCAGAGTGGTTTGTCTTTAATAGGGTTGGAATAGCTTACTTCCGGGGGTCGTGAATTCTAACACAACTGATAAGTACAAACAGCAGCACAATTGGCGTAATGGGATAAATCAAGAAGCTATACATAGTTAAATGAGGCAACCATAATCTATTTTATGGGCAGCGTGTTATTATTTTAATAATTAATAATATTCTTTATTAAAATTTCTATGACTTCGAAGTCTTTCTTTGTGGTCAATGAAGTGGAAATCTGCCCTTGGGAATGCGAAACCATCCCGATAATATCGTTTCCACGCATAAGATTTGCACAATGGAGTTACAGTGGGTTGTAATAAATCTATAGTACTGTAAAGAACTGGCCAATAGAGTCGGCTTTGACGAACGCCACATATTATAAACACATTGCATGCTGAACATGAATGAAGCTCGCTACTCAAAATGTTCAAATCCCCCGTAATAGTCCATCCCAGTGGGTTTCCCATACTTATCACGATTTAATAAGCTCACCTGTCTGAGTGTATAAGGTCTGTAAACCTACTCATTAATTAGGAGAAGGCCTGGCTTATCGCGAGGACCTGAAGATGTAGATGAGGATTGAGGAAGCAAAAAAAAAGTTCCAATCCACATTTTCTCATGGTGTAGTCCGTAAATAATCACATATTTCATACCGTGCACCGCCCTGGGACCATTCAAGTATTACGTCAGCATTGACGTGAAAGCAACGATGGGGTTTCCGATTTGCTGACTTTTAACGACAAGAGGGGTTTGGATAATGCTTACGTCATCAACCACCCGTCATGAAAATATGGAATAATTCTAAATGGCATCTTACTCGGTACGCCAAAAACGAGAAAAACCTTTCGATAGTTTTTGGGCACTTTAAGTAACATTCCCCCCCCCCTATTTATAAGTGCCCTATAGAGCCACTTTAGTGATCTCTATATGTTTCGCGGATCCAACTGGTCTGGAAATGTGTCCGGGCCGCTTAAGTGCTCCGGAACTGTGCCACGCATCACTCAAGTTATCCGTAATTATATGCCGCGGATCACTTAAATAATCTGAGAATGTGCCACGGATAACTTGAGTGATGTAGAACCTCACTGGGGGCCACTTAAGTGCTCTAAAACTACGTCACATGTCACTCAAGGGATCTCTAATAGTGTCGCGGATCACTTAAGTGTTCTGGAACTGTATCCCAGGTCATTTAAGTGATCTGAAAATATGCCACGGGCCGCTTAAATGCTCTGGAAATGTACCACGGGATACTTAAGCGATCTGCAAATGTGTCGCTTAGTTCATTTTCACAAAATTAGGTTTGAGGAGGACAGGCCGCATTAGATAATCCCAAGGGCCATATTTGGTCCGCGGGCCAAGGGCCTTTATGCGATTTATCATTATATGGCTTAGAGGGTGGATCGCAATGAATTTATTAAAGATAAATTTTGAGTTCATAATCTTCAAATAACTTTGAAATTAACAGAAATTGATCATATAAAAGTATTTTCTTCCGCAATTTTAATTAAAAAAATAAATTTTTGCCCGTCGGGGGGGGGGGGGGGGGCACGAGTTCCTCTATGCCCCCCCCCCCCCCCCCCGTGTACGTCTCTCTGATCCCACCAATATGCGTTAGGATTGAGAGGGGCAGAGCTGATGACGAAATTTTGCTGACAAGGGGGTGGGTCAAAAATGACTAAAAATTTGCTTACGTAATACTTTAACGCCCCCCCCCCCAGACTCCGATCATTGCCAATTTTAGCCATTGCCCCGGATGAGGGGGGGGGGACTGGGCGGTGAAATAATCACATAGCAAACTGGTACAGATTGGCTTCTTTTTTTTTAACTTCCACCGGCTAGCTAGAAGGATCACGGCCAAAAACCCTCATTGAAAACTTCAAGGCCCTCAATTCGCAATATTTAAAATCTATGCCTATTTGTGCCTGTTTATACGGCAGTGATCGGCAAGACGTGAAGACAGTTAAGTTGCTAAAGTATAGTGATATACCTCGGCTATATAACGAAATAAATGCACGCGCTATAACATAAAACAGCCGCGTCGTGATCTGAATTTTAGCGCTTAGACCATCATCAGAATAACTGTCATACGAGTCCGAATAACTCATGTCCAACTCGGAATCTTTTTCCAGATGTGTGCCTACACCTCTCTTTCTAAAAATTTTCAAACCGTTTCACGCAGAGTGAAGAATTCGGCTAGTATAGAAAACGCATTGAAAAAAAAGGAGCCTATAACTTCAGGGCAAGGCTATTAGCATCCAGCTGAACAGCCTGGGCATTCTAGGAGTTTATCTTTTTTTTATCTGCGTGTATCAGACACAGAAATGAGTTGACAAAACTACAAATTCAATGGGGACACTTGAGACAGCGCCTCCTAGAGATAGAAGGCCTCTGCAGTGTTTGTCATAAACGTCATTCAGACCACCTAGCAAGTTTGCCATATTTTGAAACACAGCACCCTATTGCGTCTCTTCTTATTTTGGCGGTGAATCTTCCTGATTGGCGCACAAATACCGCATAGTGATTGGATGTGGGGCATAGAAATCGCCAATTCTGAGCCCGAGATCATTTCTTTTTCTCACAACGATGATACTGGCACGAGCAGGGAATTTTTTTTCCCTGAATCTTCTGAGGGAAAATGCACTACTTACTTACTGACGTCACAAGCAGACAGCGG
Source organism: Pholcus phalangioides (assembly GCF_987345545.1). Taxonomy (NCBI): domain Eukaryota; kingdom Metazoa; phylum Arthropoda; class Arachnida; order Araneae; family Pholcidae; genus Pholcus; species Pholcus phalangioides. The sequence continues at coordinate 10,839,512 of NW_028301617.1, read as the reverse complement.
AAGCCTTCTATTTCTAGGAGGTGCTGCTTGAGATCTCGATTGGGTTGTGTCAACGCGAGCGTTAAGGCTGAAACACACCAAACTGACGTGGCGTGATTTCACGTCATGTCAAAGACGTTGCAAATTCTTATTCGTGGAAATTCCGTGACGTTGGACTTCCAACGTCACATAATTTGTACGTCACAGAATTTCCACGGATAAGATTTCACAAATTCAACATCGTAGTGTGTTTCGGTCACACCAGTGTGCACACCACATAATGTCTGATATGATCCCGCGCCATCTGACGTCACGTAGTTACACGTCACGTCATAGTAGTGTGTATCCGCTTTTAGCGTTGGATGTGTACATATACTGTGTGTGGAAAATAAAAAGATCTTTAGTATCTCTCATGTTCTTGTAGATTCTCATTCATCCAATTTTCAAGCTGTTCATTTTAGCCTTCAATCAGTCTTAGCCTTTTTTTTTTTTTTTACAACGTTCCTTGGTGTTTCAAAAAGCTTATCTTTTTAAATTTTGGGCAAAACCTGGAACGAATCAAACGATTTTCCATGGAAATCTATGGGAAATGACATTTCGACATACGAAAATTTCAGCTAACGAACGAATCATCTTCGTTAGCTGAGGTATGGAAAACGGAAACTTCGCGAAAGAAATAGGTAGATTGAAAATTCAAGGAAACAATTATTTTCCGGATATTATGCTGAGGTAAGCTCGGAAAGAAAAGTCATCACATCTCCGCCGGGACTCGAACCCAGGCCCTCTTGCATACCGGGCAAGCATGCTACCATCTACACCACTGGAGACAAATGACTCTGCCTTCCTAATTTCACGCACTGTATCGTGAGGCGCTGAAGTAGAGGCATTAGTAGCCTCTCTTAACTTCAGGAAATGGCCCCCGGGTGGGACGGTTTAGAGAGATATAGATGGCTTCTTTCTCAGCCGGAGATATCAAGGAAACAATTATTTTCCGGATATTATGCTGAGGTAAGCTCGGAAAGAAAAGTCATCACGTCTCCGCCGGGACTCGAACCCAGGCCCTCTTGTGTCGAGGCGGGAGAGTCCCTCCTCCTTCGAGTCCCGGCGGAGACGTGATGACTTTTCTTTCCGAGCTTACCTCAGCGTAATATCCGGAAAATAATTGTTTCCTTGATATCTCCGGCTGAGAAAGAAGCCACCTAGATTGAAAATTGTTGACGATGATCACGCGGCTCACCTGGGTCGACGATAATGCGACAAAATCAACCAAAATTAGTCGACTTAGACACTTGTACAATGACAAAACATCACCAATATCTCAACCTCAAGAACTTTCGAAATGCTTATAGCCCCCGCGATACAGCGTCGATCATAACTTTCCAGAGAAAAACCGCAAAACATACATATGTATATATATAAATGCTAAATTACAAATTCCATTTCCAAAAGTCGTTCAACCAGATTTGCCTGATCGATCACAAGAAACAGAAATAAAATACAGATCGAAAAAAAACCCCCTAAAAACGTAAGCGTTTCAAACGACATGGCTCATTTCCAAAACCAGTACATACTCTCTCTCTCTCTCTCTGACCTTTTACCAAGATGGAGGAGAACTAAATGGATATCTTCTTTGTCCATGGCTAAAAGAAATCTATAAATTATCCTTGCCGTATCATATAAAAAATAATAATAATTCCGAAAAAAAACAAAAATATACCATAAAAATAAATTATTGATAACTTACTACTCCTTTTATTTTAATACGCCATTAAACGAGAATGACTTGGAACGGATACCCCCCCCCCCCCCGAATGTATGATAATACGTAATCGAGACATAAAGTAAATGGGGACGCCGTTTTCGGGCGAGGCACGTGCATTAATAATATCACGAGTTGTTTATTATATCGATTTTGATACCTAAAAATTGTATTATTTTTGTCGAATATTTCGATATATCGTAATCGATACGATAATTATCCAGCTTTGTGGGTCGAGGCTCCAAAAAAAAAAGGAAGACCGTAAATATGCGCCAAATTATGAAGAGAGAGAGAGATATGTTTATATCATTCTCATTTTTTTTTCTCCCTTTGTCCTGGAAAAGTGCTTTTCCGGGACTGAAATGAAAATTTTTCCTGATCTTAAAAAAAAAATTCCGGATGGTGCTTTTCCTCCTTTTTTTTTCGGGAGAGATCCGGTCTTCTTTTTTTTTTCTTCTTCTCCTTAAAGCGGGAGCTATTGCCGTTTCCGGGACATTAGCCCGGAAAAAAAAACGGATGTCAAAGAAATAGGGAAGTTCGGGGACAGGAGGAAAAAAGGGCTGTGAGAGAAATAAAAAAAGGAATTCTGGACAATTTTCTTTTGAAGAAATTTTTCTATTGTTTCAAAATACAGTTTCGATTTCTGTGAGAATGCTATTTGCTTTTTTTTTCGGGAAAACTCACTTTTGAACGTTTTGCTTGATGAGAAGGAAAACAAATTAATATTCCGTAATATTTCTCAAATCAATGTTCGGTGTCTTTATAAATGAGTTAATAGACGTTCTCTGTATATATCTCATAAGCCCCGTTCACATGTGCAAAATTGGGGGGGGGTCGCTTTGGTGATAATTACCGGCATGGCAACTTTTTTCCCCCTCGTAGGGAAAAAAAATGTGGGAGAGAAGCTCATCACACAAAAAAAGCCCATCTTTCTTGGGGTGGATTGGTGGTCGACACCGACCTCCTCTCCCATAATCCTTTGCTTCGCGAAAATTAAGTTCCTTCGTCAGCCATCTTGAATGGAAATTCAAGCAACGTTATCTTTTTTAGGCCTTCTGCTCACATGGACGGTCGAACCTAACTCAGGCCAAAGCTCATAATTGCTGACACTGCCACCAGATGGCTACTTACCCAAGGATAGTGTCACTCTCCGCTATCTTTACGAAGGTTTTTCAACAGCTGGTGAAGAACAGTTGAGTTTTCTTTTTTGTCTTGAATTCATCTTCACGTCAGCCAGCTGTTGATAAACCTCCGTATAGATAGCGAAGAGTGGCATCATCTTTGGATAAAATACCAATTGCCTTGATTTTGCGAAATCGGATTGATGAGAGTATAACTTGTCCACACCATCACTGTTTTGAAGAACAAAATCATATATTTTGATCTTTTGCAACACTTTATCTTCAGAGGAGTCCAGCTCGCAATCGAAACTAAAGATTCGTAAAGGCACACACAGAACTCACCTTTTCACCCGAAATTAAACGTGTAGAAGGAATGTGGCGGTTGTGAAGACAAACACTTCCTTCTACAATTCAACGGGGGTACTGTGGCGAACAGCATCCACCGCTGGATGGCGCTGTCCGCGTAATAGGGAAAAGAGCGCGCCTGCGCGACGGAGAAATTGGACTGGCGCTTGGCGGCTCAAACCAGACAGTCACGCGGTCGGCTCGTTCTTGTAGGTTCTTTGTATATTTCGGTAGGTTAATTATGTAATAAATGTTGAATTATATCTTTGAATTGTAGAAGGAAGTGTTTGTGTCTTCAACCGCCACATTCCTTCTACAACAAATGTGACATGTACACGATTCAGGTGATTCATCCTCGTGAAAGTCTTCGAAATCAAACTTTTGCCCTTCGACCACGTAAAGTCATCACATGACCACACAGCTAGACTAACTTTTGCTTCAAATTCCCCTATTTTTTTGCAGGGAAAATGTTCATTTCGATTTAGCGAATGCAGTATATATATAATTCTTAATCTTTATTCGAAATCCCAGCCAAAATCCAGAAAAGAAACTTTTATTTTCCAGGAGAAATAAATGGAATAACCATGAGATTTCTTGAACTCTCTCTCTCTCTTTCTTTTTCCTCCAAAAAATAAAAAGGAATTCCAAAGCATATACTCACCATTAATTATAACCTAATGACGTATGCGGGTCATCTAGTTCGAGTTTGGATCGGATGACGCCAAGTGGAGGATTCCATTAATTAGAAAATTTTCGACATTTCTTTGAAAGCCAAAAAAAAAAAATTTCCATCCTTCTTTTATTTTTTTGGCAACTGGCTACCATTACGTACTTAACAGAATATTAATCATCCTAATTATTTAATGTAAAATTCGTGTTTTTCGAGCCTGATAATGTGAGTAAAATCCATTAACTCGTCAAGAGTTAGAATGAGATATTCTCAGGTAGAAATGTGGGGAAAAGTTTCGAAGAAGCAAGTAAAAATCTCGCCAAGACGTGACTATGAATATAATTAGTTATAGTTAATTGCGCGGAGTATATGAAGCCAAAGACTATTTCGGAAAATGGTGGGAATATTTATTGAGGTTCAAATGCTAAAATGCTTCTTGATATTAGAGATTTATGATCGGAAAATCTCACCTCGATTGACTACGCAATTGCAATGCATTTATCACTTGCTAGATTCTCGTTGAATGGAGTTTTTGAACGAACCGACGTCAATCCTCGGCCAGCTGAATCCCATTAATCACGGTGTTATGTCCTCTTGGTGATGGAAACGAACGCGAATTTGCGAACCGTGTCAAATGGAGGAAGCATTTGACGTGCTCCAGACGTCGCATTCATTGATCTACCTTTTAATACACTGGAAATGACACTGGGTTGCACTTGTCAACAGCAATAAGAACTACAAGCGGCTTAAAGTGGCTTGAAACTTGATGGATACGAAGACGTGGTTGTTTTCTCGGCCCCGTAATATACGTACAGTCGAATCCCGTTATACCGAACTCCAAGAGACCGCAGAAATCACTTCGCTATAATGAAATTTCGTTATAAAGGAATTCCAGGCTTTTGCATTGTTCCTATGAAAACTTATCTGGCGGAATAAAAAAGTGTTCGTTAAAACGAGATCTTCGCTATATCGGCATTCGTTAAAACGGGATTCGACTGTACTAGGAAATGGATTTTTAGGCTTATTACGCGCCGCTGTGGTGGTCGAACGGTCGTAATGACGGACTCGCATCGCGAGGATCCGGGTTCAAACCTCACCGTCACCGCAGTGGGGTTCGACTGCAGTTGATTTCCAACTTCGAGGCGCAAATGCGATCCGCACTCCACATTGAAAAGTCTCGCTACAGAGAGCAACAGGCGTACACAACGATAAATTATTCAAACATTACACTTCACTCATAGTTATAAAAACTGGTGGCAGATGGCAGCACGACACATAACATACCGCATGCACCAAATCGTTAGAGACTCCGCAGAGGAATATGGACGAGGTGCAAGTATGTTGATACGACCTTTCGTGAAGAAAAGTCATTTTTCTCCTCCGGGAATGGAATCCGGGTCCGTTTGCATATCGAGAAAATGCGCTAACCAGGGACACAACCTTCCTTTCTAATATAACACGCATTAGTATTGGGATGTGCTGAGTGAGACATTGTAGATTTCATTGACTGCAGCGATTTCGCCCCTGGTGGCAACGGTATAAAATGTTGATATCGTTTTAGTTAAGACTGAGATGTCTCCACTCGGCACATCACGCCAAAGAATCAATCAAGTTAAGGTAGGCGCAATTTAGGGGCCATTCATGTATTACGTAAGATTTTCAGCCATTTTTGCCCCCCCCCCCCCTCCCTTGTCAGCAAAAGTCAGCAAAATTGTGTCAGCAGCCTAGAATATTTCATATCTTCAAAAAGGGGTGGTTGATGACGTAAGCAACCTTCAACGCTGCCCCCCCCCCGTCATCAAAAGTCAGCAAATCCGAAACCCCCCCTCCCTCGATGCTGACGTAATACTTGAATGACCCCCCCTTAAATGGTAGTCAAAATCGATATCTAGACGACATCGTAGCCGAACGATGACCCCCCAATCCATATCCCAAGGAATTTCTGAGTATATGTAGACGACAGAAAAATATCCAAAGCAATATCAATACTGTACTAAATAAATCCAAAGCGCGAATGTGCAAAAAAGCAAATCGCGATGATGGCAACCGCTAGCACTGCTGAAACAGCGAGAAGAGAATTAACCAATTTACAACGAAACGGCATTTTCTCCTCGGAAACGCTCACGATGGGGGGCCCCGAAAGCCCCGTTGTGACCCGTCACACAGCAACAATTGCATAAAAATATACTCATCCCACAACGATAGTGAATTTTTTACAAAACTTCATATTTCTGTCACGGATGTCGCTCCGGAATTTCATGGTCATCGTTGCCAAAACAACACGCGAGGGCAACTTATAAAAAAATGTGACTTGGGGCGGGGGGGGGGAGGGATGAAAGACCACAACGTACAAAATATGTATCTCCCGCTGACTCCATTACAAGCCGGAGAGGGTAAAGGTCATCGCCGAAGAAAATGGCAAAACGTGAGTCCTTCTCCAACCAACCAATATGTTATATACGTATATATATATATATATGTCTCTGTGGTATTATGTGGCCCATCCTCTCTGGAGATCAATCTTCTTTATCTGTGCATGGTCGTTCGGTCAGAAGCACTGATGCCATCCATCAGTTTCGAACCTGTCACAATAATATCTGATCGATGAAAGAACTTGTTTTCTTCCCGTTGGCAGTAGTCGAATTATTATTAGTTTCTTTTCCCGCCCGCCATGTGTATGATAGAAGAAATAAAAGGGGGAGCTGATGATTAAGAGTTAGGTGTTGAGGAAACAAATGGTCAAGTTCCCGCTTTCTTTTGCAGCATTTCTATCTAGATTCTTGAATTTCTATTGCGATTCCATATTATGTAAAATGGCCAGGGCCGTATTAGTGAATTTCAAAGGGATTGAGACCAGAAATTTTTTTTCGGGGTCACTCAAGTATTACGTCAGCATCGGGGGGGGGGGGGGGGTGTTTCGGATTTGCTGACTTTTGATGACGGGGGGGGGGGGATTGAAGGTTGCTTACGTCATCAACCACCCCTTTTTGAAGATATGAAATATTCTAAGCTGCTGACGGGGGGGGGGGGGGAGTTCAGTGTTTTGCTTACTTTTGCTGACAGGGGAGCGGGAGGAGGTCAAAAATGGCTAAAAATTCGCTTACGTAATACTTGAATGACCCCCCTTATGTATGGGGTCGTTCAAGTATTACGTAAGCAGGTTTTTAGCCATTTTTGACCCCTCTCCCCCCACTTGTCAGCAAAATTTCGTCATCAGCTTTGCCACTCTGAATCCTAACGGATATTGGTTGGGATCAGAGACGTAGCGTGGAGGGGGGGGGGCCACGCGAACGAGGGGCATACGAGGGGGCTCGTGCCCCTTTCCCCCCCCCCCCCTCCACGATCAAAAACTTATTTTTTTAATGCAAAAAATATTTTTTTTTTAAATTGAAATTTCGGAAGCAAACACCTTTTCACGTTATTATGATCAATTTCTGTTGATTTCACTGTTATTTTGAATGCTATGAACTCAAAATTTATCTTTGATAAATTCATTGCGGCCCACCCTCTAAGGCTAAGCCATAAACGTCCTTGGCCCGAAGACCAAATATGGCCCTGGGGGTTATCTGATGCGGCTTGCCCTTCTCATACCTAATTTTGTAAAAATGAACTAAGCGGCACATTTACAGATCACCTAAGTGTCCGGTAGTGCAATTCCAGAGTATTTAAGCAGCCCCTGGCACATTTTCAGATCACTTAGATAACCCGGGACACAGTTCCAGAACACTTAAGCGATCCGTAGACGCATTCGGAGATCCCTTCGAGTGACATGTGATCTAGTTTTAGACCACTCAAGTGCCCCCCCCCCCCAGTGCGGCGCGTTCTCAGATAATTTTAGTGATCCGCGTACATATAATTACCGGTCACTTGAGTGATGCGTGGCATGGTTGCGGATCACTTAAGCGGCCCGGAGGCATTTGCAGATAACTTGGATCCGCTAAACATTTAGAGATCACTAAAGTGGCTCTGAAGGGCACTCATTAATAGGGAGGGGGGTGTGTTATTTCAAGTGCCCACAAACTATCGAAATGTTTTTCTCGTTTTTGGCGCACCGAGTAAGATGCCATAAAGAATATTTCATATTTTCATAAAGGGTGGTTGATGACGTAAGCATTATCCAAACCCCCCCCCCCCGTCATGAAAACTCAGCAAATCGGAAACCCCTCTTCCCCAATCGATGCTGACGTAATACATGAATGGCCCCCTATGTTACGGCAGTGTTTCTCAAAATGTGCTCCTAATAGGGGTGCTCCTTTTATAGGAGCTCCGCCAACTTTTGTCAGGGGCGTCTCGGCAAGTTGGAGGTATTCATTCATTTGCACACGTTTTACCTAGGCGAGTTGGTGAAAGCCTGAAAAAAAAACCGCTTGCAAACGTTTACATTTTGAACTTCTATCAAGTCAAAGCCCGTTTTTGATTAATAAATTAACTATTTTGAGCTTGATAGTTCCTGACTCTTAATAATTAATTAATTAATTAATTAATTATTAAAATTATTTATTAACTACAATGAACTAAAAATTAACAATTGAGTTAATCAATGACCTAGAACTTAGTTCCTGCTGCTAACTAAATGATACAAATACAAATACAACGCCACAACAGGCCCAACGAGGGGGCTAACTTAAGAACATCATGGATCCCCGAGCCATTTTTTGGAGACCCTACCTACTACTGCTACACCACACATGCAACCCCCCCCCCTCCGCGGAACCCCCCCAACGAATCCGTACATGCGGGAATGTGCGTGTACGTGTAGTGAAACCTGACGTGAAGTTTTTTGTTTCTCTGTAATGCTTGTTATGTGTAGTGCTGCCATCTGCCACCAGTTTTTCTAACTATGAGTGAAGTGTTATGATTGAATGATTTATCGTTGTGTACGCCTGTTGCTCTCTGTGGCGAGACTTTTTAACGGGGAGATCGGCTCGCATTTGCGCCTTGAAGTTGGGAACCACAGGAAACCAACTTCTGCCGACCACCAGTATGACCAATATCATTGATTAATTAACTGATTGATTTAAATTAGAACTCGTTTTTAATAAATTGATGTGGTCGGCGTAGATTAACCAATAAATTAATTACTATTACTAAGTGAAAAGTCAAAATAATTAATTATAGTTAATAATTGCTTAGGGGTCATTCAAGTATGACGTCAGCATCGGGGGGGGGGGGAAGGGGGTTCCGGATTTGCTGACTTTTGATGACAGGGGGGGGGAGGGGGGGGTTTGAAGGTTGCTTACGTCATCAACCACCCCCTTTTGAAGATATTAAATATTCTAAGCAGCTGACAGGGGTGAGGGGGTCAGTGTTTTGCTGACTTTTGCTGACGAGGGGGGAGGGGGCCAGAAATGGCTGAAAATCTGCTTACGTAATACTTGAATGACCCCTTAATTAGTTTCAGGAACTAAAAAGTTCGTGGAGGTTAATTAATTCATTTGTTGGTTATTAATTAGTTAGAATCAATAAATAAGGGGGAGGGGTGGTCATTCAAGTATTACGTCATCATCGATGGGGAAGGGGGGTTTCCAATTTGCTGACTTTTGATGCCGGGGTGGGGTGTGAATGATGCTTACGTCATCAACCATCCTTTGTAAAACAAAAATATGATATATTCTTAATGGCAACTTACTAGGCGAGCCAAAAATTAGAAAAACCTTTCGCAAGTTTGTGGGCACCTGAACTAACATTCTTCCTACAGAGCCACTCGAGTGATCTATTAAACGTTTCGCGGATCCAAGTGATCCAGAAATGTGTCCGGGCCGCTTAAGGGCGCTGGAACTGCGCCACGCATCATTCAAGTGATCCATAATTATGCCGTGGATCACTTAAGTATTCTGGAAATGTGCCGCGGGTAACTTGAGTGATGTAGAGCCGCACTGGGGGCCCGATTAAGTGCTCTAAAACTCCGCCAAATGTCACTCAGGGGGTCACGGATCCAGTTTTTATAATTGCATTTTTAATTGGGTTGCTGTATTCAGAATTAAAGTCGAATCCCGTTATAACGAACTCCAAGAGAAATCACTTCGTTATAACGAAATTCCATTATAAAGGAATTCCAGGTTTGTGCATTGTTCTTATGTAAACTTATCTGGGGGGGGAGGGTATTTGAAAAGTGTTCGTTAAAACGAGATTTTTGCTATAAAGGTATAATGTTAAAACGGGATTCGACTGTAAATTTTATCCGTATTTGTTATGGGCATCTTTTCCTGAGCCTCCTCGTTGGGCATTTTGCCTGTTGTGACCTTGTATTTGTATTTTGGGCTTTTACTCGCCTTGGTAAACCCTATGAATAATTATAGACAGGTACAATTAAAGACACAAAAAATTAGAAAGCAAGCAGCAGCATGCCACAATACCGCACCAATGTTTCCAGATTAGATATTGTGGCAGCTTTATGCGCCATCTATTAGGATAATTTAGAAACACTACTATGTCCCTATATAACACCTTTAAACATTATCTTTCTGGTTTACGGGATTGTTACGGCCCCCGACATTTCACTTCGGAAGGAGCCAGGTGGTTGCGTGAGTGACCGTATGAGGGAATGAGTGACAGTGCTAGTGGGTGAGTGAACGCGTGATCGTATGAGTGAATGAGTGATCGTATGAGCGAATAAGTGAGTGAGTGACCGTATGAGCGACCAAATGAGTGAGTGAGTGACCGTATGAGCGACCAAATGAGTGAGTGACCGTATGAGCGACCAAATGAGTGGGTGAGTGATCAAGTGTGTTGGTAAGTGATCGTATGAGTGTCAAAGTGAGTGGGTGAATGACCGTATGAGTGACCAAGCGCCCGAGTAACGTGATGGTAAGATGTTCGTCTACCACCACCATGAACGTTACCGTCACGGTCCGAGGCACTTGTGGGAAGGGGGGGGGGGGCCCCATGTCTGTAGGTCACTCGTTTGTCATTTGCGGGATTGCAAGCTCCCTTGGCCACTCGTTTGGTCACAACCGGATATTCTCGAGTTAATTACACGTTGACACAGACACACTTACTTTCAAAATAACTCTAAAAAAAAAATAAGCAGGGAAAAGTGTCCAAGAGACACCAAAAAAACGGCGCTCGCTCTCCAAAGTGCAGCGGCGGATCTAGAACTAACTGTTGGGAGGGGGATTATTATTATTTTTTTTTCACACTGTGAATGCAGTGACCATTCGTCCCGAATTGTCCCGTATTTTCCGGGACAGTTTTTCTCTGTTTTGACTTTTTTTTTGGACAAAGTTTTCTTAAATTCGTTATTCAATCAAAAACATTGATACAAATAATTTCCAACGGATTTATTGAATGAAATATTGTCATATTGGCATTTCTCTTGGGAGGGGTTGTCCCCTTAGATCCGCGTCTCTGTCAAAGTCAAGACTTACAGCACTGTAAAGAAAAAAAATGGCGCGACTTGGGGGGGGGGGAAGCGTCTTTATCTATTACTGATGACGATCCGGTTCCTTATTTTATTTTTCCAGTGAAATCTCGGTTGCTTTTTTTTTATTCCGGGACGGAGGCCATCTGCTGGATTATTTTGTTTTTACTTCCGGGTGGGGGGGGGAGGGATGTTAGCTCGCGAGCGACACTAGCGACAGCTGGTGATTTAATAGCGCATTAGAAGCGACGTTAAGCTCTTTCGTAACTGAAACAAATTGACTTTCGGGACACTCTCTGTCCCCCCTTTTTTTTCCGGGGAAAATTTTATATACCTCTGTACTTAGAGATTAAGCGAAACAAAATGGCTGCAAAAAATATTTTTCGGGGCATTAAGTAAAGAAAGGGATCGAGGATTTTTTTTTATTTCCCATTCGCGATTATTTTCTTTCTGTAAGCGCGTTCGTTGGGCATCAGGGCAGACTCCAGGTGCGGATTCATTCACGGAAGGGGGGGGGGGGTTCGCCCTATGCCACCACCCCCCCAAGAGCCAGAAATACAATGGAAAATGATGGTTTTGTCCCGTAAAATACGGGACGCAGTTCAATGTATGCGATTTGCTCCCACTAACTCACCTTCACCAACATACTACAGTGAAACCTCTCGTTTGCGGTCACCGGTGGGAAAAAAAAAATTCGTCCCGTAACGGGGGGTGACCGTTAATCAGGGGCTTGGAAATGCATATTTTTATTACACAAGAGGAAATTATTATTTGGCCGTACAATAGGGGTGACCGTCTGTTAGTGGGGGGGGGGGGGGGTGCTGTATTCTAGATCCACGCTTGCAAGACTCAGGGGCGGTCCCCGAGGTTAAGTGATGATGATCTGAGCATCTCTAACTCGGGGGGGGGGTGTACATGTGCACAACCTCCTAGGCTGACCATATATGTATAAAAATGTATTATTTACTATTATAGTTATTTAATGCAGTATATTTTGATATAATACGCTTTTTTGTAAAGTACCGGTCACCTATATCGCCAGTTATCACCAAAACATTGTCAAACACAATTGAGGTTGCCAATTACAGCCAAAAATTTTATCTAAGGCAAGGAAAGTTGTCCATTATAGCGAAAATAATGCCAAAGGCAATTACGATTGTCAATTACAGTAAAAAAAAATCCTTGAAGGCAAGTACAGCTGCTGATTACAGTCGCAAAAATTTTTAAAGGCAGGTAAAGTTGCTGAGATTACAGTAAAAAAAATTAATAACCAAAGTCAAAAGTACAGCTGCAAAACGCGTTTTACCCGCAATTCACGTGATCTGGGAAATCTTCCAAGAGACACTTAGGTAATCAGAGAATGTGTCGCGGTCCACTGTAATCACCTGAAAATCCACCACGGGGCCACTTCAGTTATCTCGAAATGTGACGCTGGAAATTTGAGTAATCCGTAATTGCTTTTCGAGCCACCAACCAAAGTGATTTCGCGGCTTGCCACTGGTCAGTTTAGTGATCTGGAAATGCCGGCCAGCCCCACTGAGTACGCTACACTCCACAAAGCACCACGTGCCAATTGAGTGAACTGGAAGCGTGCCACGGTGCACTCGGCTAATTTCGAAATGTGCTTGAGGCCGCTAAACGGATGTGGATAAAACATCGTCGGCAGCTTAAATGATTTGGAAATGTACCACGGGTAACCACAAAAAAGTGGTTTGATAATCTTTCGTGTGCCACTTAAATGATTTGGTTATCATTCACACCAAGAATGTGGCCCGTAACGTTGCACAAACAAAGTGCATTTGAAAGCTGATTCTTTTCGCAAGTTCGAGTATGAATAAAAAAGTGTACCCCAGGTCTCACTTGAGCCACCTAAAAATGTCACTGCGAGTCACTCAGTTGATCTGAAAGTGCCCCTTTAGTGATCTGCAAATGTGTAGCGGGCAATTAAAGCGATATGGAAATGTGCCAAGCGCCACCTGAAGTGATTTATAACGCTTAAGTGAACTGCAAATATATGTTGCGAGCCACTCAAAAAATTTCGAAGCGTAGCCTTCGAGAGTGATATGGAAATGACTACCAGCCACCTAAGTAATCTGTAATCCACATACTACTACGCGCCAATTAAGTGGATTGGAGGTGTGCCGGGAATCACTCAAGTGAGTCGGATACGTGCTTTTGGTCGCGTTAGCTATCTGGCAATGTGCCGTGTCTCACAAAAGCGATTTGTTTCGTGCGCCACTTGAGAGGTTTTGTTATTATTCACTCGACTATAAGATGTGGCCCGCGAGCCACGGTTTAGAATTACATTAATGGGAAAAGCTGACTTTTCCCAGTTAGCCCTAGCACCGATAGAATAAAGAGGACATTGATTGCGAGTATTGGTTTGAATACAATTGATTTCTTGTGTGTATCTTACAAACGTTAAGAAAACACATTATGTAAATCAGCGTTTCTCAACCTATGGTCTGCGACGATGACATAGGTGGTCCGCACAGGCAAACTTGATAATTTAATTCTAATTGAATGAAAAATTACTAGACCGTTGGGATTAATATTGGTTATAACGCGGTATGGCTTCAAATAAAAATTACACCGTTATACAAAGATTCGCACACCAGTGCCGTCTTAACGCATGGGCCCACCCGGGCACGGCCCGGGGGCCTCAGGCGAAGAGGGGCCTCACAAAAATGAGATTCGGTTGAAATTTTCTAGAATTTACGAGGTAGGGCCTCAGAAAAACCAATTGGCCCGGGGCCCCATGATACTCTTGAGACGGCCCTGTCGCACACACAATACATCATCGAGGAAAATGCTATCCCAAATACGGGATATCACTAAATTTTGCCAAAAAATTCAATTTATTGTCGTAAATAGAATTCGTTAATTGCTAAAATTCCCCGAAGGGTATGAACTGGCCACTAATCGCAATTTAAAAAAAAAAAAAAAGCTTTTCGCGAAAAAATTATTCAAATGATCAGATGACCATATTTCATTGAGGAAAAATACGGTGAACTGGGATCTTAAATAGGATAAAATACGGGACATTGGCAATTGTGATCAAATTATGTTGCCAGAAGTAGGCACAATCACCAATTTTTTGTTGAAATTACTGAAGAATTGCGCAAAAAAGCGTTGAACCTGACAAATATCCGAGGTGAATATATTTTTTGCCATAATTTATCATAATACAATTTATATAGTATGAAAACGCTTTGTATTCACGATTTTAGTAAACATTAAGAATCCAAGTAAACTTGAAAAACGGAACAGGCTGTGCAAAAAAATCGAAACCAAATTACAGGAATGTCCCGTAATACGGGACACAAGTATTTCCTCAATTTGTTTCAGACTTTTCACCGGTCCTTGGGCTAAGAAAGGTTGAGAAACGTTGATGTAAATGAATCATTGTACTTCTGAATGACTTTGCACAAAAAATTGCATTTAAAAGCCAATTCCTTTTACAAGTTAGTGCATGATTTTGACAAGAGCGACATTTCTGATAATTCTGTTCTCGCAGGAAAGCAATTTCCTATTAATTTAACATTGCAAACATGAGCTCGGAAAAAAACAGCTGTCAAAAATCAAATATTTTTTCTTAAAATTTAAAATAAATTCCCTGATAATGCAAGATATTGGTGGCTTCTGTTCAAAAAAACTAATAATGTTGTGAGAATAATTGCTTCAGTAAAAAAAATCATCATTAAACTGTAATTTTACATTGCTTTATCATTAGAAAATAACCTACGATGAATCTGATGACGTCACTCCAACCTTGACAGCCAGAATTAAAAATCCAGTTTTACGGCCCGCCTTACGAATGACGTCATATATCTCTTCAATGATTCGTTCTTTTCTTTTTGGTCCCTCCCACAATTGACGTCACTGCACTTTCCGCGTTTCTCATTCGTTCTTCTATGATGACGTCATGAAGGTTCATGCTGGCCTCAGCATGAACCTCAATGCTACACTTCAATGATGGTAACTCGTGGGAAAAATTGGCCAAAATTTGTAACACACAGGGCGCATTGTGCTTCATTGCTTATTGTGAGTGCACTGCAAATAATGTTGCATTGCTGATTGCGGTGCATTGCATATTGTAGTGATTTGCGTGGTGTATTGCTCATTGTAATGCATGCAGCGTTTAATGCGTATTGTGGTGCATTGCGTACTATGGTGCTTAGCTCATTGTAATGCATGCAGCGTTTAATGCGTATTGTGGTGCATTGCGTACTATGGTGCTTTGCTTATTGTGGTGCATTGCGTACTATGGTGCTTTGCTTATTGTGGTGCATTGCGTACTATGGTGCTTTGCTTATTGTGGTGCATTGCGTACTATGGTGCTTTGCTTATTGTGGTGCATTGCGTACTATGATGCTTTGCTTATTGCGATGCATCGCATAATGTGCCGTATTGCGGATTGTGGTGCATTAGGTACTATGCTGCATTGCTTATTGTGGTGCACTATATTACCGATTACACACATTACTGATTGTGATGCTTTACTTTCTATAATGCACTGAGTGCTGTATTGCTTATTGTAATACAGTGCTTATGGCCCATTGCGTATTCTGGTGCTTTGCTTATTGCGATGCATCGCGTATTGTGTTGTATTGCGGTGCATATTGTGCTGCATGGCTTATTGTGGTGCACTGTAAATATCAATCAATTGCGCATTGTTAAACAAAACGTATTTTAGTGAATCATGTGCCATATTGCTTATTCTAATGCAGTGCTTATGGTGTATTGTGGTGTACTGTGTATTGTGGTGTACTGTGTATTGTGGTGTACTGCATATTGTGTGCATTGCTTATTGTGCAGTATTGCCTATGGTGGCGTTGTATTTGTTATTGTGCTGTATTGTCAATAGGGCTACATTACGCATTGTGTTGTTTTGCTAATTGAGGTGTATTGCATATTGTACTGTATTGCGTAATGTGGTGCATTGCTTATTGCGGTGCTTTAAAGAATGAAATTATTTTCCCATTCATAATGCCCATTCAAAAACAATTATAAATAAGAATATTAATCTCTCACATTTGTCTTGGTGAACGTTTCATTTCGTGGAATTCATTTAAATCCATAACAATTTGCATTAATACTTTATTTCCTGCATTTTGATTTTTTTTAGTAATTTATCCAATATTTGGCAACTTTCAAGGAAACATTTATTTTCTTGATATTATGCTGAGGTGAACTTGGAAAGAAAAGTCAAAGTTTGGCAACTTTGTTTACTTTTGGCGTCGTTTTTGGGGGATGTCCCGTATTTTCTCGTATTTGGAGTCCCAATTTTCCGTATTTCTTTCAAGGAAATATGGTCAGCCTACTCAAGGTCAGGACCGTCTAAAGAGCATCATGGGGCCCCCCTGGCCAAGTGATGTTTTTGAGGCGTTACCTGGAAAATTCTCGAAAATTTCAACCACTTCTCATTTTTGTGAGGCCCATCTCCTCTTGAGGTCCCCGGGTGGGCCCATGCGTTAAGACAGCACTACTCAAGACTCAGTGATGGTAATCGGTGGGAAAAATTGGCCAAAATTTGTCTAAGTGGAAAATTTCTTAGCATTTGGTGGAAATCAACCAGTGCTCCCAACACACAGGCCGCATTGTTGCTTCATTACTTGTTGTGGGTGCAACTATATGCAATATAGTTGCACCCACAACATATATGCAATATAGTTGCATTGTAGTGCAAGGTGGTGCACCAATTATTGTGCTGTATTGCCGATGGTGGTGCATTAAGGTGGTGTTGTATTGCTTAATGTAGTGCCCTGAATATATAGTGGTGCATTGCTTTTTGTGGGGGGTGCCCCGAATATAAGGCTGCACTACTTATTGTGCTGTATTGCCATTGATGGTGCATTGCTTATTGCATTGAATCGACGATGGTGGTTGCATGCTGATTGCTTATTGTAATGCATTGCAAATAATGGTGCATTGCGTATTACAGCGTATCGTGTGATGCATTGCGTACTGTAATGCGTATATTATGGTGTACTTTTAGTACTAGCGTATATTATGTTTTTGCGTATATTATGGTGTTTCGCTTATTGCGATACATCGCGTATTGTGGTGCATTACGTTTTATGCTGTATTGCGGTGCACTGTAACTAGGCCGCTGTGGTGGTCGAGTGGTTATAGTGCGGACTCGTGATGCGAGGATCCGGGTTCGAACCCCACAGTGGTGGTCGGCTGAAGTTGGTTTTCTGTGGTTCCCAACTTCAAGGCGCAAATGCGAGCCGATCTCCCGTTAAAAAGTCTCGCCACAGAGAGCAACAGTCCTACAACGGTAAATCATTCAACCATAACACTTCACTCATAGTTAGAAAAACTGGGGGCAGATGACAGCACTACACATAACAAGCATTACACAGAAACAAAAAAACTTAACGTCAGGTTGCACTACACGTACACGCACATTCCCGCATGTACCGATTCGTTGGGGGGTTCCGCGGGGGGGGGGTGCATTTGGGGTGTAGCAGTAGTAGGTAGGGCCTCCAAAAAATGGCTCGGGGATCCATGATGTTCTTAAGTCAGCCACCTCGTTGGGCAATTTGCCTGTTGTGGCGTCGTATTTGTATTTGTATTAGTGATTCACTGCTATTTTTGGTGCATTGCGTATTGCACTGCATCGCGTGCTGTATTGCTTATTCTAATGCATTCATTGCTTATTATGGTGCTTTGCTTATTGCGATGCATCGCGTATTGTACCGTATTGCGCATTATGGTGCATTGCATATTGTTATGTACTATGGTGCATCGCGTGCTGTATTGCTTATTATAATGCAGTGCGTATTGCGCCCAATTGTTGGTTCCCAACTTCGAGGTGGGAATGCAAGTCGGTCTCTCCATTAAAAAGTCTCACCGCAGAGAGCAACAGGCCTACAACGGTAAAATCTGCAAACATTACCCTTCACCCATAGTTCGAAAATATGTGGTAGACGGCAGCACTATAACAAGCATTACACAAAAACAAGCTCCAGCTCACAACACGGCCACGCACATTCCAACATGCACGAATTCGTTAGAAGTTCCGCAAAGAAATATGGATGAGGTGCATATGATTTAGTAGTAGTGCATATCGTGCCGTATTGCTTATTGTGGTGCGTTGCTGATTGTTATGCATTTTATAGTGCATCGCGTGCTGTATTTCTCATTGCAATGCAGTGCTTATTGCGTGCTGTATTTCTCATTGCAATGCAGTGCTTATTGCGTGCTGTATTTCTCATTGCAATGCAGTGCTTATTGCGTATTGTGATGCATTGCGTATTAGGCTGTATTGCTTATTGTAATGCACTGCAAATAGTTGTGCATCGCTGATTATAATGCACCACTTGCTTATCGTATTGCTGTATTACCGCTTGCTGTATTGCGTATCGAGCTGTATTGCTTATTGTGGTGTGTATTGTTATGCATTACGAGTTGCATCGTATACTGTAGTGCTTATTATAATGCATTTGTGGTGCATTGCCTATTGTGGTGCATTACGTATTGTGGTGCATTACGTATTGTGGTGTATTGCGCATTATTGCTATTGTGCCGTATTGCTTATCATAATGTCGTGCCTGCTGCTTATTGTGGTGCACTGCAATATGGTGCATAGTTGTTTGTGGTGCATTGCTTATTGTTATTCATCACGTATTGTAGCGCATTGCATGCTGTATTTCTTGCTTTTTGTAATGTAGTGCTTATTCCGTATTGTGGTGCATTGTGTATTGTGCTGTATTGCATATTGTAATACATTGCGTATTGTAGTGCATCGCGTGCTATATTGCTTAATCTAATGCAGTGGTTATTGCTGTGACGGACTCGCATCGCGAGGATCCAGGTTCAAACCCCACCCTCGTTGCAGTGGTGATCGGCTGAAGTTCGTTTTCTGCGGTTCCCAACTTCGAAGAGCAAATGCGAGCCGATCTCCCCGTTAAAAAGTCTCGCCTCGCCGCAGAGAGCAACAGACCTACAACGTTATAATTGTTCATTCATTACACTTCACGCTCTATGAGTTGAGGAAAAACTCATAGTTTAAAAAATTTATTGCAGATGGCAGCACAGCATAACAAGCATTACACAGAAACAAACTTCACGGAAGGTTCACCATACATACACCCGCATTCCAACATGTACCAATTCATTAGAGGTTCAGCAGAGGAATATGTAACGAGGTGCATGTTTGGTTTAGTAGTAGTAGTAGTGGTTATTGCTATTGTGCTACTGCTTATAGTGGTGCACTGCAAATAATGATACAATGCTGATTTTAGTACATCGCATGCTGTATTGCTTATTATAATGCAGTCCGTATTGCGTTATTGGGGTGAATTGCTTATTACGATGCTTCGCTGAATGCAGCGTAATTGCTGATTTTGCTGGTTGCGTACTGTTATGCATAACGTGCTGTTTTGCTTATTGCGTATTGTGGTGCGTTGCGCATTAAATTTGTAAACGGGGGAGGGGGTAGCACTTTCAAGGGAATATTTTGTATTTTGTAACAGCCTCCTGCTTTGGAGTGGTCAGCCAATGAATGATCTTGAAAGCTGGACGGTCGCGTAATCACGAATCGACGAATTAAAAATTCTTCAGAAAGAATTAGGATTGCTTGAGAAGAGAGAGATATATATGCCAACCGCCTTTGAGGAGGGGGGGGGCTGCCAAAAAGCTCAATATGAGTTTGAAGAAGATAAGAATCTCTCTAGTGATCTAAGAGAAATTTCCGATTTTATTTTTGTTATACTGTATTAGTTTTCATCAAGTTGTAACATTTTTCAGCATGTTAAAGTGAGTCATTTCTTTCTGTTTTTCTCTTCCTCGATGTGAATCTTATAAACAAAACAAACGTATTTTCTTGCGTATAATCCGCAGATGTGAGTTTTGCTAGTTTCTCTCTCTCTCTCTCTCTCTCTCTCTCTCAGAGAGAGAAAAAAAGACATATTACAGTCCTCAGCGGTGTATAACCCCCGCCCAGGCCCGTCATTCGGGGGGGGGGGGGTGTTGATGAGATGTGCTCCCCCTTGACCAAATGTGGCCCTGACCCCCCCCCCCCCCCGAGAGTACGATAATATGGGGAAAATAAATCAGTCCCATATTTTAGGAAAGAATAGTATTAACTACAATAAACAATCTCCGACGAAGTCGAGAGAAGCCCGCTTCAACACATTACCCTGGATCAACACCTGGCTGGGGTGCGGGGGTGCCAACTGCTGGTTTTGTAGATGGCACCACTTCGTCTTAAGACCGACCCTGATGTTAGCGAATGGGCCAGGGCCGTCTTAAGAGCATCATGAACCCCCGGGCCAAGTGATTTTTCTGAGGCCCTACATGACAAATTTTCGAAAATTTCAACCGGTTCTAATTTTTCTGAGTCTTCTCTTCCCTTGAGGCCCCCGGGCCGTGCCCAGGTGGGTCCATGCGTTAAGGTGGCACTAGCATGGGCCAATTCAGGCAAATCAAGTGCAGAGGGGCTTAATGAAAATAAGATTTGATTGAAAATTGCGCAAGTAAATTAAAATTGGTAAGAAGGCATTTCTAGTCAGGTAGTCCGGCCTCAAAAAAATCACTCCGCACATGGAGCCCATGATTCTCTTAAGACGGCCCTGGGCCTAGGAGCTGAATACCGGAAGAAGAATGTGCAGTGTCAGAAGGGGAAGCAAGTGTACATTTTAGTGATGCACACTTGCCCCCCCCCAGTACATTAAAAGAATTATATTCTCTATTATCCGAACACACCGAGACCGAAAGGTGTTCGAAAAATCGATTTCGAAACTAATTCGATGAAGCAAAGGAATAAATTTCATTATAAGATGAATTCATCGGACGAAAGAAAAGGTGACGGCTAAATCTGCTCCTATTCATGAGTTTGTTTGCTTCTGTCAATCGTTTATAACTACATAAACTGTACCCGGATCGACCCCTACTTACATCTATAGCTCGCAGGTACAGTATTATTTGGAAGTGGATTATTATCAATAGAAGGAACCTATCGAGTTGGGAGATAAGAGGATTCTCAAGTTCCAAGAAAATACCAACTCTTGAGCATCATTCACTATAGAAAACCGAAAATGAGGTGTTCGGTTGACCGAGTTTAGAAAAATTGATGTTTGGATAAACGAGGTTCTACTGTATTTCCTACATTACCAGAAACGAATTTAAAATAAATTTCTTGATAAAAATCGTCTCGTTCTACTTCCGAGATAAGTGAAAGTAATGCCCACCTCCCCACCACAGTGGTAGGGCTGACAGGGCACTTCGGGACGATTCCCGTCTATTTTTTTTTCACACTGAAGCCCTGTCAGCCACCCGCCAGGGTAATTTTTAGTGTGCGTCGGAGCCGGGGGTACAATGGGTGCTCGAGCACTCACAGTATTTTGTAGCACCCCGAATTGATTAAGAAATCAAAACCTCCTATATAAAGATCAAGTTGAGCACCCACGCAGGTCTACTACTTCTAAACCACACATGCACCTCGTCCATATTCCTCTGCGGAACCTCTAACGAATTGGTACATGCGGGAATGTGGATGTAGTGAAACCTGACGTGAAGTTTGTTTCTGTGTAATGCTTGTTATGTGTAGTGCTGCCATCTGCCACCAGTTTTTCCAACTATGAGCGAAGTGTAATGATTGAATAATTTATCGTTGTTAGGCCTGTTGCTCTCTGTGCTGAGACTTTTTTAATAGGGAGATCGGTTCGCATTTGCGCCTCGAAGTTGGGAACCACAGGAAAATTCAGCCGACCACCACTGTGACGATGGTGGGGTTCGAACCCGGATCCTCGCAATGCGAGATCCACAGGTCTGAAACACTTCCAACGACTCTGGTTTTTAGGGGCGGCACGTGAGGCTTAGCATCCAAGCGGCAGACAAGTTTGAACCACCTTTGTAACGATCCGTATTAAGGATCATTCGCGTATTTTTGACCGACTGTCTTTTTTTTTATGGAAACTTTATTGAACACAATTTTTTTCTGAAGAGATTCCCAAAAAACACAAAAAAACGGGAAAATACGACATCGCCAAGTATCGCCAAACATGATGCTAAAAGTAAGCAAAGTTGCCAAATATTACTAAAATCAGTGAAAAATTGCCAATGTTGGGAAATGAACATGGGGGAAATGAAGCATTACTAGGCTGACCATATTTCCTCGAGGGAAATACGGGACATCGGGATTCCAAATACGGGAAAATACGGGACTTCACAATTATCGCCAAAAACGACGCCAAAACCAAACAAAGTTGCCAAATATTGTTGAAATTACGGAAAAATCACAATGGCGGGAAATGATGCATTACTGCAAATTGCAGTGGATTAAAATGTATTCCACGGAAAAAAAAAAACGTTTACCAAGGCAAATGTGGGAGATTAATATCCCATATATAGTTGTAACTATCATAAAATAATTTGAGTTGAAAAATAATTTCAATCTTCGACTTTAATAAAGAATAAAAATTCAAGTAGGCTTCGTGTGAAATACGGGAAAAACCGGGACACTTTTGCCAAAAAGTCGGGACGGCCAAAAAAAGAGAAAATACCGGGACTGTCCCGGGAAATACGGGACGTATGGTCACCCTAAGCATTACTATAAACTGCAGCGGATTTCTACAAAATAAAACGTTTAATAAAACATGACAAATTTGTGAGATGAATATTTTTTTCATTAATAGTCGTGATTATCTTAATATAATTTATGAGTTGGAAAGATAATTTTAATCTTTGATTTCGATGAAGGGAATAAAAATTCAAATTAGCTTCAATAAAAACACCTGAAAAAAAACGGGACATTATTAAGAAAACGTCAGGTATAGCCAAAATTAGTAAAAATATAAAGAATGTGTCGAAAAAAAAATATGGGATGTATTTTTTTAAAAAAAACCGTTGGTATGCCGAAAAATTATTGGGAAAAATGTAAATGTCCCGAGAGATGCCGATCATATGGTCATCATCTTTCTTCTCGTTTCTTTTTGTTTTCTTTCTCTGTTCTTATTGGTCTTCCCTGTTAAGCTCCGCCTCCTTTAACATTCAAAAGAAGTAAGATAACAACTACCACCACCTCCACGTGTGTGTGTGTGTGTGTGAGGGCATTAATTGCTGCAGACGATTCGTTTGTAAACAATAGACGAAAGTCGTGTTTAGTTATTCCGTGTTGAATATCGTCTGCTTCCGGGAACGAAAATGTATCGCTCCGGATTACTTCTGCTGACGTCTCCGCTGCGATCCCTGATCGAAGCCATTGGAAGCAACCTGTTGCTGGCTTCGAAGACCGTCCGAAATCGCCTGTACGTCAGCTTGGAACCAGGAAGGACGACACTGTGGCCTCCGTTCAACAGGTCACCGGGCCGCGACCTGGCTTCGATCTCCAGTCTCCTACCAGCGATCTACATGAAGGCCTCTTCGGTCTGCCGGAACCTGGACATCCGCGTCGTGCTGTCGCCTCACAAGAAACCCAAAGCGTCTCCGACGAAGCTCGATTTCGACGTCGTGTTGACCGACAGCGGAGATGCTGACCCGGACGTCGCGAGATACGTCCATCACCAGTTTCGACAGCCCTGTTTCAATGTCCGGAGGTTGGAGAGTCTCCACGATCCGAGAGCCGTCACGGGTGTCGAGCCCACCCAGAAAGGCACCGACCTCGTGACCTACGACACCGTGGTGATCGGTGGGACCTTCGACAGGTTGCACAATGGGCATAAGGTCCTACTCAGTTGCTCAGTACTTCGGGCGAGGAAGAAATTGATCGTTGGTGTCACTGATGGCGACATGTTGGCCAGTGAGTATTTGAATGTTATCCATGTTAGTGTGAATATACCTACTCTTTAATGCATACATGCTCTACCCAGTGCCTTCTTAAGGCATGGGCCCACCCGGGCCGCAAGAGAAAAGGAGGGCCTCACAAATATGAGATCTGGTTGAAATTTTTGAGAATTTGCCTAGTAGGGCCTCAGAAAAATCTCTTGGCCCGGAGGCCCATGATGCTCTTAAGACGGCCCTGGCTCTACTCTTGGCATGTGGCCCATGACCTAAAGCCTAATTTTCAAAAAATGATCCGAGTGGCACATTGACAGATCACTTGAGTGACCAGCAGCACAATTCCAGAGAATGTAAGCAGACTGTGGCACAGCTCCAGAGCATTTAAGTGGCCCGTGGCACAGTTACAGGTTATTATACCCGGGGAGGCCTCAAGAGAAGAGGGGCCTCACAAAAATGAGATCCAGTTGAAATTTTCGAAAATTTGTCATGTAGGGTCTCAGAAAAACTACTTGGCCCGGGGCCCATGGTGCTCTTAAGACAGCCCTGCCCACGAGCTACTACTGGTTAAAGGGTAAAATTTTCCATTTCCACATTAGACAGGGTCCGTTTACTCCAGGTGTTTTAATGTGTATTTTGGCATTGAAATTACGGGACCATGATTTCCTTCCCGTTAAAAGACAGGTTTCCATTTTATACAGGTTCCGTTGAAGACAGTTTTTACTGTAATATATTTTAATAAAAATGAAAAATTTAATTATCGTAATTGAATGCAGCACCAAAAGCATGTGGTGTTTTTTCCTTTGAAATTTTGTGGGAGCGTTTTGCATTTAAATCATTCTTGCAAAATAAGCATTCAAAGTGTTATTATGCCTTTTCTTTTAGCACAAGAGCGATTTGGCTTTCAACCAACTGCAAAGCAATAATTTTCAAAGCAAATGCATTTGGACATTCTCAAAATTAATTTGTGCACGATGAAACCACCACAACAAATGTCTGAATCTAGCTTGTGAATGGCTAATGTACAATGCAGGTGGTTTGTGGGTTTGATTCTTGGGAATAAATATCCGCAATCCCCGCTTTCTCCCCAATGGTGTTTTCGGCAAACTAGATAGGATTTAACAGATATGCAGAAAGAAGAAAAAAGACGAAATAGGATTTTACAGTACCCAAAGCAACCTTACTAGAATGTCTTCCACGGAAAGAAAGGAGGTATTATATTAGTTGCAGAAAGCTAAATTTATAGATAAGATTACGAAGAAAATTCGTGAAAATTTCATGTTTGAAAATCAGCTGAAAATCCTTTATTGACGCACTTTGCTGAAATAGGTGTTCGAAATACACAATACGCAAAATTCACAGGTCATGGAAAAAACTTAGTTATATGTAAAAATTCATAATATCAATGTTCGTTATAAGTGAGTCTGACTGTATAACATATAGCCCTTGGAAAATTATGCTTAAGAGAACCAGTACAAAGTTGCATTTCGCCTAATTTAGCTGGGGAGGGGTGGGGGAAACATCCGTTCTCAGTAAAGTTCTGAGTTCACAACCTTATTTAAAACTCATCAAATTTCACAATCCTTACGAGTGGCCAAGTAAGTGAGTGATGGTCGCTCACTTGATCCTACATATGGCCATTCATTCAACCATACAGCCACTAACACTCACTTTCTCATACTAAGAGCCAACCATGGCCTTACATTCTCCAAGAGAACACAGCAGTGGTGCTGTGTTCTCTTGGAGAATGTAAGCAGTTACGCGGGCTAGCACTTTCTCATATGATCTCTCACTTAGTCACTCATACAGTCAAATCACACTCCTTACTTGATCATTTATATAGTCACTCACACAGTCAGGGCAAGTGAAAATACTGATTGACTTCGGGCAAAATGTGTTTGGATGAAATGTGAGGTGTAAAATGTCTGGGACAAAATATCAAGGGCAAAATGTAAGAGACAAAATTTCCGGATCTCAAATAAGGGGTCACCCATGAGACTAGAATTTTCAAAACTTGTCCGCTTCTGGGAACAATGTATCTCAAGCAACGTCGTGGAATTTTGATAATTCAAAGTAAAATCAGTTGCTGGGAGCAATTTCTCAAGGCTTGATTATGTCACGGCTGATTATTGGAAATTAGCGAATGTTTCATAAATCTTTAAAATCTTTTTTTTTTCTTTCAGAAAAAACACTTTCGGAACTCATAGAACCAGTGCACAAGAGAATCGAAGCAGTTAAGGAATTCCTAGAAGACATCGACCTGTCACTAGAGTATTCAATTGTACCGATATATGATGCGTTCGGACCTTCTATTGTGGATCCAGATATCGACTGCATCGTTGTCAGCGAAGAAACGAAGAGAGGTGGTGACCTCGTCAATATTGAAAGAGAAGCCAGGGTAGGTAAGCGTTAAGTGATGTGCATGGTTATTGTAAACTTTTTTTAAATGTAAATGTAATATTCGGTGGTGAATATGAGTGAACAAGGAAATCAGCTAAGGCTAGAACTAGCAGGCGCTAGAAGGTTGCAAAGAAGGATCCTGTCCCAGGTACCAATCTTGAAAGGAGGAGCAAGAAACACTATAAAAATTATATTTACTTTTACTATAGAAGTTCTCCTGACATAGGGGTACAACAAAAAACGGCGACTTGACCGCAGCAAAAAATTGCTACCGCAGGGAGTCGTCCCCCCCCCCCCCCCATCCAGGGGTTAGCGCACCAACTTCTTGATGAGTATAAAAAACAAGCCTGCCGTTCGGAATCGGCAATAAATTGTAGGTCCCAGTCTAATTAGCCCTCGTGTGCAGAAAATGACTGTGGTGCTACAAAAATGATCAAATGACTATGGAAGTGTGACAAAATCTACCCCCCCCCCCTCCTTCTTCCAGACCATAGCTACGATCTTTGGTCTGGCACACAAGTAACTATCAAACTTGCCTCCAGATGGGCTGATCTGTGTTTGAATCCTGGGTATGACAAAAAATTAAGAAGATATTTCTTCGGGTTTTACTCAAAACTATAGGTTTCTGTCTTTCCCCCCCCCCCCAACCGAGCACACAACTCAGGTCTATCGCCAAGGTTTCTGTTGTATTATCACTTTATTTAAATCAAGAAAAACATTACACACACAAACACACAGAGCATATACATTGTTTGTCAGTTCCCCTTCCCATCCGGACGGCCTTGACTACCCAATTCCTTGGCTGGTGGTGATGATGATTATTACACAGTTTCTGTCATTGCAAGCTCTGAAAAATAGGGTTCCCAAATATCAGTGTTTAGTAGCTAAGGCAGTCTATATTTTGAAGTTGCTGTGCGCTCGAATGGGCATTGTGCTATACTCTCATTGCAAGGGTCCATGTTCAAATCCTATTAACGATGTAGTGGTTGGTCGGCTGAAGTTGGAACTTCAAGGCACAAGTTTGAGCCAGTTTCTTATTAGAAAAGTCTTCCCACTTAGAACAGGCAGACCACCTTCTACACAATACATACATGACGCGAAAATTCAGGCACTGGCCATTTTCACTTCAAATAATGGAAGGCAGATGACATCATCACTGGAACATGAAACGTGCATAACTCTGGCAATGTAAATATGCTAGGGCCACACACAAAACACGTTTACAGATTCTTTATAAACTGTGCGGAGTTAATAAACCAAAATTAACAGTTTATTGAATCACTGCCGAAATCCATACTTTCTCCCATTTGGATCAAAAACATCCTTTTGACTTTTCGTTTTTCAGTTTTGGACCAATTTTAAAGTCATTACTATCAGGTGCCTATCTCAACCAATCGGAGGAGTAGGACTCGGAACAAAGAAGTGAAAAGTAAAGTTTCTCGTCCCTTTTAGAAGATAGAAAACACACACACACACTCGCTCGAAAAAATACTAGTACTACTGAACTTATAGTTGAGAGTGCTTAAGAATGGCAGTCCTTTGCTTAGTGTCGTATCATGCGAGTTCGTATGTGAATTGGATTAAAACACATGAAAAGGTGCGAGTGTTCTTATGCTTCATAACACAGTTAAGAGTTAATTTATTGCATAATTTTAATCAGGACCGTCATTTCAACTTTTTCCAGGGGGGGGGGGGCAAAGCACGTGTACTCAATGTATTTATATATATATATTTGTATATATATGCCATTTTTAGTGTATTTTCAAAAGCCGGGGGGGGGGGGAATATGTTGTGACATAACCCACGACAAGGCCATAAACTTGTTTTTTTTTTTAAATCTGGTATTTTGCAATCGCCAGTTTGTTGATCAGAATTCCATTAATTTAAAAGCCTTTAAATGCTCATTAGTTTAATGTTCCAAGTATATTCTTCCTCGTGTTTCTTCCCTCTACAAATTGAGGAAAATGTAATTTCCTTTACCATTTTTAGCGATTTCCTGATAGTTTTTTTTCCCCTTATATGCTTTGAAACTGGATTACGTGATGATTATAATACATGTGACTAGCCTACCCTTAAATTGAACGTGACTGGAATCATGCACAAGAATCAAATAAACTGTAAACATGTCTTTATCAAGCTGTCTAGAATCGGCTTTCCATCGTAGTCCTGATCTAATTAGCTCATTAAGTAAAACTAAAATTTTGAGCTCATTTTTAGCAAAAGAAATCCCTGATGGGATTACAAAACTGAATCATCCCCCCCCCCCACAATATTGCAAAAACATTATGTGGCTAGAAAATTCTCCGAGTATGACAGGCACCATAGTTTAGTATCTCACTCACACACTAATTTGTTATTATGGTTGTCACTCTTGTAGGTGGGGAAATAAAACGCTTGCTAAAATATACTTCTGTGCCTTATACTGCACGTCCACATGTATTTACCATAAATGTGCACAGATCATACCGTTAGCAGGTTTTTGTCTAGCGAAAATTTGGGTCCGTTTTCCTCCACAAAATTCTGAATCTGAAAAACCGACCCTTCACAAAAAATAATAATAACTTGATTTTCAAATTTGATTTCTTTTCTAAAAACTTTACCCCTATATAATGCATCAGATAAAACCGACATTTTTATCTTTTTAAATTGAGGAAAATCGTTATATCAGGGGGTGAGTTAATACAAATATATGTTCAGGGACTTCAGAAAAAATTACTTAAATCTGAGTTTTTTTAAAATCGTTGTCCAACTGTAGATCGTTTTGCTTCTCACACAATTATGGGTAATTTTCACAAAAACAGGACCTCATAAAGTGAAGTCTGGACAGACCCCCTGACTAGGCATGGTTAGCTAGGGCACCGTTTCTCAATCTATGGTCTGTGACGATGATAACATAGGCGGCCCTTAGGCAGACTTGATAAAATTATTCACCCATTATAATTAACATTAATAATACCCATATGGGTTCAAATAAAATTAATACCTTCATACTTATGTTCCCCCCCCCCCCATATCTCCACCTATGATTTTGAATTGTTTTGAACCAAAACACATTTGAACTTGACATTCATGATTTCATTACATATAATGCTGACTCTCTAAAATTATTTTTTTTTCCTTTTCAATTCAGAACATGAAGAAGCTGGACATAGTTATGATTAACTTGCTTGAGGAACCTTACCTAGAAGCCGGGGATGAAGCGAAAATTAGCTCGTCAAATCAAAGGAGAGCACTTTTAGGATCTTACTTAAGGCGACCAGAAGTAATTTTTTTTCTTTTTCTAGTTTGCATTGACATGTCAAATTTCATTCTAATTTTTCACTCCTTTTCTCTCTTTACTCAGTCAATGGCTCAGCTGCTGTGGTGGTCGAGTGGTCATAATGACAGACTCGCATCGCGGGGATCCGGGTTCGAACCCCACTGGTGGTCGGCTGAAGTTGGTTTCCTGTGGTTCCCAACTTCGAGGCGCAAATGCGAGCCGATCTCCCCATTAAAAAGTCTCGCCACAGAGAGCAACACGCCTACAACGATAAATTATTCAATCATTACACTTCACTCACAGTTAGAAAAACTGGTGGCAGATGGCAGCACGACACATAACAAGCGTTACACAGGAACAAACTTCACGTCAGGTTTCACTACACGTACACACACATTCCCGCATGTACCAATTCGTTAGAGGTTCCGCAGAGGAATATGGATGAGGTGCATGTGTGGCTTAGTAGTAGTAGTCAATGTCTCAGAATATATCACAAGGTTTGAATGCGAGCTGATCTTCCTGTTAAAAAGTCTTGCAACAGAGAGCAACAGACCTACAAGTGGTACAAATATTCAATCACTACACTATACCCACTTCACTTCTGAAATATAGATGGCAGCACTGAAAAACAGCACAACTCACTATATAGTAAATTTTCCATGGTGATAGACCCAAGTTGTTTGAAAGAAAGTGAGAGGGGGGTAAGCCTCAGAATTTAAAACTTATTTCACAATGTAAATAGAATACTTCGCTAAACACCAACTCTGGCTGTATCACTATATATTGCAATATATTGCCGTTAATGAGACGGGTTAGAAATGAAGATGCTGTCTATTCGATGGTTGCCTCAAGCTCATTAGGGAAAATATCTTATCAATATCCTCCCTTGGGTTTAAATCTAGGACCGTGAAAGCAACCTTCATGGTGGTAGACGTGAATTTTACCACGACGCCACTTGGGCCTCATAAACAGAATACAGCATGTTATCCACATTCACATGCCCTAAT
Organism: Pholcus phalangioides; assembly: GCF_987345545.1. Lineage (NCBI taxonomy): Eukaryota > Metazoa > Arthropoda > Arachnida > Araneae > Pholcidae > Pholcus > Pholcus phalangioides. Next base: position 10,808,886 of record NW_028301617.1, on the reverse strand, counting down.
AAAGTAGAGCCCAAACTTTTTGAAGCCTTATCCTTTTTTGACGAGAATTTTATTGGTGAAACCCCCCCCCCCTCCTTTTTTTTCAACTCCGGTTGAAATTTAATTGATAGATGGCCCGGCATGTGTATAATCAAGTCTGCGTTTTTGGAATTTTTTAAAAAACCGACATTCTGATCAAGATACGCCTGTGCTCCTGCTTTTATGTGTGTATGAAGCAGATACATCAACCTGTGTCTGACAACCATTGAAAGTTGAATGATTGTAGGGCTTTCTATCATCAAAATCTGCAACTACAGTACATTGATTTGTCATACCTGATACTTAAAATTTTCCTGGGCTGTCTTCAAGCATGAAAAAAGAATGATTTTTTTTCATTTACTGCACGTGTTTATTTTTGTTTTCTTTTCCAGAAATACCCTATAGTTTCTAATCTATTAGTTGTGGGATTTAAGTTACTTCTGACTAGTGAGTGCATATATGGATAATAAGTAGCTCAGAGCTAAGTGTTAAAAAAATGTGAAACCAAAAAAACACACCTTATTTATGTTGCAGAAGAATAAAATAAATTTATTTTAAGACATTTAAATTTTTTTTAATCTTTCGTGACCCCCTTCCCAGATGATTTATTCTATCTTCCTGGGGATCATGACCCGCAAGTTAGAAATCAGTGCCCTAATGTACTGTCTGGTACAAAAATAAAAGTCAATCAATCTCCATTATTTTTTAATAATTAATAATAACGTGATCCACACATATTCCCAAGGGACCAGTATGATCCATCCAGGGAATTTGTTAAACGTATTTGTTTTCAATGTGGTTTCTCCCCAGACAAGGATCTCTCACCATCCCGTCTATATATTCAATTTGTTATGCGAAAAAAAAAGCGTCTTCCCCCACCCCGTCAACCTCTCTAAGGTTGTTTGGGAACCATGGAAACAATGGTAAACATTCAGAAATTCATTGCTGGAGCGATCCCAAGACTTCTTTTTTTTTCAATTATTTTTTTCAAGTTTTATCCTGTTATTACACACTCTCTAAAATTTGGTCCTCAAGATGTGTTTAAGTATCGCCTAAAAACGTATGATATAATCATTGTACTCTCAAGTTATCGTTTTTTGTTAGTGAAAATCCTGTATAATTATACCCTCTGCAAAGAAAATTTTCTGTATTATTAATGTCTGGTCTCTTACACTCTATAACAATAAATCTTATTTAATAATACTTTTCTCCGGTCCTTTAAGCATCATTATATGATAGTGTACCGATATCACATTTATTTTGAATTCTAGGATTAGCATTTTTTATTCAAGTAGTAGGTGTTTAGATTTTCTATTTTTCTGTTACAGGCAGGTAGAAACTGTCGCACACCATTACGCATTGCCCTCACAGGCGAGCTGCAAAATGTCAAATCATTGATCGGCAAAGACATGGAGGAGCTCGGTGCTTCTCTGATAGACTGTGATGAATTGGTGCAATCTTCATTGATGTCTTCGGGTTTGCTCAACAACACAGGTGACGAATTCCATGAATTTATTTCTCAGGAATCTGTGAAGAAGTTTGATGTAATCATGAGGAAGGAAAAGGTAAAATCCACTAGATTATGTGTACATTATTGAACCTGGTTTGGGTCATTAATGTGTGAATTAACATACTAAGCAGAGGAAAGTGCACAACCTTTTCTGTCCATTGGACATATATGTATAGTGAAACCTGTCCTAGACGGACACTGCATGAGATAGGAACCTGTCTCAAACAGAATAAAAATATAATCTGTTCGATGATTAGTACTTTGATTAGCACCTTTATATAACAAAAATCTGTTTAAAATGGAATATTATTCCAGTCTGTCAACGTTCGTTTCATACAGGTTTCACTGTAATATGGGTGTTGCCAGTGAGGGAGGGGCAGAGACATGTAATTATTGTGGTGTTTGTGTTGATACTGTTTTTTTGGGACACTTTCCATGAGCCTAATAGAATCTCTTGGCACAGCTGCCTTTAGTGGTGTACAACAGGTGCAGTCATACTGGGCCCTGAAATTTTGGGAGCTCCGCACTTACAATAATAGAAGGGAAAAAATACACGTACATAAAAAATAACATTTTGTCGTAGTAAACAAGGTGTCTGAGCGCCTGAATTTTAAATGCGATTGCAAAAAAATCTCTATTTTTGGAGGAAAAAGATTATTTCCTAAGAATTTACCCTGGAAAAGTCTGTTGCCGGTGTTTACTCCTCCTCCCTCCTCCCCCCCATACAAAAAATTATGTCACATGCATAATTGTGCCTCACTACTGTTGAATTGAAGAAATGACTCACGCCATGGATGATTATATGTCCCGTCTAGTCTGTCTATATTGTTTTTGACCTTGATGGTGATGCCTTGTTGGATGGATTTTGATTTGACAGTAGTAACAACAGGTTATTTAACCCACTGTTGGTTGATAATTGGAAACTTTTGAGCTATTGGCCATTTCTAGTACAATGTCACGTTTTCCCCAAAGGAAAAATAATCCCTACAATTAAAATTTCTTTGTTTTCAAAAGTTTCTTAATTTGTTTATGTTTTTTCAAGGAATTCGGATCTGTTCAAAAATCTCCCTAATTATCATTTACCAATGTTTGTAGCTATCCATTTATGAACAGAACCATCTTGACAGCCCTGCACTGTAGGCAATATCATATTCTGCCCCCCCCCCCACTCAGCTGGAAGACCTGTTTGCTAATTAACATACTTGCTCTCAAAAATCCTATCGCAAAATCACATCATTATGCCTCCTGATCCGTGCCTGGGTGGGTCTACATTCGTTAAGACGACCATTTTTATGCTCGATTTACATTTGTATAATTTTGATAATTTAATATGGGAATATCTTGTAGAAGATACTTTTTTTTATATTTCTTATTTTTCCACTCAGCTACGTAATTATTATTTATCTAGAACAGATGGGAAAAAGTCAAAGCCGTCCTGCTACCGGAAATCAAGTCTGCCATTGAGAGAAAAATAGAAGAAATGAGGGAAAATGGTGAGAAAATGCTGTACTGCTTGTACTCATGCATGCCATGTAGCTTGCCAAAAAATGATTTCTTTCTCTATGGTGTATGTCTATGGTGTTTAATGTACATCATCATCCTGTGGTGTCCAAAGCGGGAAGAGCTCTGGCAATTTTTGCCCATTTCTCTGACACCAAGTAGTATAACGTGAATTGTGGGTCATGTAGATGTGAAGTAACAGTATACTGTGGAGATTTCCCAGAGGTTTTGCAACAGTGTTGAGAATGGAAGGTATGGTAACTTATCATTTTACTGAACCCTCTGTACGTGGGATATTATAGTATAATTGTGGGTGTGTGTGTAACCGATAAAGGCTATAACTAAATAAATGAGGAGGCTGCTCTCCTGTCTGCGATACCATTTTCAAGAAAAGGATCAGAGGGATATGGCCAAGAACTTGACATGAAGTTATTGGAATATAGCACGTGGGAGCTCAAGTAATGAGAGAATTGATACTCACCATGGGTTCAGGTCTAGTATAATTAAAAATATTTATCAAGTTGTAAATGCTGGCTGCATTTACTACTTCACTTAGTGTCACCTGATGATCATCAAAGTAGTTCTTTCTCGGGCTAGAGAAAGCGAGGCATTGTCCCACATAGTGAAGTGGAGTTTCGTCTTCCTCTCCACACGCAGGACAAATAGGTGAGTTTGCATAGCCGCAGTTGTGTAAATGTTTCACTAGGTTAGCATGACCAGTGAGGATATGCGTAACCTGTCGAATCTGTTCTCTATTCAGTGAAATAAGTTTTTTGGCAATATTCAGTGGGATTCCCAAATGCAGTTCCATTGGATTCCCAAATGCCTCGAGTTCCATTGCCGAATTTCTTTCAATCTATTGTTTGACATATTTTAGGGTTGACATTGAAACAGGGTAGACAGATCCAGATAGTTTCAGGTTTGCTGCCTCTTTGGCTATCTGGTCTGCAAGTTTGTTTCCCTGAAAATTTACATGTCCAGGAACCCAGTAAAGGTTGATGTTGTTGTCAAGTGCTGTTAAGTTATTCAACATATCAGTGCAGTAGTTGACACACAGTTGAAACTTGAAAAAGTTGTCAAGTGCCATTAATGCTGCTTGGCATCAGAGAAAATAGGGATTTGTTTGTTACGATACCCTTTAGTAATTTTATCAAGATACAGATGTATCTTGTGGTAGTCATGATCCCCTCTGGAGATGCAGGAGATTGCTCCTTTCCCGTTTTGGTTATCCTGGAGCCAACAGTGTAGCATTCGATAGCTCCAGTCTGGATACTATCAATTATATGTCAGCAATTTTGTTTCCCCTAAGTTTAATGTACATAGTCAAATCCCAAATATCTAAGAGACTTTACCAATAGTGAATATTTGATCCTTGCCAATCAGTAAAAGTTATCATCTGCTATTTCAATAATAATGTGGAATATTCACATTTCTGAAATTTGATTTTTTTTTTGTAGTAATGAATGTCGTTTTTTCTGTGGTTTTACAACTTCAAGGCGCAAATGCAAGCCTCTCTCATTTGAAAAAGTCTCCCCCGCAGAGAGCAGTCAGACCTTCAGTATGATGCTTACATAACATGAAAAATTCAAGCGTCCACAATCTTCACTTCAAAATATGAACGGCAGATGGTAGCACCTGCAAGAACATGAAACAAACATAGCAACATAATATACATTATGTCTGACAACATAAATACATTAGGGCTACACATATTCAGGCATGTACCGATTCATTTAAATAGCGCAGGACCTCTGTGGGTTATTAATTCTAACACAATCAACACGTTTAAAAAAAAGGTACAATAAACATTGTGGGATAAATCGTGAAGCTATCCATCCATACTTAGAATTAAGATAAGATAACCAATAGTTAATAATAGTATTAACTATTAGTTTTTCTTTCTTGATATATGCTTTTATTTTGGGTTGCTTTTTTTTTAGTTATATTTGACATCCATATTTTTATAGACATCATTTTTCAGCCACCTCGTTGGGCAAATTTACCTGTTGTGCTTATATTTGTATTATACTTAAACATGCACAACAATATACATTTAAGTATTGTCTTATTAAAAATAAATTGAGCAATGATTTCATGTGTCACTTTGAAAACACAAATCACAAGGAAACTATAATTTTGCAAAATTTCTATTATCCTGTCTTTTTTTTTCAGATGTTACGCATGTAGTTCTGAAAATGCCCGCTTTTGCAGATGATGCTTGGTTGTCTGATGTGGATCACGTATGGGGCACGATAGCACTGAATTCTGAGGTGTGTATGGTGTTGATCAAACTTGAGTCAGATACATGGTTTAAACGTTTGTTATAGCTTCACAGGGGAAAAAACTGCCATTATAATGGACTTCTCATTATGAAAAAAATTTCAATTTCCACTCTTTGAAATTCTTTATCTGCATTATGGTAGTCTTTTAGAACGTTTCATCAACGAATGAACAGGATGAATGTTATTTGATTTTGGGCCCAAAGGCAGATTTATAGTTTTTCCCCCATCACTCATTCTTTAAATTTGCCGCCCTTAGGCTTACAGCCTTCTTACCTCTGGCTCCCGGTAAATATGCGTCTGTTTCTAAGTCGCATACTTTCACACTTTCTTGATCACTCTAAATCAGTATGAAGAGATGGTATTTATTCTACCTGAAATATACTGAGAAGGTGAATTTTCTGGATGTTATGCCAAAACTGATATTTGCAAATAAAAGTGATTTGCCTCCTCCGGGAATCGAACCCGGGTCCCCTTGCATACCGGGCAAGTGCGCTAACCAATAGCGCATTGGTTATATGTAATGGTTAGTGCACTTGCCCGGTATGCAAGGAGACCCCTGGTTCGATTCCCGGAGGAGGCAAATTACTTTTCTTTGCAAATATCAGTTTTGGCATAACATCCAAAAAATTCAACTTCTCAGTATATTCTAAATCAGTGTTTCTCAACTGACGGGCAATGGCCTGGCACTGGGTCCTGGAATAAGTGAAACCAGACCATAAGTAATTTATCACTTCATTTACCCCTATTTATTTCCCATTAATCTTATTCATGTCTCTGCCTACCATTCTTACCGGACTGTAGGATTCTAAAAGCTGAAAACCACTGCTCTTAATCACTCTTTTGGTCACTCACCAACATCGTTCCTCAACCTTTCTGAAAACAAGAGCTAGTAAAATATCTGAAACAATTTGATGGACCACTTGTGTCCAGTGTTGCAGGGCACTCATTTCATTGTTTCAATTTTTTTATTCATTTGTTTCATTTTTTCAATTATCTTTATTGGAATTTGTAATATTTGGGAACGTCTTGAATACACAGCCTTTTCATAATAGAAATTAATTATATTATGGTAATTATGAAAAAAATTATAAATATTTATCTCACATTTGTCAGGTTTAATGTTTAAGTTTTTTGGAATTTTAATTGCGATTGGTGATTGTGCCTACTTCTGACAATGTTTTTGATGGCGATTGGCAATATCCCGTATTTTAAGGATTGTTATATACAAGAGTTCCAGTTAACCAAATTTTATTTTTCTCAATGAAATATGGTCATAGGACGATTTGCATATTTTTTTTTTTTTTTTGTGAAATACTGTTAATTTTTGTTAAGTATGATTTGAAACAGCCCTTTATTTCTAAACCCTTCAGCAATTTTAGTAGTAATTAGCAAATTCCATTTGAAGCAATTTTCAACAAAAAAAATTTCTCCTCAATGATGTATGGTGAATATAGGTATGAAGGTATAATTTTATTTGAACGAATATGGATATTATTAACATCCATTATGACAGGTGAATAATTTTTATCAAGTCTGCTCCTATAAACTACTTATGCAATCGTCACGGACCATAGGTTGAGAAACGCTGCTCTATATGACTCACCAACCTAGTATCTCACTCTCTAGATAACTTCTGTGGCTCTCACTGACTGTTTCCCTTGCTTTCTAGGTCACTCAAACTCTCTCTAAGTTTTTCCTTTTGGTTGCAAACATGCCTGAACAATTCAATGGCCATTCACCGACCTGTTCCTTTACTCTTTTGGTTGCTTTTATGCTCGCAAACCTCTCTGGATCTTTATTTTGGTTGCTTAGTGACTGAACCCCAGCTCTCTAGGGTCACTCTTTTAGTCATTCATATGCTTGCAAACTCTGTAGATCCCTTCTTTTGTCACTCACTGATCAAGTCTCCCGGGCAGACGCCTATTAATGGTTTTACCACCTGTAAGCTATCATCGAAATTTTTATCACCCTTTTCCCAGTCTACTTTAATTTACCACCCTGGGTAATAGCCCACTATAAGTCCCCCATAAATAAACCTCTGTTTGGGCCTTATGGTAATTATTTCTCTAAAGTATTTTTGCATAGCATTTTGTATTCTCAAGATGATTTAGATGACTGTGATTGCAATAAATTGAAATTTTTAGCAAAATTTAGTGATATACTGTATGTAGGAAAGGACAATAAAAATTCTATATAGATTATTATCTTAATTCTAGCCCTTATAGACTTGGTAACAATGAATGTAAGCAATGGGTGAGCTCTAAAAAATATCATCGAAGTAAGTCCTGATTTTTTTCGGGATGTGTGATTTTTTTTTTTTTTTTCAATTTTCTCATACAGTATGAAAAGTATCTCAGAACACATTACGGCCTGTCAGATGAAGAAATCAAGGATGTAATCACATGCAAGTTATCAAACGCTGAAATAATCAAGAAATCGCACGTGGTATTTTGTCATCAAGGTGACGATGACGTTCTAAGGAAGCAGGTGAGATTTTTTTTTTTGCAAATGGCATAATGTGCTCTGTATATTATTTGATTTTTCTTTCTCTCTCTCTCTCTCTCTGACGTACTTGTTCTTGTAAGTTAATGTGTCTCAAAGCATGCATTGCGGTGATATTGATCTGTATGCCTATTTATTCTCTAACATGGTTCTTTTATAAGGTGTAAAATATCAACTAAACTATTCTGGGGAGTAAACCATGAGTCAGGCAAGGGAGCTGCATGTGACAAAAGTTTGAGAACCATAGTTCTAAGAGACGTGAAGTTCAGGGCTGGACAAATCCCAGGTGCCAGGTCGCCATGACAAATAAAAAATTTACATTGGCGTTTAATTTTTTTTATGACCTATAACTGAAATTTAAATCTTAGGACAGAACAAAGTTATGGGAAATAATGTCAAGAGTGTTTGCTAATGTTGAAAAGGGTCCTTTCGTCCCGAACAAGTAAAAAAAATACGGGCAAATCTTGTTGATAAAGAAATGCCTAGTGCCTATAAATTTTGCTGGCACTGAAGTTTTTTTTTCTGATTTGTCAAGCCCCGGTGAAGTTCCCATTTAATTTAGACAGGACAACAAGTCTGTGACTCTCGAAGATCAGTTTTTGTGCTGGTACATCGGAGAGCTGCTGTGATGGGTCGAGTGGTCACGGTGACAGACTTGCATCTCAATGACCCGGGTTCAAACCCCCCTTCCCCCCACCCCTTCAGCATTATAGTGATGGTCGGCTGAAGTTGGGGTTTTCTGTAGCTCCCAACTTTAAGGTGCAAATGCACAAGCTGATCTGCCCATTAAAATGTGTCGCCATAGAGAGCACCAGGCCTAGAATGGTACAAATATTTCATAGTTTAATGGTTTGTAGGCTATTAATTGTCGATAGTTAAAAATGGTGTTGGTTAATTATTCCTTAAGAAACAGTAGAAGTAAATTAATTGAAAATAAATATAAATCATTCACCATAAATTTAAGCCAGATATTGCCCTGGCAACAAGAGAAATTGATATTGATGCCTTAAAAACTATGCGTGATCACTGAGTACTATGTGGAGTGAAAAGGAGGTTGATAGAATTCATGTTATCATGTCTACCATTGTGGAAAAGGGTTCATAAGTCCCAGAAGTTCTAAAAATATATGTATGTACATACATATATAAGTGTGTGCATATATAGTGGAGCTTTTGAGTAATCAAAAGAAAATTGAGTGCCAGACAAATTTCTTAGGAGCCAAGCATAGTTTTTTTTGCAAGAAAAACTGTTCTAAATGGTTTTTTTTTACTTCAGATAATCTAATCTTTAGAGAGACTTTATGCACCCCTCCCCCTTTTCATGTTGGAAGGCACGTCATTGTGAAATTTTGATTTGATTTATTTGATGATGATTGATTTAGTAATCACGCATAGAAAATTGTAAGCACCAATACAAATTTTATAGTCATCATGGCAAGCTGGCGGCTGAAATTTGTCAAGCCCTGATAGCCGATAGAGTCAGAGCTCTATAATGTCACCTCTGGGAGACAATAAAACTGGCAGGGTGGCTTGATAACAAATACTGTGAATCCAGTTTGCTAATATGTTGGCAGGCACCTTTAAAACCTGATGTTATTTGTGGGGGTGGCATTGAAAATGATAGATGTTATTATACAGAGGTCTGACAATTATTTGGTACTGGTTTTCTTGAAAAAAGAAATGTCTTTCTTCCAACGTATTTTTGTGGCACCTAATTTTTTTTCCGATTCATCAAGCACAGTTGTCAGAAATCATTGATGCTGAGAAGATTCAAGTTGCAAAAAATTCATTGAATGTTAAGGAACTGGAGTTGGTTAAATAAGATCTTTATATCACTCAAAACCTGTGTTTTTTTTTAAAAATGAAATTGATTAGTTTAAAATGAATTTTACTCATTATACAGGGATTAGCACACCGCTCGAAGAATCATAAAAAATTAGGCACCAGCGAAATTCCTTAAAAGCCAAGCATATTTATTTTTAAAGAACAAAGATAAATATATTTTTTTTCTTTTCCGGAATTTAACCCTCTGCTCCTTGTCTGTTGACAAGCTGATCGTAGGTTCTTGACACATACAAGCACAGCTTCCACCATGGCTCAGGTCTACTTCGACCACCTGCTTATATCTCTTCATTGAGACAGCGACAGGCCATGATCTGGTTAGGAGGTACATCAGAGATGCATCTCACAGTATCTTACGCCATCCTGAATGGCGTAAAACTGCAGCCATAATTGATGTGCTGGTGAAAAAAAAAAAAACAAGTGTGAAAGTCATATGTGTTTACCTTTATGAGCACAAATCTTCAGGCCAGAAGTCCCGGTCTCGGACACACATAGTGTGAACCCTGATGTTAGCATATTGAATATTGATTCAGGCATTTGATATTTTAAGTTTATTTCTGCATTTAGAGCTGTTTCCCCCCCCCCCCCAACTTTCCTCTATTTTTCGAATATCTCAATGAATATTGCACTTACAAATGTGGATTTTTTTGGCATAGAGACAGGGCAACAACTTTCTAAATGGATTTTGGTGGCACATGGGGACTGTATAAAAAGTTAATTTTTTTAGTTTTGATAACTGAACAACCCCTTGAAACATGAATGGCATATCCGAGTACTACACAATGTTTGGAAGCTTTTTTCTAATTGGACATATGCCTCGAGGATCAATGGTTTGATTTACACTAGTAAAATGTCATGTGCCTTGTTTACTATGCACCCTGTATATATATATTTATTTATTTATTTATTTATTTATTTATTATTCATAAGCATGTAGCATATAATAAACATATATTTTTTTAATTGTGGAAAGATTCATTACTACAAGTAAAGATAAGGTGAAGCTGTTCATTTTTAACCTTGAGAATATTCTGCCATATATTTATTGCCGAAAATATTTTACATCTCTATTATAAACATTCTTCTTTACTGATTAACCACTAACAGTTTCGTTTTTTTTGCTATACTGTGTCCAAAAATAAGCACATTTTTTGATAAACAATTTTGTATTCAAATTGATTACATGAATTCAAATCCATTAAAAGTATTGTATTCATTAATTTATGCTAATTTTGAATTACAGCGAAAAAATAACATTTTTCCCCAAAACAACTAGTGCCAATGGAAAGCAGTAAAATCTGACCTTGAAACCAATTTACACTAGTTTTGCGATCCAAACTTTACTTGACAGCTAGAACCATCTATTAGCAACACTGCAAACTAAAAAAAGACAAAAAGCCAGGTAAATCAGAGGATTGACATAGAAAAATATGCTGCCCGAGCGGCGCACAGGCAGATCAGAAAAAGTCCCTTTCGCAGTATATGAGCAATGTTCGGGCAAAACTGTTAAGTGGTTTCAGCTATTCTATTATAAATTGAGGAATATTATTATCGAAAATAATAAGAATAATCTCTAGTTATTTATAGACTATTCATTACAAAACGTGTTATTACAAATATTCTTGAGAATATTTTCTGGAAGGACTACTGGGGTGATCTACAGTCAAATCTTAATAAGTCTAATGTGCAGCCGCTGATGAAATCTATGAGTTATATAGTTAGTTCGATTTATTGGAAATTTTGATTTTAGAGTGGGGGAAAAAAGAAAGATTTGTCAAAATAATAGCGCTAGTTACGAATATTGCATTAATAAAACCTGTCAAACTGCTGGTAAGAAATCTGAAAAGACAAGTTATTCCAATTCAATGATATTCAGTTATTGAATGAGAATATTTAGAAACTGGGCAGTAACGTACCTTCTTGAGGCCTTGAGCAGACATTTTCTTGGCGGCCCCTAAAAAAAGAAAAAAATTCTGCAAAATAAGTGTCCATTTTTTGTGGGGCCCCGGTCACGCCAACATAGTTACGGCCCTGTTTAGAAATGAACTGGACGCACACGTGATACTCGTACAAATGAAACGAATTATAAATACTGTAAAATGTGTACAAGATTATTTCTGTCAAAAAAAACTCAGTGATTTTTTGCCGTCTTTCTCACTCTCTCTCTCTCCCCCTCCCTTCCCCCTTTTGTGAGAAACTCATTCACTTTTGGCAAGCAGACAAATGTGAATCCGCTAAATTCTATTGCTAATACAAAATTAAAATAGTTTTATGCTAAATTCCATTAAGTTATTTCCAAAAAGTTAATTTTTTTTATTTCTGTCAGTCCCAAAAACTTCAACTTAAAGGAGGACTGCTTGGAGTAAAGGGGAAATTTTAACACTGAAATACGGTAAAAGTTCTAGGGCTGTATGAAAACTTCGACTTAAACAGATATGAGTTATCAGAGTTCGACTTATCACAAATTGACTGTGTATAAAAATAACTGGAGAATATATTCTCAAGTTATTTATAATAGCAGTTCTTCCAGAGAACTACTTCCTCGAGTAGTTCTTCTCAAGAGTTTTACATGTCTAGGTCACACTGTAGAAAATTGTCTCGTGACACACGTAATAAGACTTTCAAGCATTGTATGATTTTTCTCTATTTAATACTGCTGTTGATCTTCAATAGGTCCAGAAAGCATGGGATCAATTGCAAGACTTGACGAGAGAAGATATATTGAATCGAAAATGAGAAGATTATCCATTGGTGCATTAACACGTTCATTAGCAATATATATATATATATGTGTTATTTTTTCAAATTTATTTATTGTTACGATGGTCATCAAATTTTGTATTTTGATATATTGTCATATTATTTGACCGTCATCTTTTTCCCCCAGTATTTTTTATATGCAATGGAGACGATATTTTGATTTCATTTGAAATCGATAAATACTTATTTTGTTGCGACAAACATCATATTCAGACGATTCTGTATGATATCCTTGAAATGTGCAATTTTTATCATAGAGATCGCCATTTTATATAAACATATATTTTTATAATAAAAAATTCAAGAAATACATTTCAGTTTTGATTTATAAATTGAATACTTGTTTGCGATACAAATAGTTTCCTTGGGCAAAAGTTTGTCGTCTGTACTAGTTAGTTTTCTTAACGTTTCTACTTACGATAGTGGTTAGTATCATGAGTAGCTGCCTAGGTTGTATTTCTAAATTACAGCTCACCAACTCCGGTCATATCACTAGTTTTTCCTACTGATGGATTTGGGTGAGAAATGAAGGTGCCATCTATATCTGTGGTTGAAAACTAGTTTCTATGTTCTTCGCCCAGATTGAACCTGTAGACCAGCGGTTCTCAACCGGTGCTCCGACTACTCAAGAATAATAAAACAAATCAATAAATTTGATAAACAAACGAACAAAAAGAGGCCTAAAGGGTACCGCCATATAAATAATATACTAAAAAGGGCTCCTCGAGTTAAACAGGGCTCCGCCATAGAAATTATACACTGAAAAGGGCTCCGCGAGTCAGAAAAGGTTGAGAACCACTGCTGTAGACCCTGGTGGGAGGTAACCTTCATGGTGTACACAATGAGCATCTTACCACTGCACCACTTGGGCGCTAGGTTGTATAATTGGATTCTCAATTGGAAAATTGGTTGCTAGCTACAAGTCTACAGCTGGAATTACACTATAAAAGTTTGATAAAAGTTCTTTTACAAAAGTTGTTTTTTCAACTTCTGTAAAGATCTCACAACCTAAGCTATTCTATGTTTCAAGGTCTATTCACACACAACAATCACTGCAGTCCCCATTCCGAAAGATCTGCCTTATTTTCCCAAAACACATTAAAATCAGATTCTCAACTGTGCTTGACCACAGCCGACTCAACACAAAGCCAATGATGCTGGAGATCACATGACTGTATCAGTCCGCAAACTAAGGAATATATTCCCACGTTCATCCTACAGACAGTGTGTCACTTGACCAAACACATCGAGTCTGCCATGCTCAATAATCAGATGGATACAGTCACATGATCTCTAGCTTTGTTAGCCTTGAATTTAGTCGACCGTGGCCTGTGTCAACAAATTATGCTAGTAAAATGAAGGATTTTTTTTTTTTTTTCCAACTGATAACCAAGACTGATTTCCGGAATCCATGACTAGTGTGTGTGAAGGCTTTTACTGATCTTTTCCCACACAATCCCGATTCTAACAAGGCACCATAACTAAAATTGGCAATTCTTGATCAGGCGATTCTCTGCCATTGGGTCAAAGATGTTTGGTCGATCAATAAATATATGTTGTTTGAATTTTGGGAGCCCAGAAATTATGGAGAGCCCAACACCCTTTTGTCTAGGTAGAAATCAGGCCTTGGATAAAGCTTGTGCAGTGTATGGTTCGAATGAAAGGTCAACTGGAGTATTTAACACGATCTAACAATCCTCTTTGTTATCTATTAGCGCTGTATAATAATGGTTATTATACTAGGTGTCTTCAACAGTAATAAACAAAATCGTAAGGGATATATACCAATTTTTTCGAGAAACAGTAATTAACCCTCAGTGTGCTCCCATCATCCAGGTATGATTACAATTTTTCTTTTAAGATGAAATTCTTTATAAATGATGTATAAGATACCCCCCTTCTCCATTGTAGCGCTACAAGTTTTCAGTGAACAAATCTTCCATAAAGGGATTACAATGTAAATTATAATCAGATTGTATTCAATTTTCAAGTCTGAGTTTGATTGCCATCTATCTTTCACAAAAGACAACTGAAAAAAAAAGTTATTTTTAATCAGCCTCACTGAGAACAGCTTCTCTCTGACTATTCCTGTAACCTACGGGTTAAATAGGAAAGTAGAGAAAAAAAATTGAATGTCTTGGCCACACACACAAGGGCCATAGCGTGCCCTTTCAGGACCCCTCGGCAAACTTTTTTTTGGGTCCCTTCTTGAAAGCATCATTATTATTATTATTATAAAACTAAGACTAAAAGGTTTTGTCATTTTGCTAAAGACAAAGTGAGATTTGTGGGCTAAGATATGATTTTCAACAAAACTCGCTTTCTAGCAAAACCATTTATAGGCGGGCCTATAATTCCTATACATTATAACAGCATTCTATTCTTCCGTGCAAAGAAACTGTATTCAGCTGGTATATAATATCTCTATTTGAAAAAAATAATTAAAAACCCTAAGGGTATAGGAAGGTATGTAAATTGATTTGTGGACTGATAAACGATTCTTAGCAAAAACTTGACAAGTTTTTGTAGATGGGCCCGCCCAGCTAAACCAGGGTGGGCTTTTCTAGACTGGGCCCAGTTTGCCAACCTTGTACTATCTGGGGCTTAACAAACTGAAAAAAAAAATATTTAGCCACCAGCCAAATTTCTTTGGAAAATTTTAGGTGCCAATACTGATTCTCTAGTCGCCATGCTGACCGGGAATTAAAAAGTCCCAGTATTATCTGTTGGTGCTCTTCCATTTTTACATTTTAGATTTTTCTGACTAACCCAGCTCTGATCCACATTTGTTTTATTATGCTGCCTAGTTTAAGCACTGCCGAACCCGGGCCGTAACTAGGCTGGGGCACTGCACCAGGGTCCTGATAATCATCAGCATCACTTTCAAGCAGGGTCGCAACTAGATGCTTGGTCAGCCGGGGCAAGCACGCATTTTGGCTTACCCTCATAATGTCAAAGAAGAGGTTACAGAGTGAAATTTGCGCCCCCTCTAGTCCGGGGCACCAGACCCGCCTGCACCCCCCTGCTTTGAAGGATAACATAGCTGCCATTTTAGGAGAGTGAGAATTCGGGAGGTTTTTTTCCGCGTGGATCCAAAAAAGTTCCGTACAAAAAATAGATGTGAAAGGGATCTTTTTAAACTTTTTAAGGACTTTTCATTGATTTT
Organism: Pholcus phalangioides; assembly: GCF_987345545.1. Taxonomy (NCBI): domain Eukaryota; kingdom Metazoa; phylum Arthropoda; class Arachnida; order Araneae; family Pholcidae; genus Pholcus; species Pholcus phalangioides. Next base: position 10,793,307 of record NW_028301617.1, on the reverse strand, counting down.
ATATGGATACCATGTCCTAAAAAACCCAATTACGTTGTTGCAAATACAAAAATCTGCGAAAAGTTGGGAAAGAAAACGTAAACTAAAGGACAAGCCTCTTTCCCAACTTGTCTCCGATCAGGACCGGACTTAGGAGAAGGGGTGCGAAAGGTGGGGCCGTAAAATTTCAGGGGCCGCAATTTTTTCAAAAGAAACCTTTTCCTTTCTCGGCAGATGCTTTGGAAATTTTTGATTAAAATTTATTTTTTTCCCCATTAAACTGTTATTGATTGTGAAAGGTGGTTTTCAGTTTAAAGCCCCAACAATATTATTTTTAGCGTTATAAGGGTATGGCAGGAGCTTATTTCTAAAAGAAAATGTATGTTATGCAGGTGGTCGCATTCTTTATCCCTTAAAAATGTCTGGCCTTTATTTCTGCTGTTAAAGAATAACAGGACTATATATTAACCAAAACAAACAACATACTTAGAGCATCAAACGAAAATGGAAACTAGAAACGATATCTAGCAAATTTTTTCCCCTTAAAAACCTCCCCTCTCGTTGGAGTTGCCATCTGGTCTGCAGGTGCCAGTAGCGCGCACAAGGTGAATGTTTGTAGTTTCATTCGGCGACGTTTCCACTATTGATGTTCCATAGTAGACTGTAGCATGGATATCTCCGGATCAGTGATTCCCAACGTGGGCGTTAACGCCCCCCTGGGGGGCGATGGAATGTTCCAAGGGGGCGGTAGAAGCTACGGGTATAACATAGGATCCTATGGGTTGGATTGCGTTGGGAGAAAAAAATTTCTGGAGAAGGGGGCGATGGGACAAAAGAGGTTGGGAAACTATGCTCTAGATGATGACTGCCCCGCACTTCGACTGTCCTCTGGAGTGTTAATTGCATGCCTTCCTGGAAACCTTTGAACTGTCATGTTTCCCTAAGGAAGCTTGAGAATTTTTCAGTCGTAAACATTACCATCTGAATCATTCTCTCATATATTCCGGAAGAAGGATATACAATGTGTAAATTCTAAATTTTGACAATTTTTACTACTAAGCTTCCGAAAAAACAAGTAAGACGTTTCTCTCTGATTATTCACCTAGTACAGTACCAACATTAGAGATATTTTGTTCATGAACAGAGCCGGGGATCTTGAATCCTGCGAACCACGCGGCCGCAAAAGGCGCCTACTGAAAGGGGTGATTTTTTTCATCACCAAAACATCATTCGCTTACACTTGAAAAATGTCCAGAACCGACCCTGTTCATGAACAGAGAGTTCATGCATGAAAACATTTAAGAGCACAAATTTTCGAACATTTAGGATGTAGGCTGGCTACGTTGCTTACAGCCCCGGTAGTTCATTGCCTACTATTAAATAAAATATATCTGAGGTTTAGGCTGATTGCAGCCAGTGTTGTTAATATTCGGCGCAACCTATTCCAGAGTGTCTTTTTCGAATTTGAATATTCAAATATTGAGATTGCAATCTTGGATTTTGTTTGTGGCAAGAAACTCTTGGTTTTAAAACAAGTAATAACATTGAAGAGCTCATATACAGTGAATACCACTTAGTGTTTTAAAAAAACTCATGAACAATGTTGTTGGTGGGAAAACATTTTAAACGGGAAATTTCAGTAAGTGTTAGTAAAAGTTATGAAAAAGCGAGAAAACCTTTTTAATGGGACCGTTAAGCGGAATATGCTGTAGTAATTTTTAAATTCATCTGCATTTTCAAATGTAGTTCTAACGTGTTTCCGAATGTTTTTCTTTATTTTTGTAAATTCCACATCCCCTCCTCTCCACGTCCTGGAGCAGGGCTCCTAGGCTGAGATCTTTAGCGGGCCCCAAGCCAGACTTTTCACGGGCCCGTCTGTAATGAATTTATTGCGTGAAAAAAAATGATGGCTATATTGTTTTTTTTTTTTCTCCCGGATCCCAGGGCTGGAGCCCTGTCAGCAGTGCCGTCTTAACACATGGACCTACCCGGGCACGTCCCGTGGGGCCTCAAGGGAAAAGGGGGGGGCCTCACAAAAATGAGATATAGTTGAAATTTTCGAGGAGCGTACATGTAAATTTGCCTGGTAGAGCCTCAGAAAAATCACTTGGCCCGGGGGGACATGGTGCTCTTAAGACGGCCCTGGCACCCGAACAAAGTGATATATCTAAGCCCCCACATCCCTCCCTTCTGGCTGGAAATGCTCACCTAATAATTTGTATGAAAAATTATAAGAAAAAAAGTTCACCCCCCCCCCAAATCCTATTATTCTGAGCTCCCTCCCCGCCGCCCGGGTAGACCCTGGCCCGTAAAAAGGCTGGGCAACCAGAGTCCTGCCTCGAACAAATGGGGGGGGGGGGGGCTTACAAAAAAATATACACTTATTTTGCATGATAATAAATCTTTTCAAGAGGCCCCCAAGAAAGTCTGCCCCGGGGCCCCGCGAAGGCACGCTACGTCCCTGGGTGGACCCCATTGGTTCCTCCCCACAAGCAGGGTCGCAACAGGGTCGGTGCTTGGTCAGCCGGGCAAGATCACAATTTTGGCGCCCTTTGTAATGTTTGGTGCTCTCTCTGGTCCAGTGCCAGGGGCTGCTCCATTCGCAGCTGAAGATATTCACCTCTGCTCTATTTAGCAGCAGCTGAAGATGCCTGCCTTTGCTTAGGAACGGATCCAGTGGGGGGGGGGGGGGCGATAGTAAGAACCGAATAATATTGGAAAATTTTCCTGTCCCGTAAAATACGGGACGATCCACCGAACTTGCACAATTCGCTTCTCCCGACACATCGACCTGGATCCACACCTGGCGGTGCCCCATACAGCTGCGCAGGTCGCACGGCCAAAGAACCGTCCCAAGTTTGGAACACCGATTATGGTTTCTTTTCTGAATTGTTTCCAACTCTACTTCAACATTACAAGAGGGTGCCAAAATGCTTGCTTGACACAACTGGCCAACCCTCTAGTTGTGGTAGAGGGTTGGACCATCTTAGACCCCCCCGGGTCTAAGATGGTCTTAAGGTGGCCTTGATGTACAAATGGGTAGGGGCAGAAAAGAGAAAGGAATCTCTGCCCGTGTGGGATCTATTTTGGTGCCCCCGATGACATTTTTCAGCTCAACAATTTTTTTTTTTTACTTTACAACTCGAATTTGGCACCTTTTCTCTTAGAGAGGTGCCCCATGTGACTGCACAGGTCACACGGCCACTGCGGGGGCTGAAATGCTTCAGCCTAGTGTCTTATAATTTTTTGTTTTTTTTCATACTATAAATTCTTTATCGACGGACTAATGAAAAATCTGGCCTCTAAGACCTCCAACAAAGATCCCAGCCTAGCGACCCCTGCTGCAGGACGTGGGTGCGATAAATTCATCCAGTCTTTCCGCTAGGCCAGTACGTGAAGTAATGAGTCCCGTATATACCGGGTGACTCGAAACGTTATACGCCGTCCCCAATAGCAGTTTCTCTCCCCCCCCCCCTTGTAACATTTGCAGCGAATTCAAAATGGCACTAACAACTTTGAGGGAATTAAAATTACAATTTAATACTCGAGAATACTTTAAGACATTCATTTTTTAAAATATTGTTGGTGCTGCTATCTACTTTGAAAATCAGAAGTGCCTGATGTGGCGATGACGAAGCTCAGGTATAAAAAACTAAATTCTTCATTCAGCTTTGCTCCTTATAAACTGAACTGAAAGATCAAACTTCCAGTTCAGTAATTTTTTCACGACCCAAGGAGACATCGAAACAAAGGACCCCCACACAAGCAGACAGGTAAGATCGTAAGAAGTGAATTTTTCCACACTCCACTTTATAGTAATGTGCTGCCATCTAATGTTAAATTTAAATTGACTCATGTGGTGAGGATGAAGTTTAAAGTAAAAAAACTATATTCTTTATTCCACTCAGTTCCTTATAAACAAAGCTCATAAACTGAACTGGAAATTAGAACTGAAAGTTCGGTTATTTTATTTGAGCATAAGGAGGCGTCCAAAACAAAGAACCTCTTAATGAGCAGACGACAGACGGTTTGTTCGGTTCCCTACAAGCTAAGCTCACAAACAGAACTGGAAGTTCAAACTGCCAGTTCAGTTATTTTTTCAGGACACAAGGAGACGTCCAAAACAAGTAACCTGGAGAGAAGCAGACGACAGAGTTTCTGACTAGCGGCTAAAAATCCGACATTCCCTCATAAGCTCGACCAATCACAGGAAAGCGGAAGTGAGTTACTCTCGAACCAGTTGTGACTTGGTGGGAGGGGGGGGGAAAGAGTCTGGAATCTTTGTGACTTCGTGAAAAGAGAACTCTCGACCCAGTCCTGGTGGGGGAAAACAATCTATAGAATTCGTGACAAGAGTTACTCTCGAACCGTAAATGTAGCGGCGTAAACACTAGAAGCTGTAAACAACACTAGCAGCTACTAAAAATCCGACATTCCCTGGTGAACTCGACCAATCACAGAGGAGCGGGAATGAGTTACTCTCGAACCGTAAATTTAGCGGCGTAAACACTGCAAGAGAAGTGTAAACAACAGATTGAAACCTTCCGAGCCGGATAAAAGTTTAAATAGTTCCGGAAGGAAGTGGTTGGGCCGTAACTATAGACCGTTCAAGTATTACTTAAGCTAAATTTTACGGGTTTTTACCCCTCCCCAACCCCACTTGTCAGCAAAATCAAGTAAACTGGACCAAAACCTTCTAGATTAGTACCGTTATGGACCAGGGGGGCTTCGGCTGCCCTCCCCCATTCTCGAGGGATACGCGGGTGAGGGATATAATGATATATTGTATAATGCGTGACTCCAAGTGACCTCCAAGAGATAAAAATTGAATTTAAAAATTTAAATTCAAATAATTCTAATGAAATATCGTATAAAAATATCTGTACGTACTGTTTTCATTAATTTCTGTAAATTTAAAATGTTTTTTGAAGGCTTGTGATGAGAGGAAATATTTTACCCTGTACCCCCCCCCTTTAAAGGTAGGTCCTGTGTAAGCCCCCCCCCCCCTCTTGTTGATCTGAAGCAACCTAGTAGAATAGATCGGGATTTCAGGACATTGCACTGCTGAGGTGAGCACCTCTACCAATCAACAAAACAACCATCAATTGCCATTGTGCTTTATAATATTTTACTAACATCTTTTGCCAGCAAAACTAAAAAAAAATAACTTTTTGATTCCTTAATAGTGCACGTACATTTTGAATGCCCAGAAGAGCGTCGATCAAGTTGGTTTCAAAACCCCTTTCATCTAAACCAGTGCTTCTTAACCTTTTTCAGCTCATGGCCCCCCCCCCCCGTGGATCACACTTTTTTCTCGTGGCCCCCCTGTCCTATCCAGGGCCCCCTCTACCCTTATCCAAGAGTGAGATACTCTATTTTTTATTATGAATGAAATTTTAATAAATCAGATCAATCTCTGGAATCCTGGCTAGGCACGGATTCAAATGGTGGATTATCATCTCTCCCAGGAGTCAAATTATGTTGTAAAAAACGGTCTGTGTGAAATACGGGACGATTCAACGAACATGCACGATAAATCGACCCTACCAACACATCAACCGTTGTTCTGGCGGCCCTCCATACTTAGCTTTAAGTAACATCTTACATATGAAAATCATAGTAGCAGATCCCATATAGTGCAGTCCCCCTCCCTCCATTATAGACATGAAGATCCGGGTCATGCCCACATAGACCCAAGGGTTAAGACGCCCCATTCTATGGACGAATCTGATGGATTCTGAAAGTAGTAATATTTTTCAACTATGTTTCACTTTTAAAGCTTTTCTCTTCACAGTTCTCTATGACTTCCTTCACCACCTGTCATGTATCACCTTTCTTTTGATTTTCTCCCGTGGCCCCCCCTAGAATATCCCAGGACTGCAAGGGGGCCATAAGGCCCCAGGTTGAGAACCACTGATCTAAACAATAATCTTCAATGCATGGTTTGCTGAGCTGTTTACTAATATGTGTAGCATATCTAAGTCCCCTGTGAGTTTCGTTTCATTAAAGAAATCAAATGTGGTCAAAATCTGGTCCAAGTACTGATGCATCATTTTCCAAATCACATATCAATGCTTTGATTAAAAGGATGAAAAATGATTCTATTGAAAATCTATATCAGTGCGATGAATGCTCAATTGACAGGAAATTTTTGATAATTATGTCTTTAGTAGTATGAGATACTGTATTAGATTTGGTTGGAAATGAGGACAGGGCTGCAACTAGGGGGAAGACAGGCGGGTCTGGTGCCCTGGGTGCTGAACCAGAAGGGGCGCCAAATTCACTCTTTAACTGCTTCCTCTACATGCAAGGGGCGCCAAAATTCCAGCTTGCCCTGGGTGGCAAAGTATCTAGTTGCAGCTCTGAATGAGGATACAGTACTGTATGAAGAAATTCGCTCCAGAATCACTTTTGTTTGTTGAAACACAATTTCCCATAAGTTTCTATGGAATGTTGTTTGATTTATTCCAGGTATGGCTCAAAATTTAAAATACCAAGTTTGTTTTTTAAAATACCAAGGAATGTTATAAAGACGATAAAAACTGACCAAACGCTAAAATGAATAGCTTTGAGAGCTATAAATGAAAATTTATAGGAGTACTAGCTATAATACCCGGCGCTGCCCGGGTTTTCTTCAATCAGGCTGTTTGGAGCACGTGATATCTCCCTCTCACTTTCTTGGACATGCAAACCGTGTCTAAGTTAACCAATATGACGACTTCCTGAGCGACTTCATGAAATAAACAAATCTAGATTTAAAGAAACATAGAAACGAATATATATTTTTTTCCTTCTTTTAAGGGGCGCTAGGTATTTTGATCCCCCCCCCCCCCCCCCCCGAACTTTAATTTATCCATCTGCCTGTTTCAGCTTTCAAAAATGCTTAATCGAAGCTGTGGAATTTCTTCGATGCACTTTACGGGCCCATAATTCATTTTAAAACATCCTAAACTATGAATTAATGCAGTTGAATATCAAAAGACAATACGGAGACATTAATTTTCATGCTTGAGAAGATGTAAATAAAAAGTTGAAATCAATGTTATTGCATGAATGTCTAACTCAAAAGTAGGTCCGGCTAATTACTTCATTTTTAATCTCCTGGGCTTCGTATATCTCTAAGCAACCTCAATATTTCAAAAATTGAGAATTCAATACAATTTTTAAAATTATTGATGGGGCGGAAAATCCCACTAATTTTCGCATTTCTACAGAAAAATCAACAATTTTAACACTGATTTCTATGAGGATCACCCTTTTCCTGACCTTTCAAAGCGATGCTGATGATGATTATGACGTCTATTCAAAAAGCCTCATTACTGAGAGTATATTGAAAATGTGGCAAACCATTATAAAGGCATAAACTATTATACATATACTAACAGGATTAAAGAAGTGACAAACCTTTGTAAAGGCATATACACGTCTGAAACGCATTGCTAGGGAACCACGGTAATCAAAGTAAACGTTCGGAAAGTGATTGTTGAGGCCCAAAAACCATTGTTGCCGGACAGTTTTTTGCCCGTTTGGGGCATTTGCCCTGGTCTGACAAAATTTTAAAGTAGCCTATCGTTCAAGTCGGGTCCCATTTGGTATATATGCAAAATTTGGTGATGATCGATCTAAAATTGTAGATTTGTATAGAGAACATACACACACACAGAAAATCAATTTTATATATATAGATAAGATACAGATCTTTTTATTTTAAACTATGCACACAAACACCAGCTTTATTCTGCTTAAGCCAGTGTTAACACAGTCGAGTGTGTAGGTGTCCCCCATCCATTTGTGTTTTGGTACATCTGGAGAACAGATTACACAAAAGGGGATGTGAGTAAATCAATGCTCAAGTGACATTCTGACAATGATTAGCTTATTCATCTCATGATGCAGCTGAATAATGTCATTGCTTGCATTTGTATCAAAGAAAATGTTCATTAATCACATCCGTTAGCCAAAACTATGAAAAAAAAGAATTGTTAGCCAAGGTACTGTAGTTATATATCCTCGATAAACTGATATATTCGATTTTCTTCAAACCCGATTTGAATAAAGCCACGCCAATATGTTCTCATCCAAATGCTTAGATTATCTTCATTCCAATCCCTCCCTTCCTTGCTATTAAAAGCAAATGTAAAACCCTATTTTTCCCTATTGGTGCTTACGTAATATTTGAACGGTTGTGAGAATAATAGAAATGCACAAATAATTATACACAGTGAGAGGGAAAAAATTTTTGAACATAAAATTTTTTATTAAGTCATATGTTATTGAATGACGTTTAACATAAATAAACAAAGTTGCACACACTATGTCATAGTCCCAAAGGCAATTAGAAATAAACATGATTTCATATATTCTGAAATTTAAATTTGTTTTTTAATTGCTGCTTGTATTTCCATAGATTGAAAATGCTATTTTTCATAGTATTCTGTAATACTGTGCAGATGTACGTGCTGTTTCGAATTTTTATACATTATAGAATAAGCAATTTCCTGATATAGCAGAGAGGATCAGACATTCTATAACATTGAAGCTAAACATATATATACAGTAGATAAACAGATATAAACTGTAGAATAAACAATTATTCTAACAGCCAAGCGGATAAGGCCATCAATAAGACATTGCAGGCACGATTCTACAATATTAAAGACTTTTTTTACCCTTTCAATGGCAATCCTAAGATATCTTGTCAAACCTGATCTGCTTTATTTCTGTCACCCCGAAATATTTTGTCTTCTATAAAAATGCAGTGAAACTGTTTTTTTACAATAAAATGTTTTCCGTTCCCCTCCAACCAATCAACTGTTAGTGGGCAGAGTTAGCTATTGTTCTAGGTTAGATAAGAAGAAGAAGCGAGGAAAAAAAAAGAGAAATATATGCTCAATATATAAATAATACAAAAAGGGTTCTCTTCATAGAAAGCCACACACATAATAGCAAGGTTTTGCAATTCCAAATGTGGCAATTTCAAATTCAAATGCTGATCAGGAAAATTTCAAAAACCACTTAAAGGGTTAAATGGGAGTTTGGCTTAGATTTGCACCTTAAAATTGAAAAACCAACTTGAGCTGACCATCCCAAACAGTGGGGGCTAAAACAACTTTTAATAACGTACCACTAATCATGAGCTAATCCCAAAATATTAGTCTGAGGATGTGTTGTATCCACTGTGTGTACCAATTCAAGAAAAACCTTAAGGGGCGTGGAAATGATTAGTTTTCTAAATTCAAAAGTCATAAGCTTGTCACAAAAGTTCAGCGATACAAGCGGAAATTGTATTAAACCACTTTGAAAGTGCTCGAAAAATGTTAATGAATTTAGACAGCTTTATTTTGTTTTCGGTTCCTTTTTTATTCCCACATTGAATAAATCATGGAAACGACATGCGCGAAGAGACTTAGACATTGTAAATTCTATTTTATTTCATCCCAAAGATTTCTTTAATTCTATTGATTCATATTTAAAAGGGGTTGACAGAAATTAAACATATAGTTAATTACAGGAAAGCATAGGTGTACGTAGAATTTTCTCAAGGAGAGGATTTTCAGATTTTTTATCCTTCTTTGCAGGAAAGTATACTTACTGTAGAAAATATAATTACAAGAAAATGTACTTAATATGCAGGAAAAATAAGAACAGAAAACGTACATGTAACGTAGGAAAAGTAATTACAGGAAAATACACAATGTAGGAAAAATTACAGGAAAATGTACTTTTAATGTAGGAAAAATAATAACAGGAAAATGTATTTAATGCGGGAAAAATAAAAACAGAATTATACACAATGTAGGAAAAATAATTATAAAAGAAAAATCAATTAACCTCAAATACATGAACCCAAACCAACAGGAAATTGATGAAAAAAAGAATTATGTACAAAATATTGATGGAAAAAAATAAAAATGAGAAAAGAGCGCAGAATATTACAAAATTACGGAGAACGCGCTTGCGCATTGTAAGTTCCGAACAGTTTCCGAAGTATTTTACACGAAGTAATGACCGGTTCGAGAGTAACTCACTCCCGCTCCTCCGTGATTGGCCAAGTTCACCAGGGAATGTCGGATTTTTAGCCGCTAGTCTTAAGACGATCCTGCCTGTCAGCCCCACCCTTGTGGGGGTCATGGAATTCCAGTGCTTGATTCCTTTACTTCTATTAATTTATATTAATTAAAACAGAAATTGAAAAATTATCAAAGTTATCGAATTGCAACGTATATTTGATAAAGAGATGATGAAGCGCTTTAAAAGTACGACAAAAATTTATGTCTGTTCAATATGGTTCCAGCCACGATGAAGTGTCAGCAGGTGGACCACGCGCTAATTATTATTAATAATTCATGAATTTTGTGAAAATTAATTTAAATGCCATTCCCTCTCAATGGATCGTGTTTGATTACGATCCAGACTATCAACGCGTTCCTGAAATAATGAAAAAATGAGTAATAGAAAATGCGTTCTTTATGAAAAAAAGTTTCCCCTTCAAGATTTACGTTCGTAACTCGAAAAGTTTGTAAGTCGGGGGAGCAACTACATAAAATTTTTCGCATTGGGCAGCGAAATTCTCCTAAGCCTGACCTCAGATTTTTGAATTTAAATATCTCGGAATAATGCAGTTAAAAACATGTAATTTGTTTGTTGGGCTCAGAAGAGAAAGAGCAACAACACTGTCTAATTGGAAGTTAGAGGACCGGGGGGGGGGGGGGAGAAAGGGATCATATAAAAATTTACACTCTTTATTTTGTGTACACTGTATTTTCATCTTCAAAACTCACACAGGGTGATTTATGGTCACATTTTGAGAATTTTTAAAATTATAACCATACCACTACGACGAACGGTTGATGAGATAAAGGCTGTAACAACACTCCAAGGAGTAACCATTGAATGTTATAATGGCCATAATATTACCATTAGGCAGGGCCGCAAGTAGTGGAGGGGGGGGGGGGAAGAAGGCAGATCTGGTGCCCCGGGCGCATCACAAAAGAGAGGCGCAAATTTCACTATTCAAACTATCCTACAGCATTATGAGGGGGGTGCCTTAATGAGTGGTTATCCCGGCTAACCAAGTATCCAGTTGCGGCCCTGCCAGTATAGGTATCTTTATTTCTGACGAGAATCACCGTTATATTGGGTATTTTTTTAGATACTTCTCAAGTTTGTAATTTACACCTGGTAGAATTTCTTTTACTTCTGTAGATCAAACTACACAGTTGATCTGCTAATGACCCACAAAAAGTCATTTCCTTATTCTGTAGAACTTGGTTTACTACGTGGGGCCCATCTGGGCACCGGGGTGTCAAATGACAATTAGATCTGGTTCTGATTTTCAAGAGTAAATATGCAAATAGGTAGGTAGGAATTTTTAGCTGGGTAGTAGTGCCTCTCTCAGAAAAATCGCTCTGTATGTGGGTGTATGATAATGTTAAGACAGCCCTGGGCGTACTTTATGAAAATTGTGAAAAGCTCAAGAAAACTCAGCAAAATAAAATGTGAAGTTAGTTTGCAATTAGTTTCTCATCTTTTGGTGCCATCCTTGTGGTATAAGGATCTTCAACTATACAATCAAGTGTTCTTAAAATTTTAGGATCTTCTATCGCAGTGTTTCTTAACCTTTTTCAGCTCATGCCAACCACGGATCATTTTTCTGCCCCCTGTCCTATCCAGAGAACCCTCTACCCTCATCCAAGAATGAGATACTTTCTACTTATCGAATTTAGTCTAATCCAAACTAAATTTATTATGAAATTAAAATTTAATAAATCAGACCAACCTCTGGAATCCTGGCTAGGCACGGATTCAGAAGGTGGATTAGCATCTCTCCCAGGATTGAAATTATATGATAAAAATGGTCTGTGTAATGTAAGAGATGACCCTCCCAACACATCAACCGTTCTTCTGTGGGCTCTCCATACTCAGCTGGAAGTAACAGCTTATGTATGAAAATCACAATACCAGATCCCATATACTGCAGTGTCCCACCCCCCTCCATTATAGACATGAAGACCCAGGTCATGCCCACATATGAGTGCCACAAATTAAATTGGCCTCGGTTCTACGGACGGATCTGGTGGATTCTGAAAGTACTAATATTTTTCAACCACGTTTGTTTCACTCTCTCAAAGCTTTTTGTTTTCTCTTCACAGCTCTCTATGACTCCCTTCACCACCTGTCGTGGCTCATCTTTCTTCTGATTTTCTCCCGTGGCCCCTCTAGAATATCCCAGGACCGCAAGGGAGGCATATGGCCCCAGGTTGAGAACCACTGTTCTATCGGATGGTCGATGTTGGAAAAAAAAATTGTGCATAAAAAAAAAATTCCATTTGATATCTTTTTTACCCCTTTAGTACGGATGCCCTAAGCACGTGCTTATTTTGCTTAATCTGGCCCTGCCGAAAATACACTTAACACAACTTACTTTCATGGTCCCACAACTCCAAGTTATTCTTATAGCATTTTCTTGCTAACAATGTTTTTTATGAAAAACGTTATAAGTGGTATTGGGGCCATTCAAGTGTTATGTAAGGAGATTTCCAGCCATTTTTGACCACCTCCCCACCTTGTCAGCAAAACACTGACCCCCCCCCCCGTCAGCAGCTTAGAATATTTCATATCTTCAAACGGGGTGGTTGATGACGTAAGCAACCTTCAAACCCCCTTTCCCCCCTTGTCATCAAAAGTCAGCAAATCCAAATCCCCGCCCGATGCTGACGTAATACTTGAATGGCCCCATTAGTTGTATAAAGTACAAGGCCCATCTACAAAACCTCAACTGGGTTTTCAAAAACTCATTTGTTTAACTGAAAACCCCTGAAACCCCTCCCCCTATATACTCTTTCTTAGGAAAACATTTGTTTCCTAAGGATTAGCTGAATACAAGAATTTTTTTTTTTTGCATGGGAGAAGAGAATATTACCATAATACAGTCGAATCCCATTATAACGAACTCCATGAGACCGGGAAAAAAATCACTCTGTTATAAAGGAATTCGGGGTAATTGTATCGTTCATATATATAAGCTTATCTGGGAGATTAGATAAGTGTTCGTTAAAACGAGATTTTTTTCCAACGGTATTCGTTAAGATAAGATTTGACTGTATATGCAAAGTGCTGAAAAGTTCAGAAAGGTTTTAAAGAAATTTAAGATTTAACATTTTAAAAGGGTAGCTCAATCTTGCTAATACTAATTTGGTATTAAAATTTAATTAGCACGATATTAGAACATTAATTACTAAGTATATACATCTGATTATAGATGTATACAAAAAATATGTTTTTACATATTTATTACACTTAATATGTACATTGATATGTAACATTGCAAACAGCATATCCACAAAAACCCGTCAGACCAGACATGACACAGGCTCTGTCCCTCCCGGGATATAAGCCTTTTACCCGTGTGGGTTGGATCGTGCTGGCGAGATCTACAAAATCCAGGACGGGTTTGGTTTTTCTAGAAAAACCTGGGTTTTGCCAACCCTGCTGAAATATTTGCTTTTCTTCATATTGAAACATGAAGAAACATCCAAAATTGAGTAACCTTGTTGTATTAACTGATGAAGCTCTATAGAGCAGAGTTTCTGACCGCCAGGCTCCGACATTAGTGAAACCGGGATGTGAGTGATCCACAATTTCATCCCCCCCCCCCTATTTATTTCTCAGTTGTATGCACGACTGGGCCCTCAATTCACAAAGAGAGATCAAGCAGGCCACAGACTTCCAAATGGTTGGGACCACAGGTAAAGGGAATCCAATACGAAAAGAACGTATGGAAAATTAATTCAAGAATTTCGTTGAATAATTTTACTCATCAAGGACCCCAGGTTAGAACAAAGGGACATCACCGATTCACCCAATGAAATGTCCTCATGAATCTCTAGGACTTGACTTAAGATTTCGGAATGTTCTTCTTTGCATAAGAATTGTATAGTAATAACACGACATAATGGAAGTACGATACAGCGACAGAAATTTTTAATGAAGAAAATCTTCCATATACAATCTAATCTTGTTTTAACGAACACTTTTTTAATCCCCCAAATAAGTTTACATAGGAACAATGCTAGGTAACCTAGAATTCCTTTATAACGAAATTTTGTTTTAACAAAGTGATTCCTCCAGTCTCTTGACGTTCGTTATAATGGGATTTGACTGTATAGGGATTACCAGGGCTTGACAAACCGAACAAAAATATTTAGGTGCCAGCCCGATTCCTTAGGAGCCAAGAATGGTATTTTGCTCAACAAAAAATGGTCATAAATAAAGTTTCCTTTTATTTTTCCCATGTCATGTAACGTAATGAAATCAGAACATCTTGTGTCGCCATTTAGATCCCAATTTAGGAATTCACTCCGATTTAGCAACCACATTTAGAAAATTTTAGGCACCAAATACCAATTTTCTACTCCCCATGGCAACCTGGGAATTGTCCATTCTTGATGGTCACAACCAGTCCAACCGCAATCTGTTTTAATGCCAAACCTGCTATACCACCAGAATTCTACATATCAGAAGGAAAGGGGGTGTTGAATCGGTTAACAAAAAATTTGCTCCCTTGACATTTCATCCCAGAGACGTCTCGTCCCCAATATATTTCACCCCCCCCCCCCTGGAAATTTTGTTTCTGACATTTTGCCCGCCTGAAATGGCAGACCACTTCGCAAAGCATCAAGACATGTAATTGCAAAAAGTACAATCACATATTTCACATTTATAGGATCTATAATATATCAATATAACTAAAAACCCACATCTTAAGCTGGATTGGGGAAGGGGGGGGTTGCTTTGTTGATTATCATCTGTATGGCAGCTTCTTTTGTGCGGAGGAATGGTGGGCGACTCCGAGTTCCTCACCCATAATCCTTTGTGTCGTGAAAACTACTGTTAGCGCTTTTGTCAGCCATAGTCAGTCAACCACTTCCACCAACCCACATGACCACTGACAACTTCTGGAAAGAAAAGGGGGGAATACCAGCATAAACCGCTGTGTAAACGTGTTGTACTGAAAATCCCTGTTACTGGCAACACCCTGGGAAATTCTATTTCCCACGTGAATGGGGCTTTACTGTGCCACAACGGCATTACCTCTCCAAATCGCTATTTTTTTTTGTAGTTGTCGTGCCCTGTTTCCGACAACTATGGTAAGCAGTGATGGCCAATTTTTTTTTCCACTTAGTTTCCCGGTGTTTTAAAAAATGTTTCTCACAGTGTTTCGATAAGTTCCAAACAAAAATGGTCGCTATTTAATTTTTTTTTTTTACTGCCACACCTGATTTGGCGCAAGTTACGAAGCCGATGCTAGGGTTGCATGCAGGACAATAGGAACATTGAAAACATCTATGTTTTAGTGCCATAACTGGGGGAGGGAGCAAGTGGGTCTGGTGCTCGAACTAGAAAGGGCACAAATTTCATCCTTTAACCTCTCTTTCAACAGTGCAAGATAAAATGTATGCTTGCCCGGCTGAATAAGAATCAACTTGTGGCTGGCCCTGGGCGATATATCACTGTTTCTGCAAAGTTGAAAAATTGGCAACAAGAAGGGAATCAACCTAATGTTTCATTATCATTCAGAAGCAGATTAAGGCCAGTTGAGGCCTCGGATTCAGAAGAAAATATTGGGTCCCTTAAATTAGAAAAAAAAAGTGAAAAGTTGGGGTTTATCAAGGGGCTTTCGGAAGTCAAGGCATGCACCTGGCACGCTCTACGTCAAATCCGCTTCCGATATCATCCCAATGGAAATTAAAACAAACAGCGCCGAATCAGGTCAGCCAACAAATAGAAAAGTCACCAAACAGCGCCAATCCTTGTATTGAAAATCTACCCAGGCATAAATGAAAGTTATCGGTGAAAACCCATTGTGATTGCAATGGACCTCGCTAGTTGAGGAAGAATTAAAACAAACGCCAAATTCAGATCAGCGAGAACAGTGTTGGTAAAGAATATAGCTAAATTTCAAAGTTACGATACTATCCCATGATTATGTCTGTTAACATATATTCTTATAAACCTCGAAGGAACTTGAGAATACAACCATAATGAGAGCGAGAAAATTATGCAGAATAAATTAATCACAATTCTGATAAAAATATCATCAAACGAAGAAAATACACCTGCTTACAATCCATCTATCACATTTACAGATCCCTCAAGTGGTCTGCGGCACATTTCCAAATCACTTGAGTGACCCACAGGGCAGTTGCACATCATTTAAATGGTCTGTGGATATGTGTAGATCACTTAAATGACCCTCTGTGCAATCGCACATCACTTAAGTAGTCTTCAGAATGTTTCCAGATCACTTGAGTGGTCTGTCGCAACTTTTTAGATTACTTGAATGACCCATGGCATAGTTGTACATCACTTAAATGGTCTGCAACACATTTCCAGATTGCTTGAGTGACCCTTGGTGCAATTGCACATCACTTGAGTGGTCTGAGGTATGTTTCCAGAACACTTAAATGACCCGCGCCATGGTTGAACATTGCTTTAGTGGTCTATGGACATTTGTAGGTCACTTAAGTCACCCTCTGCGCAAATGCACATCACTTAAGTGGTCTTAACCTTAAGAATGGTTCCAGATTACTTGAGTGGTCAGAGACATGTTTGCAGACAACTTAAATTGTCTGCGGCACGTTTCCAAATCACTTAAGTGATGTGCAACTGCGCCATAGGTCACTTAAGTGGTCCGCAGCACATTTAGAGATCAGACAACAATACAAAATGATCACACTCTCATCAAAATATCGCTCTACAAAGAAAATACACCAGTCTAATATCTGAACCATTATGGAATTTGTTTACGGAATCATATCGTTATGGACAAAACTTCTCGATTTTCAGTCACTCTGCAGTATATGGCTGTTATCGCTCCAGAACTTATCGCTGATTATATCGCAATGCGTGACCAGTAGGCACATGTCGGTCTTGACGGAATGCTCGACGACAGCGTTCGTCTTGTTGATCACCTCCCTTATGATGACCGTCCCCTTTTTGAACTGCTCGAGCTCCTTGTTGTAGTTTATCTTGAACTCAGAGAAGAGTATCTCGTTCTTCTCCGAGGACACAGTGTGCCTGATCCGCTTTTCGGCGTCCGACTTGGACATGCCACCCAGCTGCACCAGGGCCCAGAACGTGGTGTTGTAGAGGTTGTTGATGTGACAGTCGGCCTGCCTCCAGCTCAGGTAGTCCCTGAGGTTCCTGTTGGTAGGATAGACGACGACCCTACCGTCGAAGGACGGCGGGTAGCCGAGCTTGGTGTCCGGGAAGTACTCGGCCCAATGGAAGACGTAGGCGGACGAGAAGACGCTGCACACGCTGGTCGAGATCTTGCTCCGCCGCCTCCTGTACAGGTTCGTCGAGCGGCTGAACACGAAGCTGAACTCGTCGCTCTCGCCGTAGGCGACGATGATCTCCTTGAACTCGTTCATGACCGACTCGGCGCAGCGGTTCATCAAGTCCAGCCCGCGCTTGTCGTTGGGCTTCGCGAACTTGTGGACGTCGGCGAACTTGTGGAAGTTACGGCCGTCCAGGCGGACGACGATCCAGCAGTTGAGCAGGCAGAGGTCTTCGTCCTCGAACTTCTTGACGTATTCGTATTTCGTTTGCGCCATCTGTCCGCGATAACGTCGTCACCGTCGCTGTTGAAATTTATTCATTCATTTTTTTACCCCCTTACCACGAAATATCTCCGACACGAGTTTTATACACGTGCTAGCTTGAAGCAACTGAAAACAAAAAATTCATAAATAAACAA
The DNA here is from genome assembly GCF_987345545.1 of Pholcus phalangioides. Classification (NCBI taxonomy): domain Eukaryota; kingdom Metazoa; phylum Arthropoda; class Arachnida; order Araneae; family Pholcidae; genus Pholcus; species Pholcus phalangioides. The sequence goes on along the minus strand of NW_028301617.1, from coordinate 10,775,567 downwards.
AAGAAATCTCTACCAAACTTATACAGGGCTTTATCCGCCCGGGTCATCTACTGTGAACTCATTCTGTATTGCGTGTGCACAATATTAACGAATCAAAGACAAGTTCAGATTCAGAGAGATATAAGAAAGTCTACGTGATTCGTTGAAAATAGAGAACTCGAAGATGACCTGAATTTGTTGTCGGATTGAAGAAATTTGACTCTTAGCTATGATGACCATATTTTTTCAAAAGAAATACAGGGAAATCGGAATTTCAAATCAGAAAATACGTAACACATAAGGTGACCATACGTCCCGTATTTCCCGGGACAGTCTCGATATTTTTTGTTTTTCTGGCCGATCCAAGGTTTTGCCCAAAGTGTCCCGGTTTTTCCCGTTTTTTACACGAGCTACTTGAATTTTTATTCTTTATTGAATTCAAAAATTGAAATTATTTTTCAACTCATAAATTATATTACGATAATTACAACTATAAATAAGAACATTAATCTTCCACATTTGTCTTGGTGGGCGTTTTTTTTCGTGGAATTCATTTTAATCCACTATAATTTGCAGCAATGCTTCATTTCCGGCCATTGTGACTTTTCCGTAATTTCGCCAGTATTTAGCAGCTTTGTTTAGTTTTGGCGTCATTCCTGGCGATAGTTGGCGATGTCCCATATTTTGAATCCCGATTTCCCGTATTTCTCTTGAGGAAATATGGTCAGCCTAGTAACACATCACTAATTATCACTATGGTGACCATATTTCCTTGAGAGAAAAACGGAAATTGGGATTCCAAATACAGACATTGCCAATTATTGCCAAAAATGGCGCCAAATCCGGATAAAGTTGCCCAAATATTGTTGAAATTACCGAAAATCACAATGGCGGGAAATGATGCATTACTGCAAATTGCAGTGGATTAAAATTAATTCCACGAAAAACAAAACGTTCTCCAAGACAAATGTGGGAGATTAATATTCTCATTTATAGTTGTAATTATCACAATATAATTAATGAGTTGAAAAATAATTTCAATCTTTGACTTCAACAAAGAATAAAAATTCAAGTAGACTTCGTGTAAAATACGGGAAAAACCAGGACACTTTTACCAAAAAGTCGGGACAGCCAAAAATACAGAAAATACCGGGACTGTCCCGGGAAATACGAGATGTATTGTCACCCTAATTATCACCAAAATTAACCACAAGGGTAAAATATGATCGACAATATCTTTGTGAAAAATCTTATTTGTCAGTCATTTTGGCTATTCCGGCTTTTTAATGAAAATGTCCATTATTTTCTTTCCCGTAGTTTCAACAAGGCCTACTTAAATTTTGATTTGTTATTGAATTGAGTGGTGTTTAACGGCAGGCTCGCCTTAGGTTCCCCTACCCCTCCCCGCCTAAAGCCAGGTTTTCTTAGGAGCAGGTTTCTACAGCGCGTGCAGCGTGAAAACGCTGATTGGTAAAAAAAAAAACCTGAATTTCAGTCAGCAACCAATCAGCATTTTCACACTGCACACGGCGCAGAAATTCTACTCCTAGGAAAACCTGGCTTTACGCATGGGCTCCACATTCTGTAGCAGGGCCCTAGGCTGGGAGCTTTAACTGGCGCCCCGGTCACACTTTTAACGGGCCCTTCTCCAGTTAATTTATAGTGTGAAAAAGCGAGAAATGATGAAAATTGTCCCGGGCCCCAGAGCTAGAGCCCAGTCAGCCCCGCCCTTGTGGGGGCCATGACTTTAGGCTTGGACTTCTGAAGGGACCCGAGAAACTTTACTTTCAAGAACGGTTTTTCCCTTGCTGCCGTCTATCTGGTAATTAATGCAAGAACTTTATTAATGAATCACAGAAACAGAAAAAAAAAAAAAATAGCGCTGATGCTGCTTCCTATTATTCAAAAAGCAAACGATAAAGTATCAACTAGTTTTGTCACCAAACCATAGATGGCAGCAAATTCTGGATAGAGGATATTTTTTTTACTATTAGACAAAGTCGTCCCAATTTTTATGTCAAGAAACATGGCGGCCCATTTATGAATTCGCAGCCATGCCCAAATGGGGCGTTTTTGACGATATTGCTGATACAGGCTACTATCGAGGTAACAAACTTTCTAAAAAGAGCCAGTTGAAGAAAAAAAAGAAGCTAATGGATGTCCAGATATCACACAGGTCCGCAACTAGATGTTTCATCAGCCGGGGCAAGAGCGGATTTTGACGCCGCCAATGTTTGCTATGTTGAAGGAGGGGGTTGATTGGTGAAATCTACGCCATCTCTGGTTCGGCGCCTGGGGCACCAGACCCGCCTTCACTCCCGTAGTGGCGGCCCTGGTCCAGATAACCAACAATAACAGGTAGGCCTACAAAATAATCAGAAACCATACATGGTTGATGTAAATATGCTCGGTCTCGATGTAGTTTCACCGGAAAACACTGTACGGCTCTGACCAATATGATTTCATAGAGGGAAAAATTATTTCTTGGATGAAAAGTTCACTGCCATCTAGTTTTCAAAGATAACACTAATTTTTTTAACTTTTTTTTATGAATATCAGATGGCAGCAGCTGTTCTATAATCGGTTTCATTTTGCTGGTGACGTTTTCCTATCCACCGATAGATGGGACCAAACATCCCGATGTTTAGCGGGTTAAATTAATATTCAAGAAGTGAGCGAACAGATGTTCCAAAATTTAGGTTTTTTTTTCATTTTTTTTCATTTATATTTTTTGTAAGTTTGGGAAGGGGGTGTTCCCCCCACCCCCAACATCAAAGACGTGGTTGATCCAATTTTTCAATGTATGAAAGCGCACAGTAGCGTACGCAGGTTTTTCTCGGGGGGGGGGGGGTCATATATATATATATTTTATTCCCAAGGAAAGGAGTAGGGTTACGTTCTTTCCTGTAGAAATACACTATAATCTTGGTTCCGGGATGGGGGCTAACAACAATTGGTACGGGAGAAACTGATAAGTGATTGAATTTAAGCATGGTCCCCTACAGAAGGGTGCGGCTGACAGAGCTCCAGCTCGGGACAATTCCTATCATTTATTTGTTTTTTCACACTGGAAGTTCATTATGGAAGGGCTCGTGGAAAGTCTTACCTAAGACCTGCCAAAAACTCTGGCATAGATGGCGTGCTGCAGGGAGGGAGTGATAAATTTGAGTGATGGTTTTATATGATTTCTTCCGTACTTAGCTTTCCTTTATTATCAGACGATTGGTGATTATGGCTAACCCCACGAATATATCACGTTCACCGCAGCATATACAGTCGAACCCCGTTATAGCACTAACCCCGCTTAACGCCACAAATTTTCAGTGAACAAATCGCCCTCATTTAGGGTTTATAATGTTAATAACTGGTTATAACGCTCACTATTTTTAGTCTGCGTGTCATTTTTCAAGAATTTCCACATTGCTCCTAGTAAACTTTCCCCCGACTTCTTGTTATTGGTCATAGGTTCTCGGATGTACTTCTACTACGATTTCAGGGCGAAATAACTGGGTTCTAAACTCCCGAAAGAAGAACACAACACTTTATTTCATTTATTATCCAACATCCCCAACGAAACCGTCGTGTCCAAAGCTGTATTAAAGATCGCTCGAACCGCTTTGGTCGTGTCTCTTCGGTACCAACTTTCACACTCTGTCTCTCCTCGGCCTTTTTCTCCTGAATCTTACACTCCTCCTATCCCATTTTGCTCTTTTTTTTTTCTCCGAAGGAGTTGAGGATTTATTATTTCCATTCCACTGTTATTATCAGTCAACATACCAATAGTTTAGAGCAGAGGTCTTCATGATTTTTCTAATTGCGAGCACTGCCTGTACCCCATCATGAAAAGAAGTGAACCTTTACAGCAAGTTTGACGTACGAATGCATACAATTAAGATGACTTCAATCCTTGAATGCAATTTTTGTACAAAATTTTTAATTGGAACGTTGATCAAGTGCTCGCGAGAGCACGAAATTGGACGTGAGCATCGAGCACTCAGGGGAGCACCTTAGTGCTCGCGAGCCACGGGGTTGAAGATGCCTGGTTTGGAGCAAAAGACTTAAAAAATAAAGATTGGTGTGTTCTGGGGGGTGTGGGGGGGGTCCTAGAAAGCTCATTTCTCATGAATACCTGAACGTTTATAGGGACCTCAAAACTAAGCAACCAATTTATTCAAAGCTTAGAGAAGATATATAATTTTTATTTTAACCTTCATTTATTTTATCTAATTAAATTCAGAGGTGCCTGAAGTGCTTCAGACAATGCGTGCTGGTGCTCGGGTTGAAGCTTCATATAATAATTTTGATTTTTAAATTAATTTTGATGTGCCCGGACGCATGCCAAAAGATGCTGGGGGGTGCTCCATTACCCATGACTTTGACGCAACATTTTTATCTACGTTTTACAAACAGCCCCCTAATGCAGGAAGTTTTTGCTACCTACCACAGTGATGAATAATCACTCTTGGACGCCTCCAATCCCCATATACCACATTGACTATTGTTATTGAATCGCAACCTGTTTGTGCAGGTAATCCTGTACTTCCAAGCGTCAACCGCTTCGCTTACAAGATTTCGGCGAGAAATTCGTATGATCACCATTTGACGAATGCGTGGAAATATGGCAACCTCGCCCTAACCTAAACGTTAGCGAAAGGTAAAGAAGTTGAAGGTGGGGGTGGGGGGAAGCAAATGAAGGAAAACAGAAACGGAAATGAAAGGAATATATAAGGGCAGATAATAGATAGAGATAAGCGAGTGTATATTTATACGAAGTATGGTTCTCTTTTCACCCTCAGCCAACCAGCTCTTATACGTATATAGTAGTAGGAGGATACATCAAATGTGGGGAAAAAGTCACTAATAATCGTATAGAAATTTAAAAAGAAGGTGAAAAGAACAACTTCGTTGGGTTACAGCAAAGCCTGAGGATGATAAGAGAAGAAAGGAAACAGAAAGAGCTTGTTTTTTTTTTTTACTTTGTTCCAAAGGCGTTTGAACGCAATATTACGTCCTTGATAGTAAAGTGGTTAAACAATAATAATAGAATAATCTACAAATACTTTCACTTTGGTGAATTTCTACATAGAGGGAAGAAAAAAAATACATTTCATTGAAAGAAGGATCAAGGAAAAAAACACTGGAGAGGGTCAATATCTTTTACAAATGCATTCATCGAGTGCAGCAACAGACGTAAAAAAACGTGTCGGTGTGACTAACGATTTTAACTAGGGCTTATTATTATTATTGTGACAACAACATGACACACATGATTGGCCGCTGTGGTGGTCGAGTGGTTATAGTGCCGGACTCGTGATGCGAGGATCCGGGTTCGAACCCCACAGTGGTGGTCGGCTGAAGTTGGTTTTCTGTGGTTCCCAACTTCAAGGCGCAAATGCGAGCCGATCTCCCCGTTAAAAAGTCTCGCCACAGAGAGCAACAGTCTTACAACGGTAAATCATTCAACCATAACACTTCACTCATAGTTAGTAAAACTGGGGGCAGATGACAGCACTACACATATCAAGCATTACACAGAAACAAACTTTACGTCAGGTTGCACTACACGTACACGCACATTCCCGCATGTACCGATTCGTTGGGGGGTTCCGCGGGGGAGGGGGGTGCATGTGTGGTGTAGCAGTAGTAGGTAGGGGCTCGGGGATCCATGATGTTCTTAAGTCAGCCACCTCGTTGGGCGGTTTGCCTGTTGTGGCGTTGTATTTGTATTTGTATTTGTATAATTAGTACAAAAAACAGTAACACAGAACAAAAATACATACATTCATAAAAAAATAAACATAAAATATGAAATTAGGAACAATCACTCTGTGACCCCAAGGGACTATGGTGTCCTTCCAGCAGGTCTATAAGAATAGTCTATCTGTTAGTCAAGTGGCAACTGTCGGGTAGGGCTTATATTAAGAGCATCCAGAAAAATCATGTTGGGGTTTATTTTTTGATCTTACTTTCGGGGAAACACAGTAGCAGCAACAGCGGTAATCACATGCAGAAAATTTCAGTTATTGGTCAGTTATTTGGACTTCCACTAATTAGGTATAGAAAAGACTAGCGAAGACTAAGATGTTTTTTATGGTTAAAAAAATCATAGCGTGAAATCACAAATATGAATGCCAGTCTACCATGAAAAGAGTTCCAAATCACGCCCATTGTCTTACTTATTGAACAAATTACTTGTATTCACATCAACTGATTTGATACCACATAATATTGATTTTTCATAAATGTGATTTTTCCACGTAATTTAGTCGCAGTAGAAGTACAGCCGGGGACCTACGGCCGACGAGAAGAAGTCGGGAGGTGGGGTGGGGAAGTTTACTGTAGCCAAGAGAGCGACGGGCCAGGTCAGTGAACAAACAAAAGAGTGACCAAGAAAGTGTTCAAAAATGTGAATGACGAAAGAGTGACCTATTGTGTGTTTGCAACAGGCTCATAACTAAGATGGGACAACCGGGGCCCACAATTCCCACAATTAGCCGAATGTCCCACAAAAACCGTTCACTTATTTTGCATATTTCTTAGAAATTTTGAGTTTTTAGTTTGAGTTGAATTCCAAAATTGACATTGAAAAAAAGGGAAGGGGGGGGGGGTGAACTATATTTTCCTTTTTCCAAGCATAACCCTTTCTAGGGTGGGGGCAACAAGAAAAAGTCTGACCCGGGGTTTGGAGAAAGCACGCCACGACCCTGGTGCGGAAGTATGTGAATGAATGACTTAAATATGTGAGATGTGAATTAAATGAATGATATGATTAAAAATGAGTGACGAAGAAGAAAAAGTGTGCCAGAATGTGAGTAACTAAATGAGAGAGACGTATTCACAAGGGACGAGGGTTAGTTGCTCTGCTCGCAAAACCTGTGAATCAAATCCGAAGGTCAACTGCATTGGACTCTGTTATCAGATGGTTAATCGCACGGGGGAGGGAAATAGATAAGATTCGCCGAACTTTATCTTATCTATAGTAGATCAAAGCTGATTAAATAGAGTATACGAAAATTAGAAATTTTATAAAGAGTATACTATAAGAGTACCTGAAACTCAAGATGACCGGAAGTGGCGATGCGTTAAACGCGATGTAATGCAAACACGTGTTTAGATGAAAATTCGACTACAATTTTGAAGCTAGATTTACACCGCAATCACAAGTCTGAGAAGAATTTGAATAGGCAAATCATTTCTAACAGCTGTGAAACGCCACTGTCAGACACATCCATATTTATCATTGCACTGTGAAATTGGTGATATTTAAATATTTCTATCAAGTGTGCCCCAAGTTTACCACTTTTGCCCTAGATTAATTAAAATCCAAACTCTCCAAACAAATATTTTTTCTTCTCTCGATCACGTTACACTATAAGAGACACGCGGCGGGAAGGTACATATAGACCGGGTGACTCGCCAAAGCAACGTTTGGCAGGCTGCTGACCACATCCGGGGGATCGCGGATCGTTTACGGCTCAGCCTCGACCTTTACTAACTAGACGCTGCTACATGGCTTGCGCAAGCGACTGGCACTTCTGAGCATAAGCGTTGACTTACTGTCCGCCATCGCGCGCCCTTGTGCGTTCTCCATCGGACTCGCTCGTTATAACGCCCGGCCCAACACGGAATCTACGTTCTCGAGCTGCTCCACGAAGTGACGAGCCTATAAACCCAGGACCTTCCCACGGCCGAGTCTAATTTCTCATCTCTTTTATACTTTCTCAACTTACGTGGTGACGTACATCACATTGTTGGGATCGACAATGGCCGCCGGGACTACCGACTGTTGGACAGCAGTGGGCAGGGCAACAAAGCTTGCTTTGTTATGTTTCATCAACAGAAGCATTTGGACGCTCAATTTCTTACCTACTGTCAGTAAATGGACCAAAAAAAATCTGCTCGACCGTGTATGTATTTCGACGAAAATATTAAAAACTTCGAAACCTTTATGTAAGGAGGCTTAGCCACCTTACATAAGGTTACGCCACTATAACACCCCCCTCGCAGGGCCGGACTTAGGAATTTCGTGGCCCCTCCAAAAAAATTTTATGCAGTCGCTCCCGAACTTCTTAATTTTTCGACTAACGAACATAAGTCTTGAAGGGATAAAATTGTTCAGAAAAAAACTCATTTTATTACTCATTTGTTCATTTCAGGAGCGCGTTGATAGTTGAGATCGAATCAAACACGATATATTGAGAGGGAATCGCATTTTAATTAATTTGATAGCATTTATAAATGATTAATAATAATTAGCGTAGTCCTTCTGCTAACACTTAATCGTGGCTCGAATCTTCTAGTGAACAGACATTTCTGACATACTTTTGAAGTGTTTCATCATCTTTATCAAATATATGTTGCAATCCGATAACTTTGTTCATTTTTCGAATCTTTTATTACTGTTTTTACTTAATTAATGTAAATAATAGAAGTGAAGAAATCAAGTACTGGGATTCACAAAAATAAAGAAAAACATTCTGAAACGCGTTAGAACTGTATTTGAAAATGTACATTAATTAAGAATTACTACACACAGTATATCCCGCTTACCGTTCCCACTTCGTTTTCTCGCTGAGTACGACTTATTTTCGTAATCCTAACTTTCACTAACACTTATCGAAATTTCCCTTTGAATCGAATTTTGCTTTAAAGCGTTTTCCCACCTACAACGTTTTTTAAGACAAGTTTTTGGAAAATTCTATAAGTGGGATTTACTTTGTATGAGCTCTCTAATGTTATTACTTGTTTGAAACAAAGATTTTCTTGCCACAAATAAAATCCAATATTGTAATTTCAATATTTGAATATTCAAATTCTAAATTAAAAAAGACGCCCTGGTATAGGTTGAGGCGAGAGCGGCACGGGAATGAATATTATTATTTAATAAAACATATTTACACAGAAAGAGAAATGCGACGGCGTCGATGGCACATGGCGAACTCAACGGTTAAAGACGAACAGTGATGGTAACCTCTTCCAGCGAAATTTCCCTCAAAAAATTCCCTTTTGACTAAAATTTTCCCACGCACTCAGAAAAATGTGCTGTCATCTAGCGAGGAAATACATAATCAAGTATTTTACAATAGAAAAGTATTGCACTGCATTAATTTCTTTATTTTTTTGCAAAAATTATTTTGTTTGATGAACTCTCAAAATTTCCCACAAATGCTAAGAAATTCCCACTTGGGCAAATTTTGGCCAATTTTTCCCACGAATATGGGAAATTTCCCACGAGTTACCATCACTGAAGACGAACAACTCAATGTTCGTAGATTAGTAGTGTCGACAGATATGTATATTGTGTCCTCACAGAAAGACTTTCTCCTTCTCCCAGTATTCGTGCTGCCATCTGTCGGGTATTTACTTGACGGCAAACCCCACATGGTTTTCGAATATCAGTAACACTAGATGCAACCAGCTTAAACGTCAGATATAATTTGTTTAATAGTTGGCAAAACACATTTTCTTGTCAGAGAATGAACTGAATGTCGGGGCTGCAAGCAACGTAGCCTGCATCTTAAATTTTCGGACCTTTGCGCTCTTAAATGATTTTATGCATGAACTCTCTGTTCATGAAACAAAATATTTCTTATGTCGGTACAGTACTAAATTAGTAAATAGATTGAGAAAAAAAAAATCGGAGAGAGACGTGTTACCTTTTTTCGGAAGTTCAATAGTAAAGATTGTCAAAATTTATAATTCATACATTGTATGCCCTTATCCGGAATATAAGAGCGAATGATTCCCAGATAGATGGTGGCGCTAGAAAATTTCCAAGAAGTTCTCAAGCCTCTCAGGGAAACATCGTGACAGTTCAGAGGTTCGCAGAAAGGCATGCAATTAGCACTCCACTCCAAACGACAGTCGAAGTTGCCTTGCTCCGGGGCAGTCGTCTTCTAGAGATGCCCATGCCACAGGCTACTATGGCTAGTGGAAGCACCGCGGGATGAAACTACAAACATTCGCCTTGTGCGCACTATTGGTACCTCCAGAACAGATGGTAATTACTTCAATGAGAGGGAAGATTTTTCAAGGGGAAAAAATTACTACATTTCTTTTGTAACGTGACGTCCCTTTTCATCTGATGCCCTAAGTATGTTTTTTCCTTTGGTTAACGTAGCCCTGTCATTTCTTTAATGGCAGAAAGAAAAGCCAGACTTTTTTCAGGAGTAAAGAATGTGACCACCTGCATATAGTCTTTTCCTGTTCGAAATAAGCTACTGCTATGCCTAATAATGCTAAAATGATATTATAGGGGCTTCAAACTGAAATCCTCCTTTCACAATGAATAATAGTTTAATGGGAAAAAATTAAATTTTAATTGCAAATTTCCAAGAATTTTCCATTTGCTGAGAAAGAAAAGTGTTTCTTTTGGAAGAAATTGCGCCCCTGAAATTTTGCGGCCCGGTGCGACCGCACCTTTCGCTCCCCACGTTAAGTCCGGTCCTGCCCCCTTGCCCGCTCTCCCCCAATTCCATAAATTGTAAATTGAGGAATGAGTGGCCAAGAAAATTTATGGCATTGAAGAAGAGCCGTAAAATTCGTATAGCCCCACCATGAATCCGCCTCTGCAAAGAGAGTGGTGGATTAGGTCAGAAAGCGACCTAGAGCGTGTATAAACATGTGAGTGACCTACAACGTGTGTAAGAACGAGACTAACCCAAAGAGCGATCTAGACCAGTGTTTCTCAACCGCCGGGCCGACCTACCATCAGTCAAACCGGGCCGCAAGTGATTCACTGTTTCATTTTTCCTCATTTATTTTCTATTGGTCGTGTGTACGACCGCGCCTTCCACTCACAAAAGGGGAATCAACTGGGCCACGGGCTTCCAAAGGTTGAGAACCACTGGTCTAGGGCATTCACCGGGAAAGTGAAAGGACGTGGGCATGGCCTCCACATCCTGGAGCAGGACCCCTAGACCAGACTTTTCACGGGCCCCTTTCTAGTGAATTTATGGCGTGAAAAAATAAAATAAGAATGAGAATCGTCCCGGGCCCCAGGGCTGGAGCCATGGCAGTCTCTCCCTTGTGGGGGGCCATGGACGTGGGTTTGATTCCCCGCAAAGGCAGTTGAATTTTCTCTCTTTCCAAAATATATCTTCGCAACAGCCAGTTAAAAAACCTTCGTAGTTACATCTATCCTGGTAGGGCTCCCCCCGAACATTACTTGGCCCGGAGGCCCGTGTTGCTGTTTTAACGACCCCTGCACCTAGGCTGAATGACTGAATGCCGGAATAATCCCATTGCGGAGAGTTCTTTCAGCCCAGCTTCGTGGCAGTGTCTGGAATCTTGGCTGTAATGAGTAAGGTTTTCAATTGGAAACATTTCATTAGAGAAGCATTATGAGGGCTTCGCATTTTTTGTCGCGAAACATCAGAACAACTTTAGGCACCATGTCGTAGCACATGCCACAGAGGTGCCAATGTAGGCAAAAATTTGATTGGAGCAGCCATCGCTACCTATGCTATCCCCCTTGGCTACGCCACTGAACGGGAGTAACAAAAAAGAAGCTGAGATCTCACAATTTTTGAAAAGGGGGAAAAAAAAACACTGCAGGGTTCGGCCGGGATTTGAACCCGGGACCTCTCGCACCCAAAGCGAGAATCATACCCCTAGACCACCGAACCACGTTATCACTGGCACCAACAACACAAAATAACAAATAGAATTTCTCCCCTTATCCGGCCATTTTGCAAGTTGTCCTCCGTCCCCCCTTTTTGTGAATTTCTACCCTCCCTGTCGCATTTTCCGGAATCCGTCTCACCACGAAGGAACGAAAGCGTCCGTTTACTGACGCTGTTCTGGGTCGACGTCACAACAGCTGTTAATTTAAAGCGCGCCAGCGGAATTGTGTGGCTCGGTGGTCTAGGGGTATGATTCTCGCTTTGGGTGCGAGAGGCCCTGGGTTCAAATCCCGGTCGAGCCCAGAATCTTTTTTTTTTTCCCCCTCCTACAATAAAACTTCTGTCCCCCTGACATTTTGAGAATTTGCCCTCCCCTCTTTGTGCCGTTTTCCGAAATGATGCCTTCCCTGTTTCTGCGTTTTTTATATTCTGACTTCTCAGAATTCATCCAATTGGTCCTTTTCTAATTTTCTGCCCTGCCCTTGGCCTTTTCGGAATATTTGCCACTTCTAGTCTTCTCTGAATTATTACTGCCTTGTGTGAAAGGATGACGTCACTCTCCGTTTATCCAGGTTTTAAGTACTGGCTGTGTTGCGAGGATGAATTTTTTTTTTTGGAAAGAGGGAGATTCTACTGCCTCTTTACGGGGAATCGAACCCACGTCCTCTCACTTTGCAAATGAACGCACTAGACCAGTGTTTCCAACCGGTGTGCAGCGATATTGGCTGGGGGGGGGGGATATTATGGAGATAAGTCAAGAAACATTACGGTCTACTTGTCTTAAAATAAATTAAATTGAATAATTTTTTACTCTGATGCGTGACAGACGTATCGGATAAGTCGCCATCTGGTGGCAGTGTCAGCAATGTGAGGTTTGATCTGAGTTAGGTCTGGCTGTCCACGTGAGGCCATAGTAAAGCAATTAATGCACTTTTGCCCATTTCAACATCATTGGAATTTCTAACGAATTGGTACATCCCGGAATGTGCGTGTATGTGTTGTAAACTTAACGTGACGTTTGTTCCAATGTAATGATTGTTGTTTGCATCATTGCTGCCATCTGTCGAGAAATAGACTGCAAGACCTTGAGGACAATTTATGTAGTGAGCTTATATAGCTTTTATATTAGTTACTTTACAGAATCCAACAAAACCACTCATAAAACCAGGGGCGTCTTAGGGCATGGACCCACCCGGGCCGCACTACCTAGATTTTGCAACAAGTTCCCTAGGATGGGGTTTTTTGCAGGTCCCCGCTTAGATTTTTCACAGAACCCTTCTCTATATTAAATTTATAGTGTGAAAAACAAAAAATTATGAAAACCATATCAGGCCCGGGCTGCACTCTGTCAGTCCCACTTTGGTGAGGGGTCATGCCCGTGGGCCTCATGTGCATAAGTGACCCCACCTCATGATATATCGTATAGTACAATTAATTTTGAAAATAAGTAGGGAATATGTAGGCTGTTTATTTCCAGCTAAGTATGGGACTACCATAGCATCACTTTGCCTAGGAGGGCATGGCATGATGTCGAGACGGCCCTGATAGAACTCGGACAAGCGGGAAAATCAATAAATTCTAGGCCTGCGGTCTGGAGGCCAATTTTCTTTGCAAAATTTTCGTTCAGTATAAATTCACTGAAAAAAATCATTTCAGTACGTATAAAGGATCTGGTTTCTTGATGAGGATCGAAGACTCTAAGAAAGGCAGAGGAGCCACGAGAAAAAAAAAAATGGTTGAGAAAGGGGGCCACGGGCAAAAAAAGGTTAAGAAACACTGATCTACAGCATAAGGCCTACGCGCGAAGCTCGTGGCCCGTCATCTCACTTATAGCCATTGGATATAGTTGGCCGACGCATGCGCCATCTTTACCCCTTTTTGTAGGATATCTCCAGTTACTACAGGTGAGATACCTTCTTCAGTGACGTCATGGGCTTCGTCTATTGATGTTTGGTTGTGTTCAGTCCAATTGAAAAAAAAATTATTAGTATAAATAATTGGCCTCCCATGATTCGCGATCAAAATTAGATATCTGGTCTAGTGAACTTGTATTTTTAGGTAGTAAACTATTAATGTTTCAACAAAAGACTCTTGAAATTAGAAATGTGTTTGACAGGAGATGGGTATTTACTCCAAATTTGGAGAATCGAATAACGGCAGATTATCAAATTTCGGTTGATCGCGATCACCAAAAATATCAACAATTCGATCAGAGCGACTATTAGGGGTCGTGGTTAGGCAGCACCTCCTAGAAAAACGCCATTCAGACTACATAGCAAGTTTGCCAAATTTTGAAACACAGCATCCTATTTCGTTTTTTTCTTCTTATTTTGGCGTAGAATCTTCCTGATTGGCTCACTAATACCGCATAGTGATTGGATGTGGGGCATAGAAATCGCCAATTTTGAGGCCGAGATCATTTCTTTTCCTCACAACGATGATACTGGCACGAGCGGGGAATTCCCCCCCCCCCCCACCCTGAATATTCTGAGGGGAAAATAGACTACTTACTGACGCCACAAGCAGACTGCGGAGCCATTCTATCTCTAGGAGGTGCTGGTTTAGTCCGGTATTACACTATAAAAGTTTGATAAAAAAAAAATTTATAGTGCCACAGAACCGGGGCCAGGTGCGTCTAAACAATTTCGGGGCACGAAAAAAATGTTCAAAACACCCCCCTCCCTTCAACAAGATTTCATATATTTTGTGGGAAGAGGGAATCGGCATACTGAATATACACGAACGCTAAGAAATACCCCATACAAACAAAAAACATGGAGGTAATTTTAAACTAATGTGAGAAACCGTTTCCGAAATTAATGAAAACTCTAAAACCGATGGATTAAAAATAATTGAAAGAAATTATTTCAGTACCAATGAAGAATTTTAATTAACAAAAAAAGAAATAATTTCGAAGTTATTGAAAATTCAGAATTAATGAAAATTAAGAAATAAATAGAATTAATAATTCCGCAATTGACTGAAATGAATTAAAGCTCTTTTATAAAAAATATAAAATAAACTACTCGGTGACGGTGTGGACGCGGTGCGGTGACGGTGACGGCTACGGTACGGAGATGTGTGAACGGCTGCATTGCTTAGCAAAGAATTATTCTTCGACCGTGTGATGACCTACCCTCGGCCGACGCACGTGTCGGGCACGGTGCGGATATGTGTGTCCAGACCTTTAGCCGTGTGTATGACCACGCCTGTTGAGAACCACTGGTCTAGGGCATTCACCCGGAAACTGAAAGGACGTGGGTTTGATTTCTCCCGCAAAGGATGTTGAATTTTCTCTCTTTCCAAAACATATCTCCGCAACACACACACAGTCAGTTGTTGAAAAACCTTCGTAGATACATCTAGCCTGGTAGGGCTCCCCCCGAACATTACTTGGCCCGGAGGCCCATGTTGCTGTTTTAACGACCCTTGCATCTAGGCTGAATGAATAAATGCCAAAACTCTGTCGCCGGACTAATCTCATTGCCGAGAGTTCTTTCAGTCCAGCTTCATGGCAGAGTCTGGAATCTTGGCTGTGTAATGAAATGTTGAGAATTGTAATGAAATGTTGAGAATTGTAATTGGAAACATTTCATTAGAAAAGCATTATGAGGGCTTCGTATTTTTTGTCGCGAAACATCAGAACAACTTTAGGCACCATGTCGTAGCACATGCCACAGAGGCGCCAATGTAGGCAAAAATTTTGATTGGAGGAGCCATCGCTACCTATGCTATCCCCCTTGGCTACGCCACTGAACGGGAGCAACAAAAAAAAAGCTGAGATCTCACAATTTTTGAAAGGGAAAAAAAAAAACACTGCAGGGTTCGGCCGGGATTTGAACCCGGGACCTCTCGCACCCTAAGCGAGAATCATACCCCTAGACCACCGAACCACGTTATCACCGGCACCAACAACCCAAAATAACAAATAGAATTTCTCCCTTCATCCGGCCATTTTGCAAGTTGTCCTCCGTTTATCTGTAAGTTATCTGAGAACATCTAGAGTAGCAAGCACTATTCCTTCCAAATAGAGCGAAAACATTTTCCGGGATAAATTGATAGAGGAATTTTATTCGTTTGATTTATTAAAAAGAAGTGGTGAGGGTCGAAAAATGATCATAATCGGGATAATTCAAAATAATCCAGCTTAGTAGCATTAGTAAGTAAATACGGTGATGCTACTACATAATTTGTTACGCCGTTCACTTGCTGTTTCGCAAATTTGAAATGTTGTTTCAAGGTCGCCCGTTATTCTACTATTAAGAATACTAAGGGAGCAGCATTCCTGCACAAAATTCAGAAAAAAAGTCTCCGGCTGGTATTTCTAACACGATCACGCGAACAGTGCGTGACTTTGAGCTTTTTAGCAGCGAATCCGCTCAAGCATTCTGTGGGGGAGCGGGAATATCACCATCATTCCCCGTCCTTGAGTTAAAGTCACCACGTAAGAATACCCGACGATTCCCTTTCTCAATCAAATCAAAAAATGGTATTTGTAATTCAATAAATGATCTGCTAAAATGAAGGAGGAAAGAAAGTAAGCGGCAATCAGCACAAATGTTAGAAAATGTACAAACTTCAAACTTATTTTTCAATCGGGGGTGGGGATCACATTCTCGCCCTTCATTTACACGAACAGCGACGACGACGATAACCCACGAATATCGGCCGAAGTCGTGGGATCTTGATGCCGGGCTCTGGAAATTTTGAAAAATTACACCAATTTTTCGTTCTTGAACAATAAAAATGGTTAAAAACAAAAGGAAATATAAGTTATTCAATCTAGAGACGAGGTTCTATCAAGTGCCGAAAAACCAATATAACGTTATCCCAGAAGAGTTACAGACATACCGTCCCAAAAATGATGAATCTGTAACATGCGTTTAATCATACAAATAGTAACATAAGAATATCAAACCACAATATATTTTTATTCTTAATGAACACCAGAATCTATACATCAATATACACTCATGTCCATAAATTGAGGATAATACCAGCTCCGGCAAATAAAGGTTCAGAAACAAAACAAACGTAACTTATTCATAAAGCCCATTTATTAAACAAAAGATAAAGAACAAAAACGATGGTGTATGTATGATACTATTCATAAAAACTACGATTTTTGCTCCCTGGAGCAATTGTAAAAAATATCTCCTTTACAAAAACTTACTATTGCATGGTTGGTATGTATATACATTGTATGTCTCCCATGCGATGAAATACAGTCCGTACAACGCCTAGGCATGCTGAGTACCAAATTATCGATCTGATCTTGGGGAAGATCACTCCACCCAGCAAGCAATGCTCTCCGAAGTTCCGGTACACATGTAGGAGGTGGTTGACGGGCTGCAACTCGTCGGCCAAGCATGTCCCACACATGCTCCATCGGATTCAAGTCAGGTGAGAATGCTGGCCATTCCATACGGGTTATATCCTCAGATTCAAGGCATTCGTTTACGATGTTTGCTCGGTGAGGACGGGCGTTGTCACCCATAAACACAAATTCTGCGCCCATGGCACCCCTAAACAAACGTACATGTTGTTCCAGAATGATGTCCCGATAAATTTGGGCTTTCATGGTTCCGGTTTGAACATGCAGATCTGTTCTGGAACCCATTCATTCATTCATTCAAACCGAGCACAACTCCGGTCTATCGCCATAGGCAATTTACTACCGATTGAGTTGTGCCGGAAGTATGAGTGTGTCCCCCCCCCCCAAATACCCCGGGCCACGAAAGCGACTGTATGCATTCAACTGCCTGACACCCTTATTTAATTAAATACTAATTCGTGACTTCCTCCTTCTTCGCCTCGTCCTCATTGGAAGTCGGAGTCGGAGCCTGGATCGTCTGCCTCTTGATCTTCATTTTCCTCCTCAGTCCATTCTTCTTCTCCCTGTCGTCCCGTCTCCTGTTCTGTCTCCTGACGCCTTCTGATTCTCTCACTCCTTCTCCTGGGTGCAGGTAGGCTCGTCGCTCGATCTGCTGCTCCCGTCCGCTTATTATGGAGCCACTCCATACTCTCTTCCAGAAAGCCGACCAGTTCCTTGATTTTCCCGAGTGCCTCATCATCCTTGGCCATTCTTTTAAACCACTCGTTCTCCAATTGCGGCCGTGGCTTAACTAAGTGGAAACGACTGGTGTGGACACATTCCGTAGCAAAGTGAAT
Organism: Pholcus phalangioides; assembly: GCF_987345545.1. Classification (NCBI taxonomy): domain Eukaryota; kingdom Metazoa; phylum Arthropoda; class Arachnida; order Araneae; family Pholcidae; genus Pholcus; species Pholcus phalangioides. The sequence goes on along the minus strand of NW_028301617.1, from coordinate 10,757,793 downwards.
TGGACTTCCCACTCCTCCGCATATACATTGCTCGTTGTCAGAAATTTTGAAACGCTTGAAGTTGGTGGGAAACGGTCCATGGCCCGAGAAGAAGATTGTCTTTTCCCTACTCCAGTAACGAATGGAGTATGTATATACTCCAGTATGTTCTGGAACCCAGTATAATTCCACCCCAAACGAGCAATGCTGCACCACCGTAACGGTGTCGTTCAATGATGTTGTCTTGGTGGTAACGGGTACCCGGCGTTCTAAATATGAAAGTCCGACGGGAATCAGACTGCAAGCTAAACCTAGACTCGTCGGAAAACATCACACAAGCCCACTGTGACGATGTCCACATTGCATGTTCTCTACTCCAGGCTAATCGCTGCCGACAGTGAGTTGCCGTGAGCGGAACACATCTGACAGGCCTGCGAGCATATAGACCAATATCTCCCAAACGTCTGTCCAGGTTTGCCTTGAAATTGTGGTACCCGTCGCTGCAGATAGCTGACGAGACAGGTCGGATGCTGTGCTCCGTCTGCTTCTTTTGGCAGTTACTGCCAAATACCGGTCTTCATTCGGCGTTGTAACTCGGGGGCGACCTGTACTGTAACGTCTACTGACATTTCCGTTATCTTGGAATTGTTGCCAAAGCCTAGAGATGGCACTTTGGGCAATTCCAAGTTCCTCGGATACTTCCATCTGAGTACGCCCACATTCCAGGCGGCCGATAATTCTACCACGTAAAAAATCATCCACATGCGTCCTCTGTGTCATAACTATTCGCTTATGGCACTGAGCGCCTCACAGAACTCTTGTGAACAATTTCACTTCTTTGCCACCATTCCTTATCTTTGCCACCCCCTCTTACACTCTAGTCATTGTGACGTACTATCGACATCATCTGGCGGCTTCCTGAAATTTGCATATCATTCTTGCAGATGAGTGTGGTAATTCTACAGGTGAAATTTTTACTTTAGATTTCGATTTCCGTGTGATTCTGAATTATCCTTAATTTATGGACATGAGTGTAACAGATCGTAAAACAACATAAATAAAATAATTCATGCTTAAAACTTAACCATTCCTGTTGATCAACTGAAAAATCCGCGTGATTATATGGTTGCGCGTGAATTCTACGTATGTCAACTGAGTAATTTTATGTATGTGTATTTACAAATACAGTGTATGTATATTTTCTTTGTTCAGTTAATAAAAAAGTCTAAAAATATATATCGATTTTGTAAACTATTAATCAATTCGTACTTTAACAAGGTTATTGCACACACACACACATAATCCAATTCTTTAATCTAATTTATATAAACCCACTAGAAGGACTTTTAGTCCCTTGTGGGTCACAGAGTGTCTTTGTCATCGTAATGTCTTTTTTTGTGTTATCACTTTTGTCTTCTATTGATTGCAATGCATTAGCAAAATATGCTAGTTGATCTGGTTGAGCTTCCATCGATTTTTAAAAACAAGCTCTTTTTTGTTTAAAAGCTGAAAACTTACAGATCACACACGTCGTGGATATTCAACTCATTTCCTACCGATTCTAATGACCCTGTCGAAAGACGCACCTTCGACACCTAGATGTTCCGAACATATTTCCACAATCTTATTTTCCAGCTGTTCTTTATTTTCAGGTACCTCTTCTCTCCGGCACACTCCTTAGTACCAAGTTTTCGTGTAACGGCTACGATCCTCCAATTCAATAATCTTCTGCTTCAGGGATGCATTCTTTATGCACAACCTCATCAAGCTTCATTCGGCCATCACTCAAAGATTACTCCGTGCATCTCAGTTTAGCAACTATATTCTAGATTCCAATTTCACAGTTCCTAATGCAGCTCTTCTTCCTATTCATCCGGACACCAAATAAAATGAAACTTTCAGACACACGCTTCAGGTGGTGTGCCTCAACTTAACCAATCTTACTCTAGACTGATTTTAAATTCAAACTTGCCAAGTTAGTATCTGTTGTTCGCGCGATTACGTTACACTATAGGCGACGCGATGCGGCGGCGGGAAGGTACTTATAGACCGGGTGACTCGCCAAAGCAACGTTTGGCAGGCTGCTGACGACTATCCGGGGGATCGCGGATCGTTTACGGCTCAGCCTCGACCTTTACTAACTAGACGCTGCTACATGGCTTGCGCAAGCGACTGGCACTTCTGAGCATAAGCGTTGACTTACTGTCCGCCATCGCGCGCCCTTGTGCGTTCTCCATCGGACTCGCTCGTTATAACGCCCGGCCCAACGCGGAATCTACGTTCTCGAGCTGCTCCACGAAGTGACGAGCCTATAAACCCAGGACCTTCCCACGGCCTAGACTAATTTCTCATCTCTTTTATAGTTTTTCAACTTATGTGGTGACGCATTGTTGGAATTGTTTTTGGCCGTCGGGTCTCACTGTTGGACAACAGTGGACAGGGCAACAAAACATGCTTTGTTGTGTTTCATCAACAAAAGCATATCGGTGTGGATCATTTCTCACCTACTGGCTGTAAATGGGGAGACTGGGATTGTAAATGACCAGAAAAATGCCATCCCCCGCGTATGTGTTTCGACGCAAATAGTACTGAAAAAAACTTTGAAACCATATGAAATAGTGGTGTAACCTTATGTAAGGAGGGCTTAGCGGGCTGCACATTTAAGAACAAAGACATTGCATTAATGTTTAATTATTCTTTGCATTCTAGTTTACCTGACAGTGAAGAAAGATTAGAACAGAAATGCTATACGTCACAAACATCCCAAGAGGGTGAAGGAAGACCAGAGCAGCAGCTGCTGCTTAGTATGTCGCAAACACCATCTACCTCGCAAACTCCATGCCCCAAAACATCAATTTCATCCACTTCTCAAGCTCCATGCGCCTCTACATCAACACCATCCACCTCGCAAACTCCATGCGCCTCCACATCAACTGACGGAGGTATAATTTTTATGGCTTTTTTATTTCGTATCATGGATATTTAAAATTGTTTATTGGAAGAATAAAGGCAGTTCAGTTGATTTGCATTGCCAAGCTGTGTCAAAAAATGCTTGTTTTATAACTTTCAATACAGCCATCAAGGCTGTATAATGTTATGGTTTTTGGGATCGGCTTGACATATCCAAGGTGCCTGGTTACTATGGCCACTGATAAAAATCAGAATTAAAAGCCTAAAGTTTTTTTTGTCTGTGATTGCTAAGTCCATGAAAGAGTGTCTCGGAAATCATGAGCTTTGGCCTAAGTTAGGTCTGGCTGTCCATGTACGGGCCTGTTCGGTGCACATGAGCTCTAAGGAAAGAGGATTTGTTAGCTTCGTAGTCTAGGGCAGTGGTTCTCAACCGGGGGGCCCCAGGATATTCCAGGGGGCCACGGGTGGAAATCTGGCAAAAAGGGGGAACCACGGCTACTGATACGGGGGCCACGAAGAAGTCGAGTGGTCATAATGACGGGCTCGCATCGCGGGGACCCGGGTTCGAGCCCCACCGTCACCACAGTGGTGGTCGGCTGAAGTTGGTTTTCTGTGGTTCCCAACTTCAAGGCGCAAATGCGAGCCGATCTCCCCGTTAAAAAGTCTCGCCACAGAGAGCAACAGTCCTACAAACAGTACAAATATTCAGTCATTACACTACACTCACTTCACTTGTGAGATATAGATGGCTGCACTAAAAAAAATCATACACAACACTAAATACGCACTCAGTGGCACTGAGTGGTCTGATGGGGAATCTATATATATAAAATTGATTTTCTGTGTGTGTTCTCTATCCAAATCTACAATTTTAGATCGATTGTCGCCAAATTTTGCATATGTACCAAATGGAACCCGACTTGAACGATAGGCTACTTTAAGATTTCGTCAGACCAGGGCAAATGCCCCAAATGGGCAAAAAACTGTCCGTCAACAATGGTTTTTGGGCCTCAACAATCACTTTCCGAACGTTTACTTTGGTTACCGTGGTTCCCTAGCAATGCGTTTCAAACGTGTATATGCCTTTAAAATGGTTTGCCACTTTTTCAATAGTCATCCAGAAGTACATAATTTATATAGTTACCCACATTTTGCAGTTATGCAAAATATATACTGTGCTGTGTAATATTCAAATACATAATGAAATTGCACAGTATAACTACAGTACACTGCTCCATCATAACATTAGCAACAGAACCAAAAATTTGAAAAACACATGAGAAGTTATGTGCCGTATGAAATTTATAATGTGGCTCTGAAAAAAAACACCTAGAAATTTTAATCAGTGTATGAACTTCAAATCATCAAAAATACAGGAAAAAAAATTAGTGATCAATTATTTTTCTTTCAATAGTTTAAAGCAGCGGTTTCAACCGGTGCTCCGCGGAGCCCTTGTGCACTCCCTAGGGCTCCGCGGCTCGAGGAAAATAATAAACAGTAAAATTTAAAAAAATGATTATAAATATTTTTAAATAGTAAAAATAAATCAAGTAACTTTGATCAGTAATTAAATTTCCCCACAGGGCTCCGCGAGTCAAAAAAGGGGGTTGAGAACCGATGGTTTAAAGTATATTTTTTAAATTACCAAATGAACAGAAAAAATTGAATGCAGAGACAATGAAATAGAATTCGTTTCTAATATATGTATATATATATACGGAAATAGATTCAAAGTCCAGAAAATGAAATTTGAATGTCTTCATTATTATTAATATTACATATACAGCTGATACGCTTATAACATCCCCGCAACGTTTTCTCGACTATTAAGACTAATTATTTTCATGTCCCCACATCCTGCAGCAGGGCCCCTAGGCTGGGATCTGGCTGGCCCTTCTATAGTGCATTTATAGCGTGAAAAAAATTATAGTAATTGTCCCGGGACAGGAGCCTTGTCAGCCCCGCCCTTGTGGAAACATGGGCGGGGCCCATGTTTCCACCCCCCCCCCCCTAACGTCAAAGGTCTAATGTATATATGAATTGACATCATCATGTCCCTCCCAGACTTCCAAATCTATCTCTGCCTATGTGTGGGGGCCACGGTCCCAATCATTCTCAACAATAAGATTTTCCGTTTAAAGCGTTTTCCCATGATGGTTTATGAAAAATGTTATATAGGCGGATCCAACTGTATAAATATATATTTGGTAATTCAACGTCCGTGAAATTTAACTTTGAATTGCCCAAAAGCGCGATATGCATTTCAGAGTTCATGAAACTATGAAGTACCCAAGAAAGAAGCCGAAAGAAAGGAATTTGAATTCCGCAAAAGAAATTACCAAAAAAAAAAAATTCAAGTCTGAAATTGTACAGTCGAATTCCGTTAAAACGAACTCCAAGATACCGGAGAAATCACTTCGTTATAACGAAATTTCGTTATGAAGTTATTACAGGTTTTAGCATTGCTCCTACGTAAACTTAGCTGGGGAATGAGAAAAGTGTTCATTAAAACGAGATTTTCGCTATAACGGTATTCGTTAAAACGGGATTCGACTGCATTAGAATTTTCAAAAATATTGAAAAAAAAATTTTTTTAGTCCGCAAAACGGACTTTGAATTACCAAGAGAAAGAAAGAAAAAACGAAACTTCAGAGCGCGAATAAAATTCGAATTTTCGGAAAAATACCCTAAAAAAAATCGAAGTCCACGAAATAAACATGAAAGAAAACACACAAAGTCCGAAAACACACTAATCGCGCATGCGTTAACATGCCTGTCATTTTTTAACAGCCCAAATAGCAGTGGCTACATTTTAACGAAAAAACCGACTGCTAACCGGTCTGTGAAGCGCGGAGAATACTGTTTTCCAAATAACCATCATTTTAGCAGGCGCTTGCATGTTAACAGCCGTCGGTGAATACGGCCATCAGACGTGTATATGCCTTTACAATGGTTTGTCATTTCTTCAACGCTGTCAGTATATGTATAATATTTATGCCTTTATAATGGTTTGCCGCACTTTCAATACACCCAGTAAAGAGATTTTTTTTATGACGTCGTAATCACCATCAGTATCGCTTTGAGGGTCAGGAAAAGAGTGATCCTCCCCATAGAAATCAGTGTTAAAATTGCCGATTTTAATGTAGAAATACGAAAATTCGGTGGGGTTTTCTGCCACATCAATAATTTTAAAAATTGTTTTGAATTCTCGATTTGTGAAATATTGAGGTCGCTTAGAGATATACGAAGCCCAGGTGATTAAATATGAAGTGATTATCCGGACCAACTTTTGAGTTGGACATCCATGCAATAACATTGATTTCAACTTTTTATTTATATCTTCTCAAGCATGAAAATTAATGTCTCTGTATTGTCTTTTGATATTCAACTGCATAAATTCATATAGTTTAGGATGTTTTTAAAATTAATTATGGACCCGTAAAGTACATCAAAGAAATTCCACAGCTTTAATTAAGCATTTTTTGAAGCAGAAACAGGCAGAGATGGATAACTTGAAGTTCAAAGTTGGGGGGGGGGGGAGGAGATCAAAATACCTAGCACCCTTTAAAAAAATAAAAAATATATATATATTCATTTCTACGTTTCTTTAAATCTAGATTTGTTTTTCTTTCATGAGTCGCGCAGGAAGTCGCCATATTGGTGAACTTAGACACGGTTTGCATGTCCCTCAAAGAAAGAGGGAGATATCACGTGTTCCTAACAGCCTCATTGAAGAAAACCCGGGCAACGCCGGGTATTATAGCTAGTCTCTTATATATTTAATCTTACGCTTAATTTTACTAATTTAACAAAAGACGCTTCTCAGGACCAAATCACATCGATCGCAATGGAGAATCTTCCTAGTAATTAGGCCTACTGTTATAAAGTAGTCAGAAATGACGAGGAGAGAAAAACCGTTGTTTTTAGAGTAAAAGATGTGACAAACAAAGAAACCGCTATAGTAAGTACCGTATAGCCTTTCCGTTATACCGGGGGTCTTCAACGTGTGGCCCGCTGATCATTTTCTGAAAATAGTTGAAAACATTGAAAAATTATTTATTCCAGAGAATTCATTGAAGAAATAATTTCGAAATCAATGAAAAAAGTCATTTCAGAATTTATGCAAGAAGAAATAATTCTAGGAATGAATGAAAGAAATCTAAATTTTAGTTAAGAAATTATTCCAAAACTAATCGAAAATTCAGAATTAATGATAGAGATAATTCCAAAATTGATGCGAATCCTGAATTATTAGAATAAATTCCTGAATCGATTCAGAAATAAAAAATTTCCTATGTGAAGCTGAAGACAATCACCCACATGATAGAAGCACTTCTGACACCATGGAGAAGTGATCAGCCCAGTTTCCCAAACTTTAAATTTTTTCCTGCTTGTCAACCAATAACTTCTGAGGGGGTGATAAAATGGTCTAGAGGAGCGAAGGCTGTAACGAGATACCTTTGAATTTCTCTATAGATTAATGATTTAAAACTCATCTCGCCTATTGCTTTCTAGCACCCAAGAGTGCTGTTCAACAACCCGATTGGAAACCATTCCAAGAATTAACAGTATGCTGGGTATAGTCAAAGCAAGGTCATTGAAAGGGGTAGATTTCTCTCTCCCCGCAGAAAACATTTCTGGCTATGTAAGAGAACTTCAGATCTCAAACAGCTACCTGAGACGCGGGTGGATGTCTGGCCAAGATTTTTCTGAGGGAAAAACCTTGGCTGACTAAAGGACCCTACCTGACTAAAAATGGTCTGCCTATGAATTTACATGTATACTAAAGAAAATTTGAAGACCATTCCGCCAAGCTCGGGTGAGTTTGTGTTAAGATGACAATGTTCCACCCGGGTAGGGCATACATAGACAAGTTCTGGGGGAAGGGCACGATGATATGCAATATATAATGGTCGCCATGGCCCCGCAAGGTTAGGTAGGGTCGGGGACAATCATTTTCCTTCATGCTACAAATTCGCTGTTGAAGGGCCCATGAAAAGTTTGGTCTGCAGGCCCACAGAATATCCCAGCCTAGGGGCCTTGCTTCAGGCTGTGGGGGGGGGGGCATGATGGTCCATAATCACCGGATTTATTACATTTACGGTAACTTACACAAAAAATGTATAGGTTACCCCACATCCTTCAGCTGGGATCTTTGGCGTCCCATACCCCCACAGTAAATTTGTCCTGTGAAAAATATTAAAAAGTTAAAAGAATCATCCTGAGCTCTGTCAGACCCGTAATTGTGGGTGGACATGGGTCACCAGTATAGGCGGTGATAGATTTCAACATCTCGGTGAACACGATGACGTCAATTCATATATTATATATATATGCCTACGGCTGAGATCTCAGGGCTGCAACCACGGCGGGTTTGCCAGGGCTCTAGCTCTGGGGCCCGAGACAATTCTCATAATTTTTTGCTTTTTCACGCTATAAATTAACTATAGAAGGACCCGTGGAAAGTCTGATCGGGGAACGCCCGTAAAAGATCACAGCCTAGGTGCCCTGCTCCAGGATGTGGGGGCCATGGCCGCAACTAGGGAGGGGCAGGTGGGTCTGGTGCCCCGGGCGCTGAACCAAAAGGGGGCACCGAATTCACCCTTTAACCGTTTCTTCTACATCAAGGGGCGCCAAAATGCCGGCTTGCCCCGGATGACAAAGTATCTAGTTGCCGCTGTGGTGGTCGAGTGGTCATAGTGACGGACTCGCATCGCGGGGACCCGGGTTCGAGCCCCACCGTCACCACAGTGGTGGTCGGCTGAAGTTGGTTTTCTGTGGTTCCCAACTTCGAGGCGCAAATGCGAGCCGATCTCCCCGTTAAAAAGTCTCGCCACAGAGAGCAACAGTCCTACAAACAGTACAAATATTCAGTCACTACACATCACTCACTTCACTTCTGAGATATAGATGGCAGCACTGAAAAATCATACACAACACTAGATACGCACTGAGACTTAGTTACACGCACTTACACTTCCGGCACAACTCACTAGGTAGTAAATTGCCTATGGCAATAGACCTGAGTTGTGCTCGGTTTGAAAAAAAAAAAAAGTATCTAGTTGCGGCCCTGCTCGGGGGTATACACCTCAGGAACCAACTTTTGCAAGGGCCCTGGGCATGGCCCCCACGAGGGTGGGGCTGACAGATCTCCAGCCCTGGGTGCCCAGGAATATAGACGAGATGGCCTGGGACGCTTCTCAGTATTTTTCACGTTATAAATTCATCATATAGGGGCCCGTGAAAGATCCCAGCCAAGGAGGGAGCCCTGCTCCAGGATGTGAGGACCATGGCCTTGGGCAAAGCAGACATTAAATAACCTTTACCCCTCAACTTGGGGGAGGGAATGTTTTTTCATTATATAATCTGCACTAATAAATCCGCGTGAACCGAATAGGACCATTTCCGGTCGGCAGAAACGTAAAAAAACTTAATCATGCTAGGTGTTTGTATCTTCCTAGCGTGGCGCATCTGTTCCATCGTTTGCATATCCATCCACATATTTTTGCCTTTTTAAGCAATAAAGAAGGAAGAGAAAAAGCGTATCACAAAAAATCAAATGAAAGGGGGCGGGGGGCTTTTCTTTTCAATATTTGCTATTCCGCTTGGAAGTATTTTTTTCCCCGTGGTATTTATGTTAGGATGTTTGCTAACGTTATTATTTTGTCGCTAATGATAAATGGCCAGGCCTGACCCCACCCTGTACTAAATTAACCAATCAGGGAACAGAATACGGGCTTCCGAACATTTTGTCTGTAGATATCGTGAACATGCGGTGATGGCGAAGCTCAGAAATAAAAGAACTAAATTCTTCATTCAGCTTTGCTCCTTATAAACTGACCTAAAAGATCAAACTTCCAGTTCAGTAATTTCAAGACCCAAGGAGACATCCAAAACAAAGGACCTCCACGCAAACAGACGACAGGTAAGATCGTAAAAAGTGAATTTTTCCACACTCCATTTTATAGTAATGTGCTGCCATCTGATGTCAAATTTAAAAGCCACTCATGTGGTGATGACGAAGTTTAAAGTAAAAAAAACTATATTCTTTATCCCGCTCAGTTCCTTATAAACAAAGCTCATAAACTGAACTGGAAATTTGAACTGGAAGTTCGGTTATTTTATTTGAGCATAAGGAGGCGTCCAAAACAAGGAACCTCTTAATGAGCAGACGACAGACGGTTTGTTCGGTTCCCTACAAGCTAAGCTCACAAACAGAACTGGAAGTTCGAACTGCCAGTTCAGTTAATTTTTTAGGATACAAGGAGACGCCCAAAACAAGTAACCTGGAGAGAAGCAGACGACAGAGATTATATATTACAGGAGGGTGCATCCAGCCACCGCGACTGCAGCGACATTTGATGCAAAGAAATCACTCCTGAAAGATGACTCCTTGAAAACAAACTTCCCGCCTGGCAATTTGCCCATAAAAATGTACAGTTCGGTCCCTAAATATTGGGTTTTAAAGATTAAAAAAAAGGATAGAGAACTCTCATCTAAAGGTGAAAAAAGATTAAATTATTTATTTCATTAATACTGAAATCATTTATTTCATTAATTTGAATAATTTCTTTCATAATTGCTTGAATTTTCCTTCATCAATTCTAGATTTTCCTTCATCAATTCTGGATTTTCCTTCATTATTTCTTGAATATTCTTTCATTACTTCTGGAATTATTTCCTTTATTAATTATTATTTCTTTCATTAATGCTGAAATTATTTCTTTCATTAATGCTGGAACTATTTCCTTCATTGATTCTGAAATTATGTCTCATTGATTCTGAAATTATATCTCATTGATTCTGAAATTATAACTCATTGATTCTGAAATTATATCTCATTGATTCTGGAATTATCTCTTTCATTAACTTTATTATCTCTTTCATTAACTTTATTATCTCTTTCATTAATTTTATTATTATCTGTTTCATTAATTTCATTATTATATCTTTCATTAATTCTGGAATTATCGCTTTTATCAATGCTGTAATTATCTCTTACATTAATTCTAGAATATTTTCTTCCATTAATGCTGAAATTATTTCTTTCATTTATTGTTTGAAACTCCTATTTATGCCATAAGAAAATAACAAGGGATCCTGTTTGTTTTCACCGAATCACGTGATGTTCCGACGAAAGATGTTGTGCGACACCGTTCTCACCGGAGACCGCTGACGTCATACTCTCTCCGGAGGCTTGATTTATATACTATTGGTGCTACCATTTAATCTCGAAACTTCAGGCAACTCATGCGATGATGAAAGAGAGATAGGGAAAGTTCTTTGCTATTTTTTAGCATAAAATTTTTTTATGAGGCGAACATTTCGGTAACAAAATTCGTGCATTTGCAAGAATCGATTTTATGTAGAAAAAATAATTATTTCCTTGAACAAAAACATTCGGACAATATGGATGATCGAACAAATAAGTGAAGATACGGATTATGTGGCCTTCAGATAGGGTCACCAGATTCAAAACTGAAAAAGGAGGACGCCTGGTGCGAACCTTAGGCAGTGCCGTCTTAACGCATGCTTTCCCCCCCCCCCCCACCCCAGGCAGTGCCCGAAGGTCCTCGAGAGAAGAGGTGCCTCAGAAAGACGAGACGTAGTTGAATTTTTCGCGAATTTTTCAGGTAGGGCCTCCAAAAAATCCCTTGGCTCGGGGCCTATGATGCTATTACGACGATCCTGCCTGTCAGCCCCACCCTTGTGGGACATGGAATTCCAGCGCTTGATTCCTTTACTTCTATTCATTTGCATTAATTAAACAAAAACAGCAATAAAAAATTCGAAAAATGATCAAAGTTATCGAATTGCAACGTATATTTGATAAAGAGATGATGAAGTGCTTTAAAATACAAATACAACGCCACAACAGGCAAATTGCCCAACGAGGTGGCTGACTTAAGAACATCATGGATCCCCGAGCCATTTTTTGGAGGCCCTACCTACTACTGCTACACCACACCCCCAACGAATCGGCACATGCGGGAATGTGCGCGTAGTGAAACCCGACGTGAAGTTTTTTTGTTTCTCTGTAATGCTTGTTATGTGTAGTGCTGCCATCTGCCACCAGTTTTTCTAACTATGAGTAAAGTGTTATGATTGAATGATTTATCGTTGTCGGACTGTTGCTCTCTGTGGCGAGACTTTTTAACGGGGAGATCGGCTCGGATTTGCGCCTTGAAGTTGGGAACCACAGAAAACCAACTTCAGCCGACCACCACTGTGGGGTTCGAACCCGGATCCTCGCATCGCGAGTCCGTCACTATAACCACTCGACCACCATAGCAGCCAATTAATGTATCACAAAAACTTCTGTCTGTTCAATATGGTTCGAGCCACGATGAAGTGTCAGCAGGTGGACCACGGTAATTATTATTAATAATTTATGAATTTTGTAAAATTAATTAAAATGTCATTCCCTCTCAACGGATCGTGTTTAATTACGATCCAAACTATCAACGCGTTCCTGAAATAATGAAAAAAATGGGAGTAATAGAAAAAAAAAATTCCCCTTCAAGATTTACGTCCGTAACTCGAAAAGTTTGTAAGTCGGGGAGCAACTACATAAAAAAGGTTTTATAGGGAGCCCCAAAAATTGTTTTTCCATTGGGCCGCAAAATTCTCCTAAGCCCCGGACCTGTCTCCTATTTTTGAATTTAAACATTTCAGGGAATAATGCAGTTAAAAACTTAAATAATTAATTAATTAAATAATTAGTTAAATAATTCTAATTTTTCTTTTTCAATAATTGACGTGTATGGTTTTTGAACTTTTCTCGTGCTTACCGGCTGTATACGTCATATACATATATATATATATATATATATATATATATATATATATATATGCTAGCTATAATACCCGGCGCTGCCCGCGTTTTCTTCAATGAGGGCTGTTTGGATCACGTGATATCTCCCTCTTTCTTTGAGGGACATGCAAACCGTGTCTAAGATAACCAATATGGCGACTTCCTGCGCGACTTCATGAAATAAACAAATCTACATTTAAAGAAACATAGAAACAAATTCCCCCCCCCCCTTTTTAAGGGGCGCTAGGTATTTCGATCCCCCTCCCGAACTTCAAGTTATCTATCTCTGCCTGCTTCAGCTCCCAAAAATGCTTAATTAAAGCTGTGAAATTTCTTTGATGTACTTTACGGGCCCATAATTAATTTTAAAACAACCCATACTATATGAATTTATGCAGTTGAATATTAAAAGACAATATGGAGACATTAATTTTCATGCTTGAGAAGATATAAATATAAAAAGATGAAATATCAATGTTATAGCATGAATTTCCAACTCACAAGTAGGTCCGGGGGCTAATTACAGTCAAACCTCGTTAATGAGTCACTCTTGGGAGAGCAAAAATATGACTTAGTAAGCGGAGTGACTCGTTAAACGGAGTTGGCCATAGCTGTGCCAATTTCCTGCCTGAGGACAATTGGGACTTCCAAAAAGTGACCCGGTAAGCGGAGTGACGTGTTAACCGAGTGACGCACTAACGAGGTTTGACTGTACTTCCTATTTAATCTCCTGGGCATCGTATATCTATCGCTAAGCGAACTCAATATTTCGAAAATCGACAATTCTATTCAATTTTTAAAATTATTGATGTGACAGAAAACCCCACTAAATTTCCGCATTTCTACTCTAAAATCGGCAATTTTACTACTGATTTCTATGAGGATCATCCTTTGCCTGACCTTCAAAGTGATGCTGATCATGACGTCTATTCAAAAAGCCTCATTACTGAGAGTATTGAAAATGTGGCAAGGCATTATAAAGGCATAAATTATTATTCATATAGTAACAGGATGAGAGAAGTGACAAACCATTGTAAAGGCATATACACGTCTGAAAGGCTATGCTAGGGAACCACGGTAACCAAAGTAAACGTTCGAAAGTGATTGTTGAGGCCCAAAAACCATTGTTGCCCGACAGTTTTTTTTTGCCCGTTTGGGGCATTTGCCCTGCTCTGACGAAATTTTAAAGTAGCCTATCGTTCAAGTCGGGTCCCATTTGGTACACAGTCAAACCTCGTTAATGAGTCACTATTGGGAAAGCAAAAATATGACTTAGTAAGCGGAGTGACTCGTTAAACGGAGTAAGCCATAGCTGTGCCAATTCCTGCCTGAGGGCAATTGGGACTTCTGAAAAGTGACTCGTTAAGCGGAGTGACGTGTTAACCGGGTGACGCACTAACAAGGTTTGACTGTATATGCAAAATTTGGCGACGATCGATCTAAAATTGTAGATATGTATAGTGAACACACACACAAAATCAATTTTATATACGTATATAGACTAGCTGATACCCGGCGACGTTGCCCGCCTCGTAAAAAATTTATATACGTATAGCTTATGAATTATTTCTTAATCAAAAAAATTTCTGCATAAAGTAAGAAAAAATTACTTTCATTTTTAAATATTTTAATTAAAATCGCTTGTGAATACACAATATTTTTTCTTTTTCCATCTGGTGTGTAGATGTACAAATTTTTGAGATTACCAACACGCGAACAGGCGACGTAAAGCTGTCCGTGTGAAAAACTGGGCTCAAGTAGGTTGATACCTGCCACTACTAACAACTGGCCTTGCGCTCTGTTGATTGTCATGGCAAAAGCTGAAAGAATCGGGAACTGTAATCGCTTGAAAGTGAATGGCATTTCTTCAGTGATAATTGGGATTTACGTGGAATGGAGACGTCTTCTCCTTTGGCACATCCAGTTAGAATCGTTGCTTCGATGATGTAATTGTGCAATTTCTTCACGCAGAGTCCGGTGTCATTGCAGAGTATCGGTGTCGACAAATTTCTTAAAAGCATTATAGGTGCTCCGACTTTGAGGGTCATGTGGTGGCACACCCGGAATATCCAAAGAGTTCAGAAATTCTGCAGGATACAGAACTGTCTGCGCTGTGTCTGTGACAGTGTCAACCGATTTATAAGATGTGGAGTCTCCCGGAATAAGTTTTAGGATTTTTTCCGTTGGTCTTGTTCACACTGTCATTTTTCGATGACGGGATCGCACTCTCACAAAGCCACGCATGGTTTTGGTGATTTTGTTGAATGTTTGGGAAGATTTTGTCTGCAAGTTCTTGAACTGAGTTTATATATATATATATAAGAACTGGCAAAATCCATTTGGGAACGTAATCAGTCCAGCGCTTGGGTCTACGGGAATTCATCCGTCGCCAAGTTTGATCAACTGATGTGAAAATGATAGCATTGCTGAGTCATTTTGCAGTTGAACTCGCATGTTGGTGGATAATGATCATTTTTTAACTTCGTGCCAGAGTGTTGATGATTTTAGGCAAGCATTAAGTTCATCAGTTGGCGTTGAACATTTTTATTCCCAGTTTTGTTGTCGTAGTTGTTGTCCTCTGTTGTTTGGTGACATCATATGTGCAGCGAATATTATTCAAACGCCTTTAAGCATTTTTTAAATTGAAACTATACCTATACAATGGGCGGTTGATGAAATAAAGGCCGCATTATCACTTACAAGACACCCTGTATATAGGCTAGCAGAAATACCCGGCGCTTCCCGGGTTTTCTTCAATTACTGGGATGATTGGAAAAGTGTCAATTCATTATAAAGGAATAAACTGTTATAATAACGGAATTAAAGGTGTGACAAACCATTGTAAAGGCATATATTCACGTCTGAAACGCATTGTTGGAAACCACGGTAACCAAAGTAAACGTTCCGAAAGTAATTGTTGAGGCCCCAATACAATTGTTGCCAGACAGTTTTTTTGCCAATTTCGGGCATTTGCCCAGCTCTGACGAACTTTTAAAGTAGCCTACGGTTCAATCCTGGACCTGTTTGGTATATATGCAAAATCTGGCGATGATCGGTCTAAAACTGTAGATTTGTATAAAGAGCATACATACATACATACTTTCACATTTATACACTGCTGGCCACCGTAAATGCAACACCCTGAAGGAAGCATGCAAATAATATGAAATTTACAACATGCATTAGCGGAGGTGAGATATGCAAATGATTAGAATTTCAGCGCAGACGCACATCACGCGCGCCTGTGGCGCCACTTCAAAGCGCTATTTAAGGCTTGGAGATTTCGACGATTTGAAGTACGGCAATTGTGTTTTTCTTGTGGTTTTTTCAAAAAAACGATCAATTATGCCTCGTAGAAAACAGCGATCATCTTTTGATCAAGTATCCGAATTCGACAGAGGAAGGATAGTGGCCTACCGAGATTGTAGATTATCTTTCAGGGAAATCGGTAGTCGTGTTGGACGAAACCAAACAACTGTAATGCGGATATGTGATCGTTGGATGCAGGAGGGTACGACGGACCGACGTGTTCGATCGCATCCACCTCAGTGCACCACTTCACGTGATGACAGGCGTATTGTGCGTATGGCAGTGACGGATCGCTCAGCCACATCACGAACCATAGCACAGCACATTCAGTCTGTACCGCATCATCCAGTGTCTGCGCGTACCATTCGACGCCGTTTACAGCAGAGTGGTCTGTCCGCAAGACGTCCATTGCTTCGTCTACCCTTGACGCAGAACCACGGACGTCTCCGCCGCCAATGGTGCGATGAAAGAAGGATGTGGACGGCACAATGGAATGAAATTGTCTTTACTGACGAGTCACGCTTCTGTCTGCAACACCACGATGGTCGGATTCGAGTCTGGAGACACCGTGGAGAGAGGATGCTGAACAGCTGCGTTATGCACCGCCACACTGGTCCTGCACCGGGTATTATGGTATGGGGCGGTATTGGATATCACTCTCGCACTCCTCTAGTACGCATTGCCGGTACTTTAAAAAGCCAGCGCTACATCTCCGAGGTGTTGGAGCCAGTTGTCCTTCCTTACCTTCAGGGCTTGCCCACAGCCATATTTCAACAGGATAATGCGCGACCACACGTGGCACGCATTGTCCAAAGGTTCTTCGTCAATCGCCAGATTGAATTGCTTCCCTGGCCAGCTCGCTCTCCGGATCTTTCGCCGATAGAAAACATGTGGTGCATGGTTGCTCAACGATTGACCCAGATTACATCCCCAGCTGCCACACCAGATCAACTTTGGCAACGCGTGGAAGCTGCTTGGTCTGCTGTACCCCAAGAACACATCCAAAGTCTCTTTGAATCAATGCCGAGGCGTGTGGCAGCGGTGATCTCCAACAATGGCGGCTACTCTGGCTACTGATTTTGGCAGGAACCACACTTCACAGAAGTCTATAAATTTAATCATTTGATGCTTGGTCAACATGTTATCTACAAAATAAATATTGTTGCGATATCTTTTGTCTTTCTTGGTGTTGCAATTTGGGTGGCCAGCAGTGTATATAAGATGTGTGTGTGTGTATGTATACATATATATACCGTATGTGTGCATATAAAACTAATACCTCATTGCAAAGCCTCGCAAATCTCAGGCGCCAGGTCTTCATTGCGACTAAGAAATTGATATTGGTGCATAAAATTTTCTGTATTTGATTACTAGCTCAGGCAAAAAAATTTTTCCTTGGTCATTTGATGATTTTTTGTTGCGCCATGGTCATTTTCTGCACATGAGGGCTAATTCGATAAGGACCTATAAGTTATTGCCGATTCGGGAATGGCAGGGTTCGATGTTTTGCTTCTTTATACTAACCGAGAGGGGTTGGTGCTCTAACCCCTCAGTGTGGGACTCCCTGCAGTAGCAATCATTTTATGTGGTCATGTTATCACTGTTTCTGTATACCCAGCATCGGGAAAGTTTCTGACAAGGACGAAATGTGTATGGAACTCTCTTGCTACACCTCTAAACGACGTCCCTTTTGGCACTTCAGACAAATATCTTATCGACGTGGGCTACTGTGCCCAAATTAAGCTTGGCTCCTGAAATATTTGGTTGCCATATAGATTTAGCTTTCAAGCAATTCCCTTCCTTATACATACATACATGGGATGCAACACGTGTGCTCTCCTTTCCCTCACCAGGGATTTCTAAGACGCACTTGAGCACCGAATAAGTACTTCGTGCATAACACAATCATAACTCTACAGACAGACATTGTGGCTCTGGGCCAATGAAAATCACTTACAGAAATCAGGCGATTGCCTTCGTCCAATAGGGGGAGGTCTTCACCAACTTGGTTTGGGAACACACGAGGCTTTTCGGGCCGAGATCCCTCAAATGTAGGGGACGCAAGAAAGGGAAACCTTGCGCTGAGATGACGGTGAGTGATTCAAACTACATGTATATATATAATTATTGTGTGACCTTTTTTTGTGTGTATAATTGGTGGTGTGAGAGTGTCCATGTTGAATATAAATTGTATCGAGTTTAGTGTAATGCACCGTGTCGAAGTATTTTCAATGAATAAATAAAATTAAATTGTAATTCTCTAATTGAAAAGGTTATTATTATTTTCGCAATGTCCTGCTCATAATTTCCCAGTAATTTATAATATGTCGTGCTAATGAAACTAGTTCGTTTACATCTCCTGGCCGCGTCCGGCTAACCTCTTCAACACAGAGTGGTGCCGTCGACCGGCGAATCTGTGGTGTATTTGGGTTGTGTAGCACTCTTAAATGTTGTCAGGATTAACTTGGCGTAACTATACTGAACTGTCGTAATTATTATTTTTCAATCGTTGCAACGTATTTGCTAGCGTATTTTTCCATAGTTGACATAAATAATTTTAAAAAAACCTAATATGATTGTGTTTCTACCGTTTGTTAAAATATTTCCTTTTATTGAGTGTGTGATTTGAGTCATATTTTGAACGTATAATTTGTGTTTCTCACGTTGAATTCCGATTATTGTCGACGATGTGATTTCAGTATCGTGATTGAGTTCAATTGTCAAGACCTAAACCTGAGCGCCATTTCTATTTCCTTTTCGGATGAGTCTATATGTGTGAGGGGAAAACTCGTTTTTCCTTCCTCGTTGTCATGTCTCCGGTGGAAAATTTTATTCGTGTTTCGTTTTGGTTGTGTTGTTTCGTGATCACTGTTTAGCCGATTAATTTCCCAGTCAGATTTTTTTTTATACATACATAGGGATCATTTCACACAGACTTGCACAATTCACAAACATTGAGGTACATTTTGGATTTGAGAGGCCTTATTATTTTATTCTTGTAGTGGTCTCAACCACTAAATATTTGGCGAGTGATCCTCCTCTTTCTCGTCCCCTCTATCGTTCTTAAAACGGTAAAGGCTGCCGCCTGTACACTTCGCCAGGCGAGATACCTTACACAATTTTTCTTTTTTTTTATATTTTTTTTTACACATATTTGCCCCTAAATTTTTTTTTTCTTTTCACACTACACCATGGCTCACGAGGAAGCCCAAGCTCAGAATGTCCAGCAGTTCAACATGTTTCCAATCATAGTAGGCACTTACAATTCCATACCCGTATTTGATGGAACAAATTCAGGATTGACAGTGACTGATTTTTTTTTTTCAAGAATTGATCGTGCATCAGCCTTGGCGAATTGGGATGATCATACTAAGAAAGAGATTGCATTACAGAAATGTTCTGGAGCTGTACTTGCTCACATTCAGTCAAGCTCTCACTTGATAGACCTTATGACCTGTGAACAATTTCGTGCTCATGTAGTAGACAGATTTTCTTCACCTGACAGACCTGAGATAGTGTTGTCTCAACTGACAACAACAACACAATCAGATTCTGAGAAAGTCAGAGATTTTGCTGATCGTCTTGAGTCACTAGCTCGACGTGCTATTCAGGTCACACCGAATGAACCTGTGGCCATAACAAATTATCGTGACACACTTCTTTTGGCCAGATTTAAGGCTGGTATACTATCTCACATGGAACCACTTATCGCCGCCCACAATCCAGCAACCTTTCGAGAGGCAGTTGACTTAGCCTACCGTATCGAGCAGGCTAGTTCGAAACCTGCATGGGTTTCTTCTTCCTCTAAGGAAAACATTATGCCGTCACAGGCACCTTCGCTTTCAGATTCACTTGTTCCCACACTTCTGAACAGAATTTCTTCTCTCGAAGAACAATTGCAAAAACTGCAAGTAACACAAAAATCTCCTGAACCACAAACAAGGCACACTCGTTCTTCTCAGACCTCTCGTCACCTCGTCTGTTTTAATTGTGGAATTCCTGGTCACTCATACAAGGTATGTCGAAAACAAAATCATTCATATTCTTTTCGTTCTCAGAGTAATTTCCACGATCATCTCAAAATTCTTTCAACTCTCGAAATAACAATTCTAATTGGCGTCGAAATTCCTCATTTCGTTCTTTTTCTCCTGGAAATACCAGAGAGTCGGAGTCAAATTCTCAGTCTGGTCGTCAACAAGAAAATTCTCAGTCTGGTCGTCAACGAGACAACTCCCCGTCTACCCGTCCAAAACGTGTGAGCTTCAACATGGTCGCTGCTGAGAGTCCTCCCTCAACTCCTGAACTTCCGATTGTGTATGTTCAAATCCACGAACTAATTTTGCCATGTCTTGTAGACACAGGTGCTGCTATGTCACTAGTTACAGACGAGTGGTGTCAAAAGTCCAAACTGACTCGTAAATATCAAGCTGTCACTCCAGCAGTGCGAATGACTGGTGTCACCGGCGAACCAATCGTGATTCGACACAAAATCTCTCTACATTTCGACATGAAAGATCGTCATTTCTCCCACACATTTTTTGTCATTCCACACAGTGTTTGTCCGTACTATGAGGCTATCCTTGGTGTGGACTTCCTGAGTGCACAAGCTGCTGCATTCAAATTCAGTAAAGATGGACTGTCATTGACCATTCCTCATCCAGTGTCATCTGTCAAAACATCTGTCGCTTGCACCAAGAGAGACATTGTCAGTCCTCGCCACACTGAACTTTTCATTCCTGTCTCAGTGGCCGAACCTCTGCAATCTTCTATGGTCTTCAATGGTACCTGTTACTTGAACCAAGTTTCGCATGTGGCTCATCTTCTACATGTTCCTGAAGAGCACAACACGTCTGCCAGTGTGGCATTACCAGAGAAATTTCCTGTTTCGAATGCAACTTCAGTACATCTAGTACCGAATCACTCGCTTGAAGACCTGCAACAAGCTCAAGGTGAAGATGAGTTTTGTCAACACATCAAGGACTGTATTACAAACAACAAACACTTGCCAAGACGTTACCAGAACATTACATTCTTTCACCACAATGACGTCTTGTGTGTTTCATCTAAAGCGAAACCGAGTAAAGTGAAAACTGTTCTTCCCAAGTCATTTGTTCCAGATGCTTTATCGTTGTCGCATGGTGTTTCATCACCTGCACATGCTAGACATTCACGAACACTCCTTCGTCTTCGACAGAAGTATTGGTTTCCTGGCATCGTAAAGCTGACGAAACATTTGTTTCTTCATGTGTGTCTTGCTTGGGGAAACATAGACCACAGAACTGTATTGTGTCTCATGTGTCTACCACTGACTGTAAAAATTCATCGACAAATGATTCCCATCTTCCAGATGATGATGATGATAAGTGGACTGATATGACTCAGGTATTTCCAATTTCTTCCTCTTTTTCGTCTCAAGTATCTCGTACCTCTACTAATTGTAATTTGAGGTCATTTTTGCATAAAATTGGATGTCCCACATAATTCTTTTTCCATTCACTTAAGAAAGCTTACATCTTATTATTCTTATTGTGTTGTATCTTATTATTCTTATTGTGTTGTATCTTATTATTCTTATTGTGTTGTATCTTATTATTCTTATTGTGTTGTATCTTATTATTCTTATTGTGTTGTATCTTATTATTCTTATTGTGTTGTATCTTATTATTCTTATTGTGTTGTATCTTATTATTCTTATTGTGTTGTATCTTATTATTCTTAGTGTTGAATTTGCATAACCACTGTGTCACTCGTCACTTATGTGCCCACTAACAAGAACTGCACCTTGCGTACCAACAAGAACTGACCCAGTCTACTGACTGCATCTACTTCAAGTTCTTGGTTTGTATGTCGTGCATCGAGTCGACTTGTCATGTCAATATATATTCTTTTTTTTTGTGTGTGATCATTTTTTGAATTTTATTTTTCAATTTGTGTAATGCTTAAAGCCTTTTTGATATATCATTAAGTTGGTACAGGCACTCTCACTCACCTTTTGGGTCACTCACTCGTCATCTCCTACACCTTCCCTATGTTTATATATAATTAAGTATTGGTGTGTGTTTGTCTCGGATATTGCTGTATGTGTGTGCACGTTCTTGATTTTTTTTCTAGTTTTTCTTTCCAGCGAATCCTCGTTCTTTGTCAGCATTGCATATCATTGATGATATGTGTTTGCGCATACTGCTCCTTGTGAAGGTGACATGTTGTTTGTTTTTGGGTTTTCATGTGGAAAGTAGTTTTAATGTTGATGTCATATTGTGAAGCTTATTTCTTTTAGGCTGGAAGTTTAGATTCTTGGCGCCAGATGCTGAAGTTTGTTATCGTAGTTTTGATTTATTTTTTTGAAGTTGTTGATATATAGTTGTGATGTTGAATTGTGATTCATTCTTTTGTAAAAAAAAAAAGAGAAGTGTCAATTTTTTTTTCCTGGAGCAGAGGAAATGTACATAGATGGACATTTCTAATTGATTATATCTTCATTGGTAACTACGAAGCACAAGTTTGTCTTAAATTTTTGTTTGTATATTTTACTTGATATAACACTGTTGATTGTGTATTACACACATGCTAACCAAGCAGCATTGTTTGATCCATACAGTATCATACTTGACTTTGCTGGCACAAAAATTTTTTTACACAACTTATGATACTATTGCCATATATTTTGTTTTTCTTCCTGACATGTATTCTGATGCTCAGTTGTAACATGCATACATATACACGCACATACACCATATGTTTTTTTTTTGTTGTTGAACTCTGTTGTTGTACACATTATGTTTACAGTGTTACATTATGGTTGTCGTGTATGCGATTCACTCTCACCTTTTCTCTCGTGCCATATGTAATGGTCTCTCACCCGTCTCATTTGAAAAATTTTACTTTGCAAAATTTTTCCTACCTTCCCGTAGGTAATATGTCACGAGTGAACCTTACACACACTTTCTCCCCCTCTCGCCTGCTCATAGAGAAACCACACATTATACATATTCATACATACATGGGATGCAACACGTGTGCTCTCCTTTCCCTCACCAGGTATTTCTAAGACGCACTTGAGCACCGAATAAGTACGTATTACATAACATCATCACAACTCTACAGACACACATTGTGCCTCTGGGCCAATGAAGACCCCTTACAGAAATCAGGCGATTGCCTTTGACCAATAGCAGAGGTCTTCACCAACTTGGTTTGGGAACACACGAGGCTTTTGCCAGAGAGAGAGTATTGCTGGAGGTTGGACGGCCAACATCTCGCGCTTGAAGAGTCGTTAATTTACTTTCTGTCTCCTCCTAACCCCGTGTCGAGATCCCTCAATGTAGGGGACGCAGAAACCTTGCCCCGAGATGACGGTGAGTGATTCAAACTATATATAATTATTGTGTGTTTAATTTGGTGGAGTGAGAGTGTCCATGTTGAATGTAAATTGTATCGAGTTTAGTGTAATTCACGGTGTCGAAGTATTTTCAATGAATGAATAAAATTAAATAGTAATTCTCTAATTGAAAAGGTTATTATTATTTTCGCAATGTCCTGTTCATAATGTCCAAGTAATATATAATATCAAAAATATCGGCAGTATTTCCCAACATAGAGTACTCCACCAAATTAAACACACAATAATTATATATAGTTTGAATCACTCACCGTCATCTCGGGGCAAGGTTTCTTGCGTCCCCTACATTGAGGGATCTCGACACGGGGTTAGGAGGAGACAGAGAGTAAATTAACGACTCTTCAAGCGCGACATGTTGGCCGTCCAACCTCCAGCAATACTCTCTCTCTGGCAAAAGCCTCGTGTGTTCCCAAACCAAGTTGGTGAAGACCTCTGCTATTGGTCAAAGGCAATCGCCTGATTTCTGTAAGGGGTCTTCATTGGCCCAGAGGCACAATGTGTGTCTGTAGAGTTGTGATGATGTTATGTAATACGTACTTATTCGGTGCTCAAGTGCGTCTTAGAAATACCTGGTGAGGGAAAGGAGAGCACACGTGTTGCATCCCATGTATGTATGAATATGTATAATGTGTGGTTTCTCTATGAGCAGGCGAGAGGGGGAGAAAGTGTGTGTAAGGTGCACTCGTGACAAATCTTTACGTCATGAAGTTAAACTATTGATAAAATTTGATATTTATAGCTTCTGCGGTTCGGCTCGGCGTGATTTCTCTATGTTACGAATGAACCCTTCCCCCCTTTTGACCACCTTAGGGGTCGAATTTTAAAAATCCCCCATCTCAGTGAGACTTTACGTCATGAAGTAAAACTTTTGACCAAATTTGGTATTTGTAGCTTCAACGGTTTTGGCTCGGTGATGATGAATCAGTCAGTCAGGACATGTTATTTTATATACAGGGTGTCCCATCGAGACCACCCAAACCAGGTTCCTCGCTTGGAATTGAGGTGATACATTATCCCCTTGATGGTTATTGCCTTCTCGATCGAACACTCATCATTTCAATAGTAACCGATCACTTTTATTCATTATAATTAAATCAGTGTTGGGGATAATTAATTGACAACAACTACATATTCGTAAAGGACATCATTACATGTTTCTACTGGGGTTGTTCACCTTGCTCTGACTCCCACCCACGCAAGGGGGGAAAAGATTCTCCCTTTCTGTCTCTCCAGGGTTGCTAAAGCAATTTTCTGTCGAGATTGGCGTGGTGGTGCGTCTACTGTGGCGATACACCGCAGAATCGCCACAGTAGACGCACCACCACGCCAAAAAATGCCCATAGAACTGTACCTTCACGACCTATAGTTTTCGAGAAAAATGCGAAAGAAATGTATGACGTCATATCCGGTGCAAGGGGGGGGGGGAGACTTTATTTGAAACATGAACATCGGTGTTTTTGCAATATGTTTACATAAGAAGATGTTCAAAATATAACCACCGCGCCTATCGAGGCATGCATGTGCGTGCCGGGGAATGACGGGGAAATTCCGCCCCCCTTCCACTGCACCGGATATGACGTCATACTTTTCTTTCACATTTTTCTCGAAAACTGTGGGTCATACAGGTACAGTTCTTTCAGCATTTTTTATGTATTCCAAGCGAGGAAATCTGGCTGTGCAGAGTTTCGGTGGTCTTGATGGCAGACCCTGTATATAAATAGAGACTCGGAAAGACAGGACTTCTGGAATTACAACACCCAAGGGGTATCATG
This sequence comes from Pholcus phalangioides, assembly GCF_987345545.1. Taxonomy (NCBI): domain Eukaryota; kingdom Metazoa; phylum Arthropoda; class Arachnida; order Araneae; family Pholcidae; genus Pholcus; species Pholcus phalangioides. The sequence goes on along the minus strand of NW_028301617.1, from coordinate 10,732,610 downwards.
AGGGATTCAAATCATCGCCAAACAATTTTCAGATTACCAAATCCATGAAGCCGCTGGTAACTTGGTAATAATATAGTTATAATTATATTTCATGTAACCGTTAGTCCATGAAATATAATTATTTCTTTACAACAAGAATGCCTTCTCCGAGTTTGTGTCAGATGTCCCATTATCTATGGCTTCAAATATATAAATAAATAAATTTATTAATAAATTTTCTCAGAATTTTTTTCAGTTTTTCAATATTTTCCCAAGATTCTTAACGACCACACTCGTCTGCATAGAGTGCAGTCGCGAACTGAGTAGCGTGTAAAAGTCGCTTTAAGTGAACGAAGTCAAGACCCCCCCCCCCCCCTCTTTGTCGGTCGTCGAATGTCGACTGTTACCGCTCGCGTAGCTTGCCATCCAGTGGACGACCGGCCTAATAGCGTCATAGAAAATGTATAAGCATATAAGGACTAAAAGAGTGATGCAGACTGGTCGTCCATTGGAAGCTACAACACGCGGCAGGTGCTACACGATCGACAACAATCGACATTGAGTTAGACGACAAACAGCGTTTCACGTCGTTTAGCATCCTTTTATCAAGTGTGCCTCAAGTTTATCAATCTTAGTGTAGACTGATTTTAAATTCGCATTCGGCAATCAAGTACCTGTTGTCCTCTCGATTATGTTACACTATAGGACACGCGATGCGTGGTGGTAAGGTACTTATAGGCCGGGTGACTCGCCAAAACAACGTTTCGCAGACTGCTGACGACAACCGGGGGATCGCGTAACGTATACGGCTCAGCCTCGACCTTAACTCACTGTTGGTCAGCACTGGACAACAGAGAGTGATTTGTTGTGTTTAACCAACAAAAGCATTTCGATTCATCCTTTTTCTTGTCTGGCAGTGAATGGGGATAGACCGGGATGGCGATGGATGAAGTTTTTCCGATACGCAAATTTTTGCATTATGATTACTGAATTAGAGCTTGTGCAAACATGTGAATGACCAAAAAAAGTGACTAAAGAACGAGAAACCGGTCAGTGAGCGATTAAAAGTGTGATCTAGAGCGTGTACACACACGCTCTGGGAACGGCTAATCACTCACGGCTCGGCGTGAATGATGTCAGGGCCCGGCCGTTGAGAAGAACTTATCTAGTTGCTAATGCTTTTAATCAATCTTTTGATCATTCACATGCTCCCAGAGCGTGCCGGGCCGTGAGTGATTAGCCGTTTCCTTTTGACCCATTCAGTTTCCGTAAGTCATGTATTTGACTGAGCCTTCCACTTACAAAAATAAGTGAAACCAGGCCGCGGCTTCCAAAGGTTGAGAACCGCTGAATTAGAGCTTGTGCAAGTATGTGAATGATCAAAAGGGGAACCAAAAGAGTGAACTAGAGCGTGTAAATGATCAAAAGGGTTACCTAGAGAGTGTGCGAGAATGGGAGTGACCTAGAGCGTGTGCAAGCATGTGGATAACCAAATAGTGACTTCAAGCACGTGAGTGACCTAGGAAGCGAGAAATCGGGTTACCAAAAGATTGGCCTAGAGCGTGTGCAAAAGGATCCTAGAGCGTTTTGGTGACGCACGGGACGTGAGTCACCAAAACAGTGACTTAAGAGACACAAACGTACTTACAGTAGCGGTGACCAAGCGGGTTATAGACCAGGGCAATAAATTTATGGAATGAGTGATCAAAAAAATTAGACTAAAATGGGAAAGTTCAAATTCGCGTAGTTCACAGGCGCCAAAACCCATGAGTCCGCCTTTAAACAGACACGGAAGGCCTGAACCTAACAACCTACCCCGCACTTGAGGGAAAAAGACGCCAATAAGTGGCCTATTCTGACAACCCCGCAGATTTTGAATTGTGAATACTGCATTAGCCATATACAATGTCCTTTCTGAAATGTTTAATACGCATACCATACGTCCGTTTTCCACGGGATTTTGCAAAACGAAACGACAAACCATAAAAAAAAAATTATTTAGACGATGCTACAGATATTACGAAAAAGGGAGTACACAAAACATTCCTCGGATTTGAGATCTAGTCTGTGATCCGACAGAAGGTGGTCCCAATCACAAATATCTCGGTGTCTCTTGTCGCCAAAGGGCTCCTCATTTCGTCGTTTGGCAAAGCTTAGGATCAGCTGCCTGCGATGCTTCGTAGAAACGTTCGCCCAACACGTCGGCGTAGTTGGCGGTCATTGGCGCTGCCTTCAGCGCAGTGGTGGAACTCTTGAACAAGACGTCGGCCAGGTCGGTGAAATAATTCGCGAAGACCTTGAAGAGTTCGGAATCGTTGGCGAAGAATTTAGAAGTGTCCGCCATCAACCGGGCCAGTTGAAGTCTCCTCAGCGGGGACGCGTCACCGTTTGTCATCACCTGTAAGACACACACACGATCAAAAAAATGTTTAATCTGTGACCAGCATCGCCAACACGTTAAGCTGAGTCCAAACCCGCAGAACTTTACAGAATTCCAGCAGCGCAAAAGCCGGTTTTGAGGTGGGCTAGCACAGTGCGAGTGGTTTTAATTGCCGATTTTGCGTAGCCGTGCCCCAAAACCAGTTCCTGAGCTGCTTCACCACACATCAACTCCAAGCATATCGCTATATTGGAATTTGCTGCCGTTAACGAGTTGGGTTGGAAATGAAGGCGCCATTTATCGAGCTCGTTAGGGAGAAAATATCTTATCTATATCCTCCCTCGGGTTTGACCCGGGACGGCAACCTTCAAGGTGATAGATGAGCATCTTACCATCACGTCACTCGGACGTCAGTTTTTTGTGCGGCGGAGTTTCGCGCTGTTCCGTGGGTGTGGATCCGGCTTTAGGATAAGGATCAATAGTTATGATTGGGACTTACGTAATGAGAAGGTACTTTCGCCAGGTTGCATTCCTTGTACTGTTCGACGGGTGCTGTACCGCCCTGCAGACAAAGCAGCTGGAAATCGGACGACAGCAGGTCCCGCTGCCAAGTTGGACCTTCCCCTTTCTTGCCTCCGTTGCCGTCAGTGTTTTGCGGGACGGTGGTGTGCTTGATGAAAGCCACGTCGCCGCGACCCTCCGCGAGGCACCTCAGGGCACCAGAGTAACCGTTGTACCTCTCCCTGTTATCACGTTCGCACCTGTTGGAAGAGAAATATATGTCACGTCAAAAGAGCGTCGGTGTTGCTCGAGTATCGTACCTCAATGGACTCGTCTAACCCTGACCATAGGCAGATTTAGAGTTTGGCCGCAAGGAAACGAACGAAAGTGTTGACACGTGACCATGCTTACTTGGTTTCAGGACGATCGCCGCCGATGCACTGGCGGCAGAGCTTCTCGGCTTGTGTCCGCCCCGGATTGTACTTGGTGTCGTTGGCTCCCGGGACGCACGAACCAGCCGAGAAGAACCGGGCGATGGACTCTGCCTTATTGCACTCGCTGCGGTCGATGCTGCCGTCGTAGATCAGCGCCCCGATCGGAACTATCCATCCAGCAGTCTTGCCGATTCCAGTGTGGCATGAACGGAGACCTGTCAAGAATCCAAATGTGATCACTAGAGCCCCGAAAGTTTAAGCTCTAAAAATGCCTAAAATAGGTACTAACAAAAGGGTATTTTTATGGAAGAAAAAAAAAGAACTAAAACTAAGATATTAAGGGTCCAAACACTAGCTAAAACTTTCTTGTAGCCTCCACTGCTTTAATTATGGTTTATAATAACTGCATTATATTATTATCCAAGTTAAACTGATTTCAAGCCCGAAATAAGATGTCAGTGGACCTTCAAGAGGTCGATTCCAGGGACACCATTACCAGGCGCGGAACCCGTAGAGAAAATTATCTGTGGGGCTTCTTTTCTAGTAGTTGCGTATAATTCTCGTTTATTTTTGTATTATTTGGAATAATCACTATCATTTCTGTAGTTGAAACATGGCTACCTTGTTCTATTGTGGTAGTGGTAGTGATAGTAACCGAGGCCGATACCCAGGCTCTGTCGCACTCGGTGATATAAGAACAATGTCCCTGGGGACTCGGATGCCGCCGGGGAACCTAACATATATTGAGCTTGAGAAAGGTATATCACATACATGGGAGGCAGGTGCCATTACGCACATCACCAGTAAACAGGTATAGATCGAAAAATGGCGATTCATGTAAATAATACCTTGTAGTAAGAAAAATTTAACTTTTTTTATATTGCCACATATGCGAGACTCTTTCAAGCGCTTGGCCCCGTGATGGCCGCATCTGTCGAACACTCCCCCCCCTCTCCCTCCCCACGATAGCACCACTCACGAGGGCGACTCTGGTCGGTTTAATTGAATACTAAATATGTATGTAAAATGAATGAAAATTTCAAAAAAAAAACATTTATGGCAAAGAAAATTTCAGAAAAGGCATTTTTATACCAAAGAAAGTTTGAAACTAGGCAAAAAAAAAGGCATTTGTGGCATTTTCCTTGAACTTCCGGGCTCTAGTGATCATGTTTAAAATTAAAGTAACTTCTTCTACTTAACCGCAAGGCCGTAGCGGGGAGAAATGTGAGAAAATGACCGAAAAAAGGGAAAAAGGGGGGGGGGGGAATTCCATTCTGAAACCTCTCCTTCAACATAACAAGGGGGCGTCAAAATGCGTGTTTGCCCCGGGTGGCCAAGCATCTAGTTGCGGCCGTCTGTTGGAAAAGTAGCAATACCCTCCCCAGCCCATCATATCTATCCACACCCACCTGATCAAACATGAGAACATTTTTTTCAAAGTATATGGGGGTAAGAAGAAAATACAGTCGAATCCCGTTATAACGAACACCAAGATACCGGAGAAAGCAGTTCGTTATAACGAAATTTCGTTAAAAAGGAATTTTCTAGAGAGTGTGCGAGAATGGGAGTGACCTAGAGCGTGTGCAAGCATGTGGATAACCAAATAGTGACGTAGAGCACTTCAAGCACGTGAGTGACCTAGGAAGCGAGAAATCGGGTTACCAAAAGATTGGCCTAGAGCGTGTGCAAAAGGATCCTAGAGCGTTTTGGTGACGCACGGGACGTGAGTCACCAAAACAGTGACTTAAGAGACACAAGCGTACTTACAGTAGCGGTGACCAAGCGGGTTATAGACCAGGGCAATAAATTTATGGAATGAGTGATCAAAAAAATTAGACTAAAATGGGAAAGTTCAAATTCGCGTAGTTCACAGGCGCCAAAACCCATGAGTCCGCCTTTAAACAGACACGGAAGGCCTGAACCTAACAACCTACCCCGCACTTGAGGGAAAAAGACGCCAATAAGTGGCCTATTCTGACAACCCCGCAGATTTTGAATTGTGAATACTGCATTAGCCATATACAATGTCCTTTCTGAAATGTTTAATACGCATACCATACGTCCGTTTTCCACGGGATTTTGCAAAACGAAACGACAAACCATAAAAAAAAAATTATTTAGACGATGCTACAGATATTACGAAAAAGGGAGTACACAAAACATTCCTCGGATTTGAGATCTAGTCTGTGATCCGACAGAAGGTGGTCCCAATCACAAATATCTCGGTGTCTCTTGTCGCCAAAGGGCTCCTCATTTCGTCGTAAGGCTCCTATGAAACCTTATCTAGGGTATTAGAAAAGAGAGGTATGTATCCTCTTATGCATTTAGGGATATTATTTTCTAGGGAACACGAAAATTTTTTGACAGAATTGAACAACAAATTTGAAGTTGTTGTTCAATTTTCATTCATTTGGCCAATAAATTAACATACACACACAAAATATCTTGTGACAGAACTGAATAAAGATATAAAGAATATCTCGTGACAGAGAATGTCTTTGGACAAAATTGATCGAAAAATGGATAGAATTGGCCGAAATTGGACAGAATGTCTTTGGACAAAATTGACCGAAAAATGGATAGAATTGGCCGAAATTGGACAGAATGTCTTTGGACAAAATTAATCGAAAAATGGATAGAATTGGCCGAAATTGGACAGAATGTCTTTGGATAAAATTAATCGAAAAATGGGTAGAATTGGCCGAAATTGGACAGAATGTCTTTGGACAAAATTGACCGAAAAATGGATAGAATTGGCCGAAATTGGACAGAATGGCTTTGGACAAAATTGATCGAAAAATGAATAGAATTGGCCTAAATTGGACAGAATTGGCCTAAATTGGACAGAATTGGCCTAAATTGGACAAAATGGCTTTGGACAAAATTGATCGAAAAATGGATAGAATTGGCCGAAATGTCTTTAGACAGAATTGAGCAAAAACATACTGAACGTTATGTAATTCACACAAGTTGACTGATTTACCTTTGAGGTCAGAAAGCTTTCTGGCATCGGAAGCGGACCTTATAACGGCAACTGCGAAGTACGAAGCGTCAGTCTCTCCGTAGACCTCGGCAGCGACTGGTTGCAGACCATAATACCTAAGAAAAACAAGGTCACACACACAGACATGCAGTAAAAATGTATAACATATTTGTGCAAACTGAAAGCAGTCGGACTAGACGAAATGCTTCCGTTCCCGTTACACTCACCTTCCCGCCTTGTAGACGTCACCACCATCAAGAACGACCAGGTTGCAGTGGCCCATCTTCAACATCTCCATGCAAGCGACCTTGGACACGGCGACCACGCAGTCGATGCCCGGCGTCAAGCCCCTCGATTCGGCTGCCCTGGAATAGTCCTTGCACTTTTCCAGTTCCTGATCCGACACCACGCAGATAGACGCCCTTGGTGGGGGAGCCGGGCAACCGGCCCGAGATTTTTCGATGGCATTGATGAAGTCACCTAGGAAAACAAGAGAGATGTCGTCAGATGCCAGGGGCGTAGCCAGAAATTTCGTTCGGGGGGGGGGGGGACAGACCCCCAAGCTCCCTTGCTACGCCCTTGTCAGAGACGCATTTATGGTTTTTGCCGTCTGTGTGGGGGAGCCGCAAGAATTTTCCTGCCCTTCTCCCATTCGAGTCTAATTTTATTGGCCACTCATTCCCCAAATTCGCAATCTTGTGATATAATCCGCTTGCCCCGCCACTCCTGCAAGAACACCGGTGTATCTAAATCACTCTTTTAGTCACTCCCATGCTCACACACTTTTAAGGTCATTCTTTTAGTCATTCACGTGCTTGCACGCTAATTTGGTCACCATCAAATGTGGCAGATCATCAGTGTGCATCACTTGCACGCTGTTTTGGTCACTCATGTCCTTGCATAATGCTTTGGTCACTCAATGATTGCACACTGTTTTGTTCACTCACATGCTAGCTCACTGTTTTGGTCACCCTCATGCTCACTAACACACTCTTCAAGTCACTCTTTTGGTCATTCACGTTCGTGCGCACTATTTTTGTCACTCACCTGCTTGCACACTGTTTTGGTCACTCACTTGCACACTGTTTTGGCCACTCACTTGCACACTGTTTTGGTCCCTCACTTGCACACTGTTCTGGTCACTCACTTCCACACTGTTTTGGTCACTCACATTCTAGTTCACTGTTTTGGTCACTCACATGCTAGTTCACTGTTTTGGTCACCTTCATGCTCACACACTCTTTAAGTCACTCTTTCAGTGCTGTCTCAACTGGCACGGGGGGGGGGGGGGGCTCACAAAAATGATATCTAGTAAATATTTTCTAGAATTTACCAGGTAGGGCCTCGGAAATACCACTTGGCCCGCTTAAGACGGCTCTGCACTCTTTTGGTCATGCACGTGCTTGCACAATGTTTTTGTCACTCATGTGATTGCAAACTGCTTTTGTCACTCGCTTGCACACAGTTTTTGTCACTCACTTGCACCCTGTTTTGGTCACTCACGCCCTCACCCACTCTTTAAGTCATCACGTGCTTGCACACTGTTTTTGTCACTCACGCGCTTGCTCACTGGTTTTGTCACTCACGCGCTTGCTCACTGGTTTTGGTGTCTCACATGCAGGGCCGCAACTAGGGGGAGCAGGCGAGTCTCGTGCCGTGGGCGCTGCACCCGAGGGGGCACAAATTTCACTCTGAAACCTCTCCTTCAACATTACAAGGGGGCGTTAAAATGCGCACTTTCCCCGGGTGACCAAGCATCTAGTTGTGGCTCACATGGCAGCACACGCTCTAGGTCACTTTTTCGGACGCTCACTGTCATGTTTATTTTTCAATTTATAGGTCATTCTTGTGATCATTTACACATGCTCTAGATCTTTCTTTTTTTCTTTTTTTGGTCATTCACATTCTTGCACACACCCTAGGCCATTCACTGACGTAGTCCTACGTCCTTTATGTCACTCTTTTGCTCACTCGCGTGTTTGCAAACGCTCCAAGAGACTCATGACCTAGTCTCTTGCTGTCTCGGCAGAGACGGATTTATTAAGGGCTGCACAAATTTTGCCTCCCTTCTTGAATTCTAATAATTTTCTTGGCCACTCATTCCCCAAATTTGCCGTCCTGGACTATAGCCCGCTAACCCCCCCTGCTGTAAAAATACGACACTGAATGCCACTGAAGATTGTTCAGAGCACAGACTGGTGTGTACGGAAAGCTTTAGGTGTTCAGCCTGAGCTGTGGAACGGAATAACTCACCCAAATAGCTCCTGTAGTCGCTCCTTTCTGGGCCAACGAGTTGCCAAGAGTTCACTTCGTCACTCGACAAGAAGACCTTGTGGTACCATTCCAGGTGCCGACGCTGAGGTGCCACGGACAGGGACCGGGTCCGTTCCAGGGCCGAAACGAGTCGGTCACGACCGCCATCGAGCACATCTAACGAGATTGAAAGAGGAAAACATTACCCACGTGTGGAACCATTCCCACATTGATCATGTAAGTCATGCTCACTCATGGTGTGAAAGTTATGCTCACTTTGGGTGGTCATGAAAGCGTTGGAGGGCCTGAACCCCCAGACGCACATGTCCTCCCGCTCGGTGGTGGCCAGAGAGCGCCTGGAACCATCGAGGCACAGCAGGTCGAGGTTCTGGGATATTGACGGGTCCTTCTGGACTAGGTCCATCAAGACCGGGATCTTGGTGAAGGCGATGTCTCCGGAATTGTCCATCAGGCAACGGACGGAACCCTTGTAACCAGCGTAGGCATCTTCAGCGGAACATGAGGATGGATCGGCGCATCTGCTGCAGAGTCCCTTGTAACGCTTCTCTGCGGTGGTACAGATTCATAATGAATTAATTGCATGACCATATTTTCGAAATTACTTCCATAATAAGGTGCGTGGGTAAGATTCAACTCACTCAAAGCTGCGTCCACGATAGGGTCGGAGCTCCAGTTGCCAGGGGCGCAGCTGCCACCAGAGAAGAACGTCTCGACGGCCTTCAGTTCGCCCTCGTCACAGTCAGGCTGCATCACTCCCTTGGCCATCAGAGAAGCCACCGGAAGCTGCCAACCGACGGTGCGGCCGATGCCCGTGTGACAAGAGCGACGGCCCCGCAGGTCTTCGAGGGACCGGATGTTTGAATCTGACCTCACGAGAGCGACACCCTCGTACTTGTGAGGCTCTAAAATGAAAAAGCATAAAATATGTAATAATAATGATAATTCATGTCACACTGATGGAAAATTTGGCGAGGGACAAAAAAAATATCGCCAATATCTTTTGTGTGTGTGTGGGAAGGGGGGGGGGGTTGCATGGCTATTCCAATAGAAAAAAAAACTGCAGAACCAATCAGCTTACGTCCATCAATTATTTCTGTAGCGAGTGGAACACCCCCATAGTACTTCCCTGATATGTAGATCGATCTAGAATCCATATTGGCGATTTCGATGTCACCGTGTTCGAGCCTCTGAGCGCATTCCAGCCTGCAATAAGAAAAATACACACGAACATGAACTTCTATCGAAAAGTCACATTTTCGGACAAAGTGTCCTGCAGTAGAATTTTGGCAACTTTTTATCACGTCGAGAATCAAAACATTTTGTTTTTTGGCGTTATTACATTAGTTTCCGCCAAAATCTGATGAGGAAAATGGCGCACAAAAGATCCGGTCAATGTCATTCACGCCTTTCAGGTGTTAGAAACATACCTATCCTACTACTTTGCAAATGGGCTTCACTTTGCGCATGCGCAAAAAGGAAAAGAACGAAGAATATTGCCAGTTTAAGTGACCTAACTTAGTACTCACGACGTTTTTTGACACAGGGCTCCCCTGTGAAGAACGTCATCTTGTAAATAGTATTGAGCCGTTATCAAGTAAAAAGTCCCTTTGTATAATACAGTATATCAAGGGTTGCTCAACCTTTTCGGAAGTGCGGGCCACTACATTGGTTTGGAAACGTGTCGCGGGCCTTTAAATGTGCTGTGGGCCTCTTAAATGATCTGAAAATGTCCCATGGGCCCCGATAAAGTGATCTGGAACTGACATTCTCACAGCGAAAGGCTGCAATGTGGGTGGCCTTCCGCAGCAAAACTGCCGTTCAACCAAACAATACTTACATTGATTAAGTTCATTTTTATAAAATTGGGTTTGATGACACAGAACGTCTGATGACTCCGAGGGCCACATTTGGGCCCGTGCGTCATGGGTTGAGCATGCGTGCATGCATGCATGCAGTACGTACACATGAAATAAAACACCACCACCACCGAATTCTGTGATCGGACCAGAACTTACTTGTCTCTGGATTGGCTGCATTCCCACGTGTCCGGTACGTCCCGCGCCATTTGCTGGCAGAGTTCCATCTGCTCCGGAAGAACGCATATCCTCACGGCTGTAAAAGACAGAAGGACAAGTGTAAGTGTTTGGATGACGTCACACAATTCTCAATGGTAATGATCACGAATGTCATCGGTTGGAGCTCAAGGCAAGATTCTATCGCTTTGTGTCGTACCAGCTTCGAATTGAAAGATCTCGGTTAGGCTTGGTCGTCCTCAGCTCTGCCCCCGCCTCCTAACGCATATTGTTAGGATCTGAGACGTAAGGGGGGGGGGTGTCATAGGGGCTCATGTCTCCCCCCCTCCCCGAAAATGAAAAAATACATATATTTTTTTTTTAATTAAAATTTCTAAAGAAAATACCTTTACATGTTATTACGATCAATTTCTATTAATTTCAATTCATTTTTTTTTTAAACCGAGCACAACTCAGGTCTATCGCCATAGGCAATTTTCTACCTAGTGAGTTGTGCCGGAAGTGTAATTGTGTGTACCTAACAGTCTGAGTGCGTATCTAGTGTTGTGTATGATTTTTCAGTACTGCCATCTATATCTCAGAAGTGAAGTGAGTGATGTGTCGTGACTGAATATTTGTACTGTTTGTAGGCCTGTTGCTCTCTCTGTGGCGAGACTTTTTAACGGGGAGATCGGCTCGCATTTGCGCCTCGAAGTTGGGAACCACAGAAAACCAACTTCAGCCGACCACCACTGTGGCGACGGTGGGGCTCGAACCCGGGTAGGAGTTGGTAAAAACGCCTCCAGCGTCCTGGCTGATATCAGCAACTGGCTAACTGAGAACGGCCTTAAATTAGCCACCAACAAAACAAACTTCCTATGGGTCTCCCCCAAAGGGAAACGTCCGCCACAAATTCGTTCGTCAAACAACTTCATCAAGAGACTCCGCAAAATTAAAATTCTAGGTATCCATTTTAACGACAAATTGGACTGGAAAGACCATATCACAGAGCTGAACACAAGATCCAATCAACTACTCACGAGGCTTCACTGCATAGCAGGCAGGAATTGGGGAATCAACACTAGGATGCGCAGGACTCTTTACATCACGGTCGCACAACGTATTCTGGTGTATGGAGCCGCCATATGGGGAGCCAATGCTACCGTATCCCTACAGAAGCGCCTTGACTCAATTCAGAGGGGATATCTGCTATATATACTCACTACGCCCACAAATGCACTACAAGTCATACTGGGATTGCCCCCACTCAGTCTCCTGGTAGAATGTGAAGCCAAATTTAGCCTCTTGACCCGTCTGAAAACTCCTGTTACGCTGGGGAATGGCGAGACACTTTCCTACGTCCAGATGGAAAGGAAAATCACAGGATGGTCCCAGCATCCTTCACAATCTGTGGAGGAATGCCGCATTGACCTAAAAGGAGAAATACACCCACAGGCTGAATATAAGATCTACACTGATGGCTCCAAGACTGAGCATGGAGTGGCTTCGGCCATGGTTACCTTTCAGGATGACTTGGAGATAAGTAACTGGAGCAATAAACTCAATGATCTAAATACGGTATTTCAGGCGGAGCTGTTTGCGCTGCTCACAGCTACGCAACAGGCAAGCGCCAGCAAGAAAGAAACACACATTCTTTCTGATTCACTTTCTTCATTATATGCGGTTCTAGACCCCCTATCACGCCACATGATGGCTCGGAAAATTAGAAACCTGTTACTGCCAAATAGGCATATCTATATCTCGTGAATCAAAGCGCATAGTGAAAATACTGGGAATGAAGCAGCTGATCGGTTAGCCAAAAGAGCGACCGAAAGACCAGGAACAGATTTCTCTATCCTTCTTCCAAAGTCGTGGGCGATGAAGAAGTTGCAAAATGATCTGTTACAGAAATGGCAATCGCGATGGTCAAATGACACGAAAACAGGTCGTAAGATATATGAAGTTCTCCCACAAGTTAAATGCTCTAGTTATGGCTGGTCTAGAGAGGATATTTTATTTTTTTCAGAGCATGGCCCCTTCCCCTCCTATCTTCATCGTTTTCATAAGAGTAGGTTTTCAAGCATATGTAAATGTGGAGGGGAGGGAACCGTCTTTCACTATGCTACGGCATGCGAGTATACCAAGGACTTTCATTTTGGCTCTACTACGCCACAGAATTACACCACTTGGAAGAAATAGTTACTGAGAAAACACTCCAGAATCGAAAGAATTAAGCGCCTTATTAGATACGTCATTTCAAACGAAGACAAAATAACAGTCACGAAACAGTGCCAAAGTACGAATGTTTCAGCTCCCTCACAAGCTGATAACAACCCTTCATCAGACTCAGACTATGATCCACTGGCATGAAATGCGATATTTTGGGATTGTCTCACGGTGTCTTTGTGCGCGACTTCTGATAGACAATGAAGTTCCTTGATTCCCGTTGCTGTCAATGGACAATGTCGCCTGTCTTGTATATATTATATATATATGAGTGTTTATATTCTTGTATATATATGTTTATGTATCTTATATATGTGTGTCTATAGTTAACCACTCGACCACCACAGCGGCTTAATTTCAATGCTATTTGAAGAACTCGAGATTTCTCTTCAAGAAATTCATTGCGACCCACCCTTTAAGCCATGTATGGTAAACACTTGACCAAATGTGGCCCTGAAAGTTATCTGATGTGGATTGAACCCCAAACCTAATTTTGTGAAAAATGAAGTAAGCGGGACATTTCTTAAGTGATCTCTTAAGTGACCCGTGACACAGTTCCGGAACACTTAAGCGATCCGTGGCACATATAGAGATCCCTTGAGGAACACGTGTTTTAGAGTACTTAAGTGGCACCCCCCCCCCCAGTGCGGTTCTACATCACTCAAGTTACACGCGGCCCAATTCCAGATTACTTAAGTGATCCGCGGCATGATTACGTATCACTGGAGCGATGCGTGACACAGTTCCAGAGCACTTAAGTGGCCAGGAGACATTTCCAGATCACTTGGATCCGCGAAACATTATGAGGTCACTAAAGTGGCTCTGGACTTGATAGAGGGAATGCTAGTCGTTTTTGGCGTACCGAGTACGATGCCATTAAGAATATTTCATATTTTGATAAAAGGGTGGTTGATGACGTAAGCATTATCCAAACCCCAGTATAAAATGTCAGGAAATCGGAAACCCCCTCCCCTCCCCCATCGAATGCTGGCGTAATACTTGAATGACCCTATACCCTATAGAGGTCTTGCGCATACACGCGACGTGTTATCGCTTGTAGTAGCGTCCAGTGGGCTTGTCGGTTGGGGCGATCGAGCCATTGTGAATGGACAGAGTATCTCTATACACAGGGGACATACACGAAGGTTTTAACAACTGGCTGTTGCGAAGATATATTTTGGAAAGAGGGAAAATTCAACTGCCCCTGCGGGGAATCGAACCCACGTCCTTCGTATGGTAGCGGAGAGTGACGTCATCCTTGTCGCCATCTGGTGGCAACGTCAGCAGTTGTGAGCTTGGCCTGAGTCTGGTCTGGCCGTCCATGTACGGTCCCTTTCAGTGTACACGAGCTCCAAGGAAATATTGAGAGATTCGGTGCCTCTGTAGTCTAGTGCGTTCACCCGGAAAGTGAAAGGACGTGGGTTCGATTCCCCGCAGGGGCAGTTGAATTTTCTCTTCTTTCCAAAATATATCTTCGCAACAGCCAGTTGTTAAAACCTTCGTATGGTAGCGGAGAGTGACGTCATCCTTGTATAATTGGAGTTCGACTTACCGCGAATATTTATATATATATAGATAAGTTATGAAAAATATCTGCATATACAATTTTTAAGTAACAATTAGAAATTCAAGAAAGGCTTCGTTAAAAGGAGGAAAAAAAAAAGAACCCGGGTATTTCTTTAGAAAGAGAGAAAAGTCGGAAAGAAAATACGGGAGTGTACCGAAAAATACGGGTCGTATGGTCACCCCAGTGCCAAATAGTTTTTGTCTTTTGTGAAATTTGCTCTTTTTCGTTCGTGCCTTTAAATTTTCCCATATAATGATAATGCTCAGAAAATTATTTCTCAACATATGGTTAGTTTTAGTTTAAAAAACAACAACTCGCAGATCCCTCTATATTATAACTCGATTTTCCTCCTATCCTACCAGACAAGAAATCATGGTTGACACTTGACAGGTGCAGCAAAATGAAATGCATTAGCTCAGAATCAGACATCATTCCCAGCAACTCCAGCTAAACATCGACGAAACACGAGGCAGGTTTTTTTTTTTTACTTCATTCTGAAATACTTTCATATGGACGACCCTGTATAGCAATCAAAAAAGCATTTTTCTACTCACACGGGGGTCTGAAAATGAAATGGGGCAGCAAATATGAAAGTTAATTATAAGAAAAAACATTAACGCGACATCAACTTTTTTCAAATAAGCGAAGAATTGATTGGCCACCAATGGCGATAGCACCTGAAGTGTTTCTGAAATATATAATGTGCACGTGTTTCTGAAATATTGCCAGATTGAAAGGAAATCGATTCGGGAAGTTTCTAAAGTAGTCTCTCCAACAACATCTGCTCCTATGAAAACCAAAAAAAAACCACAATTCTTGCCCATGTTTCACAAACTAATTAACCATTCTGAGAAACTTACAGTAACATGCATGCGCGGATCCAGGACCGTGTGACGGGAGGGGGAGAATTGTGTAAGTTCTCGTTTGATCGTCCCGTATTTGCAGGGACATAAACATTGCCCGTATTATTCGGCTCTTGTGGGGAGTAATTCCCATTCCCCCCCCCCCCTCTTCTGGATCGGCACCTGAGAGAAGGCAGACATCTTCAGCTACGAATGGAGCAGAGGCAGGTATGTCCATCTACGAATGAGCCGAAGCAGATATTTTCAGCTATGAATGAAGCCGAGGTAGACATTTTCAGCTGCGAATCAAGCCATTGCAGATATCTTCAGTTGCGACTGATGAAGTTGCAGATATCTTCAGCTGCGAATGGAGCGGAGGCAGATATCTTCAGATGAATAGAATGAAGGTAGACATTTTCCAGCTGCGAATAGAGCGGAGACAGGTTATCTTCAGCTGCGAATAGAGCGGAGACAGGTTATCTTCAGCTGCGAATGAGCTGATGCGGGTATCTTCAGCTATGAATGAAGCCGAGAGAAAGACATCTTCAGCTGCGAATGGAGTTGAAGCAAATAGCTTGAGATCGAAATGTTCGAATGAAGTGAAGGCAGACATTTTCAGCTGTGAATGGAGTCGAGCCAGACAACTTCAGATTCGAAGGGAGCGAAGGTAGACATCTTCAACTACAAATAAAGCCAAGACTGTTATCTTCAGCTGCGAATGAAGCCAAGACAGTCATCTTCAGCTGCAAATAAAGCCAAGACAGTCATCTTCAACTGCGAATAAAGCCAAGACAGTCATCTTCAGCTGCGAATGAAGCCAAGACAGTCATCTTCAGCTGCGAATGAAACCAAGACAGTCATCTTCAGCTGCGAATGAAGCCGAGACAGATCTCTTCAGCTGTGAATGAAGCCGAGGTAGGCATCTTTAGCTACAAGTGGAGCGGAGGCCGGCAGATTGTGTAGATGCAACGGATCATCCAGTATTTTACGGGACAAACAAATTTTCCCCATATTATTCGGCTCTTGTGAAGGGCGATCAATTCTATCGGCCCCCTTGTGGATCCGCACTTGGTAACATACAGGGTGTTTCAAAAAGGAAACCCTAACTTTGAAACAGTGGTAGATAGAAAGATGGAACATGCGGTACGCGTTTGATGGGAAAAGCCTGGAATTATAAATATATAATGTATATTGAATGAATGAACGCCAGAACTCTGCCACCAGACGTTGGGAAGATCTCTTCCAGTCCAGCTTCATGCCAGAGTCTGTAATAATTATACATGCATTGTACACTGTTCGTGACATTAGTCGAAACTTTGGCTAATAGACGGGTACCGCAGTCTTGATGTAATGTCCTTTAAACAGTTAGCAAAATTGCCCTTAGCAAACAGGGGGTCAAATCAGATTACGATAAATTCAAAATGGTTGCCTTTATTACTACTGCCTGTGGATTTTAAAGCCAATTTCCTGCAATGGTTCTTCTGCAATCGATGCTTATGCCTCGTAGATGCTCAAGCTTATACAGCGCTTGGGGGACTCTCGCTGTAAAGATTGTCCTTCAAATGGCCCCACAGGAAAAAGCTGTGAAATATGACGCAGCGCCATCTATTAGTTAGGATTGTAACCAATTCCACAAAGTGATGTATTAAAAATTCCAGACGTGCCCAACAGACGAACAACTGCCCTTATCTTTCCATCTATCCGATGTTTCAAAGTTAGGAGAATTCATTCTGAAACAACCCGTGCCAGGTGAATTATAGCATCGTATAACACGAAGCAAAACAAGTAGATGTTTCATGTAGCTTCTTGGTTAGCGTCATTTCCAGTTTTTTGTCCTGAATCGGACTTACAGAGTGGTCATTTGATCATTTTTGACGCACCACGGTCATTTTCTGCACACGAGGGCTAATTAGACCGGGACCTACAATTTATCACCGATTCCGAACGGCAGGCTTGTTTTTTATACTCATCGAGAGGTTGGTGCGCTAACCCCTCGAGGGGGGACTCCCTGCGGTAGCAATTTTTTTGCTCCAGTCAAGTCGCCGTTTTTTGTTGTACCCATGTGTCAGGAAAGTTTTCTGACAAGGACGAACCGGGTATCGAACTCGCGACACCTCTAAACATCCTTTGGTACTTTAGGCTCCAAATGATAAAGAAGCATATAGGGAGTGGTCATAAAAATAAACTTTTCCGATGTACAAGCCCCTAGCGGCCATAATAAATCAACTAATGCGAATGAAATTCGAAATATAGGTGTTTCCGAGTATGCGCTCGAGATTGAGATAAAACCAAAACTCTAGCTCTCGCGGTTGAGTTGAAGCGACAATATTTCGAAAAACTCAAAAATGGCAATACTAACTTTTCTGCATTGCAAAATGATCGGTGCAGTATAGAAACCATGAATGGCGTTGAAACTGTGCCTGTAGTATCACAAACGCCAGCGCAGGACACAAAGATCTTAACCAAAGGGGTTGGTGCGCTAACCGCTTGGTCAAGGACTTCTTGCCGATTTTCCGAAGTCCCTAACCGAGCGTTAGCGCACCAAGCGCTGGGTGAGGTCTTTCTTGGTCGGCGTCCTGCCTGTTGTGGTGTTGTATATGTAGCCTACAGTCGAATCCCGTTATAACGGACTTCAAGAGACTGGAGAAATCACTTCGTTATAAAGGAATTCGAGGTTTTTATATTGTTCCTATGTAAACTTATCTGGGGAATTAGAAAAGTGTTCGTTAAAACGGGATTCGACGGTATATGTATCTGGTTTTCAACCTTTGGAAGCCCGTGGCACGGTACGATCGGGGAGGGGAAAATGAGGGAAAAGCTACCCCCCCCCCCCCCCCGTTCGCGTACGTCTCTCTTAACCCAATATGCGTTAGGAAGTGGTGGGGGGGGGGGGGCAAAGCTGACAAAATTTTCTGACATGGGGAGAGGGGCTCAGAGATTTTTTGACTTTTGCTGGGGAGTCGAGGTGTCAAAAGTGACTAAAAATTTGCTGACGCGATACCTGAATGGTCCCCCTCATCATAATATGATTTACGAGTCGAGAAGATAATTTCAATCTTCGATTTCAATATATAGTAGAAATTCAAGTTGGCTTCGTTGATAATAATGGGACATTATTAGCAAAAAAAAGTGGGCATGGGTAGACTTACTTAAAAGTATGGGGGATGTCCCGAGAAATATTGGATGTGTATGGCCACCCTAATCGCACGGGACAGGCGCATTTTGGTTATACGGGATTCGAATAGAAGATTCGCATTTTGGTCGGATGGATAGAAGACGGATTCGCGACTCCCCCTCCCCCTCCCCCGGACTGTTCTGAGTTTGCAGCAGTTTCAACGGGTTTACGGAAAATTCACCGCCAACAATTCACCACCATGCAATTCACCGCTAGGAAAATTCACAGATCAATGATTTACGGCTAAGAAAATTCACTGGTATGGATTCTGCCATCTTTTAAAATTTACTCTCAGTGACGATTCCCCCTACAACACTTGAACACCTCATGATCCCCATGGGGGTGATTGTAAGTTTCTTTTATAAATTCTGCTTGGTCAGGAGTTGACCATAGACCAGTGATTCCCACCGTGGACGTTAACGCCCCCTTTGGGGGCAATGGAATGTTCCAGGGGGCGGTAGAAGCTACGTATAATATAACATAGGATCCTATGGGTTAGATTGCGTTGGGGGAGGGGGGCAATGGGACAAAAAATGTTGGAAAAACTATGCCATAGACCAGCGGTTCTCAACCTTTTTTGACTCGCGGAGCCCTTTCTGGTCTATAATTTCTATGGCGGAGCCCCCGTAGGCCTATTTTTTATTTATTCATCAGTTACTGATTTATTTATGTTATTTAAAATATTTATAACTATTTTTTTTTTCAAATTTACTGTTTTTTTTTTACTTTCCTCGAGCGGCCGCGGAGCACCGGTTGGGAACCGCTGCCATAGACGAACTGACGAACCCCCCAGTGCATGCAACAGCAAGAGCTTAATGGATGAAATCTCGTCTGAGGAGAGAGAAATGTAAATATTTTTTTAGGATTTTCCCGTATTTTTTGTGATTAGATAATGTTACATTGCGGGTGAAGGTCATATTTTTATTTGAACCCATAAGAACATAACTAATATCAGTCAGAACAATTGAATAATTGTTCATTCACAGTCCGCCTGTGGACCATAGGTCGAGAAACGCGGAATATAAAAACCGATAAACCAGAAGGTTCAACAAGTTTGGAGAGATAAGAGAAGAATCCAAAGTAAAAACTATTCTTAGAAAAAACGGGTTGGGATGACTGGACGGCGACGACGGTCAGTGAGTGATAAGAGACATCGATGACCGGAGGCCACGTGTCAAAGTCAAGGTCATTATTGTTATTCTCCTTGAAAAAAAGAATCATAGGGGGGATGCTCACTTAAACACGTGAATCCAACTCATAGTTCCCGAATTGGGGTTTTTTTAATAGAAGCTTGTGATGGAACAGAAGGATTCAAGGTTTTGCCGCCCGTGGGCTGCACGGATTTTGCTGCCCTTCTCTCATGAGAGTCATTTTTCTTGACACATCACTGATTCCTCGAATGAACTATAACCCGTGCTTGGTACTTAATGAAAAATGATTTCGGAATAAGGAAAAGAATATCTTCAGAATAACAGAAAAAATAATTTTAGAATAATTGAAAAAAAATGATTTCAGAATGATTGAGAAAAAAAAGTTTCGAAATAATGGAAAAAAATAATTTCAGAATAATGGAAAAAAATAATTTCAGAATAATTGAAAAAATAATTTCAGAATAATTGAAAAAATAATTTCAGAATAATTGAAAAAAACGATTTTAGAATAATTTCAGAATAATTGGAAAAAACGATTTTAGAATAATTTCAGAATAATTGGAAAAAACGATTTTAGAATAATTTCAGAATAATTGGAAAAAACGATTTTAGAATAATTTCAGAATAATTGAAAAAAACGATTTTAGAATAATTTCAGAATAATTGAAAAAAACGATTTTAGAATAATTTCAGAATAATTGGAAAAAACGATTTTAGAATAATTTCAGAATAATTGGAAAAAACGATTTTAGAATAATTTCAGAATAATTGAAAAAAACGATTTTAGAATAATTTCAGAATAATTGAAAAAAACGATTTTAGAATAATTTCAGAATAATTGAAAAAAACGATTTTAGAATAATTGTAGAAAATAGTTTCAGAATAAATGGAAAAATAGTAATTTCAGAATAATAGATGGAAAAAATGATTTCAGTGTCAATGAAAAAATAATACCAGAATTGACGAGAAAATAATCTCAAAAATAATGAAAAATAATGTCAGAGTAAATCAAAATCCAAAAAAAATTGAGCCCACCTGTTTCGATTCAGGGAACCCTGGCGCTCCCGTTACTGCAGTGTGACTTGTTGGCCCTCGAGCTCCATGGAATTTTTTTTTTTTTGGCCCGCAATGTATGAAACGTTCAAGATCGCCTGCTCTAGATCAGTGTTTCTCAACAGCCGGGCCGTGGCCCGGTACTGGGCCCTGACATCAGTCAAACCGGGCCTTGAGCTGTTCACGTTTTCATTTCTAGTCATTTATCACCCATTAGTCGAGTGTGTGACCGGCCCTTCCACTCGTAAAAAATAAATAAACCGGGCCGCAGGCCCCCAAAGGTTGAGAATCACTGCTCCAGATGACTCTTTTGTCCACTCATTGACCTGGTCGCTCTTTTGGTCAATCACGTGCTTGCGCACTCTTTTGCTTATTCAGATGCTTCATTACTGTTTTAGTCACTCACTGACCTGGTCAGGCCCTTAACTAGACTGGGGCAACCGGGGCACTGATCCAGCTCCCCAAGCTGAATGGGGGGGGGGGGAAACAAAAAAATGTACACTTATTATTCATAATAATAACTTTATCGATTGGGTGCCCAAGGAGAAGTCTGCCCCTGGGACCCGAGAATGTACGCTACGAACCTGGACCTGGTTACTCTATAGGTCACTCTTTTGGTCATTCGCATGCTCACGTAATCTCTAGCTCACTCACTGACCTGGTTTCCCTCGCTCAATAGTTCGCTCTTTTGCTCATTCACAAGCTGGCGCATGACCTAGGCCACCCTTTTGGTCATTTATAAGCTTGCATACACTCTTCTGTTCACTCACTAACCTGGTCACTCTTTTGGTCAATCAGCTTGCACACTCTCATGGTCATTCACGTACTTCATCACTCTTTTGGTCATTCACATGCTTCATCATCACTCTTTTGGCCATTCACATACTTCATCAGTCTTTTGATGAAGAAGAGTGATGAAGCATGTGACTCCAAAAGAGTGATGAAACCGAATGATGGGGAAAAAAAAATAGTTTCAGAATAACTGGAAAAAAATAATTTCAGAATGATTGAAAAAATTAGTTTCAGAATAAATGGAAAAAAAAATTCTGGAAAAAATGGAATCACAGAATTTCTTCGACTGCTTCGTCATTCCTTTGGCCATTCACATACTTCATCACTCTTTTTGGTCACTCACTGACCTTGCTCCCTCGCTCTATAGGTCGCTCTTTTGTACATTCACAAGTTTGCACAGGCTTTTGGTCGCTTACTGAATCAGTCCCCCGCTCTCCCGATCGCTCTCTCGTTCACTCGCATGCGTGAAAATTCTTCAGGTCAGTCACTGACCTAGTCCTTCGCTCTCTAATCAGAGGCGGACTTTCCTGGTTTCATCACTTGTGAACCAACAAATTTTGCGACTACTCATTTCTCAACTTAGACGCCCTGGGCTATATCCCGCTGAGCTGTCCCCCCCCCCTTTCACTAAATAAGCCACTGGTGACGTATAAACACGTCCAACATCGATAATCATTATTTATTACGTATCGGGGAATCATAAAAATAAAAAAAAAATAACACTTACGTTTATTCTCGTTGACATTATCAGCTAATACGTTGACAGCAACGTACAGGAGTAACATTCCCAAGACTTGCTTTGGAATCATTTTGGTTTCAGAATGTCAACAACCAAGACCAAAACCTGCTTTAAATCAGAATTTTTATCGTCTGCGCGGAAAACATCACTTTCTCCGTCTGTGCGATTTTGGCGTGTTTTTTTTTTGTTTTTTTATTCCCCCAGTTGTGTATTTTACATCGCCAAATGACGCCAATGTGATCACATTTTATAGAGATAATACAGAGATCCGATTATTTTGGTAATAAGTTAACTTAAGAGACCAATAAAAAATCGAGGAAATAAAAAGACGTAAATGATGGCCTTCGAGTGATGTTTCCTTTTTTCGTTTTGCAAAATGGCGGCGACATGTTTCATCATTACGCTGTGAATATTTAAAAAAGGAGGGTGGGGGGGGGGGGGAATAGAGAAAAATAAAAAACGAAACCGGCTTTTTTCGTAGAATTCTTTCTGTTTTATCGTTTTCTTCCGAGAAATCTAAGAGGAAACTTCCGACCAATCGGGGATCGTCTGGACCAAAGCGCCTTGGTTTGGCCGGCTTTGACTCACGCTGCGACGAGTTTACGTCTGCTTTTTAACAGCAGACGAGTTTTTGTTTTCGTTTTTGATGTGATGAAACGTTGTCGCATCAATGACTAAAAAATGAGTGTAGTGGAGTGGGGTGGGGTGCGGGGGGAGAGAAACACGGCAGGTGCTGCTACGGGTCCTATCGAAGCAAAACAAAAATCATTTTTTCGTTTTGCAATTAAAAACAGGATGGCTGCTTTCTACCGCAATGATGACAAAAACTCTTTTTGTGGCCGCTCACTGACCTGGTCACTCGATTTCTATGTCATTCTATGCTCTAACCCGGTGTTTCCCAAAGTGGGCAATATTGAAAGGTTCGGGGGCGGGGGGTGCGATAGAAACTTCGAGTTTAGCATAGGATTTCCTATGGTTTGACTCTTGAGTTGAGGGGCGCGAGAAGGAAAATCTTCTGAAGAAGGGGGCGATGGAACAAAAGTTTGGCAAACTGTGCTCTAATCATAAACGTATACAGGTTCTCATTTCCCAAACGGAATCGATCGTCCCTGTTGTTTCGCCCCTTTCCTTCTCTGTATCCGTGCACGGCGTAAACACTCTCTATAAGGTTCTTGGTTTGGTCACTCTTTTGGTAACTCATATGCCTGCAAACGTCGTTGGTCACTCTTTTGGTAACTCACCGACTTGAACTTGACCTTGAAAAAGAAAAACTTACCGACCTTGAACTTAACCTTAAAAAGAAAAACTCGCCGACCTGCTCCTTCACTCTCTAGGTCACTACTTTGGTCATTAACATTCTTGAAAACTCTCCTGGTCTTTTTTTTTTTTGGGTCGCTCACTGACCTGGCCACTTGCTCTCCTCGTCTCTCACATACCTGCACACTTCCTTGGTCATTGTTTTGGTCCCTCACGTGCCTGCCAACTTCTTCAATCGCTCTTTAGGTCACTCATATGGCAAAAAATTTCCTGGTCACTGTTTTGGATGCTCACCGACTTGCTCCTTCTACCTCTAGGTCATTTCTTCGGTCACTCACATTCTTGTAGACTATTTATGTCACTCCTTCAGTCACTCACATTCTTGCCAACTATTTAGGCCACTCCTTTGATGTATCACATTCTTGCAAACTATTTGGGTCGCTCCTTTGGTTACCCATATTCTTTTAAGCTCTCTGGGTCTTTCTTTTGGTCACTCACTTACCATAAGGAATGAAAGTCTGCGTGACCTCTCGATGATGAACGAAGAATTAGAAAAATTCGCCAACAACAATTCACCGCCACGCACTTCCCCGACGGAAAGATTGCCGCTGGGAAAATTCATCGATGAACAATTCACCGACCAGGGCCATTTTATGAACGTCAAAGGCCTCCTGGGCAAAGTAATTTTTCTGAGGGCCCCTACATGCATTGGCCCCTACCCCTAGAAATGCATCACTTTCGAAAATTTTAATCAGACTTCATTTTCGCGAGGACCCTTCTACACTTGAGGCCCCCCGGACCGTGTGGCCCGCATGCGTTAAGACGGTACTGTCAACGACATCAGAGTTCGTCACCAGTGAGTGACTGACCGAGGGATTGAGTAAGTGAGTGACCGTATGGCTGAAAGAGTGAGTTGGTGGGTGAACAACGTTATGAGTGTTCTAGTGACTAACGGTATGACTGACTGGGTAACCTATGAGTATATACCTCGCTCTCTAGGTTACCCTTTAGGCCTTCGCAAGCTTGCACACTTTCTTGGTCACTCTTTTGCCCGCTCATTGACCTGGTCACTCACTTTTTGGAATCTGGATTCTAGATCAGTGTTTCTCAACCGCCGGGCCCTAACACTAGTCACATCGGGCCGTAAGTGATTCGCAGTTTCATTTTTTCCATTCATTTCTTGTTTGCTGTGTGCATGATCGGGTCTTTTACTTACGCAAAAGCGATTTACCGGCCCGCGGGCATTCAAAGTTTGAGAACCACTGATCTAGATAATCCCGCTTAACCCCATAAGCGGGTACAGCCACTCCCCTCCCCTCGAACGGAATCGATTGTTTCTATCGCTTTGTCTCTTTCCTTCTCTGTATCTGCCCACGGCTCAAACACTCTCTAGGTTTTCCTTTTGGTCACTCACACGCCTGCACACTTCCATGGTCGTACTTTTGGTCACTCACATGCCTGCAAAATTCCCTGGTCGCTCTCTTTTTATATAACTCACCACACCAATACGTGGAATTCCCACTTCACAGAATTTCCGTGAATTCACAACGTCTCTGACGTGACGTGATTATCACATCAGTGTAGTGAGGTTTCAGCTTTATGAGTGAGCGAGTGAGTTGGCGATTGATTAACCTTATGAGTGAGTAACCATATGAATGACCAGTGAATGAATGACCTATGTATGAGTAACCAAGTGAGTGGTAAAGTGGCCAAGTTAGTGGGTGAATGACCGAGTGAGTAAGTGACTGAGGGAGGGGGTGAGTTACCAAGTGAATCAGATGAGTGAGAGATTGAGTGAGTGACAAAGTGAGTGAGAGAGTGACCTATGAGTAACTATGATGAGTGCCAATACGATCATCAATGCGAGGGATCTGGGAGCAACCAAGTGAGTGGATGACCATATGAGTGACGATGGCGTGATCGTATGATTGACCAAGTTAGTGAAGTTAGTGAATGAGTGACCGAGTGAGTAGGTGAATTACCAAGTGAGTGAGTGATAAAGTAAGTGGGTGAATGTCTATACGAGTGCCCGAGTGAGTAACTGTATGAAGTTATGTCAGAAACCTATGTATGTAAGTAAACCTATGTAACAGTATGTTAGCAACCTATTATTAATTAAGTGGGTGACTGACCGAGTGAGTGGGGGAATTACTAAGTGAGTGGATGCGTGAGTGACCGTGTTAGTAAACCAGTGAATGAGATAACGACCGACTGAGCGAGTCAGCGACCGTAGGAGGAACCGAGTGAGTGGGTTAAGTGACAATGTTAATAACCGAATGAGTGGGTGAACGATTGAGTGACCCACCAGCTCCCCCCCCCCCCCGTGAATAAAAAAAAAATTATGACGCCCGCCCTCTTGACGATGATAATACCCTTCGTATGGGAAACCCATGGGAGCGACCTAGAGAGCGAATTATGAGGTGAGAGAGCGACTAAAAATGTGGTCAAGAAAGTGTGTAGGCATTTGAGTGACCAAATGAGTGACTTCGGGACAGGTCCGTTTCCCTCTGTATTCGCCAACGGTTCAAACACTGAGTTTTTCTTTTGTTCACTCACATGCCTGCACACTTCGTTGGTCACTCTTTTTGCCCATCACCGACCTGTTCCTTCAATCTCTCGGGACAAAATACGCATCTACTGCTGTATTGTTGGAGTTGATAGCACTTATCTTTAACGCAGAGGCATCGCTATGAAGAAAACATTGTGGGGGGGAGGGGCGCTGGCTAAAATTTTTATGGCCGTCCCGTATATACGGGACTCAAGCACGTAAGCAAGAGAGAAAGGGTGTGCATTGCACCGTTTTTTCGGAAAATTATTGGAAGGTTCAAAACACCCCCTTACAAAATCAATTGGGGGGGAGGCTGCTCAAATTGACTCAGCCCTTAAGTTACAGTGCCTATATGCTTTAACGTTGTGTTCTTGAAAGCAAAACTGTCAACAAAGGCCCTTCGCTAGGGACTTAGTAAACTCAGGCTGACTCATCCGCCATCTTTGAGCGAAGTGTGACTTCAGTATTATCGCTATACAGCTATAATCACCGGTCAATATATCTACTTTTTTTTTCAAACTATCAGACGTCACTTTGGCGAAAGAAAAACTGGTTTTGCCACTCTAAAACCAGGACCAAACTCGCGCCCAATACATTCCATAGGGAAGTAGTGTGGATGTGTGCTCCACCATCGGCAATCATCGTCAAATGTTGGGTGCTGGCAGGTATTGGAAGGCTGGTCGAGTACCTCCCAGCCTCCAATCCAACATCAGGACGGACAGCCCCTCAGGAACAATGACCACCCTGAATCCGATAACAAGGCATCCGGCGGCCCGAAAGATCCGGCAATTGCTGCTCCTCAGGCATCCCAACGTCAAGATCGCCTGAGTCAAAGCTCACGAAAGCCTGTGGGGCAATGAAGAGGCTGATCGCTGTGAAAAACAAGCCACCAAAGATGCGAACCCCCCCCCCCCCAACTCCACTCACCCAACTGCACGACGGCCCGCCTCCACTTCAAAATCCAGACTCTGGCGGGAGATGTTCCCCGATTGGCAAGCTAAATGGGACGGCCCAGAGGCCTCTGGCGCAGAGATCTACCCCACGAGGTAATTCCTCGGATCAACACCGTAAGTAGCAACTGGTCCAGAGAGGTCATTATGTTTGTAACGGGCCACGGCCCGTTCTCCGCCACACAACTTGAGGAGGTTTAAATCAATTCCCCAACAACACCGGTGCACAAGGCCGTAGAGAGGGAGGGGACTTGGGGGTCTGGTTCCTCCCCCCCGAAATGTGAAAAAATGACCGAAAAAGGGGGGAAAAGATGACCTAATCTATTTTTCTATCACTTCGGTTCCCCCCCCCCGAACGAAATTTCTGGCAACGGGCCTGCTGGTGCAGCTGCGGAGAGATCGTAACCAAGCTACATTACGCCACCTTTTGCCTACAAACAGAGGAATTGCACTACCGAGGCCCCATCAGAAGCTCTAGGAAAGGAGTGGATGCTAAACCATCCCAAAGCGACCGGACTCCATCAAGAAACTTGGCGGAATTTCCAGAAAATAACCCGGAGAAAGCAAAGATGATAGGACCGGATCTAGACGAAGAGGGGAAAGGATCAGAGCCAGAAGGCCTCCGCACGGGTCGCCAAGCTCATCTGTAACGTCATTCAGACTACCTAGCAAGTTTGCCACATTTTAAACCACGGCATCCTGTTTCGTTTCTTCTCACTTTGGCGCAGAATCTTCCTGGTTGGCTCAAATACCGAGCTGTAATTGGATGTGGGGGCATAGAAATCGCCAACTCTGCGCCTGATCGTTCTTTTCCGCACAACGATGACACTGGCACCGTGCAGTGGAATTTTTTTCTCTGAATGAGTTAGGATGGACTAATTGCTGACGTCACGAGCAGCGTGCGGAGGGGTCCCTTCTATCTCTAGGAGGTGCTGGCCCAGCACTATTCCGGTAGATCCTAAGCGATCGGCCAGACCGAGGGAAAAGCGACCGCGCCTTCTTGCTGAGGACTCTGGCTAGCACAAGTTCTGCGGAATCGAGCATTGATCATGGTCAAAGGGTTTCTTTCCCCCCCCCCCAACAAAGGGGCCCCTCCCCCAAATATTTTGTACACTATCTTAATTTTTATTATTAGTCGACTCGTCTGTACATCATGTCACGATGATTTTTATCATTTTGCAAATGTTCATTTTACATATCTTATCTGAGTACATTTAAGCTGAATAAAACTTTACTGACACGGGGCCATGCCCTCCGGGGCAATGTGCTTAAATTGCGCAAGTGATAGAGGTAAGTAAGCCTGCAAGCGCCCAAGTGAAAGGATCCGCCTTCTTCCAGTAGGGTAGTTCATCGGGCAGTTCGCTGCTCTTGCTTGTAGGGTAGGGCTTCAGCTTGGCGCTGCCGTTATGCAGTGAGTGCCCAATAGGTTCAAGGCTATAGATTCGTATTTATAGCATGGGGGAACCCCACATTGGACATTAAGGGAGTGGCACCTCTCTCGAATCTAACCTCAACGGCACTCGACTTTGGGGATTTGTCCCGTTTCACCTTGCCAAGTTTTCGTACTGAGCAGAAATGCAGCGTCCCGTATACCCTTCAGGGCGGGTCGGGAAGGGGGGGGGGCTGCGTCATAAAAATTTCCCGATCTTCCAATCCGTCTGGCCGCACATTGGCCCAGGAACGCTGACGGCCACAACACGGAGATTTTCTGGAAGCAAATATTCACCGTGGAACATTGGGCCAGCCTATGCCGCTGATGCAACTATACCCACCACCACCAGAACATGGCTCCCACTCTGTCCCAAGATAGGGATATAAGCGGTTGCAAATATAGCCGCGCCCCGACGTGGCATATGCGGAGAAGCAGAATACAAGTACGCGAAAGTCGCCTCCGCGTAGAGGCAATTGTCGCGCCCCGCAACGAACAGATACTGTGATTCTGAATGCATATTTTGTAATGTAAATAAAGCGACCTGGGAAATTGCGGACGCGGATTGTTGGGAGGGTGTAAGGTGACCGGATGAGTTTGGGCACCGGAACTTACCTCGAACTTACCTTTTTCCTCGTGAGGGAGCTGCAGGTTCCTTTAAAGACGATGGCAGATAGGGCGCCTGAGCCACTAATCGTCTAGATCTACCAAAGATCTAGGACTGGGGGCGCCTGACCGGGGGGGGGGGGGCTTAGCATTCGAGCCTTCCGGCCCCCGGCGTACTCAGTTCTCTCCAGAGGGCATCATTTCGGGGTAATGCGCTTTTATCCCTCCCAACGAGACAGAGCCTGGGCCATGTCTGGAACTACAGCCTAAGCCGCTGGTGCTTCATTGCAGTAGGGGAAAGCGAATGACTATTTGACCAGACTGGACCAGAGTGTGGCCCTTGTATGAGTGTTCGCATTTACAACACTACATAGGGATTCACTACGCAAGTCTTTTATTGATTTTTTTTATTTTGGACATCGATCAAAACACTGGAAAGTGGGGAGGGGACAGTTCATCAAAGTCCGGAATCGGACGGAGCGAGGGAATGCTCTATTGCTTGTCGTAACTTATGAAAACTGCCTTGCCGTTCTTGTTGTTCCTCCTCCTCCTCCTATTACGCTGGAACTTGGAGGCTCTCCCTTGGCCAAGTTCGTGCTCAGTCTCGCTCCAGACCTCACCAATGCCAGCGGCCGGACCGTTGTTGTTGTTGTTCTTTTCGGACGATCTAAACATGGACACGATGGGTTCATCAAAGTACAGCACTTGCCAAGCATCTGCCTCAGTGTCGTTGTTCCGCTTGTTATCGCGGATCGCCGGCACCATCCTGTCGGCCTTTCCGGTCGGCAAGGAGTGCCTTCGGGATTCCGTCGCGAGACGTTGCTGCGGTCTCATCTCGACTCGATCGGAACTCGGCCCGTTTCCTTCGGATTCGGTCTTTGCCTGGAAACGAGAAGGGCGTTGTTCGCTCGACGTGCTCCCGAACAGGTTGTGGAGGTTCAAAGACGACAGCTCGGCCGAGTCGACGCGGCGGTGGGGTCCATTCTCTCCGGAAGAGGATCGCGGGAGAGTACTGGTGCTCACGGATTTGTCGCTGGAAACAGCTCCGACATCGACGGGGGAACAAGAAGAACCGTGACCACGGGTTCGGTTCGCGGTGACTCCCATCGTGGTGGCTGAGTTGTGACGAAGTCCGGCGCCGAGTTTTGACAAGGTCTCCTGTGAAGACGATTGTGGGAGCGTGACCCTCGCGGAACTGTCGCTGAAATCGACCGACGAGGACGCGTGGCAGATCATTGAAAGGTTGGGACTCGCTGCACCGGGTCTCGAAGTGGCCGTTGCTGGCTCTCCGGGACGGCGATTCCTGTTGTTCGCGGGACTCCGCGAGAACGATTCGTAAGAATCCTCTCGGGAATTGCGGTACGATTTCGAGATCGGCGGAAAGTATTCCTCTGAGTTGGACGGGTAATCGCTGGAATCTCGCTGCGGAGAGCTAGCAGAGTCCCATTGCAGAACTACGACGTCTTCTTCCTTTTGGTCATGGCTTGATCTGCTGGAGTTCTTTTGTTGCGCCGCCTCGTGACAGAAACGGTTTTCGATCGATTTGATTTTCCAAGCGAGATTTCGGCGGACACGCTCTACAGTGACAAAGAGCGATCG
Organism: Pholcus phalangioides; assembly: GCF_987345545.1. Taxonomy (NCBI): domain Eukaryota; kingdom Metazoa; phylum Arthropoda; class Arachnida; order Araneae; family Pholcidae; genus Pholcus; species Pholcus phalangioides. The sequence goes on along the minus strand of NW_028301617.1, from coordinate 10,702,113 downwards.
GAGGACGGGAAGTCGCTCCTCCAGCGCGGTTTTCTCGATGAGGTTTCCCAAAGGGAGAAGTTCGCCGGTGTCGACTTCTACGTCCCTGCTGGCGTCGAACTGCTTCGCGATCGTAGTATCCTCAGCATCCGATGATGCCGGTGGGTACCTGCCGGACTGCTTTGGTTGTGCCATCTCGTGGCAGAGATAATATTCGATAGATTTGATTATCCTCGTGGCTTTTCGGTGCATTTGTTCTATTGCGTCTAATTCCGATCGGAGTTCGCGAAGTTGCGCTTCCATCTTGGCGATACCGATGTGGCTTTCCTCTGGGAAAAGGTCGCCGGTGTCGACTGGTACGTCCCTGATGGTGTCGAACCGCTTCACCCTCGTCGTATCCACCTCATCCAGTTCGTGATTCGGAGCCGAGCTATCGAGCCAAGAACCGATGTAATCCTTCTGCTCCTGCGGCGGCTGCAACTGAGACTCGTCGACATCACTGTGAGCAGAAGACTCGAAAGTTTGGTGTTGGTGCTCCTTCGGGTAGATCGTCTTATAAGATTCCGCGGAAGACGACACACTCCCGACCTCTTTGGTGTCGCCGTCGTCTTTGGTCGAGCTGGAAACTCCCGCCGGGATCAACGTCGGTTGGTTGGTGAAGAGAGAGTCGCAGCGCGTCCGGTTGACGTTCCTGATGATCTTGCTGGACTCGACCGTGTAGGCGACGCATCTCCCGTCCTTGCCGTAATCCCAGGAGTTTCTCTGGATGTTCTTGGCGGTATTCGACGACTTGTCCCGCTGGCAATGGAAGAATGACTCGCCGATCTCCATTTTCTTTTTTTTTTCTCTCGGTGAACTGGATTCTGTTTTCTTGCTTCGGTGCTCTGCTGGAATACGATAATTTCGAGTGGAATCGAATTCGAGAAAAATCTGATCTATCTAAACGCTGAATCCTAGCTTCTACCTGGAATGAAGTTCTTTCTTGAAATGGCTCAAGATCTGGAATGTTCCGATGTCTCATGCTTCGCTATGGGTCTCGCGATATCTTGCTCATTGTTGGCAAACGATGTATAATCTATATGTACGGCCTTTTCATCAACCATTACCATTACCATGAACCTTTATGTTAAGCGCCGGGTTATTTCCCTCATCTTCTCCGTCTCGGGTTGCGTAAAGCATATGACAAACAAGCATGGCAACATGTTCATTAATCTTATATATAAATGTGAAAGTATGTATGTCTGTTCTCTATACAAATCTACAGTTTTAGACCGATCCGTCCCCAAATTTTGCACATATACCAAACAGATCCGGGATTGAACCGTATGCTACTTTTGAAGTTCATCAGAGCTGGGCAAATGCCCAAAACGAGCGAAAAAACGTCGGGCAACAATGGTTTTTGGGCCTCAATAACGTTTCGGAACGGTTACTTTGGTTACCGTGGTTCCCTAGCAATGTGCTTCAGACGTGTATATGCCTTTACAATGGTTTGCCACTTTTTCAATCTTCACAGTAATGAGAGCTTTTTTGAATAGACGTCAGAATCATCATCAGCATCACTTTGAGGGACAGGAAAAAGGATGATCCCCATAGAAATCAGTGTTAAAATTGTCTATTTTAACTGTAGAAATGCGGAAATTTGTGATGGGGTTTTCCATCACATCAATAATTTTAAAAATTGCATTGAATTCTCGATTTTTGAAATATTGAGTTCGCTTAGAGATATACGAAGCCCAGGAGATTAAATATGCAGTAAGGCGGACCTACTTTCGAGCTGCATATTCATGCAATAACATTGATTTCAACTTTTTATTTACATCTTCTCAAGCATGAAAATTAATGTCTTCGTATTGTCTTTTGATATTCAACTGCATAAATTCATATAGTTCAGGTTGTTTTAGAATTAATTATGGGCCCGTAAAGTACATCGAAGAAATTTCACAGCTTTAACTAAGCATTTTTGGAAGCAGAAACAGGCAGATGGATAACTTGAAGTTCAGGGGGGGGGGGAGCGAAATACCAGCGCCCCTTAAAAAGGGGGAAAAAATATATATTCATTTCTATATTTCTTTAAATCTAGATTTGTTTCTTTCATGAGTCCCGCTGGAAGTCGTCATTTTGGTTAACTTGGACACGGTTTGCATGTCCCTCAAAGGAAGAGGGAGATATCACGTGATCCAATAAAAGCCTCATTGAAGAAAACCCGGGCAGTGCCGGGTATTATACTGGTCGTGACTGGTCTGTCGGGTATTATAGCTAGTTATGATATAAATGAACATAGTTATGACAAGTGTTTTGATGGGCAGCAACAAGATCGTTGCTTATAAGTGAGTTCATTAAGGACAGTATCCCTTGTATGTAATGGTAAAGAATCTTGGTTAAATAGTATATACAATATATGCGATTAAATATTGATAATTTCATTAGAAATTAAATATTTCTGGGTTAATAATGGACATGGGACTGTTTTCAAGTCAGTTTAAGTAAACTGAGTTCTCATTGGTTGATTTTCGTCGGTGGACCAATAGTATTATATTAAGGTTTTCCGTGACATTTTGATTTGTTCCATACAACGAGAGGTAAACATTATTCCTTGGAGGATCACGTGACGTCTTAAACGTCCGTCGGCGCAACCTCCGTTATTTTCTTGTGACATCCATAGGACTTTAAAACAGTTTCTTAAACTTTTTGTTTCATTGTCCCTCTCTTCTTCAGAAATTTTTTTCTCCCATCGCCCCCATCTCCAAAGAACTGACAGGGTCCCTTGTTATACGAGTACCCGTAGCTTCCATCGTCCCCGGTGGCGATATTGGGAAACACTGGTTTAAAACAATAAATGAAAGAAACAATTTCAGCATCAATGAAATTGTAATTGTAAAATTAATGAAAGAAAAAAAATTCTAGAATTAAATGAAACAGATAATTTTAGCATTAATGAAAAAAAGAGATAATTCCAGAATTAAGGAAATGGTATTTCAGAAGTAATGAAAGAAATGACTCCGGAAATGAAAGAACTAATTCCAGAATCAATGAAAGGAAATTTCAGAAGTAATGAAAGATATTGTTCCAGAACTAATGAAAGATATTGTTCCAGAACTAATGAAAGATATTGTTCCAGAACTAATGAAAGATATTGTTCCAGAAGTAATGAAAGATATTGTTCCAGAACTAATGAAAGAGAAAATTCCAGAACAAATGAAAGAAAAAATTCCAGAACAAATGAAAGAAAAAATTCCAGAACGAATGGAAAAGATAATTACAAAATTAATGAAAGAATATTTCAGAATTAATGAAAAAAATTGTTCCAGAAGTAATGGCAGAAATAATTTCAGCATTAATGAGAGTGATAATTTCAGCATTAATGAAAAAAAGAGATAATTCCAGAATTAAGGAAATGGTATTTCAGAAGTAATGAAAGAAATGACTCCGGAAATGAAAGAACTAATTCCAGAATCAATGAAAGGAAATTTCAGAACTAATGAAAGATATTGTTCCAGAACTAATGAAAGATATTGTTCCAGAACTAATGAAAGATATTGTTCCAGAACTAATGAAAGATATTGTTCCAGAACTAATGAAAGATATTGTTCCAGAAGTAATGAAAGATATTGTTCCAGAACTAATGAAAGAGAAAATTCCAGAACAAATGAAAGAAAAAATTCCAGAACGAATGGAAAAGATAATTACAAAATTAATGAAAGAATATTTCAGAATTAATGAAAAAAATTGTTCCAGAAGTAATGGCAGAAATAATTTCAGCATTAATGAGAGTGATAATTTCAGCATTAATGAGAGTGATAATTTCAGCATTAATGAGAGTGATAATTTTTGAATTAATGAAAGAGCTAATTCCAGAATTAATAAAAAAACAATTCAGAATTAATGGAAGAAATAATTTAAGCTTTTTTTTATATTTAGAAGAGTTCTCTAGCATCAAGAAGAAGAATGTGTTAGTTCAGGTGCCCACAAGCAGGGCAGTAGCTAGCCATTCCTGTGCCCCGTGCAAGAATTTCAATTTAGGCTCCTTCTGGCCCATTTCTGAGCCCCTTTCAAAGTGGCCCTGTGAAGGGTGCGCCTGTTGCACCTTCCTAGTTACGGCCCTGCCCGCAAGCTAGCGGAAGGTTTCTCTCGTTTTTGACACACTCAGTAAAGATGCCATTAAGAATATTTGATATTTTTATAAAGGATGGTCGATGACGTAAGCTTCATTCAAACCTCCCTCCAAACCTCCCTTGACATCGTAAGTCAGCAAATCCGAAACCCCCCCCCCTCCCCCATCGATGCTGACGTATAATACTTGAATGACCCCTAAGGGCGGCCCTTAATGAATGGGAATTCTAAGCAAGTTCACCTGTGGAGGAGACAAATTAGGACATTGACGACAAGGATGAGTTAAGTTGCGATTTGCTCTGCTATAATGAATTTTGACGATTTTGACTCATCCGCTGACGATTGCAGATTATCGATTAACCTCAAATTATGATTTGAAGACGATGAACTTACATTTACCACGGATTACCGACGACGGTATACACTTTGACTTGACCCAACCCAACAGGATGGAGGGACAGAGCCCGGGTCTTGTATGATCCTTCAGGTATACACTTTGACCAACGTGGAATTCATCTATTGCTGTCGCTAAACATCAATGACAAGACCGCGAAACATTGATAGGAAATAAGCGACACCTCACCAAGTCCAGTACATGGACCAACGGACGTCAAGAACTACATCGGAACGGTTGACCTAGTGTAGCGCAACAATGGAGGAGCTGAGAATCGCTTGTGTTAATGCGCGAGGACGCTCAGATATTCACACCATATTCGTTGCATACAAATTTGATTTATAAAGAAACTCTAGATGCGTCCATCCCTTGGGAACGCCTTGAAATCTGTAAAGATGGAAGGCGGAATGCACACCCCAGGGCGGCAGCCTAGGCTTTAGTTGGACATAATTTTTTTTTTTTTTTAAATTTATGATTGTAAAAATCCCCGTGATAATCACGCTTTTGAGACCTTAACGATGGAGATGTTGAGAAAACTTGAGGGAACAGACAGGGCTTAGAACCTTAATACCAGAAATAAGAATGTTCTCTGTTCCAAATGGAGGTAAATGTTCCGTTGGCCAGCATTTAGGCCGGTCGGCAACTCCGACATATGGCGGCGGCAAAAGCTCTACCGAGCGCTGCGGGGGGGGGGGGGCTGAACTGGGAGCCTGCAACACAAAGTCCTTTTGGCCGGCCGGAGGTTGGGACATGCCCTGAAAAGCACACAGCCACACTGAAAGAAACTTCTGTTCGCGTGGCGGAGACACCCGAGAGCTGTTTCGCAAATGTATTTGCTATTGGGAATTTTGTTTTATTTTAACGTGTTTTATTGTCGTGCATTTGTAATTTATATATGCATAATACAGCACCAGACACCACAAGCCCCTCATCCGGGGCAATGGCTAAAATTTGACGATAGAGCCTGGTACGGTATGAAATACCATGAAAGTGCTCTTCTGATAATGAAGTGAGTGCTCGTGACTCGAAGAAAATATAGGTTTAAGAAATATTTTAAGATCTAGTCCAACGTCGGTCAACATAAGAAGTCAGAAGGAGAACGCAAGGAGACGTGGGGGGGAGTTCAGCTCAGTGGAAACACAATGAAGCATTCATTATTATCCGAGAGAATAATTACAGTCTGGTCTGGACCATTTCTATTTTTTGTGAATAGTAATTTTCATTTTCTTCAAGGTCAAGGTCGACAGTCAACGCCGCAGGATGACATCCAAAGAATATATAATATCTCATTGTGTTATCAAAAGATGAAAAAAGTTCCATTATTATTGATAAAAAGGCATCACTGCGAAACCTTGAGAAATCCCTCGCACTACGTCGGATTTGGTAGCGAAACCTCGAACGCCACTACAAATTGACCAAAATAGCACCATTACAAAGTACAAGCAAACCTCTCCAAGTCGCCCAACCAGTGCATTTTACGGCACTTTCACAGACGTTTGGCGTCCTGGGATGGAGAGAATCGCAGAGATGGCAACATCATTGAATATTTTTCCTGCCAAAAAAAAAAATATATATATATATATATATATATATATATATATAGATATAGATTCCGCTTATAACGTTTTTGAAAAGCGGGAAAACACTTTAAACGATAAATCCTAATGAGAATTGCTTACAGTTGTGACCAATAAAATAAGTCATACTAAGCGGGAAAACGCTATAAGTGGTACCGTTATAAGCGGGATCGACTACTACATACAGTGACAGTCGAAATCGTCATAGAATAGATCGCAAAAAATCGTCAACGAGTAAGGCAAATATCAGGAAATACTAAAAAATTCCTAATGCATTTCGAAACGCTATGGGCGCCGTCTTCGGAGGACAAGTTATTGCAAAAGACTTACACGCGGGCGCTTCGCTTCATTCTTGCCACGATGTTTGACTTGAACAGACGTATTGCTTTCTCGTTCCGCTGAGCAACCGAGATTGAAGATTTGGTACTCAATCCAAGTCCATAGCGTGTCGAAATGCATTAGGAATTTTATTATTTCCTGGTATTTGCCTTATTCGTCGACGATTTTCTGAGATCTGTTAGGCAGTCATCTACTCTTACTTATTACTCGTTTCTCGTATCGCATACTACATAGCATAGTTTCTCAACCTTTTCGTCCCATCGCAATCTTCTCCATAAGATCCTACGTTATACCCGTAGCTTCTACCGCCCCCCTGGAACTTTCCACCGCTCACGTTGGGAATCACTGCTATATAATTCTCGAAAAAGATAGGGCCCACGAAAATGATTTTCAGGTAAGGGCTTATATTAGGAGCATCCAGAAAAATCATGCTAGGGAATAGTTTTTGGTTTTTTCGAGATAACATAGCTCGCCGCAGTAAACAATAAGTAACAAAACGCAAAAAATCCAACGATGTTAGCTACAAATATGCGGAAATGAACGCGAGACATATGTTTAGCTAACATCGTTGGATTTTTTTTGCGTTCCACATTGCTAAAAAAAAGGTAATTCCATTAGAATAAGTACATTCGTTTCTCGTATCATCGCAACAATGCTAAGCTCCACACTGAACCTTTGAGTTTTTAGCCAGTTCAAGTTTATAATTGTTGCCTTTACCCGTCTCTCGATCCAGAGATGTTTGGCTCTGCTAGATGTATTCCCATGAACTAAGAGATCTTTGTAAGCAAGTGATTCATTTTTACAAATGTGGAAGGAGCGGTTTCCCGGACGCTGAAACAGTCGAACTGGGCTAATTCAAAGTCATTGGGAAAAAGTTCGGATTATCTAATTAATCTCTATCCTGGTTCCGTAAAATAACTGCAAATTGCCCCTTACCCGAGTCACCCTAACCGGGGGGTTCGAGAAACTGAAAAGTACAGTGTTTGTTATTACACAATTTTTTTTTGTGACAAGAAAAATTGAAAAATTCGTTTTTCTCTTCACCTTTAAGGCCAAATTGATTTTTTTTAAATTTATATAATGCATGAAATTAAACTGGGTGGGCAGGGGTCAGCACGGATCATGGCCTCAAAATTAGTTAAAATAGTGACCAAAATGTTTGAAAAAGTGACCAAATAGTGACCGAAATGTTTAAAAGTGACCAAATAGTGACCAAAATATTTTTAGAGAGAGAGACCAAATGGACAATGAATTTTTATTACAAAATTGAATGAATTGAAATTGAATTTAGTTTTAACTTTGCATTTCAATAGAACTCATTGAAATTGCTTTTTTTACATAATAGATAGAAATAATTAAATCAAACTCAAACGCATTCTGCTAACCAGAAAAGTTTTGAATAACTTATCAAATTTATCAACAACTATGTGTGAGAGAGTAACATTACATCCTTTTTAAGTAACAATAGCAATGCCTTTCCCCCATGTTGCTTTCCACAACCCATCTTAAAATCAATTTAAGCAGGAAAAACTTCAAAAACGGGAAAAAATTTTCACATCCAAAGAAGGAAAAAAAAATGAAATAACACAAAATTTGATGAGAGAATTTGTCCCATCTACATTCAAGTGGATTTTTCATTCATGTTATGCTATGAATGACAGTATACAAAATGTACTCAAACTTTTTTTAACTAGTACAAATTTGATTTACATACCTAGGTTTGTGTAATATGTTCCAACAAATTTTAAGAAATTTACTTAATGATTAAAAACCATAAAATTAAATTTTTAACATTTTAAATTATTAAATTAAAAAATTACTTAAATTACTGAATTATAAATTATTTAAATTATTAAATTGAATAAAATATTTAAATTATTAAATTGAATAAAGTATTCAAATTATTAAATTAACTAAATTATTTTAATTATTATATGTTGAGGGAGGGAGGGAGGGGCAATCCACCCTCCCCCCAGCGTCAATGGCAGAGCCTACTGATGTATACATATATATATGATGTATATCAATTGTCATCGTGCCGCACCCCTAAGACCTTAAAGTATCTCCACCTATGGCTGGACTGGGAAAAGTGGGCGAGTACTATTTTACAGGCGGGGGCACTAAAATAATACTGTCCTTGGGTGAGGGAAAAAATAAACCAGTTTTGAAATTTGTAAAAATATATATTTTCCCTTTTTTTACACACAACATACACCTCTGCAAAAAAAAACCCACATTTACTCCTTTACCCAGAAACACAGGGGTGGGAAGTGACAAAGTCCATTTCGGAGCAGCTTTGAAGCAGCAAAATTCAGGATTCTGAGCAGTTTTGGAGCAGCAAATTCAGGATTCTGAGCAGTTTTGGAGCAGCAAATTCAGGATTTGGAACAGCAAAATATAGGATTCGGATCAGTTTTGGAGCAGCAAAATATAGGATTTGGAGCAGGGAAATTAACAAGAATATTTTCGTTAACCCTCATCCCTTTTCAAAATAAAACTGCACTGTCTTTTGTTATCAAAAATCTTTTCATCAGCTTGTTTTTGATGTTTCAGGCTTTTGACACCTTGTTTGAAAGAGAGGCTGTCATAAAATTTTTCACACCAGTCTATTTAAGATGATTTTTGCTTACTGAGGGCACTATTTGCTGTCTTGAACAGCAGCACTTCAAATGAGCAAAAAATTTTCTATAAGTTTTTTATACTCGGAAAGAAATTGTTGCAAAATGGGGGAGAATTTCGGAAGAATCAACACGACGTTTGGCGATTAAGTACGCATTATTTGGCGAGATTAGCGATCTGACACTCGTTATTCGGCAAAGTTTCTAAATTAACATTCGTAATTCGGCGAAAACACACTTTTTACCAGTACAGTGGAATATATATAAAACACGCTCTTAGAAAGAATCGTTTCACGGTAAGCAGGAACAAAAAATTTTTGGCGTCCTTTAAGAAATTCTGGACATACGAAGCAAAATTAGCTATTTGGCGCAGAAAAATACGAAAACACTATTGGAGCAGGATGTTAATTTTGGCGCGGTGTTCCTACCCCTGGAAACAGTATAATTTTGGCCTCCCCCCACCCCCGTAATTTTTAACAGAAAAAAAAAGACTCAGCGGCCTTCCCCGGTAAATTTCCCATGAACCTTGTAAGCACCAACGTGGCGACTTTTTTTCGAGCCAAGGAATCGCCGTTTTGCGGTAGTCAATTCAAGATGGGTGACAAAGGGCACATAAAAAATTACAAAAAAATATATAATTTATAATATGAATTAACCTAATATGCGAAAATCGATAGAAATATATCGGGAAATACGGAAAATTAGGATGAAATGAACACAAAAATCGAATCAACAACATACGGGGTTTATAAATGCGGTTGATACAGAGTTTATGGATGCTGCTGTCAGGGCTACCTATTTTAGTGCGAAAACAAGTCGCCACGTTAGCGCTGACTCCTCCCGTAACTTTCAACGAACAAAAATAGTGAATTCGTCCCCATCCGGGACACCCGATTTACCATGGCCGTAATACAATTGTTTTTTCTGGAGGGGAAACGTAATTTTACTGCCCCTTGACTCTGAAATTCGATAATTTTGCAAAGGAATTTTTATTGCCTTTTCTTAAATATACCATTCCATCAAAAACGCCGTCCAAGGCATTGCCCCCCGCTTTTGGATGTGATCACGGTATGTAGCAATCCGGGTCGCAAGTACGAACGAAAATTTACTATCGCTCGGGGCCGGTATCCACTCTTTTTAACAGAAAATGAGTAAACTCGGCACCTTTCCTCGTTCAACACCCGTGGAACCAGACCCCCGCCCTCTCCTATTGCGGTCATAACAGACTCGAGACAAAAGTTTTAATAACTTCCGAGGTCTAAAAATAAGATTTTTTTACACATCAAGAATGGCGCGCAAGATGTCGATATTTCTTGGGGGGCAGAGCGTACCGACTGAGCTGAAGAAAAACAATGATCAGAAGTTCATTTTGAACTCTTTTTCCATAAAAGTTGCAAAAACAAAAAACAAGATCATTTTCGTTCATCAAAAATACGGCCGGCAATCAAAAGGGAGAAACAAATCGAATCCCGACATACATCCATGCGGAAAAAACGGACAACTCACCTATAGAGAAAAAACCAGTCTATATATCCGTGCTCCCGTGAGGGTACGCCGCCGCCGATTTGCATACAGCGTCGGAACAACCGGTTCCCGCACGTGCATGGAGAGAAAAAAAAAGGAAAACAATCCAACAATATTAAGTCAACAATCAGTATCGTGAAGATGCTCTAAATTAAGTTACGGCCCGGGCATAAAAAAAATTAATATCAGGCCCTTTAAATTAGGGAAAAAATGTGAAGTAGGGGCCAAAGGCGCGCTCGGTGTGCCCATCGTTAAATCCGCCTCTAGTTACGGCTCGCATGCACGTTAACTGAGTTTTTATCAGCCTGATGACAAATTTTCCATCTGATTTGGAAACCCTTGTGTTAAACTAAATGTTGAATTGCAGGATTCTGTGATCTTTTCATAAATAGTTCCCCTTTCGATCAAATTTGGGGGTACGGTTTCTTGCTGAGATTTAAATCCAGTTAGAAAAATAGTACGAATTTTATTTGTCGATAGATCGCGATTTTCAATCGGATGATTTTTTTTTTTATTGTAAGTAAATTCAAAATACATGCGAGCTTCTTTAACCTTGGCCAGCTACAAGAGTATTCTCCAAAGCGTATTAATAATACGCGCTTTGGTATTCTCCCGCTGCGCGTAAGTTAGTTTCTGCACGGGCTCTCTAATCGTCATTTCAAATAACATTTAAAAAAATTAACAAAAGTAACGATAGAACAAACAACAAATGTAACTTGCTCGATGCTCCAAGAGAGGTATTCGGCCCTTAGGACTAAAATTTTTTAAAACAAATAAAATAAAGGATCAATTTTAAAATAAGATGAAAATGAAAGAACGAGTGAGCACGTGGGGAAATAAGAAAGAATGGTAGTATAGGGGGGGAAAAATTCTTTGTTGTAAGTACGCCTTTTATGCTAGTTTTTTTTTCCGACCGGCTTTTCCATAAAATGACGATTCTTTAACCAAGGAGCTTTCTTTTTCCAAGCGCCTTGAAATCAAGTTATGCTGACGTCACACGGTATGCTCCCGGGAAGATAAGATGCCTTCGATCGTAGTTCAATGAAGGGAGGGAGAAAATTAGCGATATTGAACAGGTGAAGTTCCTCCTTGAAGAAAAGAAAAACACTGACAGCAGAAAAGCGCGCGAGACCGAGGTTTTTTTTGCTAAAAAAGTGGAAAAAGTGACCTGGGCCTGAAAATACGTAATAAAAGTGACCAGTTTCTAAAAAAGTGACTTTTAGTGAAAAAAAGTGACCCGTGCCGAGCCCTGCTGGGTGGGGAATTCCATTTTTTCGAAACATATTCCACTGTTCAAGGAGTTAATTTATAATTACAGTAAAACCTCGGTAGAACGCCATCCTAACGTCGTCACTCCGCTTAAGTCGTCATTTTCCGTTGGTCCCGTCTGGCTTTCATAGATAACAATGTTGTTAAGCCTTAGTTTACTCGCCGCTATGGGAAAGTACAGGATTTCTATGGCTCCCTTTATATAAAGAGCATTGCCATATGTTCAAAAGTGACCATAAAAACAGGGTATGAAAAAAAATCATGACTTTTTTTAATTCAGATTTTTTTGATTACAATTGACTGCTTATTAATTAAAACAAATCTTAATCATTTAAGAATCCATATTTTCGTATCACCAACGTACTTTTTTCACTGAATCTCTGAAATTTAACAAAGCATTAACGAATAAACTAACAAACAAGAAATATGAACATCCACAAGCTGTCTGTGTGTATATACAGGGTGATTATAAAAAAACTATCCCGACATATGGGCCCCTATCATACCATTCACAGAAACTGAATGAAATTTTGGCATAAGGTATTTTGAGGTATGCGCTCAAGAATGATATGGAAAACAACAGTGTCACTCTAACAGTTACGGTTACAGTGAGAAAATTTCGAAAATATCAAATGGCAACACCAAGTTTTTTGTATTGGAATGCGATCTCCATGCTGAAAAACCCTAAATAGCGTCCGAACGGCAACTGTAGCATGAAAATCACCGGCGGTAGATAGGCTGAAAGTGAGGACAACCAATAAGGACAGAGAAGCAGCATAAATAAAATAAAGCATTTTATTGTGTTTTCCACATGACCTCGTGGAGGAATAATCAGGCTGGGATCTCAGCCGAAGAAACGGTGTGACGAATGAAACGAACATTAATGCTCTGGTGCACGGCAAAGTCCTTTTTACTTTTTCCTTGCCTAGCTCCGGGGATTTTCGTGCTACAGGTGCCATTCCAACGCTATTTAGTGTTTTTCAGTATGGAGATCGCATTCCAATACAAAAAACTTGGTGTTGCCATTTGATATTTTCGAAATTTTCTCACTGTAACCGTAACTGTTAGAGTGACACTGTTGTTTTCCATATCATTCTTGAGCGCATACATCAAAATACCTTATGCCAAAATTTCATTCAGTTTCTGTGAATGGTATGATAGTTAGGGGCCCATATGTCGGGATAGTTTTTTTATAATCACTCCGTATATATATATAACATGAGCCCAAATTAACTTCATGGATTAACATTTTTCTTGTAGAGAAAGAGGCCATTAAAGTGAATGAGTGGTGGCAACTCAGTATCCCACATATGTGTGGTGCAGGACTTCTCAATTCACTCGATGCACAGTCAAAGGGTCATTTAGCATCAACATTCTTTTCACAAAATTGTTTCTTTCCCAATTGACGGATGCATTTATTTTGTGATGTGTTTCTGATTTACATGGTGTTGCTTGATATAATTTAGGCCTACACATTTTTAATGTGTTTATAAATAACTTTTCATATATAAAAATTTCAAGTCCAACGGCATTTATGTTAACATCTAGCAATCAGGGCATAAAATTCAAGGCTTTATATAAAAAATATTTTATTTATATATCAGGGGAACCCTAGTGCCCCATTGTGAATACTTGATGCATTGCAAATATAAACTTGCTTTCCAAAAACTTTAGGGACTCTTCGAGCTGGACATAATTTCTGCACGGGACCTCACTAATTGGGGGCTTCAAATTTAAACAAAATATCTGATGAAAAAAACCAAACATTCTTCCTTAAGTCGAGGCCTTCTAGTGCCTGCTTTGCCCCTGCCTAGGACAAACCCTCTCAAGTTAAAATTGCCCTTCCCCCCCCAATGTTAGAATTTACCTTGTATTTCTATAAGTGCACCAGTATATTTTACCATGTATAAGAGTAAAATACTAAACCCTCAAGAACGGTAAAAATCATTTTTATAATCTATAAATTTGGTGTTCATGTAGCAATTTTAGTTCCTTATTTTAATAAATTTTATAATTTTTAAATTTTAAAAAGTAATATAAGATTTTTCACAATATTGCACACTGAAACTGAAGGCACTTCACTTAGGTTGTCACTTATTTCTCGATAACGTTAGTGATGGCTTAACGAGTTTTTACTGTATTTATATATTTTTGACAATTTACTACCTTGACTACAAAAAGAATCCGATTTTAAATGGTATGCCTTTATCCATGCAACATGTAAAAAAAAAAACCCTTGAATTAAACAAGAAACTTTAGCGTTACAACCAAGGGAAGTTCATAAAAGTTTGAATTATCTAAAATTTGAATAAACCACTTTCGAATTAACTAAGTTCTACTGTATTACTGAAATTAATTTACTGCAAAAAAAAAGGAAAGTGCCGTATTTATAACATTTTCCCTGTCACGCGACTGACAATATATCAACATTAAATGTGTTCAATACATCATTCATATAAATTGAACTTTCACCAATCCAACATTACATCAGCAAGTTATATGAGAAGCAATTACCAAAAGACGAGACAGAGAGAATGCACTTGCATAAACTTTACTAAACAAATCGTACAATAAATAACAATTCTTTGTATACAACTAGCATAAGGTACTCAATTAACAGAATAAATAATAATAATTGAATCATAATAATCTGTAACACTTAATTTCAACGTGAATATGCTATTCAAATATACAAGGTGTGTTCAAGAGGGAATTAAATAACTGGCTCGTCAATAATCGCAGTATTTATGAGCCAGATCTCATTTTGGAATCGACAGAAATTTTTGTTATGGACATTAGAGATAAATCCCATTATATAAGTAACTCAATAACTTACAAGATGTGCGATGGCAGGGAAATCACTGTGCTCACTGTACTCAGAAGGATTTGACATTGCCCCCCTACGGTCACAAAACCCCAAAAACGTTAATTCCGAAAATTATCGAAAGATTCACTTGTCAAGTGGAGCACTCTGAATGATTTCCATTCACTCTTGAACAAACCTTCACAAATATATCTTAGAATGCTCAAATATCCAAAACGTGAGATCAATAATCAAAATATTAACATTTTTTTATACAAGGGGACCATTCAAGTATTAAGTAAGCAGATTTTCAGCCATTTTTGACCCCCTTCTCGTCAGCAAAACACTAATCCTCCGCGCCCCCCCCCCCCCCCCCTGTCAGCAAAATTTTATCAGCAGCTTGGAATATTTCATATCTTCAAAAAGGGGTGGTTGATGACGTAAACAACCTTGAAACCTCAAAATTCAGAAAATCCGACCCCCCCCCCCCCCGATGCTGACATAATACTTGAATGACCCCCAATTAAATTTCATCATTACACAAATAAATTGATTAGAACAACTCCACCATTCAATTCGGTTTCAGAAGGATCTTGTCTCTAAACACATCATAAACTAATTGCCCAAAGAAAAAAACATGGTGACATAAATCAACAGGAGCTTTTTTTATGCGGGAGGGGAACATATATATATATATATAGGAATGGAATATTTGTTCGAAAAAAGTTATAAATAAAATAGTGGCAACACTGACAGAAAAAAATAACTTGACATACTACTAGGAGCATTTTAAGCTCATGCTAATACATGGAATGCCAAAATCGGGTGGTGTAGCAGAACAAGAACCATTATTCGTCTGTGCCAATGAATTCAACACCAAGCTGTGCAACACTTTGAAATATATTAAGTGTGAGCGAGCATCAGATTCTAAGGCAGTCAGAAGCACAAGCGAACAGGAAATTAACTAGCTTTACTTGAAGACGGCAACATTGAATGAACAGCCAAAACACCATTTCACACACAGGCTTCAAAATCATTGGTAGATGAGAGGTTGATTATTGATTTCAATTAGCTCAATTTACCGAAGAGAGCAAGTCTAGTATTTTTTACAAGTGATCGATTTAAAGCAAAAATTTCCCAAAACAGGAGATATCAACCTTCCCCCTTCCCCACCGCCCATAAAGCAGAGGCCACACTCATGGCCAGCTCGGCCCAATACGAACCATACGTGGGCGATTAGTATGGTCACTCCACCAATGGCAAATGATTGGTAAGTGTTGAAGGGTGGAAAGCTGGTCAAAGATAATGATTGGGACTTTCTAAGCTCCCACCCAAAGTCAATGGAGCTGCCTTCATTCCAGATCGTCTAATCCCTTTGGCCACACACTGGTCGAAGAGAATGGCAACAGTACTTTAAGGGGAATATCCTTGAAGAGTGTTCTGGAAGCAAATGACAATTGGACCAGCCAGGACATGAGTGTTGTCCTAGCTTAAGTGGATAAAGGATCCTCGAATGGAGGTGAAAATGTCCACCTCACACACACAGACCTCCCAACTATGCAAATAATTCAATTTTTTCACTCAACTGGAAGGTGGGGTCACAATGATCGCCCATCCTGTGTATCTACTTATGCAAGGGGAGGGCAAACTGAAAAAGGGGAGTGGTAGTAGCTGCAATATAGGATCCAGTAGGCTCACTTAAGAAGGGTGATGCTGTAGATTTTATCCTCAGAGAAAGATGGTGGCAACACAAATATAACTTTGCATAATATCGTTTTAATGCATTATAACACTGTCTACCGATTTTGACAACACTGCTGCCTGTTGTACGATTGATCTGCCAAACAAAGTACATGGCTAGACCAAGGTTGGGTAGTTATAGATCCCTTCTGCTGTTGCAGCTTGGTAAGTTCCAGCAACAAATTGAAGAAAATCGTGGTACCAACAAGAAAAGAGCAGCAATTACAAATGAGGTTCAAAATAATTAATCATCTCGATTAACCCATTTTCATCCATGCAACTGGAATACTCCCACACACTTTTATTGTCCCTCATCACCAAATGCAGAATATGCCACTTTGTACCAAGTGTGGAATAATACGTACCAGATTGTTTCTGGAGGTAACGAAAAATACTCTGACTGGGCTCTATCAATTCAGATAAGTTCTTGACTTTAAGTTTCTGCCGTTTTCTTGACAACTCCAAAGTAGGTATTGTACTGGCACGTGAAAAAAAAAGTTTTGTTATCAACAAATTTTGATATGATCAATAGGATAAGATAAAGTGAGTAGCAAATTTAGGAGCCATGATGTAAATGGATTAAGGCACCTACATACACGTAACTGCAAGCTTGACAAACATGCATGTGCAAACTCTTTGTGCAAGCATGCTTGAGCGTGTGTGTGAAAAATTTTGCGCAAGCATCGTGATTGTACAAGCAGTTTGAGGCTTCAGCGAATTTTATAATACATGCTTGTTCAGGCCCCATGTTTGTGCAAGCATAACCATATTAATATATATGTACGTGGGTATTCTTCATGCTTCAGTGAATTCAGTCAACCTTCACACTCGAGTGATCTGCGCTTTGTGTTGACATTTGTTAATAGTAAATAGCTGCATGGTGGTAAGAACGACAAAAGGTTCAAATAAGTTTCTTCAGTTATTTTGAGAAAAAGATGTCAATCCTATGGATGTATCTTCAATTCACTCAGTAAGTTAATATGAAAATTGTATTTTTTTTTTTTTTTTTTTCATTTTCCATTCTTTACACCACATTTCATGTTTTTTCTTCTATGAATAAGGAGAAAAGCAGCCAGAGCAAGCGCATCATCGTCATTTGAGCTCGACATCCTCCACGAGTAAACTGGTGCTTGTACTGTGTGGAGGCAAAAGGGAAGTTGTGCATGCTTGCACAAAAAGATTGAACATACATGCTTGTCAAGCTTGCAGTTACGTGTAGCAGCCTTTAACAAAGGGTTCAGACATCCAGGATGACTTCAAATCAACTTTCTCTTGGTTAATGAAATCGCTGACTAGATTGCTAGATAAAAAATTTACATCAACTCAACCACAGAAAAAGCTCACACGCCTCTCATTTCAGGTTCCTCAATGGCAGCACCACAGTGTGATCCAAACTACTCCCTCTCTTAGAAAATAATCTTTTCTTTTGTAGGATGTTGGGACTGTTGATTTCCAGTTACATTCGCCCTTCAGCAAGGTTTGAAACTGCATGAGTGATGGGAACCTGAGTGCATCTGGTTTATCAGGTAAATCAAAGTTCAAATATATATTGACGGACTGGTCCAAGACAGCAGCAACTAAAAATTCCGTTTCGAGACATTGGTGTTTTAAAGATTCACTTTGTGTGGAAATCAATGGGAGTCTGCTCACTTTAAGTTGCAGTGGGACGCGTGTAAGCAGAGTTTAGAGTTGGGGTGTCTGGGGATATTTAGAGGCATTTTTCACTGTTCTCATGGTGTGCATAATTGAAAAATGAAACTTTTTGAGATGTTGCCGTCTTGAACCAGCCTGCTGATATACAGTAAAACCCCTCTTTTGCTGACACTGGTGGGACAAAAAAAAATATTTGTAAGAGAGTAGTGATAGCATCTGGGGAGTGGGTGACAGTTAAGAGGGGTTTCACTGTACTTTGTGTTGCCACTATTTCATTCATACTCTTGTATGAAATTGCAAATTTCAATAAGTAAACACAATAGCGTCATACACGTCAAATTAGATAGACAACTATACAACCATCAGCGACCAATCAGGAAATTGAATCTATCATGAATGAAACCATTTGTCACCACAAAGAGCCACAGGAAAACTTGATTTTTGTACACATTATCCATAACGTACACATTACTGTACGATAACAATTGATCAGAAGAAAAAAAATGAAATAGATTGAATCTGAATTTTTGTATATCCCCACGAAATCTATCTAAACATCCAAAGAGCCAAACATTTTTCTTCAAAATGCGGGAAAAGAAAAATGGCATAGAAAAAACATGTGTCAAAACAAAGCGTGCACATGCAAAAAAAAAAACAATCATGTGCACAGAATCACACGAATAATGACACAAAGCTGTACATCACACAATCTAAATACACATCAGTGAAAAGTGAATGCTTCAGCAGACGATTAATAACAACAACACACACGGAAATGACTAGTCATCGCCTTCCTAAAAATGTGAAATATATGTATATGTATATATTACGAATGTATATAAATACAAAATTCCTCTCAAAGTCGTATATATATATATATATATTGCTAAATTTTTTTAATGTGTGTGTGTGTATGTGAAACATAGCTATTGGTTATAACAATGAAGGAAAACCTCTATCTAATGGAGGGGGGGGGCAAAAATAGTGATATTGTCAAGAAAAAAAGCAGACAAAATAACGATATTAAAATCATTTAGATGGGAAATAAATTGTCATAAATGGAAAATTTAATACAATTTGAAAACCAATGTAAATAATAAATACTAACTTTTGGTGTCGAGCATAGCAATTGCAAAATCTATGATCCTCAGTTTGCAGGTATAATTTCAAGACAATTGCTATAGCCCTGTTCACATGTGCAATAAAACATCACGGGAAGTTCCCGATAACAGGGATTTTCGTTACAAACCACATGACGTTTTTTTATGGCGGTAATCTCCCTCCTCTTTCCGGAAGTTGTCACTGGTTACGTGGGTTGAACAGAAGTGGTTGATTCAAGATGGCGGACGAAGGAGCTTACAGTAGTTTTCGCGGTGCAAAGGATTATGGGAGAGAAGGTCGGTGTTGACCACCAATCCACCCCAAGAAAGATGGGCTTTTTTTTTATGAGCTTCTCTCCCACGTTTTTTCTCCCTAGGAGGGGAAAAAAGTTGCCATGGCGGTAATTATCACTAAAGCGACCCCCTCCCCAATCTTACACATGTGAACAGGGCTTACACGAGTTGTCCCGACCTCTATTGACAAAATGAGAGGTGATAGTGCATGTCAAGACATGGAGAAGGGGGATTGCAAGCTCCCAACTTTTGAGAAAATTAGAGGTTTTCATGTGGATTCAAAAAAATTCCATACATAAATAAATATAAAAGGGATTTTTGAAAAACGTAGAGATATTTCACTGTTACAAGCAAAATTGTAGGATTTTTCCCCTTTGCAAAAACTTGGCATTCTGCAAGCCACTGCTAATTAGTGCCAACCACTGTCAACCAGAAAGTTAAATTACCTCTAAAATATTCCCATCGGGCCTACAACGGGAAATAGACTCAACAGGATACATGGTCAAAAAGTTAGATACACCCCCTTCTCAGAAAATTAACATGAGATAATCAAAAAGCATTCCCCCCACTAGGTTCTATAGAGAAAATTTTTGTCTTGACGTATATTATAAATCCTCTCATTTTGGTGATAGAGTTCTTGGACACCCCCGAATAAAGATACCATGACTTATGATTGTCTACACAAGCGAGTGATCCAAGATAAGAGTACAAAATTACCAACTTGCACATTACCAACACTTCAAACAAGTCAAAGCCAAGAGACTACCATATTTAATCTTTGAAGTAAATTTTTTTCTGCGTGGGAAACATGCAGACATTTTTATATGAGTAAAAATACTGCTAGGAAATTAAAATAAATTAAAGAGATATTCATTATTTCATGCTACTGTATACAGAAACTTGGAAAAATTTGACAAACAGTCAGATCAACACGTATTGCAAGCTGTAATTCAACTCTATGGAATGATTCCAGGTTGAAATGCTATATCCACAGCTGCGGTAGAGAAACAGACTTAGTGCACTTTCGACCATCCAGCAGAGTCTTGCACCCAAGATAATGTGATGACCTCACTGAGTATGTCTACACCAGTGTTTCTCAATGAGGGAGTTGGAATGGTCCAGGAACGGGGAGG
Source organism: Pholcus phalangioides (assembly GCF_987345545.1). Taxonomy (NCBI): domain Eukaryota; kingdom Metazoa; phylum Arthropoda; class Arachnida; order Araneae; family Pholcidae; genus Pholcus; species Pholcus phalangioides. The sequence goes on along the minus strand of NW_028301617.1, from coordinate 10,681,580 downwards.
GGAGGTAGAAGCTATGGGTAAAACATAGGATCTTATGGGTTAGTTTGTGTGGGGTGGGGCGATGGGAGAAAAAATTGCTAAAGAAAGAGGGGATTGGAACAAAAAAGTTGGGAAACTCTGCTCTACACACCATAGCTGCCAACTTTGGGGGATGAGAATTAAGGAGGCTTTCGCCTGGATCCAAATTCCATACAAAAATCAATACAAAGTTTTTTTGGAAAAACAAATGTAAGGATTTTTCATTGATGAAAGTCAAATTGTGTGGGATTTCTTCCATTTCTACAAAGTGACACGGTACAAGTTATCGCTGATTAGCACCAAGTCACCAATCATTGGTGAAACGCTTTGTATCTGCTTTGACCATATGTTCCGTTAAATCGGTGTATCCTGTTTGGGACTGGATGAATTTTTTTTTAATTGGCGTAAGTTGATTTGAGAATAAGTAATTTAATGTGCTGGTTGCCTTTTCACGCCAACAAAAGAAACTGCCATTGGGCCCGAAACCGGATACACAGATTTAACAGGACATATATAGTCAAAGCAGATATAAGTCACTTCGCCAATTTCAGATGTCAAAAGGTCGAAATGATTGAAGGATCTCTATTTGGAGAATTTAGCTTTTCCCCATGAAAATGCCATTTTTTTTCTTTTTTCTTGTTCTGACTTAACACAATGGCGGCAATTTATATTATGCTTGGGGATAAATACAGTAGAGAGATTTTTACAGTAACTGTCAAAATTTGGGAGATATAAGAATTTTTTGGGAGTCCGCAAGATGGAGTAGAGAAATGCAGGAGACTTCGCAGCTATGATAAATAATAAATGTTCAAAAAATATATATATTTTCGCTCAAAATTCATCTATGTTGCCAGTTGCCATAAGAGCCTCCAATCTATTAAATGAAATCATCAAATCTTGTAGAACAATCACCAAATCAAAGCACAAATACTATAGGTTAAAATCAAACAAAATCAAAGTTTTACGGGGGTTAATCAAAGTTAAAGGGAGAAAACGCTTAGATAGAGGTTTCCCATTGTGAATTTGAAATTTCTTCCTCAAACAATTGTGCAAAATATCAATTTCATAACTGAACTGCTTCCATGACTTTTACAAAGAATCGTCGCAGACTGATTAGATTGTTATTGTAAATCATTGACTCCTGGATGGCCCATTTGACAATCTATTTTTTCTTTTGGTGAGCTTGTGGCGGTGGCTTCCGTTTGAGCAGCTACCAACGGGCATCAGCCGCTGCTGTGGTGCAGCGACATAGTTCTCCAATTCACTGCAGGATTCCCTGTTGAAATCACAGTCGGAGAATTTTTGCTTGAAGGGAGCTTGGGAGTCAGCACTTGTTCGCTATCGGACACAAGAAGCAGACATTCAAGTACACATAAAACTATTACAGTAGATTGTTTTTGAACAAATTCTTATGAGAAAAAATCATTTTTTTATTATTTTTTAAAATTTCTTTTCGGAAAATTGCCTATTTTTATTATTTGGGGAGTTAATGATCCCTTTTCAAGTTAACTTGGACATAAATTCTAAAAATTTTATCAACTGCTATTCAGTAACCACAAGCTACTACACCAAACACCAACTCTGGCCATATCGCTATATTGCCGTTAATGAGATGGGTTGAAAATGAAGGTGCTGCGAATCGATGGTCACTTCAAACTTCAGTATAATATCTATATCCTCCCACGTGTTTGAACCTGGGACACAGACAACCTTCTCCAGTGGTAGACCAGCATCTTCCCACCACGCCACTTGGGCGCTAGTAATCATAAGCTGGTTCCATACTACAAATTCTTGGATTTTTCAGGGAGTAATTAATATATTCACCAAGAGCACAGAAAACCATTCAAGGTGATGCACAGTATATGTAGTATGGAACCCAGAGACAAAAGAAAAAATTAATTAAAAGGTGCTCTATCAATTTTTTTAGTCCTCATAGTTACCTGGATCCTGGGATAGGTCATGCCTTGCTCCATGGAAATTCTTTTGATGAATTGTTTCAAAATTCTTAAAGGGTGATATCTACAAACTTATCAACCTTTTCTTCCAAAAATGGTGTCCTCCACGATGTGTTTCAGAACAAAGAAGAGGGTGACTTTGACGAAACATAAAATGCCCTTAATTCCCTTGGTGTCTCCCCAAGGGAGTCAGCCAAGAAACAAAAATTGCATGAAAAAACTCCAGGTGATACCAAGTCAATCAATAGATCGACAAACTATTTCACCAAGTCAATCAATAGATCATCAAACTATTTCAATCTTACCATACCCCTTCAGTAACAATTGAGGTGTTGACACTGAGAGGGAGGTAAGCGCCAAATTTTCTGAAAATTTGTTTTTCAGTCTAAAAGATTCCATATATATATAAACACTCATAAAAAATGTTTTCATAAGATTTATGGTGGAATCTCGTTTATACGTCACTCAGTTATGCGACTTTCATGTTTATACGACATTTAACACCAATCGCAATTTGTTTCTATACATTTTAATGGTAAAAATAATTTATTTGATGAAAAACCTCAATTTGGTGTTTCCAATTCAACTCAAACTCTGAATCTTCTGAAGAGAAAAAAAATCACTTATATCCATCAAATGTGCAAGAAATTGTTGTATGCAGTGAAAGGGTGTTGATGCAATAGCTTTTCTTGCATATTGTCACTACAGAAGCCATCAATTTTAGGGTGATTGCTGACGTATATGAAAATAGCTAGTCAGCTAGCTGGCTGATGGCCACTTAAGTGATTTGTTTATTGCTCGTTTCTGAGAATACACAGACCTAACAAGCCCCAATGAAACAGGTTTCAATTGTTTTGACAGCCATATGTCCTTTTAGAATTATTTTCTCCCATTGTTTTCAGCTAAGTTATCCCCAAGGGGTAAGAAAGTCCACATTGTAAGCGTTTGGAGGGCACTGGTCTGCTGATAAGAGACACTATTGAATTACAATACATACGCACAGTAAGTTCTTCCAATCATTTCCTGTGCAATTTTTTGTTGTGATGCTCTGCTTGCTAGCAGTGTCAAATCCGCTCATTTGATCATTTTTGTCGCACCACAGCCATTTTCTGCACACAAGAGCTAATTAGACAGGGACCTACAATTTATTGCTGATTCTGAATGGCAGCCTTTTTTATACTCAAAGAGGCTGGTGTGAGACTTCCAGTGGCAGCATTCTTTTTCTGTGGTCACGTCACCATTTCTATTGTACTCCTGTGTCAGGAAAGTTATCCTGATGCTATTGAAAGTTATTTGAGAGTTATCCTATCTAAAAGAAATTCAAATTTGCAATTCATAATGTCGAGAACACTAAAAGCACTTTCTCTAAAGAACAATGGAAATTTTGGAAGAATTTTAAATTAATGATGAAAACTGATCTTGCAAATGTGTTTTCGATAAAAATATCAGAAAGCACATGTAGTCAGATATGTAGGGCAAAGTTTAAGCTAGGTTGCATTTTTCGCAAAATGCAAAAGAAAATCTTAGAATGCGAAAGAAGTGGTAGCCACTTTTTCGCAAAAATGCATACAGGAGGTACGGAATGAGTAGACATCCAACCATCAATCATTACATTAGCATTGCAGCATTTTGCTAAAGCTTTTTTGCAAAAGGAATTTTTTATATAGCTTAAACCCTGATGTAAGGTGAGCATATGACCTGTATTTCCCAGGACATCCCAGTATTTTCATGCAAATTTTGGCCATCCCGACTTTTTCATAAAAATGTATCTTTATTTCCCAAATTTTCAACAAAGCCATTTGAATTTTTATTCTTTACTGAAATTAAGTATTAAAATTACTTTTACAATCTTATAAATTATATTATGACTGAATTTGTATTTTCATTTCACATATTTGTCATGTTAACATTTTTTCCCCCATTTAAATTTATACTACTTCAACCCAATTTTCTGCCATTGGTGATATTTTGGCAATTTTAGCAATAACTGGCAACTTTGCTTGAATATGGCATCATTTTTGGTGACAATCGCAAGTTTTGCCGTATTTTTATTGAGGCAATATGGTCAGAATACATTTACGCAACAGACATTCATTAATATATTAATTCAATAGAATAAAATATTTGGAAGCAATAGGGTCAAGTGGGGTAAAGTGGTCAGGTGGGGTAAAATGGTCATACTGAACATAAAGTGGCATAACTTAAGAATTTCAATTGATATTACTACCAAATTTCTGTTTTAACTTTCACTTGCTAGTAGCAAAGTTTTTCACCTAAAATATAATGCCAAGCAACATTTTAGTGGAAATGAACATTTTTGTTGTTGTTGAAGCTCGGGTTTCATTTTTTGAGTGCCTGAATAACTTCTCTCTACCATTTTAGTTGCTAAAACTTTTTATAGATTGGTTGTACAGGGCACTCCAGAAGTATCTCAAGAACACTATTCCATCCACTGGTAAGTTGTAATCATTATACTTCATATTTTATAGTAATTTAAACAATGTGGGGTAAAGTGGTCATAGCATTAGGTTTAACTAACTCTTAGTTGCTAGGAGCTATTTTGCCTAACATATAATTGAACTTGTAAGATTTTTTTTACTCAATTTACTTTTTACTTAATGTAGTTAAATTTTTTTCTTTTCCAGAGCAAACATGCACTTTGAAAATAGGTGTTTGAACCTATATGTGAAAAGTATATACAACAGTACTCTGACATTCTTCCATTAGTATTGTTAGCTGTTGGAAAGAGCATTAGAGTATCATGTGAGCTGCAAGAACATGAGTTAAAGATTCCATATGACTTAAGGAAGATGGACCATTAACAAGTCAAGACAAAAGGATTCTAGAAGAAAATCACGGTTACCATGCAAAGGAGACTAGTATTGAAGGCTTGAAATCTCTTGCTCAATGTGAACACCCCCCCCCCCTTTTGTAGATGTTGAACTTTCACAATTCACAACCAAGGGAAGTAAAGATACAGAATCAACTTCATGAGTGGCTGACTTGAACTTAGAAAGAGTCAAAATTAGCTAACATCAGTGTTTTGTCTGATGAGAGACTTTAAACAAGCCATATACTGAACACCTTGCCCTCGTTAATCTCAACTGTAAACGAAAGGGTAATACAGAGCTCAAGGGCAAAATGAAAACATGTTCAAGGTAGAATAGTAGAAATCTTAATTAAGAAAATAGTTGAACTTTGACTGCCACAAAATAAATATGCGAAAACTACATTAAACTCCCATAGACAAAGAAAAATTTCTTGAAGATCCGACACAAATCTATAACTATTCAAACTTTATGAAAGATGTCAGAAGGCTGTGTTTGTGTGGGGTGCTGGTTTATTATGAAGAGAACAAAAACCAATAATGCAAATTATCAGACAAGTGATTAATAAGGATTTATTATCTGTTGAATATCTTGAAAAAGCCTAAATAATGAATTTTTATACCTTTCCAGAAAATAAGGACATAGATGAAATAAGAGATCAGTTGTATTTGAAGATCCTAATGAAGCCGAGCTTTATAACCACAGAGTACATTAAAAGTTATAAATTTAAAAGTATAAAATGATTGTTTGATAAATGTGTTAAATAAAATTTCAATGCCCACTGATTATTTCCTTAAAATTTCATTATTATTTGGCATGACCATTTTACCCCATGCATTACTCACTTTACTCCACCCCATGGGGTAAAGTGGTCATAAAAGTGAGGTCTAAAAAGTTGCAGAAAAAAAACTGTTACACTCAAAAAATATTTTTGAAAAATTTGCTAATATACTCTCTAAGAATGTAATGTAAAATATCAGCCAAAAGATATCCTATTTTTGAAAAAGTCATATGGTTATACCTCTTCAAAGATGAAAACACCTCTTTTTATGACCATTTTACCCCACCTGACCCTACCTTAAGTGCAGTGTTTTGCAGCCAGATTTTACGCAACAACTTTTTAAGCACAGATATGCCTCAAGTATGCGTGGCCATATGTCCTGTTTTGAACACTGTCTCGTAACTCATCATTGTTGCTGTACTCGTTTTCACTGCAGTGGAAAATTGTTTGGGGAGCATTTAGTTGAGGGGGGGGGGGGGGAATAAAAACTGAGATATAAGAAAAATTCACACAAAAATAAATTTTCAAGCACTTATAAGCAATTGAAAATGGCTACTATTTTCTTGAAGGACTGTAATGATTTTTCAAGACTTGAAAATAAACTTTTTTCAAGATCTTTCAAGGACTGCATGAATCTTATTGAATTTTATAATAATTTGTACGTGCAGAGGAAAGGAGTCAACTTTAAAAAGTCTCATTTATTCGACTTACACATTTATATGACATTTTGACTCAGTTTCTTGAAAGTTGTATAAACAAGGTACCACTGTATTATAAAAACAAGTTTGAGAAAACATAGATGGTAACTTACTATTTGCTTTGACTTTGCATACAACACACAGCAGTATAAACACATGAAACTAAGAACCAGCTGCAAATAATAGAGTACATTAACAATCAATCAATAATGAAAAATATTAGTGCATTTCATGCCTTCTGGGGTTATTATTGTAAATTGTAAATACGGTAAAATCAATCATAATTGTTTGTAAATAATTTTTCATTATGATCACAGCCATTCTTTGACTGATAAACAATACGTTTTGAATTTGATACTGCAATTTTAAATTGACCATGGCTTATAAACGTTAATTTGCACCATTTTTGAGAAAAATGAAACTAAAGCTGTACCTGAACTAGCAACCAAAGCAAAATGTTCTGGAGTTGTGTTCTTGCAACGAGTTCCAGGCCGAATTTGATGCATATTATAGCTTCTGTTATAGTTATGGCCCTATTAAAAACAAAACCAAAAAAAATAAAATAAAAAAAAAAAAGGCAGCAAATGTACAACATTCTCGTTCTTTTATTTACAAGCCATCAAATATTTTCAATGATCACATAATAAAATCATTTTTTGAATCAACATGGTTATTTCAAGAAAATAAGAGCCAATTGTTTAGAGTCTGTATTTTTTTCCAAATGGCTATCTTCTATATCATCTCCAGGATCGGAACTCAGCCAAATTAGTCGAGGAGGGAGAAGAGGAGTGCGGCAGAATCGCATAATACAAATACAAAAGTGATAGTTTGATCATTTAGTACATTTATTGCTATGATGGAGAAACTGGGTAAGATATCAGGTCAGCAAGGTCGAATTCTCACGAACCGAGTTCAAGTCTGGCTTTAGCAGGCTGGATTCACATTTGAGGCTTAGTTTGTCTTGGACTGGAATATGTCATAAGGCAGGAATCTTCATCCTGTTGCTTGCAAGCAAATCGGTGCTTCCCTGAAGCACCCCTCAAATGTGTGATTTTATAAGCAGCTGTACAGATAGGCCTATACCTCCTTCACCCAAAAGAAAGCTCACTGGCAGCCAGATTAGCTGTTGTTTTTTTCAACTATTCTTTTTAAATGACTTAGGCAACAATATTGTTAATTTCCTTGCCGAGAAATGAATAAAATAAACATTTAAACTAGAAGTTTATCATTAAAAAACTGCATGCATGTGTGTGCTAACGGCTGTCAATATGGCGATTATCAGAGAAGTTGGTTGGAACGTGATGACATCACTGCATTGAAAAGATTGCGAGCGAAGGCTTTCTGCTTTAGCTGGTGTTGGCTCAGCAGAGACCTAATTGCATTCACGTCTATTGGCATGCATACTCTAGAGACCACTGTCATAAAGCAAAGAGATATAAGTATGAAAGGTAATGATAATTGAATTCAAAAGTAAGGGGGCAAGGCAGGGGAAGACATGTCTTGAAAGGGGAGAGAGAGTGTGTGTGTTAAAGATGTTGAAGAAAGAAAGCAGAAAGGTGAGGTGGTCGCATTCCATTATCTAACTGAAGAAACACTAATCATCTCTGGCATTCACACAAAATACATACTGGGTCTATCAGTTGATAGTATTTATGCATGAAAAAGTATTCAACTGATGTAATAGACTTACCCAAATACCCAGCATTGTGTTCCAACTCTCTTGCAACGAGTATCAGTCACATAGCTATAATATTGCCTGAAGAAAAAAAAAACTTTCTTGAGTAACAAATTCCACAAGAATTAGCATGCAAGTTTTCAAAAAGTTTAACCACAATAATGATACAGTCGATGCTCGTTATAATGACCATTCCACATTCCATTATAATGACAGGTCCCAAATATTTTCACATTTCGTCCATGTTATTTTTTATCCAATATATAGACCCGTGAATATCATCCAATTCATTACAACAACTGAAATCATCTTGGCCTGCTATTTTTCTATCTTTTTTTGCAAAGAAATGGATGAACAAAATCTGTCGTGGAGTGTGTTAGACCTTGACCTTTGATGTTTAGAGAAGAAAGCTTGTATGAAACATAGATGGTTTAAAGATAAAACATTGGTACTTCTACTTCTGTAGAAGTTAGCTCCATCACTAGAACCTAATTAGTACCATCACTGGAAATTTTGCTGTACTCACTTCAGCAGTACATATACTAAAACTGGAATGAAACAGAGAAGATTAACATGGAAACTTTGCCAATTGTTCCACTCAATTTACATACTGTATAATTCATTTAAATTGTTTTGTTTTTTCCAGTCAGACAAATTAATGTTTATAGTAGCAGTAGTCATCCTTTGTGTAGATGCCAGTTTTGGTATTATTCTGTCAGCTTTTTTAATCTATAACATGTAGCCTTTAAAATCAGTATTTGGCTCTATAGATACCACCTGCAGATATAATTCTGGGTAGATAGACATTTTAGAAAGTTGTAAGAGAGATGCAATTTTCTATGTCGATTTTCAACTTACATATTAATTAAGCTTACTGCTTCAGAACTGTTCTTTGTAGCTTGCAGCATATCAAACAACTGATGCTATTACAAATAAAACATAAATTACTGAACATTGCCGAGAAACAGTGGAGACCAGCATGCTGGGAACCAACCTGACCTCAACATTCTAAAAGCTGGTGCCCTCAAGTTTTATGACATTCGAGCTAATACGGGGAATGCTGTAATTACAATAATTCTTTGTGTCTAAAAGCGTTTGCAAACTTGAATTGCTCTTCTCACAAAAACTTATTTTCATTAGTTACAGCACTGTTAGGACATTCAAATGATAGAAAAATATTTTTTAAAAATAGAGAGAGAAAAAGAGATCTCTGATAACCCTTATTATTCAATATATATATATTTTTTATAAATTTGAAAGGGAATTTCATAAGTGTCGAAACCTTCACTGTATATATAATTACTTCGAGCAAGCACATATAAATGTTTATGAGTAAAATCTGTGAGCAACAGTAGTTGATCAAGTATTCAATCTCAACTTCTAGCACTAAAAAAAAAAATCTGTACCTTAAAGTTGGAGCAACGACCAGACCAATCAAACCAATCCTTCCAATACTAAGAGGATGGTCAGGAGGAATTTCAAAAATATGCTTCAGAAAAAATGTATTCAATTCTGTCACCTGTAGGTAAAGCAAAACGACATTCTATTTTTTAAAATGCATCATAACACATTAGTAGCACAATACATAGCTTTAACATGCCCAAGTTCATCAATGTTTCTTTGCATCGATATAAAACTGAATAAGAAATTATTGGGAATTATGATACTCCATTTTAAAAATAACCAACTAAAATTTTACTCCCGAAATCATAAAATTAGAAAGGGAACAGTGCCACTGATTGGATGTTATAGTAGTTTGCAATTTATAGACCACTAAAAACTTACCTAGATAATTCACAGGAACGGGAAACCACAAGTAAAACTTTTTTTTTTCAAAATTCCAGCACGTTCTTGATCTTATTATTTTCTACATAGTTCAACATTTCTAAATGTGAATATCGTAATGTTTGTATGCATTTATTTTATTTTTTATGGCCATTTCTTTTGAGAGCTTATGAAGCCAGTCTGTTTGCTGGCAGCCATGGTGATTGGCTGTGACACCACTCTACGACTATGCTGATGTTGTGGGGTTAAAAGCAGACATCCTAAAAGCAGCTGTGAGCATAACCCCACCTCAGCCAAGCGTGTGAGATGGTGGAAGGTACCACGGGTGGTATGGAAGAGTCTGTAGCACGTTGGATAGTGGACAATGATGTCGTTGGGGCAGCTCAGGCATGTCACACAAACATCCAATCTTGCCTTGCATTTGTACACCTTGGCCTTCCAGAGCCTTCATTCCGCTGATGAGTTCCTTGCAGTAACCATTGCTGCCAGCACCTTTGCACAGCTGTGTCTGTATGGTGTAGGTGACAGCCTATTGCTTGGTATGACCAGCCAGCTTCATGCATCCAGACCATGCGACCATGTTCGAAGTTGTCCAATTTGCTATAAGGTCTTCGACAACGGCGTAACAGCATTATTGGTTGTGTGACTAGGGAATTGCAACGCTGACAACAAGAAAATATAAACCGTTTGCAATTGTTACCTGTTTTATAAAATGCTAGTTGCGCAGAAGAAACACGCGCTATGACCGAAGTTAGCATTCATTGGCCTTGAGAATGTAATTATTCGCATACTTGGCATAAAGAAATTTGCATGCGAAATTTCGAGATGATCAGATTATTTTTTAGGGGTGCTTAGTTTTTTTGCAAATATTGTATATATGAATTTTTTTTTTTAAGAATGATCAAAATAATTTTCTTAAGCTCTTCAGGGACTCTGTGGCTTTTTCCCACATTAGTAGAAATGATTAAAAAAATTTCAAAAATTTTGTGTCTTCCTCAGACCCTAATTCAGTAATCGTGCATAGAAAATTTCAGGTGCCAATGCCGATTTTTCAGTTGCCATGGCATCTGTGATTTGTCAAGCTCTGAACCAGACAAATTGGAGAAAGAGTATATTTTATTGAGCAACTCAATAAGAACTAATTAAAACTAATTTTGAAACAGTTTCTCACCTGCCAAAAAACAAGTAGTTCGGCAACAGCTACAAAACGCATATACGTGCAGTTGGGGTCCAGCCATCGAACATGTGTCCAGCTGCAAAGATATCAGATCATTTCCTTCATATTTTAAATATGAAAAACTTCTTGGAATTTTGCACATAGTTCACACCAGCATTTTTAAATTTATTTTATGTCATTTCATTACAAGGCTAAAGTTCTACAGCAATTTTTTTTCAGTGCTTTTTAAAAAAAAACCCAAGTACATTTGAAAATACAGCTTTTTTTTTTTTTTTCAAAAATAAGGGCAGACAACATTTCTGGACAATATTTCATTCTTCTGAAACCTCTGCTGGATTAACCATACAAATATAATCCAGGAGAAATGGTGCTAAAAGTCTGCTTTCCAATATCCAAGCTAGTTAATTCTAGATCAGGGTGGCCAACTTCTCTGTTTGAGGGCCAACATAATGGTTAGATGCAGTGTTGCAGACTTCACCGGGGGGGGCAAAAATTGGTATACAAGCCTCATGCACAAGGAAAGAGAACTCTGGCATATAAACTGCACCCAATATTTCCACGGCATCATAAGTCAAACATTTTGATGAGATACGAAATCAGCACAAAAGGAAACTGCATAAATAGCTGCAGCATGAACTACAATTTCATACTAGACCACATTTAAATTTTTACACCCATGTCCAGCTTTCAGGGTTGATGGTGGGATTAGACAGGTTAATAAACAGTCCAGGAAAGTGTATTTAATGTACCTCAGTAAATAAAGACAGTAAGTAAGATCATACCACTTCCAGCTCCTCACTGGATAGAATTTTACCACCATCTTTGTCAAAGTCAGGTGATCCACTCAGTGCGTCCGTGAACTGGACTGGAAAAATTTTTGAGGTTGACACATTCATGACAGTTTCTTGGCAGCTCATTGGATTCAGCGATGTCAGTAGATCTTTTATATGAGTCTTAGAAAAATTTAAAATGATGGCTGGATTTTTTGACTTCGCTTCTTCATAGTTACGAAAATTTTTCCAAGCACTTTGTGATAGTAATGTGGTTTTGGTGATGTTTTCTCCGATTTTCAAATGTGACAAACTTAAACTTCTCCTGAGACTTTTCCGGTTAGGGTTTTTAGCCCTCGAGTTGATGGTGTCAGTTGCTCGTCGAGATTACTATCACTGACCTCTGATGATTTTGCAAGAAAATCTGCTATACTGTTACTTTCTTAACTTCCACTTTAGGTTTTTCATAGTGAGCTGGACTCATCATTTCAGTTCAAGGGGTTAAACAGTTTTGTATTTGTGTGTTGAAAATACAAATTGTTTTTGCCAAATCAAATTTTTTTTGTTCCACATTAACTGCTATTTCGTCAATTGAAACGAATAAACTATTATATTTTTTATATTAATCTTGTCGTGGGCCACACCTCACGGGCCAGCTGTTGGCCACCCATTCTACATGAAAGAGATAAGCACCAGTTTGGAGCTCTAAAAGTATGTATACACAGGAAGTACTCAGGTTACTTGGGACACATTCCTTGCGTACTTATTTTAATAAATACATGAACCTGAGAATTTTGTTTTTTTTCCACTTATACGAAAATTGGTTGCTACCACGTCACCACAAACTTCTGCCATGCCAGAGGCACACCAAGATTCTCTTACCCATGATCAGATAGCCGTGAACTTCTCATTCATTTGGTGCATGTTGCTTGTTCTATAATAAATTGTATTGCAAAATAAAAAAAAACCTGTACACATTACCAGACAATAATTTCAGCAAATAATTCAAGGACAAAGCATAACATGTGAGACGTAGACAAGCCTTAAGCTACAGCTAGCAACCACAGATAATTGTGTTCAGTTTTGTTTTGTGGCAGATACTCTGTAAGTAAAAATGAAATTCCCCATGAACTGTATTTTCAAAATCTTGCAGACCTACCAACCTTCAGAAATTGAAAATCCTGTAACTTTCTTACGAAAATCTGGCAATTAGTTATTATTAAAAATCAGACAACGTTCACAAATTTTTATAAGCATAATAAAAATCAAAATAAGTAATACATAAGGTGTATTACTTATTGATATGACCCATATATTACCCATATTTTTATGAACATGCATAGCAGTATTTTTCGTTATCATTTGGTGTCTGACTATTCTTTGTCAGCTAGCTTTGTTCACGTTCATAAATTTAGATGGCTTTGACAACCTTTTATACAGGCTACTGTACCTGAAGTCTAGGAGGCATGATGTCCCAATAGCTTTTTACTGGGGTCGCTTTCTAAAAAAAGTAAAAATAGCAGCAGGAAAAAAAACAGCTAACTCTATTTCTTTTTCTATTTTAAAGAATGTTCTTTTCAAGTTGATGGCAATAATTAAAAACTAGCAATATGAATTCTAATCTGGAAGCCCAGAGAATGTAATGAAATCCAGCATTTTCTGGATTTGACAGGCTAAATCTAGAAAGTTAACAGCTCTGAGCTAGTCTTACTGACTAACTAACTAACTACGTAACTGAGGGTATCTTTTCTTTTACATCACGCAATCGAATACTGTTGACGGTATTAACATTATTTACATTCCTCCAATATCATGTATGCGAGTTTCAAAATATGTAATTATAATTTCATTGAAAGATTACCTAGCTGGAGTAAACTGCAGGACGGCTCTCCTGATCTTCCCTTTTGTACTCTGTATGGATCTGAGATAGGAAAGAAAAAAAAATATATATATATTTGCACATCACATGATTTTTCAATTCGAATTTTTTTTTTCTTTTGAAATCAAGAAACTATAATAGAACTGCTTGCTGAATTTGCCAAGATCAATATGTTTTTGGTTTGAGTAAAAGTATGTACATGTGTATTCTGAATGTTCATTTTATTCCAAAACATACAGATGTACCCCAAAGCAGAATGTTTAGCACTGTTCTGCAACGAGCCCTCGGCTGACTGGAAATGTTCTGCGGTAAAAATCCCCATACATGTAATAGTGTTTTTTGCACTTTTTCTTAAAATTCTTCCAAATTGTTCTGCACGTACGTCACAGATTTCGGCACATTCTGCTTTGGGGAATATGTATATCAGATTGATTTTTCAACTTTCTATGGTACAAGTACCAATTAAGTACTTAAGTTATGCCGTATCAATCCAGTGAGATATGATATATCTATCTACCCCTGTCTGCTTGGCAAGAGCATATTTATTTTGATTGGGAGTTTTCCAGAGTGTTGAGGAAAATCATTTGATCATTTTTGTTGCACCACGGTCATTTTCTGCACACGAGGGCTAATTAGACCGGGATCTACGATTTATTGCCGATTCCGAACGGCATGAAGAAAATCATTGTTCCTCTCCTGTACTTCTCTAGAAACATTCCTTATATCATAATGCAGGACTCCCACTCAAAAAATTAGAAAGAGTAGGAAGTGAAGTGGGAAAGGGTACCCTCCTTTCCCCCCCCCCCCCCCAGACAACACAACCATAGCATAATAAAAAAATTTCTTTCTCTTTTTTGAAAATTTAAAAAAAAAAATTCACAGCACTATTTTAGTATCCTGTAAGATCGACTCGAGCCAAAGTAAAATGGCAGAAATGATTTGCTAACAAAATCAATTTTTGGCCAAAAAATAGGGTACTTAGCAACCACAGATAATTCTTTTCTGTCTCTCCTCACAATATATATTACATTCTTTTTTTGGAGTCTTCCTCAGTCCAGTCTGTCACAACTCTCTTCAATAATGCACACAGCAAATTATGAAAACATCTGAAATTTTAAAGAACGATGCTCTTTCGCAACCAGTTCCAAAAGCACAGTAAAAATTGTGTAAATTGCAAGGTCTGATACAAACAGGTCAAGGTGGACCAGATGGTTTTACTGCGTTGTCCATCCCTTTTTAAAAGGATTTGTTTAAAATTTAGCACTCAATGCCAGCGTAATTGTTTTTGACAAATAGAAGCAGTTTCATTTCTAGCTCTTTGCTGAGCATTTGAGAGGCATAAACAATATTTATGCCTCTGCATACCCTAAAAATACAAAAGGCAATTAAATGTTATTGGGTATCAAAGTCACATAACCTAGAATAGGCCTATGAACCCAACTGCTTTGCTGTGTCACCTATACACAAAATGTGCACCATAATTTTGAACGATGAATGTCAGTTACTGTCTAAGACCATGAGTAGTAAATACAAAATTATTTTTTTTCAACCAGGCAGAAGTTTTCAATGACTACTCTACTTGTTAAACCCTCAAACTAAGCAAATGAAAAATTAATAAACCACCAAATGGTCCACACACCCTCCCCTAAATAACTTTAAAAACAATACAATTTCTGTTTTGGCAGAATTATTAATTGCAATCTACTACATTTGTATTATTTGGCATTATATCGATGATTCCCTCCCCAATTAAAATCAATTATACAAATTTTACTGATAGGTTTGGTAAAAAAGTAAGACGAGTGGGAGCCCTGCATGTCATAAAAACATTGGTTTTGCCACAAAACTTGCAAAGTCCATTCCGATTTGCAAAAAATATACTACAAAGAAATTTGGTAACTCATAAAATTTAACACATCTTGTTCATGCATATTTCTAAATTGGTGTAAGCATGCGCACAGATCAGTTTAATACAGTTAAGGACAGATGGGGGGGGGGGGCAGAGCCACAACTAGAAGCTTGGTCAGCAGGGGCAAACATGCATTTTGGTACTCCCTTGTATTGTTGAAAGAGGTAAAAGTGTGAAACAGGGTATAAGCTACGGTTGCATTTTTCGCAAAATGCAAAAGAAGTAGTAGCCACTTTTGCAAAAATGCGTACAGGAGGTACGACATGAGTATAAACATCCAACCATCAATCATTAGCATTGTATCATTTTGCTAAAGCTTTTCCCTCCCATTTTTGCTTTTTTGCTAAAGGAATTTTTTATCTAGCTTAAACCCTGGTGTGAAATTTGTGCCCCTTCTGGTCCAGAGCAGCAGACCCGCCTGTTTCGTCCTAGTTGTGGCCCTGGAAGGTATCTTTTGTCCTGACTTTGGCATATGTAAAGCAGAAGAAATTGATCAGCACCTTTAGCTGAAATTTGTTTGCTTGAAGTCAGTGAGCATTTACTGTGTAATTTTTGTTATTGGGAAAGCATAATTAAGGTATGGAATGAAATTCAGCTCAGGTGGCTAATGATTTTCATATTTCAAGAATATGTGGAACCATGTTTAATATATATATATATATATATATATATATATATATATATTCTCAGGTACCTGTAAAAGCTCTAATTTTCTTTCAATACAACCAAAGACGACAACAGATAAGATGCAACAATCAAAATTCAAGTGATGAGGGATCCTTGAAATGTCCACTAGTCCACTAGGCAAATAATCTGATTAATTTAATTTAAAACACACTGAATGTGAGTTAATCACTTGTAAAACATTGGCTAAACATTAGAGGCTCTTGTCTGGTTATCTTCCAAGAGAAAAAAATTATTGCTTAATTACAGAAGAACAAGGGAGAGGAAGAATTATGCCAATCTTCCTACTGGCAAGAGGGTAATATAAAATTCACTTCTGAGGTATTATAGGTTCTTATGGGTAAATTCCAAGGTAAATTATTAAGGTATTATACGGTCTTACTGTTAAACACACAGGTGAAAGTGGGAATGCTTCTCGGCTAAAGATATCGGTTCTCTTTACCTTATAAAAAACACAATGGAGAGACTTCATTTAAAAAAATGTATTTCATACCCACATATCGTTCTTAATGATGTGAAACGTGCCACTATTACTGATATTCTGGCAAGACAATGACCGTAAACATAGCTCAAAAGTTATTAGGCTCACCTGAAAGGCAACAAAATATGAATTTCATGGGTGGTGAAGTCAGAGCTGTAACTTGAATACCAACCATCTAGGGATTGAATTTCGCAGATGAGTAGGAGCCAGAAATTATGCAAATTCAATGGTGGGTTTTTTTGATTGTGTGAAAAAAGAATACACCATGGTCAGTGGGTATTTTTCCCCAAACTTATATGGACTTGGGTCAATACCAACAAATGGCAAATAAATATACAATCCAAACAAACGTTTGGATTGTATATTTACTTGCCATTACCAATGAAGAGTTGACTCATTCTACTTTATTATAAGTAGAATGAGTCATGGCATGGTCAATTTGACTATTCATTAGTTGTTTGAATTCTTGCTTGTTTGTGTGAAATGCCATTGCATATGTGTAAAATATACCGTGATCCGAATTCAAGTGTTTCTCCCCTACTCCTTGTCACTATGCTTGAACACATCAAGCTGGTACGAAAATGTCCCTTTTCTCCTTGAACAGTGTGAATTACCCATCTCTCTCAGGTTATTCATCACAAGCATCAGGGAATGGTAAGCCCCAAGAGATTATGAGCTTCCTAAAAAATCTAACTGACTTGGCAGCTATGCAAAAAGTTTATTTTTGCTATACACTCAATATTGGGGATTGAAAAACAATGTCCGATACTACTAAGCACAGAACCAAACTCACTTGATGCTCTCCCACTTGTAACTACGCATTTCAAGTTTCTTGCAGATGAACATTCCAAACCAGATACCAAGACCATTGCATAAGAGAACATCGAGAATGGCCGCGTCCCACCAACATTCCACGAAATTAGGTAGTAAATGTGCAAATGCTACCTGAATTGAGAGAAAATAAAAGATTCAAAAATGCATTCAAGGAAAACCGTGCTACATACAAAAGAGAAGGCATCAAATAATATTCTGAGAAAATATTAGTATTGTTTTAGGTAAAGACACATTTCTTGATGAATTATGAAATTCTAATGATATAAACAATCTTTTGCTGGTTATTTCATTCATTTTTTTAAAAATGGTATTAGTATTTCCATTGCCTCTTGGGAAGTTAGTGTAAGGACAGGTTCAGGATATTATATAGTTCAGTGATATTGAAATTTTGAATTCCAGCAGCCTCAAAAATATATTATCACTTCCTTAACTTTAACTAATCCTACTCGATAAAACGGGGTTCCCAGCAAAATCTGCTCGATAATTTCCCTGACTTTTCTGAGCCAAAACTCTGAAAGGAATACAATTCAAAATCTTGAACTTCCAAATTGGAATTTTTTTTAGAGTTCATTTTCCTTCACAGAGTTTTCCTCTGACTTTTGCCAAATATTTAACATTCTCCCAGACTTTCAAGATTGCAATTTCCGGGAACACTGTTATAGCATACAGTAGGGCTTGACAAATCCCAGGTGCTGGATAGTGCGGAAATCAGTACTGGCACTTCAACTTTTTAATATGATTGCTAAATTTGAGTCCAAGGATAACACAAAAATTTTCCATTTCATGAAAGTGTCTTTCTTCAACATAGAAAGAACTTTTAGTCCAGAAAATTTGAAAAAAAAAACATAACTCAGAAAAGCATTTTTCCTGAAGGAAAATCATGCTTGGCTCCAATGAAATTTCACTGGCATCCAAGTTTGTTTTTTTATTTATCAAGTGCATGCATACAGTGAGAAAAACTAGTACAGCTCTTATAACTATTAGTCATGATGAAAAATGTCTGAACTGACCCTTGATAGGATCCCTCTATCAAGTGGCTATCCCGCTAATGAAAATAATGACAAATTAACCTCAAGTTTTGCACAAACCTTAATGCAACAAAGTTTTTCTTCTTTTCCCTATAGTGATACACACTAAAAAGTGATTGAAAATGAATAAGGAAAGGTTACGCTACTTGAGGGTCAGTCAATGCCAGGGTTGGTAAAAAAAAATGTTTTTTTTTAAAAAAAAAAACAGGTTTTTTTAGTTTAAACCGTTTTTTTGTTTTAAATAGTATTAACATTAAAAACAATGAAATTTCTGAAAAATCATTCAAACTTCTAATAATTAACTAAATAAAATGGTTATTAATGTAATTAACACTATTCCCATACTAATTAATCTAGAAATATATCTTACATTTTAACAAAAACCAACTTTTGCAATTTAGTTATTTTTTGCTTAACTCAATGGATTACTGTGTGTTTGAAAATTCTTTTAATGTTATTATTAATCATATAATATATAAAGGTTTTTCTCCAGTTACTTTCAGTATAATTAATTAGGAAGTTACTTTTGCAAAAAGTAATAAAAATTAGGTGAATATAATGTATTTAATGAAGCATAAATAATGCAGATTAATTAGCAATGATTTACGATATACAGGGTGATTATAACTAAGGTTCTGAACATGAATATTGACATGAATATTCCTCAGAAAATTCAATTTTATTTGATAAAGGGGAAAAAAATACTTAAAAATGTAAAATTAATGACATCATCCAACGTGGATGAAATTTGCTCGCAGAATGGAAACGATAGCCAGTTATGGCAGAATGATACCTTAATTATAGCATTTCACGATTTCATAATTCATGGAAACATCACAAAAAACGAAGTAATTGAACAAATAACTACAACTTACTTAAGAAATGTTAAATATGTTGTCCACCGCGTGTTCTGGCTATGAGGTTGAAAGCACAAAAATTCTTGTTCAACAACAGAATTGGAGTATGCCATGGTCATAATGTGGATGTGCTAGCAATTCAGCTTTATTAAACCAAACGCCCCCCTCCCCCGTTAATATTCCTGAGGAACTTTTAACATATAGGGAATGTGCTGGAGATTGCAATTCACCAAAGTTTGCAATCTGACCACTGTTTATAACATTTTGAGGTACCCCCACAGCCAAAAGTTGCAAGGGTTAAGGTGCAACCTGTCAAAATGGGTCTTCAGCAGCTACTTTGCTGGTATTGCAATGTGCATCTTGATAGAAGTTCTATCCACACACTGATGTTGTGGAAGCACAGAAATGATGTGGTTGCACAAAATAGATTATACTGCTGGCCAAGTACAGCATCATCTACTTGGACATTTTGCACTTTATTCTTTTGCGAAAGAAACTTCCATTGCTTCAGGAGTATCCATGCAAATTTTCAAGTCATTCTGATCAGTACTTATTGTATAGCTTTGGAATCAAAACTTAAATTATAATCACCCTGTATATAGCTGATTATTTTTCATAAATCTGTTACTACTATACAGTAGAACCCTTGATTAACTGGGCTTAATAGTGTGTGTGTGAAAGTATAAAAAAAACAACTATTGAATATTAAGGCTGTGAGATATACAGTAGGAGATGTGCAACTTCTTATGGGAAAGAAAAAAATGTAAATGAATCTGAGGTAATGTAACTACTAGTACACTAGTCTTTGTCCTTTAAGGACAGCTGGTGTCTTTATTGGATTATAGGACCACCTGCCCCTAGCATAATGGTGTCACTACTGTAGCTGCTTCTTTGTGAAGGGAAAAAGAAACCCTGTGAGATAATACACGACTACATTTAGATGTGTGATGCAATCCTTATTCATGAATTTGCTAAAAATAGAGCATCAGAATGTAGCCAAAGGTTAGAAAATGTTGTAAGAATGAGAAATTTTGGCTTTTATATATAACTTTAAATGACTAAGATACTTCACATGAAAAAAATATATTCTGGCCACTTTTATGAGACTTTTTGAAAAAAACCACTTATAAAATCTTATGTCATTTAAAGATATACCATCAGAATGTACCCCAAGGATATAAAATGTGGTAAAAATGAAATATTTTGGCTAATAATGAACCAATATGATATTTTTCAAGAAAAAAAATAATATTTTGGCAACTTTTATTTGATTTTTTGAAAAAAACCACTTGGTTAAAACCATGGTTTAAACCAAACAACCCTGGTCAATGCAGCACATAGCCACAATCTTTGCAGCTAAATGTTTCACAAAAAGAAAAAAATGTACTATTGAACACTGTAGTTATTGAATTTACAATTAGAAAATGGAAAAAACATTTTTACGATATAAAAAAACATCTTAGATTTAATATCATACCTCTGTGATTTCCCACGTGACACTTATAGTCCAACATATACCGTAATGCCTCACTAGCATAGCTTTCATTGTCCAGCCAAAGAAATGACCAAAGGCAAATACGTCTATATGACTCCATATTCTTTCCAGAGTTACATCAGAACAGTTCACACCATATTCCTATCATAAACAAGAAATGAAATATATTCTTTAAAATCCGTATTTTGAAGTACTTCCCGTACTTTGCTGTTTGGATTCTGAAAACACAACCTATGGACCATCTACTTAACTCTTTAGGCAGTTTTAAAATTTCCCTGATCTACATTACAACTGCCACCATGAAAATCACTAAACCTTCTACAAATTGCCACCTGTTGTCAAGAACAATATTTTTTTCCCATCTTCTGCAATGATAAATGTTCCCCCCGAAACCAAGAATAAGGAAGATAAAATTTGTCTATTTTCTATTATCTATTCTGTAGGCATATTCATATACAACTCCAAAAAAGATAGGGGAGGAAGGAAAACACAGTCTCTCTCTTCTGTTATGTAACTTCGTTCAAAAGCTGACTCTGCCCACTCATGATTGACAGGACTGTCAGCGGGAAATGGAAAACATGTTATCAGACAAAGCTCTCTTTACATAGTCAGAGTTAGCTGGGCTTGAGATCAGGGTTGTAAAAAACCCGGGTTTTTTGGGCAAAATGGGGAAAATTTAATTTTCTTTTTCCACAACCACAAAATATCTAATTTAAACATGTGTACATCTTACATTATGCCTAAATATATATTTTTAGTGCATGTTAAACTATGTATTTGATTAATAAAATTGGGAATAATAAAATAAGAGAATAATTGTTCAGTTACAGCCCAGGCGGGATTTTTGGGCAAAATGGGAGGAAAATTTAATTTTCTTTTTCCACAACTTCAAAATATGTAACTTAAACATGTATGTACAACAGGGTGGGTTGAAAAAAAATGAAGTTTCATTTTCAAATTGCTATAGTGCGGAAAAGTTTCCTCTTTTAATAAGAAGAAAAACAACAAAAAATTTTAAGACCAGTTGATATCTTCCGGTCGCGCATACTACTTGAAGATTATGAAAATTGACAAAATTTAACATTTTTCTTAATTTTTTAATATTACTTAAAATTTTACGATCGACATGCAAAAGTTTGTTATGTTTATTTTATGGTTCAATAAAGTCAAATAAATTACAACATCATTGATATTTCAATGTTTATCGGTCGCGCAATGTGTTCCAAAAACTGGAATTAACCAAATTTTTGCAAGTTTCAATGTGCACAAGTTAGACTTTAAACGTGAACACTTGGAAAAGAAACAATAGAAGAAACTGTAAACCAGTAAATCCTAGCCACACAATTTTGGTAACTATAATGTAAATTACATACACTCTCCTACTTTGGATGGTTGATTGGATAGAGTGTAGGTGAAACTCGATGTGCAGCCACCTCTTCATGGTAAATTCTGGGTCATTTTGTTCTGACAAAGCATGCGAAGAGCTGCACAATGAAACTTGCAAAAATTTGGTCAATTCCAGTTTTTCGAACACATTAAGCGACCGATAAACATTGAAACATCAATGATGTTTTAATTTATTTTACTTTATTGAACCATAAAATAAGCATAAGAAACTTTTGCACATCCATCATCAAATTTTAAGTAATATTAAAAAAATTTAAGAAAAATGTTCAATTTTGTCAATTTTCATAAACTTCAAGTACGATGCATGACCGGAAAATGTCAATCGATTTAAAATTTTTTTATGTCATTTTTCTTTTTATTAAAAGAAGCTACTTTTCCGCACTATAGCGATTTGCAAATAAAATATTTTTTTTCGATCCACCCTAATGCACATCCTTTATGTGTAAGCCTACATCTTATATTATGTCTAAATATACATTTTTGGTGAATGTTAAACTATGTATTTGATCAATAAAATTGACCATGATTATAAGTAAGGGAATAATTGTTCATACACAAACACACCCACTTCTGTGTAATTATATCTGAACCTTGAGTTGTATGCAGAACTGCAGCAAGAAAATTGTTTGTGGTAAAATAAATGAATTTGGAGAAAATGAAAATTCTGAGAAATCAAAATGGTGCCTGAATTTTTTCTTCTCCAAATTTTTCAGACCCCGCAGAAAATGTAACCAAAAGTGTCCTGATAAGTCAAAAATAAAACCTTTCAGCTATGTAACCCGAACCACAGTTTTTTTTTATAATCGAACCCAAACTTTCAGAAGCTAAAAAATCTCATGCTTCTCTTTTTCTTAAATTCCTCACTGTTAAAGAATATCCCTACTTCATTAAATTAAATTCTGAAATATTTTTCAAGGAGCAGTGATAATTAAAAAATGATCTGGCTAAGAGAAGGAGATAAGTCATTCTGAGGATTCATTACTCTGGAGGTGTTTTCCACTTGTCCAAATTAACCACTTTTGGGAACTTAAAACTACAGAATAACTTGAATTATCATTAAACATAAATGTCAATAACATTATTATATATTAATATCACTTTATACAAGAAACTTGTCATGTATAGCAACAGACCTACAGAATGCCTTCATCTGGCTGACGATTTTAACAGGCAAATTTTCTGGGTCGGGTTTGTATTATCAGCATCTTGAAAAATCAAGCTCAGGCTTATTTTCTGCTTAGGTGTTATTTTCACATAAGAAAAACTATACTTTTTATTCTGTTTCAATTGAAGATGTTCGTTGCCAATGTTTAATTCAAGAATGCCACAGTTATTTTCTTTTTATTATGAGATAGTTATTTTTCTTGATATTTCAGTTATGAAAGTCTGATGTACCTGTATAAAACTTATAAAAAAGTATTGCAAAAACGTGTAAATATTTTTTGAATGAAAATTCAGTTTACATACATTGGTTTACTTCTTCACAGATGCTTCAATTTATTTATACAAGGCTTTGTGTGTGTGTGAAAAATTATTGTATATTATAAATAAATTTCTGTAGGTATGCTTATCACATATATCAGGTATATTTTTTGAACTAAGGTCATTGGTTACAATTTTCTGCTTGCGATTTCTTGTAAAATATTTTAATATGTGGATCTCATACCTAAATGCTTACATAAAAGGTAGAAGAATTATAAAAAAGGGTGTTTGTGATTCCAAGAAATTATTTATTATCACATTTTTGTTCCTAAAAAATCATTAAAAAATATTTCAAAATATACATATTCTAAACACTGCACTATGCAGCAATTTTTGGAACACATAAACTAAGCTCAAACTAAAATTTTAACCTGAAAGTAACACATTTTCTTCGAAAACAAACAATATTCCCTAAAAAAAACCATTTTCCCCAAAAAAACCCAGCCCGGGGGGGGGGGGGAGAGAAGGGGGGGGGAATGGGTATCTACCCGCAGAGCAAATTTGACAACCCTGCTTGAGATTGTTGAAATGAGAGGATTTTCAGAAAGTGAGATATTTCAAGATTGCCAAAATGAAAGGCATCACGTTAGATGAGCTATCTTGTCATTGCTGCTGCAAGGGTTAACCGTACCTGCACCTTTTAAATATTCCTTTGGAAAAATTTCTAATGAATTAGTACATACTGGAACATGTTGTATAGGCATGTGTGAATATGCATGGCCCTAAAGTATTTAAGTTGACAGTTTCATGCTTGTTTCGTGTTATACTGGCGCTGTCAACTAATTTCCATATTTTGAAGTGAAAATGGCTGATGCCTGAATTTGCATGTTATTTGAGTATCACACAGAAGGTCTGTCCACTCTCTGCAGAGAGACTTTAGCACATAACTTGGGAGAATATGAAAGTTGTGGAGAGATAGGTAAAGATAATAAAGTGAAACAACTATATAACAATATACTCAAAGTGCATCTGTACCAAAGAAATATTATTATATAGGTGATTATCATAACATTAAAGAGGGTAATCCATAGATAAATCCTGTCCCACCCCTAAGGGTATTCAGGTATCATTATGGAGAGTAACATCAGAGAGTATTTTATCAGAAATAAAGTCAACAATAAAACCAAAAGTTCAACAATGGAACTCAACAGTGAAAAATGGTTTGGCTTCTGAGTTTATGGATTCCAATGTTGTTTAGAACATCATGGGTGCCGTTTTCAAAAAAAAAATACATGGGGAGTGGAATACAGTAAAAATTAGAGTTTCATACTTCACAATTTTCTGTAAAGATGACTCAGATGCTAAGGCAGGGAAAACAGCATGCATTGCATGTAAAATATATGCCAGGATTGTAAAATATTATTTTTGCCCTTTTCATTGTATTTATCAACAAGGATTTATAATGATTATATAATTGCCTTTCTTTCAAATCAAGCAAAACTTCAGTCTACCGCCATGGGCGATTTACTACTGAATGAGTTGCGGCTGGAAGTGTGCAAGTATACCTAATAATCAGAGTATGGGAGGAAGGAGGATGCTTAGAATTCCATGAACAGCTAAAAGGACTTATAAATCAGTTAGTGAAGAAGTCAAGGCTGACTATTCTCTAGAAGCAACAGTCACTATAAACAGAAACTATCTTACTTTGGTCATGTAATGCATACAAAAGGCTCATTAGAAAAAATAATGCTTGGAAGAATGGAAAGAAAAAAAGGAAGAGGCAGACCGAGCACCAGATAGAGAAGGTCCCCAAAGCAGAATATGCCGAAACATGCGACGTACGTCACAGAACAACCAGTGCTGTTGCAGAACAATCTGGAAGAATTTTAAGAAAAGTGTAGAAAAATGCTATTATGTATATGAGAATTTTTGCCGCAAAACATTTTCAGTCAGCTGAAGTCTCGTTGTAGAACATCGCAAAACATTCTCTTTGGGGAAGAAGGTGTTGCAAAGCACTGGAATGAAGCTAGCGCAACTGAGGCATATTGTGAATGACAGACCAGCTTGGAGAACCATGATCTATATTCACCAGGAGTCTGAATCGACTTGATGGTTCCTAACAGGATTGAAAGTCATGGATTTTATCTACTGTTACAAAAACAAATATCGCTCTAAAAAATTATTTCTGTTTTTCTCTCTCGAAATAATGAAATCTGATTATTTCTAACATGCAGAAAAAAAAGCAATTAAAATATTTTTTGACTTTTTTTACCTGTCATTTTCATGGTTTTTCACGATTCTTTCAAAATAGTACACACATGGAAAAGTTTATTTTTTTTATTTTTCACATATATATATTTAGCTACTTAAAATCAAAACTTTTTATTTGACAGACATTGGGTTGGTAATTTATAATTTAACATCTTAATTTGAAGTGTTCTCAAAATTTTTTGCCTGTGAACTGCAAAAATGCTTCCCATAACAGAGAATTGCAACAGAGTGCACAGAAATGTTTAACTGAAAGATATCTCAAATATTCTAAATAGGCCAACCAAGGCCGTGGGGGGGGGGGGAGACTTGGAAGTGTGGTTGTGAGAAAATGACTAGAAAAGGGAGAAAATCTATTGTTCTATCACTTTGGGCACACCCCCCCCCCCTAAATGAAATTTCTGGTTGCAGGCCTGGGCCATGCAAATACACTTTTATTTTCTCAAAAATTATATACAAAATGTGATAAATGACCCAGAGACTCCTCTATAACCTTGAAAAACATTGACCCCCCATGACCAAACTATAAAACACACACCTCATCCCTCATAGTTTGAATTTTGGTCTGGTGAAATTATTAAAATCTGGCCAAAGTGGACACTGGACTTGTTCAGCTGTACATTGTGTCAGGATGATTTTTCTTTTATTTAAAAGTTTTTTATTGAAATTGAATAGCAATTTGATGTTGGTATAAATCTTGCGTTTTTACGCCTCTCACATTAGTGATCCAGAGTGGACTTGGAGAGGGGGGGGGGGTAGAGCCTGGAAAAAAAAACAACATGGGAAGATAATGGCCTTGTCCCATAAAATGCATAATGTATTGTCATATAACGACCTACTAAAACTCCCCTTATCATATATCTCCCTGCATCTGTACCTGGCTGTGACTTTAACGATCGGTACTACTTTGCTTTCACATTTAACTGAAAAAATAACATGATGGAGAATAAAGTAAAGTGTTTAAATTGAATAGATAACTTATTAAATTTAGCTTAAACCTTCACAACCCTTTAATCAAGAAAATTTTACTTTAAATCATAATTCTCATTCTGTTGCTTGAGGTTTTGGAAGATAAACAGAGTAAAAAAATTAGCCTGAATTATCATTTTTTCATTATAAATTAAGATGATTGATGAAAAATTTTATTATATTTTCATGCATATCTCCATGTATCATCGCTGGATTTTGATATAGTTAAAAAAAATCTTAATTATCTATGATAATGACATAACAGTGTGGACATCCCACAGAGAAAAATCTCGCACTAAAGACATAACACTAAAGACATTGTTTTGCAAAAGTCAAATCCAAAAAAACGTTGATCAAGCATTAAAAGTGATCCTTTCAATTAGCTCAAAAGTGTTATCAGATTTAATCTGGAATAAACTTATATTTCCAAAACGACCAAAACAGAGTGCATTTTAAAATGGGAAAAATTTCGGGACACAAGCAAAAAAGTTTTTCATAAGAAAAAAAATTTTTTTTCTTCAAAATTTTATTGTTAGTTTTGCTTATCTATGGCACATACATAAAATGTGATTTGATGTTTTTCGAAAAAAATTCCAGAAATATGAACCGTCTCTTTTGTTTAATACTTTTTTGAAGCTGGGACATGCCATATGACAGAGAATTAAATGAAGAACTAGAATGAAATTGAAATTACTACCAGAGTACTCTGAAATTTTGTAAAAAAAAATTATAAAGTCTCAGAGAAACGGTTTGTACATTTTCTTTTGGGAATGACCCATATATATATGTTTCACATATTCACATGAGCATTACAAAGAAAAGCAACATAAGTTTATTCCAAACCTTCTCATGGTCAATTCTGAAGCTTTCAAGCTCTGGATAGAGCCAGTACATGATGTTCTTGACTGTACCATAATTTTGGAACAGCAGGAAAAGCAATCCTAGCAAGTAAAGCACACTCAAACCTACAAGAGGTGAAGAGAAAATAAAAAATAATCTGATGCTGAAAAAAATTCAGATCTGATTATTATATGAGGCATACCATCAGAATTATGAGATTTCATTCAACTAATTTAAATTCATTCACAAATCTGCAAACAAAAAATAAACTTTTGGAATTAATCTGACAAATTATCTCTGTCAAACCTAGATTCACTTATTTTTACGCTTTATAAACAGTGTTTTAATTATTAATATTAATAATCGTAAACACCTTGAAAATCGAAATGAACAAAATATGCTAAAACTTACCAAACACCAATCTCCAAACAGCTGGATGTGGTCTAGTGAAAGGACCTGGAAAAATTTTGAATATTAAAATCATATGAATTCGATTATGAAATTTTGTGAACAACAAAAATAAATAAAATAAACTACTGAAAGACCTGTTTACATGCGTTAAGTGATCAAGTAGTTAACTAAATTTTAAGTAGTCAAGTTCTCAAAATAGTGTCCACCCATTAAATGATTTTAAGGTTTCACTGTATATGTATCAGTTTCGTGGGCATTGTAAATAAATTGAGCGTAAGATTTTATTTGTGACATTGAAAACATTATTTTGACCCCCCCCCCCCCCAAATATGTTTCCCTTTCATACAACCCCTATTCAGCGGTCACCTCTGTAGACGGCCACTTTTTTTTAGGGAATGCAGAGTGGCCATCTTAGAGGAGTGTGTTTCACTGTATACATAAATACTTCAGTTGCTGTATTTTTGATATAGTTTATGTTCATTACAGTTTATATATTAAACATCCATATTTTTAAGGGCATCATTTTTTATGCCACCTCGTTGGGCATTTTTTCTGTTTGCTGCCTTTGTATTTGTATATCTTCCACAAGTGTACCTACCTGATTTCCTTGCATCTCTAATTATTATTTTTTTCAACTGTTGGGAATACGCCGACTGAAAACTTATTTTGGACTTTGACTCAGCAGTTTCTACTCATGCTAACCACAAAGGTGGGGCTGACAGAAGCCTGAGACGATTTCAATCATTTTTCATTTTTTTCACACTGGGGTGAGAGACCATTAAAGATCCCAGACCAGTCCTCCCCCCTGCTGCCAGATGTGAGGGCGATGCTACTACTATTTCTAACACAGATTGTTTCTATAGTTTTCATGTCTATAACATTTCACAAACATTTGTGGCACAGATATTTTTCTACAAACTTAAGGATTGTCTTCTGAGGAATTCAAGCTACAAGGAGGTGATTACGAAGTGTAAACAGGTTCATGTTCAAGATCCAAATAAACACTCCTGTGAGAGAGCAAAATGATCCCTCCAAAGCCCCGTTCACATGTGCAAATATTGCGGTAGGATTGGGAGTACTAACACCTGCTTGACGAATTTTTCCTTCGTAAGAAAATAAATTGGGAGCAGTCATTGGTGCAAATTCTTGAAACCGGTTTTAAACACGTTTTTTCTACTTCCCATTTGAACAGGGCTCAAGTGACACCTCTGTGCCTATTGCCACATGTACATAAGCTTAGTTAACCAGAAAAAAATAGAACTTGGCACATTTACTAGACTAAATCATGTGACAACTAAGTGTTTAAAAGGCCCTTGAAATCTGCATACATTTTAAAGTACTTGACAACTTAAAATTTAGTTAACTACTAAATCACTTGCTGGGTGTAGGTGGGCCTTTAGTGGGGAAAGAAAACAGTAGGATAGACAGTCAAAAGGGTGGGAGGAGGTGAGGAAAAACTAGATAAACTTATATAGGAACAAATCTTGCACTCAATCAACAAAGGAGCTTATTCGCTCAGAATTGAGGGAAGAAATTCACAGAACATTTTTCTTTCAAGCACTTATAAACACTTCAAAATGATTATTTTTTTAGGACTGCAATAATTATTCAAGGACTTTTAAAAACTTAAAAATGAACTTTTTTTTTTCAAGGACTGTATGAACCTTGCTAGAAAGTAGGGCTCCCATTCCGGAAAAAAAAAGTAATTTAAAAGAATCACAGTACTAATTCAGTACCCTATAAGATCGACTTGTACCAAAGCAAAATAACAGAAAGAACTTGGTTTCAAAAGCAATTTTTAACCAAAACAGGGTACTAGCAACAGCAGACAATTCTTTCTTGTCTCTCCTCACAATATATATTACGTTCTTTTTCTGGAGTCTTCCACGGTCCAGTCGGTCAACTCTTAGACAATGCACAGATAATTATAAAGAGATGCAAGTTTCTTCAACCCTTCAAGCGCCACAGCAGAAATCACAAAACCTCTTTCAAAATGTCATATCTTTTTTGATAAAGTAAAGGGTTAAGAATGACACAAAATGTGTAAATAACAAGGTCCAATGCAAACAAGTCAAGGTGAACCAGATGGTTTTACTGCGTTGCCCATCCTTTTAAAGAGATTTGTTTACATTGTACTGTTCAATGCTAGTGTAATCGTTTTTGACAAATGTGAAACACATTCATTTCTAGCTCTTTGCTCAGCATTGTAAGTATTGCCAATTGCCTCTGCATGCCCTAAAAATATCGAAGACAACTGAATGCTATCAGGTAGCATCAGAATCACAAAACCTAGATTAGGCCTATGTATCCAACTGCTTTATTATGCAAACTGTTGTTTCACCTATATACAAAATGTGCACCAATGGTTTTGAATGGTGAAAGTTACTATCTGTTGTCAAGGCCATGGAGTAGTAAATACAAAATTATTTTTTCCACCCAAGAAGTTTCTAATGACTCACTTCTGAAATATAGGTGGCAGCACTGAAAAATCATACACAATACTAGATACACACTCAGACTGTTAGGTACACACACTTATACTTCCGGCACAACTCACTAGGTAGTAAATTGCCCATGGCAATAGGCGCAAGTTTTGCTCGGCGTGAAAGAAAGTTTCTAATGACCGATTACTCTACTGGTTGAACCCTTGAACTAAGAAAAATTAATAAACCAAATCGTCCACATACAGGCACACTCCAAATAACCTGAATACTAAAATTTCTGCTTTAGCAGAATCATTAATTTGCAATCCACTATATTTGTATTATTTGGCAATATATCAATGATTCCCTCTTGAATTAAAATCAATTATACAAATTTTGTTGACAGGATTTGGTAGAAAAGTAAAACTAAAACTAGAAAGTAGGACATTTTA
Organism: Pholcus phalangioides; assembly: GCF_987345545.1. NCBI lineage: Eukaryota > Metazoa > Arthropoda > Arachnida > Araneae > Pholcidae > Pholcus > Pholcus phalangioides. The sequence continues at coordinate 10,650,534 of NW_028301617.1, read as the reverse complement.
CCAAAAAGTAGAAAAAATAGAACAATTTTGGCTTAGAATGCTTTCTCCAGGATGTGGGACAATCCTACAAAACCTGTTTTCACGGTAGGGTTATGAAGGATGAGTATAAATAGCATCTTTAGATTGTGAAATTATTTGTTTCACAAAAGCAGAAACCAATGTGTTGACCACAGAGAATGAAAGGAAAAGAAAACAGAAAGTTATGGTGTTTTAGAAATGACCATTTCCAAGTGTAAGATGATAAATTGTTTCATGTTTCATAATCACTGAAGCATTCATCCAAGTGGAAGATGATAGAAAACGAAGTGAACTCTTTGAATTATTACATTTAATACACATACACACATGATAAAGAAACATGAAAGAAATAGATGTTAACGCGTTAGCTACCTGATTGTGCAGACGTGTCAACTTTTGGAATCCAGAAATTCTCCCAAAGGGGGGTAACCCTCCCCCTGGCACTCATAGACTCGATCAAAAAAATTTTTCGAAATTATTTTTTTAAATCACAATTAAGAAAAAGTTCCCCCCCCCCACCCCAAGACAGGTTCTGCATTGCCCCCCCCCCCTCGAGCAGAATATAATTCCATGTCAATCTTTTCAGGCAGAATAGAGAAATCACATCTCTACATATGCTTTTCATAAACCATAAGTTTCTTTTCGTGAATGCTATCAGTGACTAATAATCTTGGGTATATGAACTCTTAAAAGCTTTATATTTAGCTTTATACAGCGTAAAGTTTTATATTTTCTTTCTGAAGACCTATTTAAATCGGAGGAAACAATTAAAAAACTTCAAAATACAAAGCTGCTGCCTGCTACTTGTGTTTACCACACGGCTGTTAATGGAATACAATAATGATTATACAGGAATTTCGGCAACCAAGGGCTTACCCCTGATAAATGATTGATGATAAGCACTATGTAAACGAAGTCACGTATTTGCCAGCTGCTTAAATGCGGTCACCAAGACTTTTTTACGGCTGCTCAATGGGAATGACCGCGGCTGTTTCCCCCAACGATGACGACAGTCATTGACTTCACGACGACTAGGTGAAAGCTCGCATAAAATCTAATTTTCTGCCAAAATCCGGAGAAATTTAACAAACCCGGGGAGCGGGAGGAATAATGAAAAATCTGGAGTCTCCCGCCTAAATCCGGAGAGTTGGCAGGTCTGATTGTGAATGCTCGAGAGAGCGAGAGACACAGAACAGACGGCAATCTTAAAGCACTTGAACATTATAAACAAAGCACAGAACAAGGTGTATTAGATGCTGCCATCTATGTTAACGAAATAAATCACAGCAATTGATTACCATTAGGAAATGCCAAAACGCTGACTATCAAGAAAAAGAACGACACGCAACATATGCCAGCCCATATATTTTCTTCCAGGCTCTCATCATTCCTATAAGGAAGAAAATTATTTTGTTACGGAACTCATAAATATTGAAATATATATCAACACACATTTGATATTATATTATCCTCATTATCAATAACATCGAAAGCATGGCTATGGAAGCATCTTCTGAAAGAGCGTGGTAACCTAGGTCGATAAGATACTCACCTAAAATACCAAAGAACGTTTAGAGGCATCACACAAATTTGATACCTGGTCCAACCTTGTCAGAAACTTTCCTGACACAGGTCACTCTCCGCTATCCATATATAGTCTAGTGGTCTAGAGCAGTCACCCAGAAAGTGAAAGGACGTGGGTTCGATTCGCTGCAGGGGCAGCTGAATTTTCTCTTTCCTAAATATATCTTGCACATCAGCCAGCTGTTAAAAACCTTTGTATTTATAGCGCAGAGTCATGTCATGTCATCCCCAAAGAAAACTGTTCTGGTGGGACAACAATCTCCGATGATGCAAATACCCTCAAACAGATCATAGAGATGCACCTACAGGAACGTCATATTTCACTTGAGGGGCAGGGTGCCCAGGACCCAAACAAGAATTGGGGGGGGGGGGGTATCACCAAAAGAAATTTAGTGATTTAGTAAATTTACATCACTTAAGATTTTGGGCCTGTAAATGGTGGAAGTCCATACTATGGGCAAATGCATGTATCAATCGAGCTCAGCTCATCTTATTGCTGTCAAAAGTTTCTCCAACCTTTTGTCCCATCACCATCCTTCAAACAAAATTCTTATCCAACGTCCCACTGACCATCGTGAGACAGATTAGTTTCATTCTACTGTTGGGTATCTTGCCTTAACATGTAAGGTAGGGCTTCAGCTTGGTACTGTGTTATGTAAAACTAAGCCCTGCGGTCGAAGACTATAGCTCTGTAGCTTCAGCTAAAATCACACGATGAGCATTTAACGAGTTGGCACCACCCCTCAAACCTGACATGGCTGGCTCTCGATTCAGGATTTATTTCCGTCTCGCCCTGCCAGATCTATATGGGGTGGGATGGTGGCATCCAGTTTATGAAGTGTACCTGAATACCCTCGGGTGTATCAATGAAGATTATTCTTCCCCCTCCCCACTCATAGATGCTATACTAAACTCAAAGCTTCTACTGCCCCCCCCCCCATAGGTACTATACTAAACCCAAAGCTTCTACTCCCCC